>NC_080776.1:23597500-24222500 GCF_020826845.1 Diceros bicornis minor | reverse complement strand
CGAGAAGGGATTTGCCACTTTGCTTAGGCAGCCACCCAACTCTGGCAGTGGGAGCTGGTGGCCGTGGGCCTCACTTGGCTGGTGACTGATCTGATCTCACATGACCGTGGCCCTGGCACGGCTTAGCTCTCTCCCGGCTCACCAGGCAGTGACCCTGCTGGGACAGGCTTGGCCCCCGAGGATGCTCCCGGGAAACACCAGGGTCGGAGGAGAAACCTACTCCCTGGCCTCGCCCATGATGTTTCTCTCATGCTGATTAATTAGTTCAATGGGTCCTTTTCTGTGACATTGGACTGAACATCTGGGAGAAAATCACATCTGTGCCCTGGGGATCCAGAGCCCAGGGGACATGTTCCCTGCAAGTGCAGAGGGTTGACTGCTCTATGAGGCCATTTTGCAAGTAAGAAAGCTGAGGCTTAAGGACATCAACTCATTTTACCAGGGTCATGCGGTTGGGTCGGGTGCCCTGACTCCTACCCAGCACTTCACTGGTTCATGGAACCCATGTTTGTCTGGGGCCGCCACGAGCAGGCACATGGTGAGGGGCGGGGCTGCAACAATGAGCAAAAGGGGCAGAAGCTCCTGCCATAGAAGCTCCCACCCTGGTCGGAGGAAGGGACCGAACAACTGGCAGGGACAGGTCAGTCGGTGGTGAGGAAGCACAGGGCAGGGACAGCACATCAGGCCAGGCCGTAAACAGCTGTCTGCTCACCGAAGGTCTTAAAAGAAAACTTTTCCCGGATCCCAAAAAGGCGTGCACTGAATTGCGATACATAACACTGACCCAAGGGGCTCTCTGGTTGAGGTGGAAGCAGGGAGGGTCCTCTCAGTGCCCCTCCCTAGACCCCAGCCCATCCCTCATCCCCAGCCCCTGAAGCCCATCTGGGGAGCATCGGGGTCCATGGACCCCAGAGGGAAATTGGGTCTGCTGACCGGGACCCTGGTCCCCAGGACATCTAGACTTTTGCCTCAGTTCGGCCTTTTCGTTCTACTCCACTGGCCAGGCCTGGAGGTGAGCTGCCCTCTGAGAGACCAGTCAGGCTAAACTGGCAGGCTGGCAGTGCCCGAGACCCGCCACCATGCCGGCCCCGCATAAGTGACACCCAGGGGCTATCCCCCCACCTTTCAGCCTACTTCCCGATGCTTCCATATTGAAAGGGAGACGCTGAGAACCTGGAACCTCCCAGGAGGAAGGGGGCCACCTCAAGGGTGCTTTCCTGGAAACCAATGATGGTGACAAAAGGCCCTCTTGTCTAAAAGGCTCAGATGTCCATAGTGGCGAGCACCCAGGCCATGCCACATTAGTAGGGTCCTGAGAAAAGCCGACCGCCTGGGCCGCCTCTCCGGGCCTCTATTCACTCGTCCAAACTCTTTCTGCAGTGGAGACGGATCCAGTCATGGGGCAATGAGCAGTGGAACATAAGAGTTCACCAGAACATAAGAGAAGCCTTTGATTCTGTGTTAGCTGGAGGCTGCGCGTGGAGTGGAATACTGAAATAAGGGGTACAAGCTATGCGGGGAGCACCGCGGAGCTCAGCCTTCCTTCCCTCAAGTTGCCCATCACCAGGAAGAAGCCCACCCTCTCCAAGGGCTCTCCCCACTCGCTTCTGTTCATTCCTGGGTTTGCTTAAGTGTCTCTCAATCTTCATGCTGGCATCTCTCTGTCTCCTTCTCCTCTCTCCTTCCTTCGACCTTTAGTATCACTGCCAGCTCCTTTCCTGGACTGCATTAAGTGCCCACTCTAGAATGGCAGATGAATCAGACTAAAAAGCTGGAAATTATTAAAGGGAAATCAGCATCATGAAGCCTGGTCCCTTTTGTGATCAGTTTCCTTATTATTAACAAATGAGTAGGATGCTGTAGATAGCCAGAGTTAGGGAGGCCATAAAATAAAGAGGCACAGTGGACACCTGTGCCCAGGCCCATCTGCCTGGATGACCTCATTCCCCACCTGATGGACACAGGGGTCGGCTCCTCACTGTGACCCCCCAACTCCAGCTCACTGCCCTTCACTGTCCCCTGCCCCTTCCTCTTCATGCCACACACCCCCATCCCTGACCGCTGTGACTTCCGGGTAGCACAGCTTTGGGCACCCTTCACATTGTGGGGTGAATGGCCCCTCGTGTGGCACCTTATGTACGTGTGGTTACCTGGGTGTGCGTTTGTCTCCCCGCCACGCCCAATCCCTCCACCTGGGATCCTTAAGCACAGGATTTGAGCCTTATCCATCTTCATAACCCAGTACATCCCTGTGCTTGGCACCATGGGAGCTCCACAGGGCTCGTCTTGGCCCCCAACCCCCACCCAGCATTTTCATCATGGAACTCCTCCTCACAGTCTACTGTGATCCTGCATCCCAAGGCTGCCTCCCCTGAGACCTTGGGACCTCCCTGAGGACAAGGAGCTATGGCTGCCTTGGCTTTGCTTCCTAGGACCTCAATCAGTGTCTGTGAAGCTGAATTGTTGAATGTCGCAATGACATCCTGGGATGCATCTCAAGCTGTAGAGTCCCAGTCATGAGTCGGCGTCCATAAATCCACCACGCTCCCTCCCCACCCCCTAAATACAGTAGCTCATAAGGCAAAGTCACCAAAACAGGCCAAAACATTGTTAAAATAGGGACATTTACGAGACTAAACCTTCCCGAAGAAATTTAGGATAAAACTGGAGAACACACCCAAGGTTCAAATTTCCAGCCGACAGAACTGCCACGGTCGAGAAAGGCTCAGTTTCAGAAACAAGGAGCTTATCGGGTCCCCTTCCCTATGTCCCTGCTCCTCCCCAAACATCCCAGGAAGGCCTCCAAGTCCTAACGGCCCATTCCTCCCCCAGAACCTGCTTCCCAACCTACACCCAGCAGGTGAACAGCAGGCTGTGGAGCAAAATGTTGATTCTTGAAAAATGGAGAAGAGGGTGCGCTCAGATGCTGGGAAGGTCCTTATGGCTCCAAGAATCTCTGAGTGGCTGGGTTGATCTGCTGAGAAGTTTTCCCATGTCAGTCCGTCAATAGGATGTGGAGCAATTGACTCTCAGATGGAAGCTCAACTCCACTTTGTGCACAAAACCCCTCTACACTATCCTAGGAAAGTAGACTAAGGCCTCCTCTTGGTTGCCTCTGTTGACCAGAACATCATCACCACTAATTCACATTGGTGCTAATGACCTGGGAATCTTTATACTGAGCCAGCCTCCAGCTCCTCACCCTGGAACCCCTCATCTGGAAGCATATAGAAGGAGTCTAACCCACATCCACGCGTACCATCTCAAGTCAGTCCTTCTCATTCCCTGACCAAAGCTGCCCAACCGCTTAGATATCACCTGTCCCCACCCCTCTCAAAGTCCAGCCTGGGGCCCAGGGCCATGCTGCAAATGTGGTCTGACCTGGGCACAGCCAGGGGAACCAGAGCCTTCTCTAGCCTTGACGTGATGGGCTATTTCAGTCTCAGAGCCGGGGGACGCTTGGGCAGCCACACTGTTGTCCTGACACTCTATATTTACAGCCGACTGTCTCCTTCCTGTCTCATTTTCAGATGTCCTGTTGCAAAACCAACTCTTTCTGCCCAACTGTCTTTAGTAGTTGGGTTTTTCTGTACTTCAGTGAGACTTTAAAATAACCCCCATTGCCTGTCTGCAAAGATACTTGAGTATCTTATAATAAATATACACACAACACAGTACACAGTATAGGCAAAATGGAGAAGCTGCAAGTATATGAAAGAAAGGCACAGCTAATTCCTCCAGGTCCCTGAAATTTGAAAAGTATTACATTGGAGCAAGCTTTCACACAGAGCTTCCTTGAAGACAATGCAAAAAGGGAAGCGTGACAGGTTTCCACTGCCAGGTGAAAGGAGGCATGGTGGACCTTGAGTCAAGACCAACGTCTTCCTGGCAGGAACTCAAAAAGAAATATGTATCACATATTTTCCTGTGTGACCGCCGTTAGGTAAAATAATAGGACAAATCGGCCACAGTAGGGTTCTTCAGGTTGACGTTTCTCATAATCAGATGTGGAGAGGACAAGCCGTCTGGCGCTCCCACCGGGATGCAGAGGCAGCGCCATCTTGGTCACATTTCAGCACCTTCAGTTCACTGCATAATCCAGCCCACAGGGTCTGTTGGGATCCGGAGTTGTTTCCAGAAAACTTAATGTCCTGCACAGCCTTGTGTCACTTGCAAGCTTAATCCACAGGTGGTCCAAGTTTGCATCTGATGACTTTGATAACAGGGTCAAGCAGACAGCAACAGGGCAGGGTCAGAAGACACCGCACTGTGTGACTTTGACCGGAAGATGCAGAGCTTTGCGTCCCAGCCGGAGACTGATCAGCGTCTCTGTGGCCAAGAATAAAGCAGGTCCTGACAGAGGGCACGCCACCAGGGAGACAGAGGGGCCACGAAGGGCCAAGAGCAGAGACAAGGCCCAGGAAGCTATTTTACTCTCAGGACAACAGAGCAGCGGCTGAGCACACAGCCCTGGGCTGGCTTTGCACCCCGGTGCCAGGCTGAGACTTCAGGGCCTCGGGAGCTAAACGTTGCCCTCAGATCATCTTAGATTATTGAATTTATCCTTTTTAATCCTTTCTTCCTGCTTTCACTCTGCCTCCATCTTAGTTTTCCTTTCTAGTTTATTTTTCCCTTTTGTTTTTCTGAGTATGATTTTCTACTTATTTTTCTTGTTTTTATTGTTAGTTTAAAAATAAGGTAAGCAGTAAGCAGGATGAAGGGAATCTCCACTCTCAGCACTTCTTCCTTCCAGGTGGCCCCTGGACAGCCCTTCCGTCCCCCCACCTTCTGAGATAAAGCTTCCAGCACCTTCCATGGTAAATCCCTATAGATGAAATGTTCTTCTAGACCAAGGATGACTCTGCTTGATGGTAGCACATGGGTCCTGCAGGGTCAGAGGTGCTTCCTCCTTCCCTGATCTTGAGCCATTTGGTCTCTGAGAATGAACAAAATTAAGTCCTGTCTCTGCCTGTGCCTCATGGGGCACCACCCACACCGCGCGAACCCGTCAGTCCTCGTTAAACCCTCTAGCCAGTTTGCTATCAGCAGCTCATTCAGCCAGGATCTGTCCTGTCACCAATCCTGTCCATGTGTCATGAGCACCCATAGGTGTTAAATATCGGAATCTTATCAGGCTACACAACATGGTGGGAAGAGCACAGGTTTGGGGTTTGGATTCCCATGGCAGCTCTTCATCTTTCCCACTCATGTGCTCCTGGGCAACACCACTAGCCCTCTCTACAGCCAGCTTGCACATTTGTGGAATGGGGTGGTGGTGCAATCCGTTCACACTCACTGTCCAGAGTGAGGTCCCGCTTGTGAACATCCTGGCACAAGTCCCATCATGTGTCAGATGTAAGAGGTGGTGTCTATAGTTATAATTAGGAATATAAGAGAGGCTGCTTCCGGAGGAGGAATTCTGCCATCACTGGAGAGGTAACTCCACTGGTTGACCCCTGATGTCATGGGGGAAAGAGCACAGACAGTAGACACATGCCTGGGAAAATGCAAGACCTTTGTCCCTCTTCCTAGCCAGAGACGTGATTCCATTCTCTTTGGGTCTACTCTGTGTCCAGGCCTCTGCAGGGTGGTAATGAGAAGACAAGAGATGCAGAGCCTCCTCCTGAAGAGAAGTTGTGATAATCGCAGGGAAGCAAGATGGTCATATAATCAAGAAGTAAAGTGTAAAGGTCATAGGCCTATGAAAAATGACATGTGATTGGGTTGGAAGAGAAGAGAAGGGATTTAAGATAGATGTCAACTCCACTAGCCTCACATGTTGGATAGAAGAGACGACAAGTGGTGGCGGAAGAGGGAACAGCATGGGCAAAGGCAGGAGGTGGGGGCCCAGCGGGCTGAGCATCTTTATTCCACTGCACAGTAGGCAGAGGCACCATTTTCAAACGGGCTGAGGCGAACAACTTGGACTGACTCGCCCCTCAACCCTGTATCCTTCAAAGCACTGGCTCCTCCCTTTCTCTTCTTCCAAGAAAGGAGAATGCTCCCAGTGCCCTCCCTTGGTCTTCTCCCCTTCACTTAATGCTTTACCTTAATTACCTCTTTAAGGACTCTGTCTCCAAATACAGTCACACCGGGGTACTGGGGGTTAGGGCTTCAATATAAGAATTACGGGGGGACACAATTCAGCCCAAAGCACACCTCCTAAATAAGCACTTCACAAGGCTGTCCTCTCCTCCATCCCCTCTGCTTAGCAATGGTCCTCACACTATTGTCCAGCAGCTGGAACATACTCCCCCAGGCCTCCAGCCTCCAGGCTCTCATCTCCCTAATTCACCTCTCACACTGCCCTCAGTCGGCCGTGCTGCTCCGTTGCTTAAATATCGTCACTGTAACCCTGTTACTGCAAGAAAAGAAAAGACTCATGGCTCTTCACCATCTGTCCCAGCTGTTGGTCCCCTCACCCTCTGCCCTGCCCACCAGGTGCCCTGAATTGACACAGGAACAAACTTCCGGGCAGCAGTCCTGGGCTGCTCTTTCCCTGTCCCTGGGCCCCATGTTCCACTCATCCCTTACTTATTTACCTGGAAAACCAAACTGCTCCTCCTCCTTCAAGATCCCACCAATGTCGCTCCATTAGAGGCTTCCTGCACACTCCCCAGGTTGATGGTGACTCCATCCTCTGTGCACCCGGAGGGCATTCTGCAGACCTCATCTCCCACACGGAGCCCGAGGGAGGCTGTTTGCATGCTTGTCACCCACCAACTCCAGCCAACAGAGGCCAAGCCCTTTTCATCTTGTATTTACAGCGGCTGGCACAAGGTAGACACCCCTAGGTACTGGATAAATGAATGAATGATCGATTCAATGAAACAATGTACAGCCTCAGGTCTCCTCTACTAGGAGTCAACACAGCACCTTACTGAGAGCTTATTTTGCACTAACTTGCAGCCTCTGAAAAATAAATAACTGTCCCTGAATTCTGAGAAATCCAATATCTACTCCCTCAATGGGAGGCTGACACATGCTTGGTACCAACCCGGCAGAGGAATGTAAGGGGCTCTGGGTTTCACAGCATCCATCAGTCTGTACAAGCCTCAAAGCCCCCGAAATGCTCCGCAGGGAGACAGCATCGTCATTCATCCCGGCCTGCTGCAGGATCAACTTAGGGGAATGCTGAACGTTTCATTCCACATTTATTTTGCAGGCACACATAATTAAATGTGAAGGGCCACAGCAGCTCCAGTGAATAAACAGCAAGGAAAAGCTGTCCTCTGTCTGCTGGTTGGAGCAAGCAGGAAAGATAGTTAGGAGCACGGCTCACCCTGAGAGTTTCCAGGTCTGCCTTAATCAGCTGCAAGGCTTGGGTTACAGCTGGAAAGCAGGGACATTTGGGTTCTGTCTCCGAAGCAGGAAAGATTGGAAGAGGGAGAAGGTTTTCTGCATAATAAAGAGTTTGCGCGTTGGCATGGAATCTATTCCTTGGCGTATAGACATGAATGCTCGGTGCTTGCTAAGTCTCACATCTTCTCCTTCAGAAAGTGGGACAAAACCCAAAACGTTAAACTGCACAGAGCTCTCACTTCTGCCTGCCAAATCCCCATCAGTATTCCGGGCCACGCGCCGTCACCTTGTCTCTGGGTTCAATGCAACCTTACACGCTCTGAAGGCACACTGAGCCTCTGAAACAGAGCAGGTGAAGAAGCCAGCCTCGTCGGGCCGGTTCTCATTTTCTGGCACAGGTCATGCCCAGCCCGTATCTCAGTTTCCCATGGGGATTTACAGAGCCCCGCCTCAGGAAGATGCTGACCCAGGACTACAAGCACCGCTCTTTCCTCCATCAGTAGCAATATCCTCATCTACTCATCCATTCAACAAACCCTTCTTGAGCAGGTACTGTATGCCAGGCACAGCTCTAGGCACCGAGGGTGCTACAGTGACAAAGTCAGGCTAAACCCTGGTCTTTTTCCACCCTGGCCATCACCTTCTCCTTCTGACTCTCCCATATCCCCCTTCCCAGGTTGCTGGTCAACATGTGGTTGTGGATTCTCTGAACTTCATGGCTTCTTTCTTCTGCCTCCTTCACTAGCTCTACTTTCTTCCCTTCCCCAAACATGGAGGTGCCTCCAATAACCCACTCCCAGTCTGATTCTCTTCCACCTGGTGGTAAACTAAATAATGTACCACCACCCCCAAGAGAGATGCCCAAGTCCTAATCCTTGTAACCTGTGAATGTTTCCTTACACGGTGAAAGGGACTTTGCAGATGTAATGAAGATAGAGAGATCTCTCTTGGTATGGAGAGATTATCCTGGATTATCTAGGTGGGCCATAAATGGAATCACAAATGTTTTTATAAGAAGGAGGCAGAGGAAGATCTGACCACAGAAGAGAGAAGGGAATGTGGTGATGTAGGCAGAGGTTGGAGTGATGTGCTTTAAAGATGGAGGAAGGGGCCACGAGCCAAGGAATTCAGGTGGCTTCTAGAAACTGAAAAGGCAGGAGACAGAATATCCCCTAAAAGCTTCCAGAAGGAACCAGCCCTGCCAACACCTTGACTTTAGCCCAACGAAACTGATTTTGGACTTCTGACCTCCAGAACTTTAAAAGAATAAATATATGTTGTTTTAACCTACTAAGTTAGGGGTAATTTGTTACAGCAGCCATACGAAACTAGAACATGCCCCTTCTCTCTTGGGGATTTCATGGCGCCATAGTACCCAGGGCTGGAAGGAACATTCCAGGCCATCTAATATTTCTCCATAGTTGTGATATTCATCAATTCACCAATTGGGCAACTGTTATGGAGCATGTCTAAGCCAGGCATGGTGCCACTGCTGGGAATGGAGGCGATGAGAACAGTCCCCTGGTACCTGGCCTCATGCAGTCTCCTGCCTTGATGCTGCTTGTACACACCCAGCGACAGGGAACTCACTCTGATCCAATGAAGCCCATGTATCCTCAAATAGCTTTCACTCTTAGAAAGATATTTCTTTGAATAGAATAGGACTCCTGGGAAATTACTTCTTCCAACCAGTCCTGAGAAAGTGAGCTGCCCAGAGATGAGCACAGTATTCCAGGGTTGTCTTCTGTATCTTCATTCCACGTTCTATGCCGTGGTGAATGTAGCCTGCAGCTGAATCAACACATCTTGAATACATTACATCCTCCTCTGGATCCCCGGCCTCTCACACACCTGCCATCATTCAGACACCTCTTCCTTATATCTATGCAATTGGTTTTTCTGAAGCCAAGTTAATTTTGTTATGAAACTCCATCTTTTTAGGTATTTTCCAGGATTCCCCCCGATTATGTCATCCCAACACATTCATAGACTTCTCAGCTATATGTCATCAGAGAAGTATTTCTTCTATTTTTCTGTCCAAGTAAAAACTTCAACGATATCTTTATGCAGCTCACTCCAAGCCCACGCCTCCGGATTCCCAGGCCTGCCCTGCTAAGGGCCATTGGACCCACATCAGAATGTCCTGCAGTGGAATGCCTACCACCACCTCCTTCATCTGACCTCTCAAGGCAGTGCCAGCTTCCTACCAAGCAAGAAATGGTTAACACAGCCCCTCACCCTCATCTATCTGGAGACCCAGACATCAGCCCTCCGGTGTGTTCATTCCATGAGCATTAGGGTACCAGGCAAAACCCTCCCAGAGGGATTCCACGGAAGACACATGGAGACAAAGAGTATGCTTATCATGACGCTGGCCTCCAACAGAGATTGGTGAAGCCTTCCTTATCTGTCTTGAGAACTGCAGCCAGTCGCCCAAAGCACACACTAATCCTGCAGGAGAAAACAGATATCAGTAATGAGGGGCATGCCATTTATTAGAGACAAAGAGCTGTGTAACTGGAAAGCTAAGTTTGGGAGTACTGGAAGAAAACAATCAAAATACAGTTGGGGAGTGATAGCCCTCTGTGCATCCTTCCCAACCCTCCAGTAAAGTACATTCTCACACTTCGGGCTGGTGCTATACTTTGCTCACACCCTGGTCACAGCACAGGAATAAAGGGATATGTAAAAAACAGGGTAAGTTCCCATGGTCGTCCCTGCTACCATCCTCCCACTGTCCAGAAATAACCACTAATAACAGTTTGTGTTTTATCTTTCCAGATCTTTTCCTGAGCATCTACACAGGTAAAGCTTTTATGGACACATGTGAGAGCCTCGAAACGGTTTTTTGGTATTTGGTTTTTTTCTTTGCATACATATGTCTCACAGGTTATACGTTGTTTTGCAATTTGCTTTTTCCAGTCAACAGTATGGGTTGGATTTCCTTTCACGTTTGGATATATAAACTTATTTCACTCTTTTTCACAGCAGCAGAGCACTTGGCTGTAGGGACACACTTCCATTTGTCTCACCATTCCCTTCATGATGAACATTTGGGTTGTTTCCAGCTATTTTCTATTACTAACGGTGCTCCCTGAAGTCTTTGTTAACCTACCCCCTCTGTCATCATTTGTGGAGGTTGGTCTCCCTGGTTCCTTTCCCTGAGTCATCTCCCACAGTTCCTCCAGGAGCAGCACAGGGAGCCACATGCCACAGCCTAGCACACGCTGAGGTTCCCCGCACCTCGAAGTGGCCCACTCAGTGGCCTCATCGGACGCCCTCTGCACAGCCTCTTAGCTATCCACCAGACCAGCCTCCTCTTCCTTCCCGCTCGGCTCCATGGAGACCTCTACTGCAGCCCTCACGCATCTTCCCAGGCAGTTTGTTGCCCCTGTCCTTAGAGCACTTCTCGCTTTGTCATCCTCACTTTGCATCCCAGAACCTGGCACGGTGCCTGGAATAGAGCAGGCATCAATAAATAATGGTTGAATGGATGCAAGAGCGAATGAGCCTCGTGCAATGTTTGACAAATGTGGCGTGGGTGCCTCTTGCAGTTCACACCCACCCACAGGCAATACTCAACTCATTACTGTAGACCTCTTTGGAGGTCTACCTGTTTGCATTTCCTGTGTCACTATCAGCCACCCCTCAATGTCATGTCCCTTCAACAAACATCTGTATTTCTGTATTCCATCCAGGGGAAGCTCTTGGTGGTGCTGCAAGGAAGCAAAGAGAGTTTGCCGAGTATCACCCTGTGCCAGGCACCAAGGCAGAGCCTTTTGAGGCTATATCTCATTCATTTTGGTTCAAGAATTACCAAAGGTGCCAAATTGCCAGGTCCATCTGTACCGGGCTGAATAGTGTCTCTCCAAAATCTGTGTCTACACGGAACTTGTGAATGTGACCTTATTTGGAATTAGAGTCTTTGCTGATGTAATCAGGTTAAGTTGAGGTCATACTGGATTAGAGTGGGCCCTAAATCCAACGTGATTGGTGTTATAGAATGAATGATTGTGTCTCCCCAAATCTCTAATCCCAATGTGATGGTATTTGGAGGAGGAGGCTTTGGGAGGTAAATAGGTCTTGAGGATGGAGCCCTCATGAACGGGATTAGTGCCCATTCTTATAAGAAGAGGCCAGCAAACTAGGTAGCTCTCTTTCTGCCGTGTGAGGACACAAGGAGTAGCTGGCAGTCTGCAACCTGAAGTGGGCTCTCACCAGCACCCAAGCATGCTGGCACCCTGATCTCAGACTTCCAGTCTCCAGAACCATGAGAGAGAAATTGCTGCTGTGTATAAACCACCCAGTCTATGGTATTTTCTTATAGAAGCTGAACTAAGACAATTGGTGTCCTCATCAAAAGAGGAGAGACGCACAGAGACATGCAATGGGAGAACATAGCATGACAGGGGAGGCAGAGACTAAATAGCTACAGCTTCCAACTAAGGAACACTGAGGATTGCTGACAATCACCAGACACTGGGAAGGAGTCTCCCCTTCAACCCTCAGACATGGCATGGTCCTGTGGCACCTGGATTTCAGACTTCCAGCCTCCGGAACTGTGAAATAATACGTTTTGTTGTTTTAAGTCATCTAGGTTGTGGCACTTTTTTATAGCAGCCTAGGAAACGAACCTGCCTTCCTTCCTTCCTCCCTTCTTCCTTCCTCCTTCCCTCACTAAGTAGTGAAGGCAGGGAACCTGGTTACACAAAATCCTCCTCTCATAAGGCTGATATTCACACAGGCTCTGGTACCCCCAGAGAGGCCATCAGACCCAGAGCCAGCTACATAGTTTGCAGAGCCCAGCACAAAATGAACACGCAGGGTCTCTGGTTCAAACAGCTGTCTCTTTTCTTCTGCAGTCTCTCTGTCCACCTATCATGGTGGGTTTTATTTGCTATTTACGTCACCCTTGCTTGGGCACAGGGATATCTGCAGGGTGACTGTAGACCTTCACAGGTGCCAGGCACCACCCTGCAACTCAGTGCACTCACCCTGACCCTCACCATGCCCACCCAGGCCTCCGCTGAGGGTGGAGGGCAGCGGAGGTTGCAGACCAAGAGTGGGTGAGGGAAAGGGAGTGCGGGGAACCAGCAGGGGGCGCACACTCCATTGTCCCATCAGACTTCGCTTACAAAACGCAAATTCAAAGATAAAACCATCAAAGATTTCAAGATGGTGACCGCAGAGCATTCAACCCCAAGTACGCAGCCCTTCTGAGCGCAGGCGGTGTGACTGAGCTGGTCACACACCCAGGAGGCCAGCACTGATCAGACCAACCCAAGGCCGCTGGGAAGGAGGATGTAAACATTTATTGAGTCCTTTGTGCGTCCAGGCTCGGCAACTTAAAAACCTCATCTCCCATTTCCACCAGGCCCTGGAAAGGCAGATGATGTGAGTACTGCTTTTTCCCAGGTGAGAAAGCTGAGGCTCACCGAGGTAGATCAGGTCTTACTCCAGAGTGCTCACTTGGAACGCCGGCATCGTTGCATGAGCGTTCAGCTCCCTCTGACAGTCAAGTCTCAGCCACCACCCAGCACACACCACTGATAGAGAAGAAAGTGGCCTATTTCCAGGGCAGGTTTGGGGCAATTTACACTAAGAAAGAAGCAGTAAATCCGAAAACCACTGAAGCAAGAATAAACAGCCAAGAGTCAAAGAATAAGGTGGGGGAGGCGAATATTCTTACCAGAAAACATAAGCTGAGGTAAACGACCCCCATCGCAGCACAGCACTTAGCTCCAAGCTTTCCGGCAGCTGCAACAAAGAGAGGACATGATAATCACACAGACCTTATTCTCTAATTAAAGGGAGTGCGCCTAGAGAAAGAGCGCTTTTCCTAAGGCAGAGCTGTGGAAGGAACGTAATGCCTGCGTCTTCGAGGGATGGACACAGAACAGCATGATGGACTTCTAGAATTTTGGGATAGGGGTTTTATAAAAACATGCAGATGCTCCGAATCAGGCCACTTCATAAAATGATGCTTTGTATGAAAATCGAGGGCAACATGTAAAGGTGATTATGGGGTACAGGAAGAGTGGTTTAGCACAAAAGGTGCAAATCAGTTTCAACCAGACCCAGCGCTTACATCCTAAGCCTTGAGGACCTAGGTGGGCTTTTGGAAGGACTTGTAAGCAAGTCACACTGGCCCGGCTGGCCCCCAGTATTCCATGCTGTCAGTGGAAAGGAGATCTAGACGCACAAGTGACTGTTGTGTAAGTGTTGAATGAGATGGTGGGTGCTAAGAAATGCCACCCTGTAGACAATAAATGCCCCTCCTCCCCAAATCCCGAATAGACACCTGGACATGCTAACTCCATACACAAAAAATGTATTTTAAGTAAAACCAAAGGCTTTAAAGTAGCCAAAATGATATTCCCTTCTCTAAAAGGTTGATGTTTTTGTTTTATTTGAGATAAAAGTATGTTTCTAGCAGAAGTGCTTTTTTAGCCATGTAAAATGTGCCCTTGGCAGGGAGATGCTCATCTGGTGGCCTTGGCAAACATCAACCTTGGAGAGAATCCTAGAGAAAAAACAAACCCAGCAGATGATGCAGTGGACTCAGATCTTGCAGTTGAGCGTGGACTGAGGAGCAGCCGCAGTTGGGGACAGGAGATTTGTTGCACATTAAGTGGCCTCTGCCTTACTTGAAGAGCTGCAGGTGGGCTGAGGAGAGGCATGGCAAGGGCAGCCCGTGCCTGCAGCCAGGCCATCCGGGCTCCCTCCCAGCCCACCCCAGACCAGCTGTGCGCCTGCAAGCAAGCCCAGCCTCCGCATCTGTACACAGGGACCATAACGCTGAGAGGGGCCCAATGAACAAACATCAAGTACCCAGCCCAGCATTGGAAACACGTCCTCCAAGACATCACTTCCCTCCTCCACCCAGTTTGGTGGCCCACCTCCTACATGTGCACGTACACACACCCCATGATACAGAGGAGTTCTGGGCATTGTGACAATTGAAATCTGTTCCAGGGGACATCTTGGCTCAGAGTCACCTGACTCCTGCACAGGAATCGCCGAGGTCCCTGCAGGGAGGAGGTGCAGCCCTCCTGAGTCTTTGTAATCTTAGCTCAAGTGAAGACTAGTGGGGAACCTTGACCAACTGGAAAACGTGACTATGGGTCTGGCTATTTTTCCTTAAATCCCACTGTTCCATGGGTACCGGCAAAGATGGTGGAGAGAGAGCTCACCCACTGGAGCCACAGAAGGACACCAATGAGCAAAGGCTGGGTGGGTCTGTTTCCAAGCCAGGCGAGGCTGCCCAGTGCTTGGCCCATGTAGACGAGGAGTCTCAGGTTCAATGATCTGTGGCCTTCCCATGAGGACCACAATGCCAAGAAGAGGCTGCCCCTTCAAGTAGCCAGAACAGAGGTCCATCAGGCCAAATGGGCTGCTTCCTGCTCTGCAACACAGAGGGGAGGGAGAACCTGGAGGGTCGGGGCACGGTTGTTTTGTAGGTCAGGATATGGAGCAGCTGGGGGTCATGAGGTCCTACTCTTCTGAGCTGGGGGCTGGGGAGCAGACAGCATGGAGAAGGGCAAACCTAAGCCAGTGACCTTCTTATGACATGCTGAGTAAGCCCTGCCTGAAGGTCAACTAGGAGACCAGGATGAAGGACCCCAAGGATTCAGGCCACCCTAGGACCCCCTGTGTGAGCCACAATGTGGACTCAGCACGAAACCCCTCTTAGCGGGAATTGGAGGCACAGAGAGGAAGCAATTAGGGGCTTTTTCAGTCTGTGTAACTGATCCAAGAGCCTGAAGGCCTCTGGAGATGCTTTAAGAGATCTACTTAGCTGCAGACTTTCCCTGTGCTGGACTAAGCCCCTTGCAAGGGGGCAGCTTCAGAAAGGTGGCAGGTGAGCAGTCCCTTAGCTTCTACGCATATGACCACTCATAGCAGAAACCAATCATTATTCCCAAACTATCCTTCCAAAGGATATAAAGAAAATTTGAATTTTAGTAAATAAAGATCAGTCATTTGTTGCTTTCCATTGAGTAAACTGCTCACTTCACCTCTTCTTCACTTCATCCTGTTCCAGTTCCCTCGATGCACATGTCCTGAGAACCTTAAGCCATGGGTAGGTGTGAGGCTGGTGGAGATATGAATAAGGTACCATCCCTGCCCTTGGAGAACTCACAGTCTGATACAGAAAGAGGACCAGGCATGTGGTCTTCATGGTCAGACACATGGTTAAGTAGCAATAAGCTTCAATCCCATGTACTCCAAGACTGGACTCTAACATGTTCAGCAGGCAATGGCCACTTTGTCTGGTCCCCAGCCCCCGTTGCTATGTTTGACCCAATGAGATACCACCCCCCCCAACCTCAGGCTTCCTTAGTGCTGGTCCTAGAGCAAGGTGGCCAATAAGTTTCCCCTTTGAGGTCAACCCTAGCTGATTGGCGGTGGCTTCTGTGAGCACTGTGTTAAAAGGATTTTGAGCCAGGCCTGCTAGACTCAGTGGGGGAGAGAACCAGGACGGATAAGCCATGCCTGCCACCAACATCAACGGTGTTAGTGATGCTACACATTCAGTCCTGACCTAAAGATATTTCTGCTCAACTGGCTTCATTCCCGCAGCTTGACCCAAGTGAACGACCCAACTTCATAAGAGCTCCTCTAACTCAATATCACCGTACCTTCATAGCTTCCCAGTTCAGCCTCCATCCCTCCTGATAACCGCTGGGTCTGAGTGTGCAATAGGAGGTCTGCCTGGCCCCAGGGTGCAGCTGGCCTGAGATGGTTACCAAAATAAATTTGGATCTAATTTGTTCACTCAAACGGTCTACCACCAAGAAGCAGGCTAGAAGGTTTGGGCTGATGAATAATTGTTACTGAAGCTGAAGGTAATTAGTTACGTAATTTTGAGCAGTTGAACTCTAATTCCTCTGAGCTTACATCACAAGACTGAAGCATTAGCAAGGATTACTTTCAAAGGGCTAATAGGTACGACTAAGCTTCCATGTTCTCTCCACTTGCATTTGAACCAAGTCCAGTGCCAAAAGCTCACTATCAACTTGACATTGTTTTAATAAAATGTTTGTGGAGCCAAAACACAGGAGGATTTCTTTGTCGAAAAACCCTGATGTCCACTCCAAAACTGAGAGCACTGCTCTTGGGTGGTACATCAGCACCGGATGGGTTCCCCCATCTTCCGCCCCAGTGAGGCTGTCTGGTTGCAGCTGTCCCTGTCGCTCTCTGCCCAAAGCATGGCTTTTCTCCTCATTTCTTTACTGTCACGACTGACACATTGTGGAGCTTTACTTTCTATGTGTTGTTGCAGCTGCCGGTAGCTTTTATCATCGTGACCTGAAAAAAGTCCCTCGACCTTGTCTTCCTAAATTTGCCCCTGTAAGACCATAGGTGATCGATGGACTCAACTTGTGTACCCTTTGGGTATGTTCTGTTTGCAAGAACATGAAATCTGGCCCTGGGCTAATTTCTAAAATAAGCATATACGGTATACGGCTAAAATTCCTGAACAGCCCTGGTCACGCATCACTCTCCCGTTTTCTAAATTAAGCCACCTGGGTGCTTGGGGCGCCATGATGGTGAAGGAGTTGGTTTTCGGTTCTTTTGTAATATTACATGTATTCGTACATAAAGCACGTAGAAGAGCACCTGGCCATGAATAAGGGCTCTATAAGTCTTTGCCTCCGCCAGCCAGCCACAAACCGTCTCTTTCTAACTCATCCCAGGTCACATCAAAAGAAAACCCATCCCGCTGTACTGTAAAGAAAAGAAGGCCTAGGAATTAATCAGACCCACACCCCAATGCCAGTGGCCTCACCCCAGGCATGTTGATGTGAGAGGTCACAAGGATGCAGTCTTGCAAGGTGACCTTGAAGGCCTGAGATGGTGAATAACAAGCCCTCGTCAGACTGTAGGAACCGGATGAGACATGTGAGATCTGATGGCACAAAGAAACTGTGCCTTCTTCCATATCTCAGAATTCTAGCTCCATGGCCTGGGAGCATAGGTCTTTCCCACCCACATTCTGGGCTCGTCTCTTGCTTACTAAGATCTCATCAAGGAGCTGTCATCTAAAAACTTTGTTTTATTTTGAAAATCCAACCCAACGCAAACAAATGAGGGACAATGTTGATTGAGTTATTCATTATTTTGCTTATTTCCCCATTTCTTTCTACAATAAGTCCGAAGTAGGTTACAAATATACACAATGACTTGATTTTTTTTTAAATACCAAGCAAAAGTGAGAAAGTATATAAGTCAGGAGCTAAGAAAGTGGCTGGGATTAATTAAAATTTGGCTCTATGTCTTGCATTTAAAGATGGCCATTTGAGCCCATGGACTTCATCCCCCTCCACCCTTAAAAATTCCCGCAGAATTATCTTTCAAAATAGGAGAGAAATTCTGCAGCTGAGCTGGAAAATAATGTTGGCGTTACCATAGGTAATAAATAACAAGGACTTCCCATAGGTATGTCACTGACAGGACACAGACCCCACTCGTCATGGGAGAGTGACAAAGTCATGCTGCAAAAGAACACACATTGGATTATATTACTGCAAATATCTTTGGAAAATGCAATCAGCCATGGCACTATTGATTATTTTACCATCACCTGCGTTATTATTTCAATTAATGAACTAGTTCGAATAAGTAATATGGAGGTGTAATCATTTATCATTCATTGAAATAAAATTAATGGGGAGTCATTGGGTGATTTGTCATGATGAAACATCAGCAGAAGGTAGTCCTCTTGATCATTGAACATTCAAAGCATCAGTGTAGAAGTTGATAACTTGACTGGGTCTTAGACGTGAGCTGGTTCAATCGTTTGTGCATCATTGTTCTACAGCAGTGCCGGGGGGCCCCAGGTGGATGTGGGGAAAAGGGAAGCCTCGCTCTCCTGACTTCCACCTTAACCAGAGCAGCTATATGTCTAAAAAATGTTGCAGCAGCATTGACTTAATGCAATCTACCTTGTTCACAGGAAAGGAAACTGAGGTGGCCTCCATGGGACCTGCCTAGAGTCCACGGCTACCTGAAAAGCAAGCCCAGCTGAGACCCAGACTCCACACCCTCCCCTGGGATCCTTGCTAAAACATGGGGCAGCCACCATGAATCTGAACTCCCCTGTGTTTCTGTAATCAATGTTAGTCGGATCCTCCTATGCTCAGCCTTCAACATACCTCTGGGTGACTGGGTGTTTTTATTATAACAAAATATAAAATTGTGTTATAACATGGCAGAATCACACCATGCAGGCAAACCTGACATTTTTCTCATAGGACTTGATGAGAAATGGAGACATTACAGCGTTTGAGATTATTCCAGAAAACAAAATGCAAAACAAGCTTAAGGATAGAGCGTAGCTCTTGGGGTATGTGAGATTCTCAGAGGCCTTTCATTTCTGTTAGAAGACTCACTAAATAATGTCAAGAACCAAAAATGTCGGTGACATCTATTACTGGAGCCTATGATTTTTTCTAAAAAGGCTAAAATTTGAGTTTTATCTCTTGTTTAGCTTGCAGGAATGTCAAGACACTTCCCATGTGAGACTAGCGAGGCCGAGGAACGTCCAGAACAGGCTCACAGCCCCAGTATTTCAGATCTCTCATCTGGAATTCATTAGATGGTAATATTATTAAGCTTCTAGTCAACTAGGAAAAAAGAACTGTTTTCACTGGAAATGGAAGGTATTTGAATGTCAGCAACCAAGCCCTGCCTCTAGGGACAAGGTTTTCTTGAAAGAAATGTTATTGCAGCAACAAGTCTGTTTTCCTGGTGATTTCACCCTGTTTCCACATTGTTGTCACCAGATTTCACTTTCAAAAATGATGTGGGATGTGTAGCAATTCTTCCCATGGGTCGGGCACTTTACCTCTCACCATAAGCCCTGTCTCCTTTGTCATTAGCCCAGCCCCGTGGGGTAAACAGGGCACATTCCAGCAGGTCAGACAGGTCGATGGACTTGGCTGAGGTCCCCCAGCTGAGAAGGGGCAGAGCTGGTTCTAGAAAGCCGCTCCTTGGGCTCCTGGCCCAGTGCAGCATCCTGAGTACCCCTTCCACATCCCTGAGTGCCAGAATGCCTTGGCTATGAGCTGAATTGTGTTCTCCCAAATTTCATATGTTGAAGCCCTAACCCCCAATATGACTATATTTGGAGACAGGGTCTTTAGGGAGGTTATTCGTAAGGGTGGGGCCCCAATCCGATAGGACTGTCGCCTCATAAGAAGAGGAAGACACACCAGAGAGCTCTCTCTTTCTCTGCCTCTCTCCCCACATGCATAAAAGAAAGGCCACATGAGGTCACAGAGGAAGGCGGCTGTCTACAAGCCAGGAACTGGGTCCTGACCAGAAACCGAATTTGCTGGCACCTTGATCTTGGACTTCTGGCCTCCAGAACTGTGAAAAGATAATTGTCTGCTGTCTGTTGTCCGCCTCATCTGCATACTTTCTTATGACAGCTGAAGTTGACTAAAATAGTGCTCTAGCCCAAAGCCACAGAGTATGAGTTGAAGACCTTAGAGGGCCAAAGGAAAGGGGGCAGGAGGCCAAGGTGTAGGGCCCTTTCTAGGAAAGTGAGCAAATGAGGAGTTCATGCTGTGAGCACCGCACCGCAGGCAGGGACAGGTCTGTGACATTCACTGCTCTGTGGAGGTGTCTGCGATGGGGCCTGAAAGCAGGTGAGTAAGTGAAACCTGAGCTCGGTGTCCCCAGTCTGAGGGCTGAGTCCATTGAAAGATCCCAGGATACATTTAAGGAGGCCCAGCCAAGGTGGGAGGCAATGGGGCCCACTCCTGCCCAAGCAAGGGGCAAACTACAGGTCTGGAGGTTACATGGGGCCACTGTGCTGAGCCTGGCCAGCCCTCTTAGGTCAGAGGCAATCTCAGAAGAGACCCAGAGTCAAGGGCAGAGCTCGTGCCCTGAAGGCCTTCACTAGGCAGTCAGGCCCAGAAAAGATGCCCTCAGTACAGAGCTGTTGTCCCTCCTCTTCTAATCAGTGCCCAGAGGAAGCCTAGGAGGAGCATCTCAACTCCAAGGGTTGGAGGCAGATGGGGACACCACCAGCGGCCCACACTGAGGCTGAGGACCAGTGGACCTAGGATGAGGATGGAAGGTCCTATCTGTCAGGACAAAGCAGGGTCGTGTATATATGACATTTCTGCTGAGCACTGACTGAGTGCAAGGACCACGGTACCTGCTGGAGACTCTGAGGGGACGGGTTCAAACACGTGGTAGAGTTTCATAGGGCATCAGAGTCTCAAATGGAGGTGCCAGCCAACCATGTAGCTGAAAGGTGGGCACCTTGGCACAGAGATAAGGAAGCATGTAGTTTCTGCTAAGGAAGTTGCAGAAGTGCCTAAAAGAGGAGTTTGAACTTGTTCCTGTAAGTGAAGAGGCATCCTTGAGGATTTTAAATGTAGCTGTGAAATGCTCAAACATGCATTTCAGAAAGGTCTTTCTGGTGACATTTTGGAGGAGAGGAAGCTTGGAGGGAATGAGGCTGGTGGGAAAGTTGATATGATAGTCCAAACAATGATCCCCTGAACCAAGGCGGAGGTGGTGGAGATAGAGAAAGAACTGTCTGTGAACATCTCGTGAGGGCCAGACATGCAGGATGAGGCCAAGAATTTCCAGACCCACAGGTTTCTGGCTTGGGGGCAACTGGACCATGATGCAGCTGTTAATAAGGTGGGAACATAGGAGGACAAGTGTGGATGGGTAGAGGAAAGGACAGCATGGGCAGGCTGATTTGCTTGAGTTCCTGAGAAGTCACCTCAAAGCTGCCCAGAGAGCAGGTAGGAACTCAGATCTGGATCTCAGATGAGAAGTCTAGACTGGATGCAGGGAACGAGGAGTCCATTGACCCACTGATGGCATTTGGAGCCAACATATGATAAGATCATGTATTATAGGTGAAATGTGACGCCCAAATTCATACGTTGAAGCCCTAACCCCTACTACCTCAGAATGTAACTGCATTTGGAGATAGGACCTTTAAAGAGGTGATCAAGTTAAAATAAGGCCATTAGAGTGGACCCTACTCCAATCTGCCTGGTGTCCATATAAGAAGAGGAAATGTGGACGCATAGAGGGACGCCAGGGATGTGCATGCACGGAGGAAAGGCCACGTGAGGACACGGCAAGAAGTCAAGGAGAGGGGCTTTAGCAGAAACCAATCCTGCCGGCACCTTGATCTGGAATTCCAGCCTCAAGAACTGTGAGGAAATACACGACTGTTGTTTAAGCCACCCAGTCTGTGGTACTTTGTTATGGCAGCCCTAGCAGAGTAACATGTCACCCAAGGACAACAAGGAACTCTGCAGGAAAACAGGATGCACATGAGGTGGAGAGAACAAGAAGGCAAATCAAGGTGGTGGAGAGGGACAAACCGTGGAGAAGCACGGGGGCAGTAGGCGACCCCCAGTGAAGCACCATGTCAAGGAGCCGCTTCCTGCGGAGGCCGTATTGGTGGGGCCATTCTCGAGTGGAAAGCAATAGGACAAAGCAGGCTATGTGGCTGGAAGGAGCCAATGGGACGGTAGACCTTGGACATAGCAAGAGTCAATAGCGCTTCAAGAGGCTTAGGGTG
This sequence comes from Diceros bicornis minor, assembly GCF_020826845.1. Taxonomy (NCBI): domain Eukaryota; kingdom Metazoa; phylum Chordata; class Mammalia; order Perissodactyla; family Rhinocerotidae; genus Diceros; species Diceros bicornis. The sequence goes on along the minus strand of NC_080776.1, from coordinate 24,200,632 downwards.
AAGGGCAGAAACAGTAGCGGTGTGAGGGGGACCAAGCATCCGGGGAAGATTTTCAAATTTTGTTTTTTTTCGTTTTTGGTGAAGAGCATGTGTGGTGTATGAGGAAACCGGGACTGCTTTTGTGGGAGAGGGGAAGTAGCGCGTGGCTGGAGTATGATGCACTTACAAGATCTAACCAAAAGCATACGGCACGCTCCCCTGGGATTGTGGAGGGACTTTATTGAGAGAACTGTGGGCATCATTAAGAAAACCAAAACACATGCAGAGACACCCAGGGACAAAGTCGTTAAACACTCAATCCTGAACGGAGAAAGAAACAGCAATACCCACCTCAAGATGAAGTCATTGTGGAGTGGAGCAGGCCCTAATGCCATATGACTGGAGTCCTTATAAGAAGACAGCTGTGTGAAGCCAGACACACAGGGAGAGCACGGGGTAAAGACAGATGATCAGAGTGATGCATCTACAAGCCAAGGGATGCCAGGATTGCCGCCAAGGATTGCAGCTAAGAGAAAGACGTGGGACAGATTCTCTCCGGGAGCCTCCAGGGAGAGCGTGGCCCTGCTGGCACCTTGATGTCAGACTTCTAGCCACCAGGACTTTGAGACAATACATTTCTGTTGTTTTCAAATACCAGTTTGTGGTGCTTTGTTACGGCAGCCCGAAGAAACTAACAGAGAGGCTAAACAGGCTAACCAGCACATTTAGAAAGAACCGCGACAGACAAAGTCCATGACTGGGCTGGAGGGTCAGGAGCGAGAAGCAAGAAGTAAGGTTTCCTGGGAAGAAAGAAGATGTGTGCGTGTGTGTGGTTGTGGGTGCTGGGAAGGAAATGAAGGGGAAGCCCTTCCTTCCATCCGGGCTTTCTTCAGTATGTAACAGACAAGGTGGTCTGAGTTAGGACATAGGGGCTGGAATAGGAGTTTGAGGACCCAGGGAGGGCTGAGGACACCTGGCAGGGAAGGGAGAGAGAGGTTTCGGAAGAAGGACAGTTGCCGAGTGCCCAGGGGACCTACCTAGATTAAAAGCCATCCTTTTGACTAGCACGAGTCCACACAGTTCTGTGATTTTTCTCCAGTGGCAACTAGCCTATCTGGGATGGGATGCAGGCTGTTTGTATCCATCCGAGGCTGGGGACTTGCAGTGTGGACAGTGTGGAGCGGTGCTACCCAATAGGACTGTCTGAGGTGAAGGAAGTGTCCTCTAAACCTACACTGTCCGAGTGGGACAGCCACCAGCCACGTGTGGCCACTGAGCACTTTAAATGAGACTGGTGCAACTGACGAACTGCATTTGTTTTATTTTCATTAATGTAAATTTTAATAACCACAGGTGGCTCTTGGCTGCCATATTGGCCACGGCGTGCAATAGAGATGGTGAGGGAAGGCGGGGGCAGTTCGAGCCAAGGAGGGCACTCGGGTAGCTGGGTCCACAAGGTCAGAGGCCAAGGTGAAGGCTCATCCGGGCAAAGGAACAGTCTGAAATCACTAGATTCTCTCTTTACTAAACTACGCGAGAGGGAAATTGGCCACTCTCCTAGAAGGTAGTGGGTAATGCCCTGGTCATTCTTTGGAGTGAAAGTTGTGTTGAGGCGTGAATCCTGGGAAGTATGGTTATTCTCTAACAGTCACCCTTTTCTCAATTGACAGCGGTCACCACGCTCTCCAGGTATCTTCTGTGACTATTATGAGCAATCGGCTTTCTGAAATTTTTAAAAGCTTCCCAGATGTGCTGAAGAGATGTGTCCTAGAGAAGTTGCAGGCATGGTGTTTTCATGGTGCTTTATCGTTCATTGGATCCTTCTTCCAAGGTTTTAAAGTCCCTTAGGGGGGATAAGATGCCTGTTGATTAATTAAACTCAGTAACAAGCCATTTTCCCTCTTCTGGGGCTTATTAAGCTACAGATATTCTATAAGGAAGCCCCTGAAGGAATTGCAGTGTCTGGAGAAAAATATTTAATCAACCTTGCACTATCCGCTAAATTTCTCACTGGTTTTCTTGATGACAAAACGCGTTTTTGGAAACTAGGTACTTTCCCTCCATGTCCATGCTCCCTCCCACTCAATAAATTCTGGAGATCCTTACATGGGGCAGCCATGCTCCCACACATATTACAGAAAGGCAAGCTGCGATGTGGTCTCCAGGCAGATAGGGGCCCCACCCAGACCACCAAACTCATGATGCAGTTCTCTTCCACCACGTCACGGCGCCTCTTGAACACTGTTGACCTAGAAAAAAGCAAAAATATCTTAAACTCACCCCTCGTCTCTCAAATTTCTGTAAAGTCTCCACCATGGTGTATGTTTAGGTGCAAGAAAAAAAAATTGTCTTGTAAACAGCCACACAAAAGAATTCTAAGCCTAGAAGAAAAATAAATGTTGGGAAATCTGTACTCGTGTCAGCAATGGAAAGATGTGCACAGTGAAACCTATTCGAACGGCTGACAAATTGTCCCTTTAAGAGAGTAGGAAATGGGACCACAGACCTCGGCACCACACCGTGGCTCACACAAGCACACACGGGGGAGGCTCTGCTTCCCAGATACCAATGGCTGATCATCATAAATTTCCAATTATAAGGAGGCCAAGGAGCCTGCCATGTGTGTCTGAATGATGAAATTCACAGGATTAATGAAAATTTACCTTACACAATGTTTTTCCTGGACTGATAAAAAAACACATGCTAATCCTTTGTTTAAGCTGGTTGTAGTCTCTGCCAGTGCCAGCTCTGTGCTGCCCACCTCAGGGCCACGTGGTTCGGTGCCCTCTCCATCCCAGCTCGGCCAGCTGTGGCTTGGGAGAAAGGAACCCCTTTGTGGTCTGTGGATATTTCACACACAATCCCTTAGCGCTCTAGCTTTTTTTTTTTTTTCCATTTATTCAAACCCAAGTGGTGAAAAGTCATTCAGAGAACACTTATTAAATACTGTCATTTCAGAAGTAAGAGTGTTTATACTAAAGTAATAGTTATGATGTCATTTGGGGATTTTGAAAAACAACTCTTTTTTCAAAATCTATGAAGTTGGCCTTACCTCTTGAAGTTTGGGTGTTATCTCAGTAAAATGAGTATCCCCAGGCAATGTTTCAGAGGGAACGGGCTGGTCAACCCATATGCAGGCGACAGAAACAGCAATATTTCTCTCTAGCCAAACAGCCGGTGAGGTTTCTCTTACTAAAGCAACATCCTAGGCTTGCCTTTGGCTCCTGCTGGTAAAAATCAATTCTAGCACCAGCATGGAGAACAGGCTTTCACGATTAATGGAGTCATTCTATATAGAGTATTTGGTAGCAAAGCTAAAGTCTTTCATGAGCTGCAGAGCTGGAGAAAGGTAAGTAACTCTGATTTGTGAGTTTTGTTCTCAGTAGGAAAAAGAAACCATTCAAAATAACATTTCATGTTTAACTCTTCTTCTGAAAGTTACATGCCAGGTACTGGAGTGCATGTGGGAGTGGGGAGACCAGCCTGAGGTTGGCTTGGAGGCTTCCCCGTCATCCATCTGGAGCAATGTCCCCATCACATGATGCTCCCAGGATGTGGGAAGGCACAGCATCGACAATCCAGGTTTTGTTGAGATGAAGGATACTATTTACAGATTCATCCAGTACTCAGCCCCCACCAGCCAAGGTGGATCCCCGCAGAAACGCTGCAGATCATTAGAGAGGAGCCTGCTTCCCCGGGGCTCTCACTGGTGAGTCTTGGCATGATTTATGTTGTTTGGTTTTCATTAAGGAACCCGCAGATAGTTGCTTGCAAAAACCCAGCCTTCCCTGAGGGTAGACGTGGTAAGCGTTGGCCAAATTTATGAGAGTTTCATGAAAGCGCATAAATCAATCAGCTGGATCTGAATGAGTGAAGTCTCTCTGTTCTCTCAAAGGGCATGAGTCTCATTCATTCGTTCCTTAATTCAGCAAGTGTGCATGGCTCCTCCTGTGTTCTGGGCACGTATGAGGACCCGAAGACACCAAGATGAGCAGAGCAGTCTCCTGTTTAAGGGTTCCGCTGCCCTCCTCTCAACTCCTTTTAGGTGAAAACTATAGTGGGAAGTTGGAGAACATACAGGTGAAACTAAATCCAGAGTCATTCTCTTATATGTCAGGGTGCTCGCTGGTGGGCTTGGTTCCTACTCTTCACCGTCCCTTGTCTCCCTTCTCTGAGATTGCCCAACAAGCAGTGGAGCATCGAGAGGGCTGGGACGAACTCAGTGCGGATGCTCAGGGATGAACAGAGTGGACGGCTGCCCCAATGGAGCATGTGCAGTAGATTCTGATTAAGGTCCCTTGAGGAATTCCACCTCCTCTAGGAAGCCCTCAGGGGCCCATAAGGCAAGGTGGAGCCCCATCCCTTTGCCTAGGTGTTGTTCCAACAAATGGAGTTGTCTGATCCTTACTTACTCAGGCCCTGGCTAAGACAGAGGGCTACGTGAATTGCGTCATCATAGGTGAGGCCAAGAATTTGTTTTTTATTTTCCCCACTGTCACCAATTTTTCAAAATATGTAAATTCCTCAGATATTATGTACATAACTGCAGGGTGGGGTTTAGAAACTAATCACGGAGGACTATTAACATGGAAAGGAACTTCACATTAGAAATGTAAGGATAAATGACCTCTGGTAAATCCGTATAAAAAGACTGATGATGTGGAAAGAATTTTTCTTCAAGAGGAACAAGAAAACTGCAACGCAATCGGCTGCAGCCAGATCAAGTTAAATCTGCCAAGTTTGCCGATGGTGAAATTGAGCTAATCGGTGATTCATTTGATAACCATCCTCCGAGCCCCTCCTGTGGGCAGGGTCCCAACTTTGTCCAAGTCTGGGTATCACAGGCTTGCACACACATCCTCTCTATTGTCCTTTCACGATCGTGTCACACATTGGAGCAAGGTTGGAAAAAGAAGGCAGACAGGCAAGGGGAAAGAGAGCCAGCACTGATGGGCCAAGTGTCCCGTGCTTGGCTATGTGGTGGGGCTGTCATAGAACTGTCTCAATTAACTCTCACCACACAGTTTGAGATGGACACTAGTATGGAGTCCACACTCTAGAGGAGAATCAACGGCCGGAGAGGCTGGGTCACTTGTCCACAGTGAGAATTTGAATCTACATATGTCTGACTCCTAAGCCCTGTTGCCACCTCTGCACCAGAATGTTCTAGAAAGAGAGAGCAGCAATGGTTGGTCCGCAGAGGAAGCCAGCTTTGGAAGACGGGCAGTACTTGCTTCCAGATCCAGGCCGTGAGCTTGGTGGTCCATCTCAGGGAAATCCGGGACGAAAGTCTAGCTCACTGAGATCCTGGCTTCACAGATCTGAGTTGGCGAGATCCAGTGAGGATGGGTCCATTGGTGGCAGTGGGCCCACCCTGAAGCCAGGGATATTTGGAGAAACACAGCCTACGGTGGAATGAAGCACACTTCATCTGGCCCAAAGCCACACCTGACCCCAGCGATTACTATCTTCTCAGCCTTAGCCAATTTCCTGGAGCTGAATTAGAATCCAAATGGATCCATTCTGTCTGCATATTTCCTAATTGAGGGAAGAGTCGCCAAAAAGAGCAATCGTCGCCTGTATTCATTGAACTGCTTCTTAAATCAATGAGCCTCTGTTAGGCCTACTATGTTGCCAGCATCATGGGAGACCCTGGAGACACAGGGTGCAGAAGGCGCTTCCCCTATGAGCCCTTCTCTTGGAATACGATTGAATGAGAAGCCAACTGCAGAGCAACATACAAAACAAACACTGATTTCTGAGCATTCAAATCTACGGGCATTTTCTAGATCATGGGACCAAAATTACGCACCACACATAAGTGAATAGCTCATTACAGAAATGACTTGTGATCAGAAATGCAGCAGAAAGCTTGGCCTCTCTCCATAAGGGATCGTCACAAAGTAATGCAGCCTCTGATTGTCCTTCCCTAAAAACAAAATCCAGTTTCAGACATTTCAGGATTTTATACCCAAAACAAGCCACGTGGTTTGGGGTTTCCAGCTGTGATAGTCGACCATATCTTTACAGCAGGGATCCAGCTTCTAGAAATAAGCTTTCTAGCCATATGGTGATCAATATTATTTTTACACACTGTCAGGAAAATGAATAGTTCATCAGTTTACTAACCTTAAAGTAATCTTAGAAGACCCAGTCTAGCTCTCAAAAAGAAAGAAGGGGGAAAATGAACCTCGAAGTAAAAATTGGTGTACTTTGCTCCATTTTAAACCTTCCTTTCATCTTCCCTTCCTTTTGAGAGGAGCCCCAAAAGCCCGATATTCTATTTTCAGATGATATTCCTGGCCTGCAATCTTGTTTGGCCTTTGGATAACTCCTGACTTTGGCAAATTCTTTAAAATAAATCTATGTTTCATCAAGTGTATCTGTTCTTGAAGCCAAAGACTCAAGGACTTATGCCCAAACCTATAGCTCAGCCAAGAGAGAAGAAAATTCTTCTGCAAATTGAGTTTCAGTTTCTGGCAGTGCTGGGGGTGGCACTGGGCAGCTGGGCTGGCTGTCTCAGAATCCCCACTGGGTCTCTGATGTAGTCTGCCTAGACTGATTCCTTTCCTGGGGCAGCCTAGGGGAGTGGCCTCAGAATCAGTGGTCCTAGTTTCAAATTCGGTCCTCCTCCCCTTACACGGCTGTACCAGTTCCTTTATGCACGAAGCAGGAGTGACATCACACCTCCCTCCAAGCCCAGACCAGGACTAAATGAGATGACCTTTGCGGCGGGCTTAGCCCTCGCTGAGCACCTCAGATGGAGTTTCCTCCCACTCTCTCGCTGCCAGGAGCTCAAACCTCAGCTGCAGTTGCCTCCGCTCCGGGGATCCGGTGGCCGCCCAGGCCACTGTCTCCAGCAGGCTGCTCCATGCCATTCCTTCCTGGAGCTGCCAAAACACCCAAAACTTGAGCCAAACTGCCAGGAGCTCCTGCTTTTGTGCACCAAGAACACAGCAGCTTTTCTGTTTCTTCTTTTAATTGTGTGAGCCTGATACTACTTTGTAAGTCAGAGTATACAAAGACATTTCTTTTTCTTTTGCACTGAGAAAAGAAAACCCGTCTACTCTCTAGTATCTTAGTTTTCAGGTCTCTGAGAAGGAAACCACTTGACATGGTAGGGAGACAGAGTCCAAGGACGCCCCCAGCTAAGACGAGTGTCTGTAGGCTCCGACGCTCTATCTGTTATCCTTTCTGAATGTATCTACATGCCATCGCCTGTGAGACCATTGTTTAACCAGTTTAAACCAATCGTGTTCCTGCTTTCACTGTGTTTGTTATTACTACATCCCCTCTAAAGGCAACAGAGTGTAGTGCGAAGAGCTTGGGTCTCAGAGCTAAAATCTCTGACTCTTGTTTATCCATTCGTTCATTTGTTTATTCAACAGCGATGCCATTGGCACAGAGCCAGGCTTTGTGCTGGGCACTGGGTGTGCAGAGAGGATTTAGTTCCCGGTTCGTGGTGTTCAGGGTCTAGTTGGGGAGACAGGAGGTGAGGGGAGGCAGGTCACAGTGCTACAGGAGCCCAGAGGGACAGACAACTTCTGCTGACCATATCTACCCTATCTGGAGTGCATGCCTTCATCAGGCATTATCCTGTACAGTTTATATGCTCTCTGATCCAGTCCTCAAAACAAGCCCATGAAGAAGATTCCATCAGTCTCCCCATGTTATAGTTGTGGAAACTGAAGCTCTGAGACATCGTATAACTTTCCCAAAGTCACACAAAGGTCAGTGGGGGTAAAACCCAGGTCTGCTAGAACCTGAAGCTCGAATTCTTCACAATCAGTTGGTGTGTTATCTGTTTCACCTGCAACTTCTGAGTTGCTACCCACACCCCCTTCTCCAGTAGTCTGCTACTTAAAACCCCTGAGGCACCTTGATTGTGGAGATGGGGTGAAAATAATACATATGCAAAGTATATTAGTAAACTCCTGAGTTTTCTAGACAAGGAAGTACTCAGTGAGCTAAGCAAGATTTTGGTGCATTTTAATGACCCTGAATCTTAATCTGAGGATGAGATATGATCACTTAAACATAACGTATTCAACTGATTTTCAGATTCTTTTGTGCAGCCAAGCTTACCCATGTAAAAGCCACAAGGAGCCCTGGCAAATGGCTCCCACTCACTGTGGGGTCCACCCAGTCTAGGGTGCTTGTCACGGAACCTTCTCCCCGGGACACTGTCCTGGAGGTGACCACCTTCTGGTTCTCCCGTAATCCCACCGGTTGGGAGCTGGTTCCGTGAGAGTCGGACAGCCCCGTTTTTTGTGAGTCCCTCTGTCCTACACAGTGGTTTCGTGGCATGAGATGGGATTTGGCGGCCAGGCTCCCTTGCTCACCTCACATCCCCTCGCTGCTCAAGCTTGCCTTCGCAGAGTGTTTGCACAGGTCTAATAGCCTCCCCGGTTACTAAGAGGTGAATTGTGGATCATTTCTAAGCCATGACCCCGGGCTCTTCCTAGAGTAGCTGTAAACAGATCCACACACTTCTCAGATGTCTCCCATGACTTGATCTTTCCATATGCTGTTGAACACGTTTCCCAGGATGGGTAGAAATGCACTCTAAGCATTTGCCTGGATAGCATGCAAGCTAGGGATGAATAAACAGTTATGGAGGAAACCATTTCCTCCCCCTGCTTCCCAAAGGGACAACGACTTATTTAGCAGGGCAGGTGAGGGCCTCTGGAGGAAATGTTTTCCTTACCACTCACAATCTCAGTGCAAGCCACTGACGTAAAGTGACTTCCCTCTAGCCATCTTTTCCAGCCCTTGAAAGGCATGATTACTCTCTCCGGGTCTCTCCTGAGACAGTGTCTTCCAAGATGCTCCCTTACAGGTTGGGTCCAAGACGGATTTGTGCCACCACTAACCTCTGTATTCTGTTTCCCCCTGGGATGCTCAGACTTAAAACAAAACAAAACAAACAAACAACAAAAAAAAACTCAACTATTGGCCTCAATGCCCACTAAGAATGCCTCCATGGGCACGTGAGTCCACATTCTAACCTGAGTGATAATCGGAATCACCTGGGAAGTTTTAAAAAGTGTGGATTGTGGGATCCACCCTGGAGCTCCTAAACCAAAACATCCATGGATGGACCCCAGGAATTGCTTTTGTTTCAAAATCTTCGCAGTGAGTCTCCTTATTGCCAAGTATGGAAAACCTGCCATGTTCAATATCAGCACTGCAGGCTACACCAGCTCTGCCGGCCAGAAATACATGTTGTATAAGGAACGGGCTCCACAGCCCACCGAGCTAAAAGGATTTCTTTACTCCAGGACTTCTCCAGCTGCGCATATGCCCAGAAGGTATGTGAAGTTCCCACGATGCAAGACAGCTCGTCTCAAACCTGCATGACCACAGAATTCCCTCTCTCGAGAAGCACTCCTGGGACTATGGCTGGGCCGGGCACCCCTGGAGAAGTGCTGCCAGGACGAGGGGGGTGGACATCCCCTTCATCCTCAGTGCTGGTACGTGTGTCCTTGGAGCCTGCTGGTGCTGCTCGGAGCTTAACTCAGCTACAATCTGTCACCCCAAGAACAATCCCAGCATTCTCACTGGCTGACCTCAACCAAGACACTTGCCCTCGTTGTGTCTGTTTCTTCCTCGTAAAACAAGAGCTGGCCTGGACAGCAGAGCCTGACATCTGAGAAGGCAGAGGCTGTAACCTGCAAGCAGTGAGCCCTGGGCTTCTGGATTTGGTCACAAAGGAGGGTGATGACGAGGCCGGTCTCACTCATGATTTGTTTTACCCAACGCAGAATAGAACCAGGAAGACAAATGGGCAATGTCCGCACAGTACCCTGAGCCGGAGCATCCGGAAATGATGACTTGATTAAGTCAAGGCAGGCTACCAGTGACCACACCTGACTGCTCGCGGCCTGATCATTTGAATTCTGCATCCGTGAGTCACTCACCCTCCTTAGGCTTCTGGGGTGTGGTTCCTTCTCCAGCCTGTTAGATGGCTTCCGTGGAGAGCTGGGTGTCTCCTGTTAACACTACTGTCTTTGGTCACCATCAAGCAGGATGTTATCCTCTGAGAGCTAAAGAGGAGATATTTTGGGTCACAGGATTCTACGTGGGCAGCATTAGAAATAATATAGAGTTTTAACCAGGCTAGTGACAAGTATTGGCATTTACTAAAAGGAAATCAGAAAAGGAAAATTATCAAGTGTGAAGGAGTGGGAGTGATGGGTGGGAATCAAGAATGCCCCCACGCCCGCCCTGCCCTTGGCAGGAGACTTTGTCAAGTTTGAGGAAAGGATTCATTGATTCACTCAAAGTCCAGCCAAGAACAAGGAGCCCAGGCCAGTTGTTAAGTAGAGTGGATATAGTATGGGCACCCTGGTGAAAGGTGCTGACGGTGCTGAAAGGCTATTCGAGGACAATGACCCAACCCAGGGACCGGCATCAGGAAGGGAGTAGCCTCCTGTATGGCCTACGGGACTCGGGAGGAGGTGGGTTACCCAAGCCCGGAGGCCAAGGCTGCCTGGCAGGAGAGGCCATATGGCCAGGACCACCAGTGGGAATTAAGCTCCCAGAGAAGCTCGGAGTAGCCACTGCCAGAGACACGGACCGAAGCAGAGACAGGAAGGAAGGACTATGCTGGCTTCTCCCTTCCTCCCTCTCTCCCCTAGGGCCATCCTCTAGCCCCGGGTGGCCAGAAGTCAGTGACCAGGGGTCCCAGGAAGTGCAGGGCATTTGGGAGAATGACCCTGACCCTGTGTGAAGGATGAATTGGAGGGACAGAGCCACAGTAGGGGAACAACCAACAAACGAAACCTAGAAAGGGATTAAACTAAGGTGACAGCCCTGGTGGGAGATGACAGATGTGGCCGCTGACCGGGTTAGAAGAAAAATCCATGCGACAGCTCCCTTGAACTGCCTGTGTAACACAGCAGGTCGACTGCACTGACTCCCCCATATCGGTCAGGGTCCAACCAGGAGAAGAAATTTGAACAGGGAAAGTTTAATGTATATATGTATGTGTATGTATATGTGTGTACATATGTATGTGTGTATGTGTATGTATGTATATATGTATGCACATATATGTATGTATATGTATGTGTATATGTAAATATATATATTCACCTTTACCATTCATCTTTTACTTTCCATCTTCTAAAACTGTAAGGAAATCAGAAGGCCTGAAGAGGGGGAAACCAATAAGAAACAAACCTATTTACACCACAAACCCCAAAAAGCCTTAGAAATTTGAGCTCCTGGGTACCCGGGAGAGGGCGGGCCGTGGCCCAGTGGTGAGGTGTGGTAGAGCCAGCTCAGGTCAGTTCACAAGAGCCAGTGGTTACATTTTTAGGGTCTTTGTGAGCCAGTTATTAAACATGGCCATTATGAAACCTTAAATTATATAAACTTAGAATTAAATGCATGATATTAAAAACAAAGGTGATAAACCCTCCGAGTGCATCACTCCCAATTCTTCTATTACCTTCTCTACCATCTGTGCCCTTCAGGTGACTCACATCTCCGGTATCTGTATGGTAGAAATATCGTGCGCTGCTGCGCATCTCTTCTCGACTGCCGTCAGTGGTATCACCTGGGTAGCCTGGACTCCGCCATGGTGGGAATGTTTACACCACAAGGATCAACAGACACTACGGATCAGGGCCTTTTATTCTCTCCAGAGAGCCAGCTGTTAAACATTTATCAAGTTACCCCTGGATGAAACTAAACACATTATGATCTTAGGCCCCCACATCCCACCTCTACCTCACAGGAGACCACCCTTCCCTCTCCAGACAGAAGGCTAAGTGTATCCTGTGGGGAAATGGAATCAAGGGGCAGAGGGCAGGTGAGGGGCAGCTGGGAGCCCTGGGTGCTGTGGTCCTCTGCCACCTCTGGCAGCGCTGGACTGTGTTTTGCTCATAGTAGATTATCAGAAACTCGTTAGCTGAAAGACCCCGTGTGTGATAGGAGGAGAGAAAATGATGGAAACACCAGATCTCGGCTGGCTAGGTGAGACCATGAGAGCCCAGCATTTAAAATGTGGTCTCCTCCACCTCTTCCTTGAACTGCCACAGAGACCCACAGGACCAGTCACCCTGCAGCAGGTGCCACCGAGCAGGACAAGGAGAGGAGTTCATATTCAAGGAGAACTGCCCATTCCTTTTGGAAACACGGGTCCAGTAGCACATTCTACAGCCAGTGAGAGCTGGGTGCTGATTCCCCGCAGGCTGTCTGTCCACGTCCCCCAACTTCCTTGTCCTGAAGCCCTGTTTTGTGTCCTCAGGGTGGGGGTGGCCATTATGACCTTTGATTCCCACCTGGAAATATGCTCCTATCAGACAATGATTAATGACCTAAGTATTTATTAACTTCTGGACACCTCTCAGATGCCTTTGCTGTTCCTTAGAGTGTCTACTTTTAACAGAGACAGCATTCCAGAAACTGTGCTGAGGCCTGCTACCCCATACCTTGTCCCCTGGGCCTGCTCACTGGAGTCTTGGCTGTCCCCAGGCCGGGATGGGAGGACCCCTTCCTTATAAGCCTTTCCTGATGCCTCCTCTGAAGGACCACTCCCTCCTCTGGACTCTGAGCATTTCTAGAATAGGACACCAGGATCCTTCTCACCATGCTGCCCCGTAACAATTTTTCTACGTCTCATTGTCCATCTCCCCTTCCAGGCTGGGAGCAAATCAAAAGAAAAATAGAATCCCGCCGTCTCTGCCATTTTAAAGACGAGCACAGTTCTTGGCACCGTGGGTGCTCCATAAAGCTTGCCCGATCAGTGATTGAACGAACAAATGCAGGGATGGCTGAATAAATTAATGGGAACAAGTGCCGAATAAATCGCAGAGAAAGACATTCATCCGCTGCGCAGCTGGGCAACTGACGATTTTTCATTTACACTTCAGGCTCTACACGAAATTCAAATTCTCATTACAGTATGGCATAAAACACAATCCACACTTTTAACAACGACCCTGAGAAATTCAACGGTGGGGAAACCTTTAATGCATTCCTCCTATTGATTACAGCTCTGCAAAGAGGAATGAAAAGATTAGCTTCAAACACTTTCATGTGAAAGGCTAAAAGGAAGCAAATTCAGCACGGTATAGTGAAGCCCAAGGCTCTTTCAGACATACCACGGCCACCGACATGACATGCTCGCTGCTCGCCCCACGACATGTTGCCGTGCCAACATACATTCTGAGTCATCCAAGCAGATTTAATGCCATCCCCACAATGACTCTCTCTTTGCCTTTTCTTCTAAAATATTGTGAAAGGGAAGATTCCGACCTACCTAGGAAATGATTTTAATCAGTTTAGTTCCGGAAATAACTATGGAAATTCAGATTTTTCCATTCTATTGCTTCTGAACATTATATTGTGACAAATGGCTGATGAAGCCACTGCTTTTTTTTTTTTTTCGCTCCAGCCCGTCGGGGGAAATGACATGACTGGCAGCTGTTCTGAATCCCGCATGGAAAGGTCTGAGTGCATAAGCATATGAAAAGCCAACGAAATGAAGCTTTTGAAAATAAGAAAAACACCAAAATTACCCAGCACTCTTCACATACCATCCAGATAACCACGCCCTCCTTCGTTAAGAGTCCTCCTCCTGGCCATTTATCTCAACCCTGGGAAATCTAGACAGAGGTCATGAGCATGGTGACCTACAGCAACGTGCAGGTGAACATCAACCCATTCGTAACCTTCAAACAAGCTGAAAAGCATGAAGGTGCACGGGACGTGTGATATATTTTGATACTGATGACCTACCAAACAGCATATTAGTTAAGCGTTGGGGCAGCATGAAATGAATCATACAAAAAGCTTGGGAAATTTTTAGGGACATTTGTGTGGCCCTCCGCGGGTTTTGAAGCTCACTCATCCCTTTATCCATTCATTAAACAGTGTCTATTGGCACACATGCTCCTTTGACCTCTGCAATAACCCTTCAGTGGAGGTAGAGAAGAAATTGGAAGGGTGAGAATACTGAGGTTCAGGAAGAAATATTGCTAACGTCATCGAGCTATTGAGAAGCAGAATGGAATCTGTCACCCTGGTCTGATCTGCAGTCATGGCCACTAATCATGTTCTTTCCAGGCCCTTTTAAACTAAATACTGTAAATATTAAGTTGAAAGTTAAAACCTCTCAAGTGCACTTAAAATATTGACTAAAGTTTAATTTGTGTGTACCTTTTTCATGAGCACGTCTTTCATAGAAACCATTAATAAACCAAATTCATGTAATTGAAATGTATTCAGGCACGATGAGAACGCTGGTGTGGATCCTGCACGAGCACTGATGGTACGTCTCGCCTTGACTATCAGCTTGAGTCCTTCTGCAGAGTTGAGGGGCAAGAAAGGGGAAGCTGCGAGCTCTAGGGACCCCCTACGATGTACTCCAGCCCTGGGATTGTGGAAGACCCGTGCTCAGAGCAGAGCATAGGAAGGCAATGAATAGCATCCAGAATTCTTGTTGGCTTATCTCAGACCCAGCTCTATTGACATTGGGGGCCAAGTGATTCTTTGTCATGGGGCCACCCTGTACACTACAGGATGTTCAGCAGCATCCCTGGCCACTACCTGCTAGATGCTAGTAGCACCCCCACCCCTACTTGAGGCAACAAAAATGTCTCCAGACATGCCAAAGGTCCCCTGGGGGACAAAATCGCCCCTTCAGTTGAGAACCATTGTCTGAGGCAGCTGTGCCTCTCTCTTTGGCCACTGCCTACAGACAGATATTCTCTCGCCATATTTCTCTGGAATGCATTGTTTCTTGCAAAGAAGAATGCAGACTGAGCCCAAAGGCTGCAGACTGGACGACCACTATACCTGAGCACATATTGTGAGTGCCCAGGCACCCTGACGAGCACTTTGTAGAGACTGTGGAATTGGATGAGCACAGGAACCCGGGGAAGCAGGTACTATTATCATCCGACTTTATAAATGAGGAGACTGAGGTTTCGTAAAGCTTCCCCAGGACATTAATAGTGACAGCTCTTTGGGCCGCACACTGGGCTGCCCCCACCTCTGGCAGAGGCCCCTGCATTCTAGAAAGTGGACCTCAACACTGTGACCCAGACACTGGCTAGAACCATCCTAGATGTGACCGAGGAAACCATGTCCATGACACGTGTGTTAGTTGTCACAGATGGTAACGAATCCACATTGTGCACATGTGTGTGAGTGCAGAAGAACTGGCACTGGGTAAGTGAGCTCTGCTAGAATTTTACAGAAGAGTGAGGCCATCAGCTGCCCAGAAAGTGGAAAAAAAAATCACTACAAATACAAATTTCCAATAATAAGTAATTTAGTTTCCTATCATACCTTACCCAAACTATCATGGTTCCCTATTAAATGTCATGGTATCAAGATTTTAGGATCCTGGCAGATACTGCATGTATGTGCACTGTCAAGGATGTAAAGGAGCTTTCCTTGGGAGGTCCAGGACTAGGGGGAAAGGGAGACGAAGTGTTTTATAAACTGGGGAGATCTTTTCAAGCATTTAGCTCACCGAAACCATTGCCCTGGAAGGACTGATATCTCGGCAGCATGTTTCCATGCAGAGACACCCCTCAAGTTTAGGAGCAAAGCCTGTACCTCCAGGAGGGAACTTTGGGGACCCTCCCACGTTCATCAGTCATCCCACTCCCCCCATTCGATACATATTCACAGCTCCCCATGTGTCCCCAAGTTCTGAAATACCAGGCTCAGCTTAGATGGGAAGTCTCCTGGACCCATGATTCATAGCCAGTGTCCTCAGAGGAGAAGCCCAGCAAAGGCAGAATTTCCACATTCCCAATAAAATGGGCCATATCCTCTCCGGGCAGCAGCCTCCTGGGGAGACCACGAGAAACAGCCAGCTGCAGGTGATTTAAAATTTCCTGCTGCTCGGTCAGAGATCTGAACACAAATGTCCATTACCCGGAGGCTAGATTATTCTTTTACATATGCCCAAGGATTTCACATCTGGCATTTTCAGTGGCATTACTTTTCTTCTTCACTTGTGGGCAGCCCAGAATATAAATAAAGTAGGTTGTTTACATGTTGAACGAATGGAAAGCATTTCCTACAGACTCACTGACAACAGGCTGCCATCGGGACCTCTGGTGGTGGTCTGCGGCGGCCCACCGCACCCTTGGAGCGGGGTCAGATGGGAGGAGTGGAGCAGAAAGCTCTCCCCTCTCTCCGGGGTGGAGTGGGGGCTCCAGGCAGGGCCATCATGGAAGCGATGGCTGCTTTTCTCCCCATTCTAGGTCCCCTCCTACGCCGGAGTTCCACACATCCTTTCTGGGGTCCGAATGCCATAGTTTGCTAAATCACTAACAGCTTTATTACTAGCTCACAAGGTCGGCATTTCCAAAGATCTTTCCACCAAAAAGGATGCCAAAAGAATGAGCCTCAAATGGCAGAATTTCAGGCTCTCTTGCCTCTGCCTTGGAGGAGGGCCGGGGGTTTCTGCCTGGCCCTTCATTCTCCCAACACCCATCTCATATGCCAAACCCAGCTCCTTCTGCCCACTCCATGTCCACATCCACAAGGGTGAGATAGAATTTTCTTTAGTATTAACTGATGATCCCCCCTTGGAGGTTCTGTACCCTTGAGCTGTGCCTCTGTCATCCCACCTGCAGCTCCACGGTCCAGCACCATTGCTCCCAGGAAGGATGTTACAGCCAGAGAGCAAAGGAAAGGCTTTTGAATCTGGATAACTGGGGATTAATCAAAGCAAGTCTTCCAGCCCCAGACAGGGCAAAGAAGGCGTTTTCTAGAAGGAGCAGAGAGAGCTTAGTCCCTGGAGCACCTCCAAGATGGAGCCTGCACCCCGGACACCCCGCAGAGGTCTGAGGGCACCAGGACCTGGGCCCTGCGGGGAGATGGGAAATCCTCATGGTGCATCTAGATCCAGTTCAGCGTCTACCCTCCCTGTCTCCGCATCAGTGCAGGAGGAAGCAGCTGGGTGATTCTCATGGGCGACAGAGGAGGAGGAAGGCGGAAAAGGACCAGAGCAGTCACGGGGTACCCGAGTACCTCGTGGTCCAGCATGGTATGGAAAAACAGAAAGAGACCCTGGAATAGGGGTGACAGAAGAAGACCTGCACGAGGACCAGGACAGACAGTGGACATCTCAGCCGAGGCCAGCAGGGGTGGGGGTGGGGGGGCATCTTTGAATTGACTGAGATGGGGCCTCAAAATAGAAAGTAAATTAAATTATTTTTTATGCTACACCTATTGCACAGCTGAGCTTGTGGATGCAACGTAAGCCCCCACCTTGAATTTACTACTTGGCGAGCACACTTGTCTGAATTTAAACCGCTAGAAAGCTCAGAGTAAGCTTGTCAGGAACACGTATTTGGGTCATAATTTCCTGACTTCACTTTGCCATTCTACCCTTCTTGTCCTTGACCTGGACATCTTCGATTATGGTTAGGTTATTATCCTACTATCTGCATTACTGTTATCCAACCTGAGTCCTATCTGGAACAAAGCAAGTTACCTGCGCACCTGAGAACATATATGTGTATCAAGTAGATATTTAGGGTAATTTATAACCCTGGTTTCAAAACTCTCAGCCATCAAGTCTTTCGCAGGAAGTAGGACCCCTCCTGTAGCAGGCTCGGTTCATGGCCCCAGGGGCTGCTGGAGGCCGTTCTCTGCGAATCTATGGGTGAGGTGACATGTATGGGATGCTTTCCTATATGGTAGCAGCCCCCAAACTCGCAGGTGAGACCGGAGCTCCTGGTCTGGGCCCACCTTTGCGTTGGCAAATAGCTCTCTGTGCAAATCGGTCCCATTAGAGGTGGAGGGGGTGAGGACAGCCAGGCCCTCCTCTGAGCTCCTGCCCAGACCGACCTGCCTGCTGACGTCCCCGCCATTCTTGTGGTCCCACCTAGAGTTGGTGAGTGCATGGCGGCCTCAGCCGTTCTGAGAGTGCTCTATCAAACTGCCTGTAAGGCAGGTTTATTTGGCAATGCACAAGCCAGGAATTCACTCATTGCAGGGCCTCAGGAAGAGGGTGATTGACGGGTTCTCTCTTAAATGAAGAGTTTGCCATGTACAGAGACAGGGAAAGCAGGACTTAAACCACAGAACCTTAGCAGGGAAGGTTCAAGGGGCTATGATACGTGGCACATAGTGGGGGCACATATGAGGACATGAGTCCCGGGCCCTGAACCCTCCGGGCCGACAGCAGGCGGGAACTTCCTGCACCAACTTTGTCTTCAAAGCTGCGTATTAACCATCCCCTTTCCCTCAAAAACATCGTTGTGAAAATTTTTTTAAAACCCCAAAACACTCAATGCACTCAAATGTGTTTCCTTTTATATCATTGCATCCCGGGTAACCCATTGGGTTTTGGGTTGATGGTCATACTCTCTCTCTTTAAACATATTTATTAGGTTGACCTGTATATATTTGTACACTATTATCATCCATGCCACCTAAATGCCAAACATGCAATTAAAACTGAGACTCAAATGCCTTTTTTAGGGGAAAAAAAAGATCTTTATTAAAAAAAAATAACTTACAAATACGACTGTTCGTGCTGCACGGTGTCACAGCCTGGAACAGCTTTGCCTCGTTTCGTTTTTTAAATGTAACTTTACAACACTATTCCTGTCACCAACTGCATTACACAGCAGTTTCGGTCCACTTCCCAGGCTGGCACAGAGCACCACACAGATATAAAACTATCGTAAATAAAACATTTTGGCCAAGACTGGCATATATTTATATATTTATATATTTATATATATATATATATAATTTCAGAACAGCTAACAATTAATGTCATCCTTAGTCAACACCAAAGTCCACCTAATCTTAAAACTACAACACTCTGAATATATGTCAGCATTATACCTCCCGTAAGATATTTAAAATATATTTAAACTTTCAAATACATTTATAAGGTACACCAAGAGTGAGAAAATAAAGTCTTAAAATTTAAATACAAATCACCATATAAAACCTTCAGGGAACACAGAAAGTCCTATTTTACAGAAGTGCAGGCTAGCCTGTCCCGAGGCTGGCTTTGACCGGTAATCCTGGTGGTGATGCAAAACCATCAGAACGCCAAGCCACGCGACAGCCACGTTGGCATGAGAAAGGGAGAACAGATGCACAGTGATGCCCGTTCCCTTCTTCACGCTACTCAGGCATCAAGCCCCGAAACCACCTTGCTGTACTGTTGAAAACGATGTAGCCCAGTGCCCTGGTCACGTGTCCAGAGACCCTGCAGAGCGCATCATTTGGTGTTCTGCTCCAGAGCGGAGTACTCTGTTTCCGACACTCTGGAGGCATCGATGAGCTTGGTGAGCCCTGTTTTGGCCGAGTACTTAAAAATGAAGGCCTTCATCAGCTCGTATCTGTAGTTGCGGTTGATGAAGCTGTAAAGCACGGGGTTGACACAGCAGTGCACGAGAGACAGGCACTGGGTGACGTGCAGGGCCGTGAAGAGGAAGTTCTCCAGCTGACAGGTGAAGGGGATGTAGTGCAGGATGGAGAAGATGTCCAGGAGCACCACGACATGGTAAGGGAGCCAGCAAACCAGGAAGACCACCACGTAGGAGAAGATGATTTTGCGGCTGCTGTGCTTCTCTTGGTCGTTGGATGCGGAGATGGCTCGGGCAAGCAGGAAGTAGAAGACGGCAATGATGGAGAAGGGAACGGCGAAGCCCAAGATGACAGAGACCAGCTCCATGCTGATCAGCCACTCCTTGACGCTGTGCTCGGGGTAGACGGACCGGCAGTAGGTCTCATTGTTGGAAGCCGACATGACGGTCTTCAGGTAGTAGGTGTCAGGCAGGGACACGCAGAAGGCCAGCAGCCACACCAGCACACAGACCACACGGCGAGCCATCTTCTTCCTGCGGCTCGAGGTGTTGGTGAAGTAGGTGATGGAGAGGTAGCGGTCCACACTCATGCACGTGAGGAAGAAGATGCTGCCGAAGAGGTTGATGGAGAAGATGAGGTGAGTGATCTTGCACGTGAGCTCTCCCATGGGCCACTGGTTATGCTGCACGAGGCTGACCACCCAGACTGGGATGGTGACCACCACCCACAGGTCGGCAATGGCCAGGTTTAAGATGTAGCAGTGCGTGTCGTAGCCTGTGGTCTTGGCCTGGATGTTCACCCAGACCACCACGGAGTTGGCGATCATGCCGATCACGAAGATGAAAATGTAAATAAAGGAGAGCGTGTACAGCAGAATGCTCTTGTGGGGCATGTTGGGACACAGCACCATGTCGACGCCGATGCAGTCGCTGCTGTTGCATGGCCAGCTGATGTCAGAGAAGTTCGCTGGCTCCGAGTAGTCAAAGAGATGCAAATCCATGGTGCTGAGGGCAGCGATCAAATGACCTACAGGAAAAGCAGACAAAAATGACGGAGGAAGAAAATGGCTTCATTAGAAAACATTCGAGTTTCGGTCAAAGTGCTTTTCCAGCACCCCGAGATGCTCAGCTGTTTTGCTTTAGCTTTGTGGTGTCTTTGCAAAGAAAGGAGAAATGAAAACAACCATAACAGAACTCTGCAAAACCAAGTAAAACATACGCAGAATCCAAATCCATGTGGTGTTCAAAGAGAGAAACAGGGTTTGCTTCTCCGTCTTTGATGGCTGTGTTCTCAAGACATCGCCAGCCTGGAGGTGCCCAGGGTGTGAAATCAACAGTGTTTGGGAGCCAGAGAAATGTCAGGCAGCCAAGCCGCAGCCACGGCGACACGGATGGCCGGCTGGTTCTCAGCGGGGACAGCGGAGCCATTTTACCTACGTCCCCAAAGAATGCGGAGTGGCTCTGTTCCTGGCACTGCTGTACTACAAGTGTCCTGCTCTGGTGTCTTAATGAGAGTGTTTCAGACTCTTTTCCAAATTTGCATCAGAAATGTGACTCAGTGCTTTTCATCTTTCTGCAAAATTTGTGTGTAAACCTGGGTCTTAGGCCGCCTCCGGTTTGCAATCGTGAAGACCACTGGGAATGTGCTCCGCGTGTGGAACGCCCCGCAGCGTGACTGCACCCCAAACCCGCCAACTCTGTGTTTGCCATGTGATTTTCAACTAAGGGCAGCCACCAGCTGTCTGAAGCTCTGGGCCATCGCCTCTTTTCCATCCTTTATTTGTCCAACCGCTTCAAGAGCAGCTTGTGCCAAGACCCAAAGATGAAATCACCACCTGCTGCATTTCTGGAGCGGCTGAACATCTTCTCAACTGTCTTCCCTGCTGACCTGATGTGAGGCCAACACTCTGAACTGTCACCATTTTAACACCCAAGGAGTCACAGAGACACCCCAAGGTGTCACTGTGCCTGGAAATGATTTCTCCACAAATACACCAGCCGCAAGAGCTGCCAGGGGCTGTCTTCTCCCGTTGACCTGTCCACTTGAGAGCCCTAAAATCCCTCCATGACATGGCCCTGGGTCAGCAGCATGGCGATGGGAAGGGGGAGGTGAAAATGAAAATAATGGGCCCAAGGGTGCCCAGCTGAGAGTGATCTCATATAGTAAGATGTTTGTTCTTCTGTCTTACCTATCACAGGTAATGACTGACTTCAAGTCAAGCTTAATGGCCAAGCTCATTTAAAGTGGACTCCAGGTCACATATGAGAACTCCCTGGAGGATGGAGGGCAGGGGCCGGTGGGTCAGTGCCCAGGTGGCTATGCTAATGGTGTGAATAGACATGGCTGGGAAAACACCCATCCCGACATGAGACCTTCCTGGGTTGGAATCCTGACTCCTCACTCACTAGCGTTTGACTTGAGACTAGTTAACCCGTCCCCGGCTGCCGTCTCCGGACACCAGCACCTGTCTCACAGAGTGATCTAAGAATTAAAGAGCCTCACACAGAATCTCACACAAAGCAGATGCTCAATAAACTCCGTCCTGCCCTCCCCTTCCTTTAGCAAAAAGCACACCCTCACTTAATTCTGCTCCACCTTTGAAACAGATTCTTACTGACAAAGTAATCAATGTCCCCGCTGTGGAGGGAGATGCAGGCGCTAACACAAAGTCGGGCAGTTTGATACCGTGGCTTCAGGATAAGTGAACAGAATCCCTGAGAAATGAGACATTCTGCTGCCTCCCAGGACCATCCCTTAGCCTCAAAACTCACGGCAGACAACCAACTCTGGAACCCCAGCTAAGGGAGGCCACCTGCAGGCCTCTGGGCAGTTCTCTGTGCCTCTAAGTGGCTGTTGGTTCACGTCCCAGTGACCTAACTGGGCCTCAATGTCCCCTGCTGCTGATGGAGAGGGCTGGACCTCCCATGAGGAGGTGGAAGTCATCGGCCTCACAACCAGGAAGCCTAGTGGTCCTCGGAGCCACCCCACCAGGTGGACCCTTGGGCCCTGCAACCACTGACTTGTTGCAAGACCCAACACACAAGCACAGGAGGGCGCCGGTGGAGAGTCAGCCAGATCAAGTTTAGGACAGACAAAGTCTCCACATTAAGAGATTTTGGAACGCCCTATCCTAAGATGCAGCTCAAGGACCTCGAAAGGACATGGGCACACTGGGCAACAGAGGACGCCTTTGAGGAGCCAGGGCCCTATGACCCACTGAACTGGCCTCAGAGCAGGAAACCAGCCCCAGACTCGGCCTTGAAGCTACTATCGCCACCTCCCCCGAGGCTGCTAACCAGCCTGGAGCTGACCCTCCGCTCTGCATCCCTGATCCCAGAAGGGAGCAAAACAAGGATTTTGGCTTTGCTCTCCTGCATAGTTCTAATGTGGTGACCCTTTTTTTCCCATTTCCATTAAATGAAACACATTCGCAGTGTGGCTTAGTTCGTAAAGTGCTTTCACCCCATGACCTCATCTGACCCCAGAGTCCGTGCAGAGTGGAGAAGCTCGGCCGGAGAACAAACCACAGCCCCACAGCTGGGCAGAGGTGGGCTGGGGCTGGGGACCAGAGAGCCGCTCGGCTGGCGCCTGGCTGAGGCTCTTCCTCTGCCGACACTGGCACAGCCCTCAAGGTCTCCGCAGAAACGACCATAAATCCTGGGGTTTGGGCCATTCACAGGGGCCCCAGAAAGGAAGGAACAACCTCCAGCCTTCATTGACCTGACTTGGATCCCAAGCCCCACCCCACTTTCTTCACCGCAAGGAGACATCCGCTTGCTTGGGCCTCTGTGCTCTCCGGCGCACGGGTGGCGGGGCACTGTTCAGTGTGGACAGTCGGCCCACGCAGGGGGCAGGAGTATACAATGAGAAGACGCTGCCTTTCATGCCCCGGGCCTCTACGAAATCACCAGGCAAATGTATCATTCTAGGCCCCTCACCTCTCCTGCACAACAGACTGTCACATTCACAGCCCTGGGGTGGCTGCGGGCCTTTGGTATTCCCAGAGCCTGAGCTGAGCGGGGAAAGGGCTCTGAGACCCACTCCAGTACTTTGGTTTCTGCCTCTGCCATCTGGGCAATGAAAACCTGATTTAGAGATCACTGATCCTCTGAGCCAGAAACATCATTTATGAGCCTGGTACACCTCCCCTTCAGCTGCCCCTCCCCTCCCTCCCAAGCGGCACAGTGGGAATCTTCCAGCAGGAGCTGAAGGGGAGGGCAGAGGCTGGGAGGCTCCCTGCTGGAGCGTGAAAGTCAGCTGGCCCCGCCATTCATCGTTCATGAATCACCAATCATCGATCACCAATCAGCCCAGCAGACGAAGCCAGAGGCCCACACCTTGACCACCACCTTCCTCTGGGGGACCACGGTGGCCCCTCCCCTCCCATTGCAGAAGGCTCTAGTGGTCAAGAGAAGGAAGGCAAGCACAGAGAAGGGAGATTAAACCAAGAGGGCAGTAATCAAATCCTCTGCAAACTGAAATGGAGAACTAAAGAGGGAAGAAAAAGGCACACAATAGCTTAAGTTTTTGTTATGTCAGTATTTTTCACGCATTAGGCTTTGGAAAGAAACAAGGGCTATTTCCAGAAAAGAGAATATTATTTGACAGTCTGCTATGTTATGTGAAGTGTGGTCTGTAAGGAAGGCCCAGCTACCCAAGGGTCTGTCCAGGAGGTCAGGGTGGGCAGAGTCGGTCCATTTAAGGCCATTACACTCACAGTGCGTGGCCACTGCTGGAGAAAAGAATCTTCCTAAGTCACCTGCTTGGATTTTAACAAGTGACACTCTCAGAGCCCCTGATGTGAACAAAGGCAGATGAAGAAATGTCTACCCAGGCGCCTGGTTTCCAAAGGCCTGGCCACAAAGCTCTGAGCGAAATCTGAGGGTGGAGGGAGTGAGGGAGGCTTCTAATGAACTCCCTGGGGCCGCTTAAACTCCCTGAGTGCCCTGCTGCGGAATTTCAGCTCCCCTCCAGCAGAAACAGCGGATCCAGCACACAGAGAGCCAAGTGCATTCTGTGCAAATCGGGAAGGAGCCGCCCGCTCCTGCATACGTGGTGATGCCGCTCAGCTGGTGTGGCTGGTCTGTTTACGCTGGCAAGCTGATGACCACCAGGACCTGGAGGAGACTCCCTCGTCCCACTCAGACCAGTCACCCTCTGCTGGAACTAACCAGCAATTCCGTTCCCGCTGGCTTGGGGCCAGAGCTTAGGAGAAACTTCCGGACATTAGTCAAACCTGCCCCTTGCCTGCCACTCTGTGGGCTCAGAGCCCACACCAGGTAGGCACGAGAATGAGAGACCCATTTGGATACTTATGTTGTAAGGCATCTGCATAAAATATTCCTGATGGAAAGAAAAAACGGGGCTTAGAATAAAAGATTCTTCCACTTCTATGATTTTACGGGTTCACATATTTCTCCTCTCAAAAGATTCACTAGTCCCCAAATGTAAATACAGGAATGTTTATTGAAGCATTATTTATATACTGGCAAAAAATCAAAGACAACATAAATGCCCATTAACAGAGAAACAGTTCAATAAAGTACAGCAGATCCATTGCCTGGAATATAATATAGCTGTAAAATGAAAGAGGGGGACTTACTTTTATGAACAGGGAAAGCTATAGCATACTATAAGTGAAAGGCAATGTGCAGATACACACACACACACACACACACACACAGCATAATCTCATTTATGTTTAAAAAGAAAGCAAAAATTATGTGTTCTTCTATATGTAAATATACGTGCGTAAAGGCATGGAAAAAGATCTGTAATCAATAGAAAACTTTGGGCCGGGAGGGTGGGATGAGGGCACAAAGGAGGAATTGTAGTTTTTACTCTATAAACTTTTGTATTATTTGACATTTGGGATCAAGAATTATGTAAATTTTAATAGAAGGAGCAATGTTCCACAAAATAATAAAGGTTCACAGTCCATATTTCTAGACCACAGAGACTCAAGTGAGGACAAAAGGCAGTAATCGTCACTTTTCAGTCCCTTTTTCCCAACACTTGCTGTGTTTTATCTCACTGGGTCCTCTCTGTAGGGATCACTTTCTACAGGTTCCTTGTTGGACACCTGCACCCAGAGAGCATCATACGTCCCCCATGACAGGAAGTGAATGTTCTAACGGCCTGCGGAGGGCCCAGGGTCTGTCCAGCCCTCCCCATGGGCCCAGGGTCTGTAAAGGGACACATCTGCCGCTCCCCTTCCCTAGTGGTGGAAGGGCTCCTCTTTGTCGACTCGAGGACTTTTCTGGGAGATGCGCCTCTCACTTCTTAGGCTTGTTATTCATCAACCAAGTATCCTCGACAACGATTGAGCTGCAGCAAGCAGCCTGAGGTATTCAGCTGCCTCCAAATAGTTTCCCCTGAGCTTACCCAGTGAGCCGGGGGTAGAGCCAGAATTAGAAGTCTCCAAGTTTAGAGTCTCCGTGGGGTGGCGGTTTGGCCTGCAATAAACATGTCCTTTCACTGGTCAAAAGTCACTTCCTCCATGACAGAGACTGCCAAGTGCTCAGGTATCTGGCCAGTGTTCACCCAGTATGTTTGCCTTCAATATGTTTGCCATTTCTGAGCACAGACCAGGAAGACCCTTCCCAATTAATCCCTTAGCCGCTCCCGTCCCAAATAACGCATGCCCTCTGCTTCTCTTGCCTTCTCCCCCAACCCCGGCCGCACACCTCCATTCTGTGTCATTGCATTGTTTACGTTTCTCCTTCTTCCTCAAGCCCCACATCCCACCATGTCCTATTCATCTTTGTATGCCACAGCCAGCAAAGTTACCTGGCACAAAGCAGGTATTCAATGAATTAATAGTCAATGAATCAATAGTTAGTCAAGCTCCACTGAGATCAGTGATCCGAGGCCATTGCTAGAATGGGAGTCCAGAAGAGACTTTTCTGAAGTCCTCACTGAGCTGAGATAAACATCAGCCCTTTTCATGCCCCCAAGTGTTTGTGGAGCTTCTTCTGTGAGGGGCGCTGCTCTGGGGCCTAACAGACCAGAATCGTCATACCCTGCCCCCAAGAACTCGACAACTGACCGCGAAGGTCAGGAAGGCAGGAGGCGGGTGGTGGACGCTGCCCTCTGAGTAGGCCAGTGAGAGATTTCCACTCAAGTGGCTTACGGGGCCTTTGAGGAGAAAGGGGGTGGGAAGGAAGTGATCAGTGACATGCCATGGAGAGGCTGGATTTGTCGAACCTGGCTGAGGCCAAGTCCCCTCAAAGAAGACCTGGCTGCAAGAGAGCCGGGCCCTAAAGATGGGGACAGCGGGGAGTCAGGCTGGGCCTGTCCTTGCAGGAGCCACGCAGGTCTTGAGCAAGGGAGTGGCTTTGTGCAGAAAAGTCTTTTGAGGGCGGAGGTGACAAAAACCACATAGAAGGCTTGCAGTGGTTGCAAGGTGCACAGCAGGCCAGAGGCCACCGCGAGTGAGGAAGGCGAGTAAGGAAGGCGCTCTCGGCCTCCAGCAGTGAAGATAAGATAAGGCGGGCCAGGCTGGGGCCCCAGGCATCAGCTCGGACACTGAGGGGCCCTCTGGGCTCTTCAGGACCTCTTCTTACAGAGCACCATTGTTTTTGATGAGAAAGATTAGCCCTGAGCTAACATCTGTGCCCATCTTCCTCTATTTTGGGTATGTGGGACACCTGCCACAGCACAGCTTGCTGAGTGGTGTGTAGATACACGTCTGGGATCCGAACCCCCGAGCCCCGGGGCCTCCTCCGAAGCCGAGTGCTGGAACTTAACCACTACGCCACCGGGCCGGCCCTGACAGGGGACCTTCCTTACTGGTTTTCTGCAACTAGGACCTGTGCCCTCCAGGATAGAATTCCACAGAGCAATTCAGGATTGTCCCCAGACAAGACCACCTTGTTCAGCCCCTCCCACTGCTGCGCAACCTGGAAACTGAGGCCAGGACAGGTGAAGAGACCGGCTAATCCCGGGTTTGTGGCTACTAACAGTTCTCTCTGCTCTCCCAACTTTTCCAGAGACTTTATTTAGGGGGAATCATGCTCTGGTCTCCTTGTGAAAGTCCCACTCCTCTACCCTGCTGGCACGCAATTTAGATAAAAGAATCCACACGACCTCTAAAGAATCATTAGGCAATTGCACATCACTGGGGCTTGGTTTTTATTTGTTTGTTTTTTGTTTTGGGTTTTTGTTTTTGTTTTTTTCACCAATCCTGCATGAAATCAATGGGGAAGTGCAGGACAGCTTCAGCCCAGGCCGGGTCCCTGTGGCCATCTGCCAGGGCTGACAGTATAGTGGGAAGCGATCTGTCCCCCAGAGTCAAGCAAACAGAGAACAATGCTGTCTTGACGGCACATTCAGTAGCAACCCTGAATGATCTTATTTTACACAAGGAACTGCTCTGAACCATTTGAGAACTCAAGAAATAATACAGAGAGAGAGAAAGAAAACTCCATACCCTGATTCAGATATAGGCCACCTATTCCTGGGGTCCTCAGACACACTTGCCGTTAACCCATGGAGCGTCCTCATCCACTTTAAGCATTTGGGGAGAAAATGAACCCACATCCAGAAACCCGACCTGGTCTACTGTGCTCAGCTGGCCGACAGGGAAGCAATGCTGGACCCAGAAGGGCAGATCCAGAGACTCCTACGTCACAAAGGCTGGCGGGTGTAGCCAGAGCCCTGGCTCCCGCCCGGCTTAGGACCAGGACCAGGCAGTGGGAGGTCAGCCAGGCTAGGAGAGCCGCTCACTGTCGGCTCTCAGCTAGACACAACGGGACTCCCAGGAGAGCGCTCTCAATCTTAGACTCTTCTAATAAAATTCAGGCAAGATCCCCACAAAACTATCTGCTACAACAGGAAAATTTGAGGATGCTGGCTATCTGGCTGACAGAGCCCTCAGTGTGCACAGTCCCCATGCTGCCCATTGCTCCTTTATCTGTCCCTGAGCCAGCAGCAGTTCAAGGCCACCTGAGATAGTGTGAGCCCCTCTACCCTTTGAGCACTGGGAAGAAAACACGGGGCCAGCTTCCAAAGCTCCATGTGGCTCCGCAAAATTTTCACTATAAAATATGCAATTCCCTCATCACTTTAAAACGAGGCAATAATGGGTTTTTTCCCCATTCTAAATTAGTAGGTTCTTACATAACAAAAGCATCTGATATTCCCTGCAGAAAACCATCAAATATTCAAAACCCGAGAATGCACCCTTTTCTTCCCTTTTTTTTTTTTGTTTTGTGTTTTACTTTAACAGAAAATGTGTCCCAGAGCCATAATTTTCTGGACTTTTAAAACACTTGACATGACACAGCCTTTGGTTTCTTTCTAAATTGTCCCCACACGCATGCAATTCGATTAGAAGGCATTCAAGTACTAATTTTGTTCCTAAGAGTAAAACCAAGTTTCTTGGTTGTCTGGTTTAAAAGAGCAAATAATTTCCAGCCCCAAATTCCATTCATGTTCTGCAAAACCACTGAGAGAAATCTCAACTCCTGAAATCTTCAAGATCTTTTTCTTCTCCTCCATTACTCCTAGGGTTTATAGAGTGACTGTCTTCAGTCTCAGGTTGAGTAACTTCAACTAACTTTTCTCGTGTCTCCTCGAAAACAGGAGCCTCTCTGCCTAGTATGATCGCACAAAAAGCCACTGTTCCCGATTAAGTAGGTTTTTTTTGTTGGGGTTTTTTTCCATCCCGAAAGCCTATACTTTGTCTGCTCTGGGCCTGATTAGAAACCATAATACTTACTCAATTCTCTCAGGACTTGCTGTTAATATGGGATCAACTCACCTCCAAAGTCCTGACTCAGTTAAGCACAGGCATGTTGCCTTGGCTATCCTTTCTGGAACTTTTTTAAAAGTATGATTGCAATGCATGCCCCTTTAAAACATCAGATGGCCAGCAAAACACAGGCATTTCTCAATTTCTTTTGCTTTCCCACCCCCCTCCCTGCAGCTCCCCCACTCCATCTCCTGCAGCTTGTACCTCAAGCTTAGCAGTTAGTTGTGTGCACAGTCAAGTGTTTATGGCAGAGACTGGGGAAAAAGGAGCAAATTGTTTCCAAGCTGGAGCTCCCCTGTGCAACTTGGCTCTAGAGAAAGGCTCTGCATCTGGGGAAGCTCGCGTTCTGATGAGAGAGGGGCGAGCAGTTTATCCATTTAAAATCTATAGACAGTTGAGCACAGACACCAGCAGCCTCCACTCTCTTTTCTAGTCAAGCCTATTTGATCTCTGCATTTTCCCGGAATAAATAAAGGGACACAAAAGCAGCATCTGCGTTTAAAAGAAAAGAAAAAGTTACCACATTGAGGCTTTGCAGACTGAAGTTTCAGAGAATGTCAGTGTACCGAATACCCTCAAAGAGCTATAAACCATTTCAGGGGGCCCTCTCCCCCTTCTGAAAAACATAATTATCCTGTTGTGAGCAAATGAATTGAGAGAAAGAAAAAAAGAAAGACAGACATAGAGAACGAAAGAGAGAAAGAAAAAGGGAGACAGCCAGTCTGACTTTTACAACTTCTCATTCTCTTTGGAAGTTACAAGTCTTGGCTAACCACCCATCCCGGACCTCACTCCAAAGTTCTCACTCTCTGCCACCCCTTGAATCTTTATGCATGCTAACAAAATTGAACAAAACCCATGTTTTACCTGAAGAGCATATTTAAATTACAAAATCCTAGACTTGTGCGTGCCGTTTTTGTCCCAGTTGAAGCTGGACTTACCACCTTCTGAGAGAACAATAAATATTCAAATTAGATTATCAAGGATGCAATCAAGAGACAAGAAGACTGAGCTGCATTTAACATTCATCCTTATAGCTTCCGGACTTGCAGGATCTGGCAATCCCCTGAAGGACTGAATTCAAATACATTCTGGATCCACAAAGAGTCTTAGCACAGTTTTGTGCTTCACTTAAGGATGCCTCTTAATAAAGTGTCCATCTTTCTGGAAATACAAATTTACTGCCACTTCATTCTATTTGCCAACTGATATACCAGAAGTGAGGCAGGTAAGCAGTGGTGCCAAGCTGCTCCCTATGCCAACGCTGAACAAGCAGAATGGACAGTCTGCATTCTTGCAAGTTCTCTGCTTACTCAAGCTTAAATACCCATAGCAGCAAATAAACACCAGATTCCTAAATCCAACAAATATTGTACACTCGGAGAGTCCCCTCCACAAGGGACTTAAGAAAACCACGCTTTGCTTCCTGCAGGGAGAGGTGAAGCCCCCAAGTTAGCAGACCCACTCTGCAATGCAGCCATGCAGCATGCAGCCTGTGCTTTGAGAAAGCAGACTCTCCAGCACCCATCACAGAGATTAAAAAGAAGTCTTCTGAAACGGATCACTCAGTTTAAGAGCAGAAAAGCTGCCCTCCATCCTCCCCTCCTTTCTAAGCAGAGCTGCTGACAGAGCACAGTGTCCTTACCTCTCGGCTGGGCTCTGGCTTCGGCTCGCTAGCTTCCTGGCTCGTGCACTCGCTGCCTCAGGGCTGAGCAGTTTGGAGCAACTGTGAGCTCTCCGGCTGCAGACCTGCATTATATACGCTGCAGGAAGGCGCCTCTAGATGGCAGCTTTGTAACCCACATCTCCCTCCCTCCCTCCCCTGCACCACCCCCCTCGCATCACACAGGCACACACACATGTATGAATGCACACACAACTGCTGCACACACACGCGCACACACCCCTCTTGTAAACCCCGGCCTGTCATTTCCAGCAAACCTCTCCCACACAAGCACACTCTTGGGAAACCCCAGCCGTCCTTCATCTGCAATGTCTAAATGAAGCCACAAAGTCGAGACCCCATGGGGAAAAACGTGCCAGCAGAAGAAAAACTGCCAAGAAACCCTAGTGCTTTGCAAAATCATCAAATATTTATCTGGTCTCAGGTATATCTTTAATAATTCCATTAACACCAAGAGTTCCTTTGAATGCCTCTTAGCTCTAGGGAAGACTTTGTTCCCAAGACAAATTGCTCTGAACTTCTGAACTTCGGTGTTGATTTATTAAGACTAGGTATTTATTAAGCCTGGGTTTTCTTTGTTAATTCCTCCAAAACAGAAATAACAGTTTTAGTAGGAGCAATTAATCGGTACCATATTATTATATACCCCAAAAGTGGGGGAAAGAGCCTTTATAATGGATTCTAATCAATTTTATTTGAATACTTTTATTTGTAAAGGTCCTTGAAAATCTAATCAAAATGGTGTTCTGAAGTGCCTACCCAGCACCAGGCATACATTAGCGGTATAATAAATGTCTTTTGATATCTTTTTCTGAGGTGAGTTTAGCAAACACTTTTTAATTATTTTTATTGAAATCTCCATTCTCATCTAGAAGCGGAGAGTTCTGTTCACGGGAGAACTCAACCTAAAAATGTGTTCCATATGATAGTCACCTCTAACGCCCTATTCAGAAAAATCAGCCATAAAGCTACGGCCTAAACTTTACTTTTAAACCATGCTTATGAGCTTTTCCCCAGAGTAAAGTGCCGGGTTTTGGCTTTTGTTTTGTTTTCTGCTTCTCTGGGGTTCCGCGAGGGCAGCTGAAGTCACGTGTGAAGACACCCGCATAACCCACTTTCTCCCGAGCTAAAACTTGTTGAGATTCTTTTTATACTTCTACTAAAAATAACAGCAGACTGCCAAATGCCGAGTCTGAAGGATTGGGAGGTCAAAGTCTCCCGAGGGTGGCTAGCAGGCCCCGGTGTGGAGAAAGCCCTTAACAAAAGAAATATTTTGTTTAGTTAAAAGCTTCACAGAGCACCGTGGAAACCACTCCCAAATGGGAGCGAGGAGCACACCTGCTCCCCCGAGGCTCGGGGCGGGGCGCGGAGGGAGGGTGCCCACAGGAGCCCACTGGCTGTGGTCAGCCTTGCCCACCCTGTCCCTGCAGCACCCAGTCGCTGTCCTTAAAACTGGCACGATTCTTCGTGTCTGCTGGGCACCTGAAGCTCCATCTCCAAGCTCCCAGAGTAAACACTGCTGTAAAGGAAAACTGCAGGCAGCTCCGTCCGCACACACCCAGGGTTTAGGGGAGGCTGTAAGAATACCCTTTCATAGCTTTTTCGGTCCTGTTTGCTTCTTGTGGGTGACCCTGTGCCTGAGCCTGCTCGAAATGTCCCCGCCGGGCAGAGGTCTCTGTGACACTGACACACAGGCTTGACTTTCTATTTCTATGAACTTGACAATCTGCTCTTTCGAGAACGCTTTCCTCCTTGGGCAGGTTTGGGTGCAAGAGTGAAACACAGGCTGGGTTTGACTCCGCTCTGAGTTAAGCGTGCTCTCTTTAAACGAAACCACGCACTGACGAGAAACCTGCGACAGGATGCAGTTGCTAAAGTGGCGGAAGGAAAACGCAAAGTAGTTGTAAAAAAAAGACCCCACTTCGGTGCAGACGCTGTGCCGCCCCCGCCCCCTCCCCGGGCTGGGCAGGCACCGCAGCAGCCGCGCGGCGGGCGCAGGAGCCGCGCACCCACGGGCCGGGGCGCGGGGGTGGCGGCACGCGGTCGGTCCCGGACCCCGCCCGCGGGTCCCACCCAGCGGGAGGAGCTGGGCCGTGCGGGCTCCCTGCGCCCTGGGAGGAGGCCCCAGCCCTCCCGCGTCTGCGTTCTGCCTGGGACTCTCCACCCCCGACCCCTGTCCCAGAGCCCAGTCCTGGGGGAAGTGAGAGGGTAAGTAAGCAACTCTGTAAGGAAACAGGATTCCATCGCCCCGGGACCTGAAATGTCTCTGGGAACGTTTGGAAGTCTGCCCTGGCTGTTGGAAGGATTGCGTTTGTAAGGGAGGGGTCACACAGAGCAGTTAGCTCGGTAGGAATGAGTTTGGTTACTCCCAATAGGAAATTCTGAGAAGGCAGGAACGGGCGGCTGTCCTAGAGCTGGCCCAGCTGACCCAGAGCTCAGTTCCTGGGCCCTGAGTACTTAGCGTCAGGGCGGCGGGAAGGGGTTTTCAGCCAAGCTCCAGACTCCTTCCCGTCTGTAATCTGCAGCTGGGATTTTAGACGCCATAGAGCAGGCTCTCCCGCTGGGATCTGATTTGCCTGCAGAGTGGCCATCAGGCTCCTCTCTGAAACCCCGCATCACTTGAAAAGCGCTGGGATCCTGGAGGGCCAGAGCTGAGGCAGGCAGGGTCTGGGCTCCTAGTGACACAGTTACAATGGAGACAGTGTGGCTCCTGATGGCTGCATATGTGGCTCCAGAGACGCTCGACCGCACCGTTAGCCTGAGGACTGACTTTGCTGAAGAGCAGATCTTCCTTCCAACCTTGAGAATATCACACAGGGCATTACGGATTCCTGGAGTCACTCCCCTGGGAAGAAGATTCATCCTCTAGTAGCTTGCCCTGGCCAGAGTCATCTCAGCACTGGACATTCCCCTGAATAACAGATGCCAAGCCCGTTCTGTGGGGGAAGGACCTAGAAGTAAAGACACAGCCCTGCCCTCAAGGAGATGGGGTTCCCCAGCCTGGGCTCTGTCCAGACAGGTCTAATTTGGAACCCCAACTTATAACACCCTGTCTCCTTGGGCATCTTAGCCTTGTTGCATATTAGGTTCCTATCTTTACAATAATTATAATAGAACCTTCTATTCTCACTGGGTGCTCCTCAGGATTCAATGAGAACGCACGTGTGAAAGGCACCTCACAGGTCCCAGAACAGCTAGTTCTCTTCCTCCTCCCACCGAGGTCCAGCCAAATTCCAGGGACACAGAGCATTTTTTAAGGAATACAACAGATCTCTAAGCCAAGGCTTGCAACATTTTATGAACTCTTTGACGAAGTTTGGAAAGATTTTGTAATAACAACTAAATCTGAGTGCTTTCTGTTTGCCTGTCTCTGCTAAGTGTTTTGCCTACATTCCTTTATTTAATCTTCACAGCAACCATAAAGGCTGGCACTCTTTTTGTCCCAATTTGTAACTGAGGAAACTAAGGCCCAGCAGGAGTGGCTAACCTGCCCGAGGATGGCCAACAGTGAATACAGGTGGATTCCAACCCAGGTTTGCCTGACTTCACGTCACATGCTGTTACTACAGAAAGACACATTCTTTTTTTTTTTTGCTGAGGAAGGTTCACCCTGAGCTAACATCTGTGCCAGTCTTCCTCTATTTTTTTGTTTGTGGGTCGCTGCCAAAGCATGGCTGACGAGTGGTGTAGGTCCGCACCTGGGATCTGAACCCAGGCCGCTGAAGTGGAGTGTGCCAAACTTAACCATTAGGCCACAGGGCCAGCCCCCATAAAGACAGATTCTTAAAAGAGTCAGGAAAAACCACTGTAACACGTATATCAGGGTGTCGTAAGTTGGGTTCCTAAAAGCAGACCCTTGGATGAGAATTCGGGGACAACCGATTTGTTAAGGAAGTGCTCCCAGAAGAAACCAGCAAGGGAAGAAGACAACCAAAGGTACGATTTCTGGCTGAGCCTCAGCTGTGGCCTGACCCCTCATGGCTCTCTGAAGCCCAAATGACACCATGAATTTGCCCCAACTCCAGGCAAGGAAGCTGGCCCTCATACTGCTACATCTGTCATCTGCTGAATCAGGGCTGCTGGGTGGTGGGTGGGCCAGTGTACCTCAGCAGAGACCTCCTGTTCTCAGCCTATGTGAGCAGAGCAGCTCCAGTAACTGCAGGTCAGCCTCTCCAAGATCCATTCCAGCCACAAGCCTGGGCAGTAAACCCCCATTAAAGGTGGGGGAGGGGCACACAGAAATAGAAAGGGGCTGAGGAGATCTGGGAGGGGTACCACCCATGTCCACTGTACTAGGCATCTATTATATCAATTTTGACCCAAATTAGAGAATCCTCTCTAATTAACGTTCAGACCAACTTGTTTCTGCCTCAGGACCTTGGCACCTGCCATTTTCTCTTCCTGGAATGCTCGTCCCAGTGATCGTTATATGGTTCTCTCCTTATTATTATTCTGATGCAGGCTTCAATATAATTTCTATAGAAGAACCTTCTCTAACATTCTAGCCAAAGCATCCTCCTATCCCAGTTACTCTCTCATTGTCCTATTCTCCTCATGGCACTTTTTACCATCCGTAGATATCGGTTTATTGTCTTTCTTCTCCCCACTACAGTATAAATCCCTTGAGGGCAGTTATATTGCTGTTTTATTCAATGCCGTATTCCCCATTGTTACACCTGGTGCTTGTCACATGGTAGGTGCTCATATATATTAACTGAATGAATAAACTCAGATGAGTCTCACTTTTGAATCAGGTTTTTGCCTCCCCATATTTCACTCACTTTCTGCCTCATAAAAATGGGAGAGGGGTAGTGAAGAAACGGTGCCGGTTACATGTTTTAGGAAAACTTAAAACATATACCTTGAAAGTGGGCAAAAGACTTGACCAGGTACTTCACACAACGGGAGCTCCAGAGGACCGATAAACGTATGAAAAGTGCAACTTTCTTAGTCACTGAAAAACTACAAATTAAAATCACAATACCATACAACCGGACACCTACCATAAAGGATAAAATGAAAATTACTGAATGTTAGCAAGGAGGTGGAACCCCCAGAATTCTCACACACCAGTGCTTCTAAAACTGTATAAGGTGAAGAACCAGCATTTGTTTTTTCTTTTTGAATTTCCAGTGCATTGCAGACCAAAACATGGTTCCAATGAGCATGACTAGTGTGGAGCTCCTGCCACCTGTGCCTCATCATGCAGGTGCAACGTCTGAACTATCTGTACACTGTCAGACAAGGCTGCTGGCTGAGAAGCTGTACATCACAGCAATGTCACCTTTCCATAAAAGTGTCTAAATGCTCACTCTCAATTTCTGGACTTATCCCTTAGCAGACCAAAAGCAAATGGCTCACAGCCCACACTTTCCATGACACTGCTGTACCCTGGTGGTGGATGTGTACATTGGCACAATGGCATTGGCAGTATTTGCTAAAATTAAACATACACATACCCTATGACCCAGCAATTTCATTGCAAGGTATATACCCAACTTAAAGGTGTAATATTGCACCCAGAAAATATGCAAGATTGTTTGTAACAGGACTATTTATAAAAACCCCAGACTAGAAATAAGCCAACATTAGCAGAAAAGAATATAACAGACGAATATCTCTCATGGTGTCTTAAAGGTAGGCATAAAAATCCTTTCAAAAAGCAAATCAAGATCATGGCAGAGTGAGCTTCCCCCACTGAACTCTCCCCCTCTAAGACACAACAGAAAGGACATACGTATTCCAACAGAAGCTATACACACAACACAGGGGACATCTGAGGCACCCATGCAGCCATACCCCCGAGGACAGAGGTGCTGGAATCCCCAGAGTAAGTGAAAGGAGGCAAGAGGAGATCCCTTCCTTCCCCAAGGACTGCGACCCCGAGACTGAGACCATGAGGCTCTCAGAGAGGAGGGGAGGGGCGGCTCTCCATGGGAAAACCGGTGCTCTCCAAGACTGCTCACAGCCCATGGAGATCCCCCTATGGAGGGAGCAGAACTGTTGCAAGGGTACTTTCAACAAGCTAGCCCCTCAGGAGAGCAGAGAGGAACAGTGAGGCGAGAGACTCCTGAGATTGGGGAGGCAAAAGTAAGTACCCCTTCCCTCACCCGCCAGCCCACCTGGGGCATCAGCACAACGGTGCTTCAGCTTGGCCCTGCACCTAGAAGCAGCAGCCCCCAGGCACCCAGGCCTCACCAGCAGTGGCAGTGTGCCTGTGCCCTGCCCCCAGAGGCAGCGGCCCCCAGGCACCCAGGCCCCACCAGCAGCATGATGTGCCCACACCCCTGCACCAGAGGCAGCGGTAGCTCAGGCCCTACCACGCCACAGTCCCAGCTGCTCCAGTTGGATCACAACATGGCCCCAGTTGCCCTAGCTCCACAACACCACGGCCCCAGCTCCTTCGGCTTGACTGCCCCCCCAGCTCCAGCTGCTTTGGCCTGGCCATGCTCAGGCTTCAGCTGACTTGGAACCAGCAACTTTGGCCCAGCTGCACTTCAGTTCCAGCTTCTTCAGTCCAGCAGCGCTTCAGCTCCTGCTTCTTCAGCCCAGCCATGCTTCAGCTGCAGCTGCTTCAACCCACCTGCACCCGAGCCCCAGCTGCTTCGGCCTAGCTGCGCTCCAGTCCCAGCTGTTCCCACACTCCATCTCCAGCTGTCCTCATGCTTCACCGCCAGCAGCCTGTGCTCAGCCACGGGTCAGCTCAGCCAGGAGCCAATCAGAGTGCCTACGGATCAAGGCAAGCCAGAATACACAGCACTTGATCCCCACCCAACGGCAGCAAGAGGAAACTGCAACCATATATTTTCACTATAAGGAAAAATAAGCCAGTGCTGACAGGCACCATGCCAAAATATTTTAAATCTCCAGACCAGAAGGAAAATGACAAGCACCCAGAAGTCAACTCAGAAAGCACAGAAATATATAACCTTAGTGACAGAGAATTCAAAATAGCCATCATAAAAAAGTTTAATGAAATACAATAAAACATGGATAGACAATTCAATGAAATCAGGAGTTTCTTCACGAAAGAGATTGAAACTATAAAGAAAAACCAATCAGAAATCTTAGAGATGAAAAACACAGTAGGGAAGATAAAGGCAAATCTGGAAGCCTTAAGCATCAGGGCTGACAATATGGAGGAAATAATTAGCAATATTGAGGACAGCAATGCAGAAATGCTCCAGATGGAGGAGGAAAAAGAACTAAGACTAAAAGGAAATGAAGAATCTCTCCGAGAAATATCCAACTCAGTTAGAAAATCCAACATAAGGATTATAGGTATTCTAGAGGGAGAAGAGAGGGAAAAAGGAGCAGAGAACTTGTTCAAAGAAATAATAGCTGAGAACTTCCCAAACTGGGGGAAGGAGCTGGAAATACCAGTGAATGAAATAAATAGATCTCCTAAATATATCAACACAAAAAGACCCTCTCCAAGGCATATAGTAGTAAAGCTGGCAAAAGTCAATGACAAAGAAAAAATATTAAGGGCAGCTGGACAAAAAAAAATAATGTACAAAGGATTTCTTATCAGGGTCTCAGCCGATTTCTTGACAGAAACTTTACAGGCCAGGAGAGAGTGGAACGATATATTCAAAATTCTGAAGGACAAAAACTTTCAGCCAAGAATACTCTATCCAGCAAAAATATCCTTCAGATATGATGGAGAAATAATAACTATCACAGATAAACAAAAGCTAAGGGAGTTCGTTGCTGGAAGACCCCCCACTACAAGAAGTGCTCAAGAAGGCCCTCATCCCTGAGGAAAAAAAGAGAAAGGGGATTCAAAGTTTTGAACAAGGAGGAAAATAGGTTGACAAAACCAGAAAAATTGCAGTCCTCTATCAAAATAGATTAGCAAACACTTAAATATAAAACCAAAGATCAAGGGAAGGTAAGCACCAACAATAAATATAACCTCATCATGTTAAACACGAACTCACAACACAAGAAGGAATAAGATATGACAACAATAACTTAGAAGGGGAACGGGGGGCCGGCCCCGTGGTGTAGCGGTTAAGTGCGTGCTCTCTGCTGCTAGCGGCCCGGGTTCAGATCCCAGGCACGCACCGATGCACCGCTTGTCAGGCCATGCTGTGGCGGCGTCCCACTTAAAGTGGAGGAAGATTAGCACAGATGTTAGCTCAGGGTCAGTGATCCTCAGCAAAAAGAGGAGGATTGGCATGGATGTTAGCTCAGGGCTGATCTTCCTCACAAAAAAAAAGAAGGGGAACAGGAAAGTGATTGAATTGACTTAGTCTAAGGGAATAAGAGGCCATCAAAAAATGGACTATCACGTCCACGAGATTTTTTTTATACAAACCTCATGGTAACCACTAACCAAATAATCGGAACAGAATCACACGTGATGAAGACAGAGAAAACTAAAAGAACCACCATATGGAACTACCAAACCAGATTGGTAGTCTGAAACACATGGGATGAGAAACAAAAGAAATGTAAAAGAACTAGAAAAAGAGTGATAAAATAGCAACAATAAGCCCTCATATATCAGTAATTAACCTAAATGTAAATGGACTGAACTCTCTAATCAAAAGACATAGAGTAGTGGGATGTATTGAAAAACAAGACCCAACAATACACTGCCTCCAGGAAACACATCTCAGCTCTAAAAACAAACACAGGCTTAGAGTGAAAGGATGGAAGACAATACTGCAAGCTAATGGCAAACGAAAGAAAGCAGGTGTTGCCATACTTATGTCAGACAAAGTTGACTTCAAGATAAAAGAGGTAATGAGAGGTAAAGAGAGGCAATATACAATGATAAAAGGGACATTCCACCAAGAAGATGTATCACTTTTAAATATATATGCACCCAACACAGGAGCACCAAGGTACATAAAGCAACTATTAACAAACCTAAAAGGAGATATTAACAACAACACAATAATAGTAGGGGATCTTAATACCCCACTTTCATCAATGGATAGATCATCCAGACAGAAAATCAATAAGGAAATAATAGACTTAAATGAAAAGCTTGATGAGATGGAATTAATAGATATATAGAGAGCACTCTATCCAAAAACAGCAGATTACACATTCTTGTCAAGTGTGCATGGAACATTCTCAAGAATAGACCATATGTTGGGAAACAAGGCATGCTTATATAAATTTAAGAAGATTGAAATTATACAAGCATCTTTTCCGACCATAATGCCATGAAGCTAGAAATCAACTACAAGAAAAAAACCGGGAAATTGACAAAGCTGTGGAGACTCAACAACATGCTACTAAACAATCAATGAATCATCAATGAAATTAAAGGAGAATTTAAATCATATCTGGAGACAAATGAAAACGAAAATACACCATACCAACTCATATGGGATGCAGCAAAAGCGGTCCTGAAAGGGAAACTCATAGCAATACAGGCCCACCTTAATAAACAAGAAAAAGCCCAAATGAGCAACCTCAAACTATGTCTAACAGAATTAGAAAAAGAAGAACAAATAAAGCCTAAAGTCAGCAGAAGGAGGGAAATAATAAAAATCAGGGCAGAAATAAATGAAATTGAAATAAAATAGTAGAAAGGATCAATGAAACAAAGAGCTGGTTCTTTAGGAAGATAAAAAAAATTGACAAACCCTTAGCCAGACTCACCAAGAAAAAAAGAGAGAAGGCTCAAATAAAATTAGAAATGGAAAAGGAGAAATTACAACAGATACCACAGAAATACAAAAGATTATAAGAGAATACTATGAAAAACTATATGCCAATAAATTGGACAATCTAGAAGAAATTGATAAATTCCTAGACTCATACAACCTCCAAAAACTCAATCAAGAAAAAATAGAGAACCTGAATAGACCAATCACAAGTAAAGAGATTGAAACAGTAATAAAAAACCTCCCAAAAAATAAAAGTCCAGGACCAGATGGCTTCTCTGGAGAATTTTACCAAACATTCAAAGATTTAATACCTATCCTTCTCAAGATATTCCAAAAAATAGAGGAAAATGGAACACTTCCCAACACATTCTATGAGGCCAACATCACCCTGATACCAAAGCCAGAGAAAGACAATACTAAGAAGGAAAACTACAGGCCAATATCCTTGATGAGCATAGATGCAAAAATTGTCAACAAAATATTGGCAAACCAAATACAGCAATATGTTAAAAAGATCATACACCATGATCAAGTGGGATTTATACCAGGGACACAGGGATGGTTCAACACCTGCAAATCAATCAATGTGATACACCACATTAACAAAATGAGGAATAAAAACCATATGATCATCTCAATAGATGCAGGGAAGGCATTTGACAAGGTCCAACATCCATTTATGATAAAAACCCTCAACAAAATGGGTATAGAAGGAAAGTACCTTCACATAGTAAAGACCATATATGACAAATCCACAGCCAACATCATACTCAACAGGGAAAAACTGAAAGCCATCCCTCTGAAAACAGGAACAAGATAAGGGTGACCACTCTTGCCATTCTTATTGAACACACTACTGGAGGTTCTCGCCAGAGAAATTAGGCAATAAAAAGGAATAAAAGGAATCCAAATAGGCAACGAAGAAGTGAAACTCTCACTGTTTGCAGTTGACATGATCTTATATATAGAAAACCCTAAATAATCCATTGCAAAACTATTAGAAATAATCAACAACTATAGCAAAGTTGCAGGGTACAAAATCAACTTACAGAAATCAGTTGCATTTCTATATACCAACAACAAACTAACAGAAAGAGAACTCAAGAAGACAATCCCATTTACAATTGAGACAAAAAGAATAAAATATCTGGAAATAAATTTAACCAAGGAAGTGAAAGACCTATACAATGAAAACTATAAGACATTATTGAGTGAAATCAATGATGACATAAAGAAATAGAAAAATATTCCATGCACTTGGATTGGAAGAATAAACATAGTTAAAATGTCCATACTACCTAAAGTAATCTACAGATTCAATGCAATCCCAATCAGAATCCCAAAGACATTCTTCACAGAAATAGAGCAAAGACTACTAAAATTCATATGTGGCAACAAAAGACCCCGAATAGCTAAAGCAATCCTGAAAAAAAAGAACAAAGCTGGAGACATCACATCACAAACATACTACAAAGCGATAGTAATTAAAACAGCATGGTACTGGTACAAAAACAGACACACAGATCAATGGAACAGAATTGAAAGCCCAGAAATAAAATGTCACATCTACGGGCAGCTAATCTTTGACAAAGGAGCTAAGAACATACAATGGAGAAAGGAAAGTCCCTTCAATAAATGGTGCTGGGAAAACTGGACAGCCACCTGCAAAAGAATGAAAGTAGACCACCTTCTTTCACCATACACAAAAATTAACTCAAAATGAATCAAATACCTGAAGATGAAACCTGAAACTATAGAAATCCTGGAGGAAAATAAAGGCAGTACACTATTTGTCATCGGCCGTAAAGGGATCTTTTCGAATTCCATGTCTACTCAGACAAGGGAAACAAAAGAAAAAATAAACAAGTGAGACATCATCAGATTAAAGAGCTTCTACAGGGCAAATGAAACCAGGATCAAAATGAACAGGCAACCCACCAGCTGGGAAAAAATATTTACAAACCATATATCCAACAAGAGATTAATCTCCATAATATATAAGGAACTCATGCAACTGAACAACAAAAAAACAAACAACTCAATCAAAAAATGGGCAAAGGAAAAGAACAGATGCTTCTCCAAAGAAGATATACAGATGGCCAATAGGCACATGAAAAGATGCTCAACATCACTAATCATCAGGGAAATGAAAATCAAAACCACACTAAGATATCCTCTTACACCCATTAGAATGGCTATAATCACCAAGACAAAAAAACAACAAATGCTGGAGAGGCTGTGGAGAAAAGAGAACCCTAATCCACTGCTTGTGGGAATGCAAACTGGCACAGCCTCTATGGGAAACAGTATGGAGATTCCTCAAAAAGTTACAAACAGAAATACCTTATGATCCAGTTATCCCACTACTGGGTATCTACCCAATTAACATGAAATCAACAATCCAAAGAGGTTTATGCACCCCTATGTTCATCGCAGCATTATCCACTATAGCCAAGACATGGAAGCAATCCAAGTGTCCCTTGACTGATGATTGGATAAAGAAGATGTGGTATATATATACCATGGAATACTACTCAGCCATAAAAAAAAGACAAAATTATCCCATTTGCAACAACACGGCTGGACCTGGAGGGTATTATGTTAAGTGAAATAAGCCAGAAAGAGAAAGATGAACACTGCATGATTTCACTCATATGTGGATGACAAACCAACACATGGACAGATAGAACTGTTTTGTGGTTACGAGGGGCAAGGGGGGTGGGGGGTTGGCACACAGGGTGGAAGGATGCACTTATACGGTGACTGACAAACAATAATGTACAACAAAAATCTCACAATAAAGAAAAAATGCAACTCAAATACAACATATATCATGACTAAGAGAGATTTATCCTTGAAATGCAAGGCGAGTTTAACATTTGAAAATCAATATAATTCACTAAATTAATGAAACAAAGCATTTGAAAAAATTCAAAATCAATTCATAATAACAACTTCCAGCAATCTAAAAATAGAATGATTTTGATTTGATTGATTCCTCAATTTGATATAAGACGTGTATGAATTTGATATAGGGCATGTATAAATACTTATAGCTAACATTATACTTAATGGTGAAAAACTGAACGCTTTACTTCTAAAATTGAGAGCATGGCAAGGATATCCATTTTCACCACTTCTTTTCGTCATTGTACTGGTAGTCCTAGCTAGTATCAATAAGAAAGAAATAAAGGCATGTGGATTGGAAAGAAATATGTAAAACCACTTTTATTAGCAGTTGACATGATTATTTACATAGAAAATCCTGATGAATCTACAAAACAACTTCAAGAACTAACACATGAATTTAGAAAGGCCACAGAATATAAAGTCAGTATACAAAAGTCAATTATAGTTCTATATATAAGCAGCAAACAATTAGAAAATAAAATGTAAAGTTTCATTACAATAGCCTCAAAAAACATAAAATACATAAGAACAATTTAACAAAAGACATATGGGACCCCTACACTGAACACAACAAAAACAGCCCTGAGAGAAATTAAAGGAGACCAAAATAATTGGAGAAGAATACCATGTTCATGGATTGGGAGACTCAATATTGTTAATATATCAGTTGTCCCCAAATTGGTCTATAGATTCAATGTAGTCTTAATCAAAATCCCAGAAAGTTCTTTTGTAGAAATTGGCAAGTTGGTTTTTAAATTTTTATGGAAATTCAAAAGACCTAAAAATAGCTAAAACTATCTTGAAATGGAAGATTGTGGGAGGACTCACTCTTTGCGATTAATGACTTATTGTAAAGCTGTGGTAATCAATCTAGTATGGTATTAGCATGATAAAGAAACAGAGACAGGGAACAAAATAGAGAGTCCAGAAATAGACTCACACATGTGCAGTCTGCTGATCCTCAACAAAGGCACCATGGCCATTAGCAAAGTTTAAGAACAATTATATTACTATATCATGGTATAAATCAAACAGTTGCTGTTTACAGGGGTGGGGATTAATGGAAGGGAATTTTCTGGAGTGGTCGCAATGTTCTATATCTTGGTCTGGCTAGTGGTTACTTGGGTGTATATATTTATCAAATCTCACCAAAACTGTACTCTTAAGATATGTGCTTTTTGTTAAATTTTACCTCAATAAAAAAAGCAAGTTGAGCCAGCCCTGATGGCCTAGTGGTTAAAGTTCACCACACTCCACTTTGGTGGTCTGGGTTCGGTTCCCGGGCATGGAACCACACCACTCATCTGTCAGTAGCCATGCTGTGGTGGCGGCTCACATAGAGGAACTAGAAGGACTTACAACTAGAATATACAACTATGTACTGGGGCTTTGAGAAGGGAAAAAAAGAGAGGAATATTGGCAACAGATGTTAGCTCAGGGCGAATCTTGCCCAGTAAAAAAAAAAAAAAAGCAAGCTG
Organism: Diceros bicornis minor; assembly: GCF_020826845.1. Taxonomy (NCBI): domain Eukaryota; kingdom Metazoa; phylum Chordata; class Mammalia; order Perissodactyla; family Rhinocerotidae; genus Diceros; species Diceros bicornis. Next base: position 24,155,887 of record NC_080776.1, on the reverse strand, counting down.
CAGAATGTACACCAAAAGTGAAACCATTTATGTAAACTTTTAAAGCACTCAAAACAAAAGTACATATTTGTAGAACTAGACCAAAAGCCTATGCAGATGGAAGAAAGAATATACATGAACTTGAAGACAATGATTGCCTCTGCAGAGGGACGCAGAGAAAAGGGATGGAGTGGGATATATAGGAGTATCTAAGTCTCTATAATGTTTTTATTTCTTTGTTATATCTTATTGGTGAGAACATGGGTGTACTTTATATTACTTACTGTTCTCTATTTTTGAAATGTTTCATTCTTAGCTTTTAAATTTTAAGAAAAGAAAAAAAACTTGAGTAGAAAGTTCTGAGTGAAACATTGCTTTCTCTCCTTTCACTTCATTGTGAAGTTTGACACAGAAAAGCATGTTTTCTGATCTCTGAGTGGTTCCAGGAAACTTCTGCCATGAGAACATATCAAAGCATGGAGGGCCTAATGAGATACCAAGCACGTAAGGTCAAATCCAACTCATTTTTCTGAAACTTTGGCAACATTCTAAAGTATTGTGGGTTCACACTCCTCAAACTTCAATATATAGATTCGAGCTTCAAAGTCTGAAAATGATTCAGCTCAAAAATATCTAAACCTGAAGACAAAGAAGAAATGTCTGAGTCTATCTAATAAAATTATTTTAGCTGATATGGATTTTAAGATTATGAATTTTATATATACTAACAGAGTTATATATTTTCATTCCCACTATGTCTGAAAATACCTCTAAAGAGCTTGAAACACCGTGTGAGGTCAAATTAGTAAGAGAGACTCTCCTTCCTTCTTTATTCCCTTCCTTTTTATTTTTAAATAATTATAAACTTACAGAAAATTTTCAAGTAAATAACAAAGACTTTTTTTCCCTGAACCATTTGAAAGTTGCTGACATGATGCCCTATCACTCACAGAATACAGTCATGCCCTGCATCACGATGTTTCAGTCAATGACAGACTGCATATACAATGGTGGTCCCATAACATTAGTATCATATAGCTGAGTTGTGTAGTAGGCTATACCATCTCGGTTTGTGTAAGTACACTCTCTGATGTTCGAACAACTACAAAATCACCTTTCTCAGAACGTGTCCCCATCATTAAGCGATGCATGACTCTACTTAAGTGTGCATTTCTCACAAACAAGAATATGCTCCTTCTTATCCCAATGCAGTCACCAAAATCAGTTAACAGCAAAATGTTGTTACCCTCAAGTCCCCAGACCCCATTCAAGTTTTGCCAATTATCCAATAATGTCTTTTATAGAGAAAGGATCCTCTGAATCATGTGTTGCATTGAGTTGTTGTGTCTCTTTCATTTCTTTCAGTCTGGTGGATTTCTCAGTCTTTCCTTGACTTTCATAACCTTGACATGTTTGAAAATAACAGGTTGGTTATTTTGTAGATTGTCCTTCCATTTGGGTTAGTCTGATGATTCCTTATGCTTAGATTCAGCTTATGCATTTTGCACAGGAATGTCACAAAAGTGAGGTTGTGTTCTCATTACACCCAATTAGATGGTGAACAATTTCCATTTGTTCCATTACTGATGGTGTTCACATTGATTCCTTGATTAAGAACTGTCTGTCTTCTCCACTGTAGTCACTCTTTTCTCCACGTAGTTTTGAGGGGAGGTACTTTGAATCTATGCCAATATCCCATTCTCCCTCAAACTTTGTTTATTCATTTATCTATTTATATCCCTATGAACTAGTGGTTTCCTGCCTTATTTAGTGAGTTATAACCCATTACTCTTAGTATTTATTTTGCAGCTCAAATCGTCCCTGATTTGGCCAGTGGAAGCCAGCTTCTGTGTCCTTTTAATATACCCCTTTTAACATGGAGATGATTCTTTGAACACTTCCTTACTTTCTGGCAGAAGAAGATGGTCCAGGGTCATCTTGCACTTTCTCTAACCCGGCCTGGAATCGGCCTTCCAAGGAGCCTTCGTGGACAATGGTATTTAGAAGCCAAGACCTGGGTGCAAAATGTGCTCACAGCTAATGTGGTGTCACATCTCCCAGGCTCTCTTAGTGGTCAGAGCCAAGATACATATATGTATGCATATACACACACCAATACACACATACATGCACATTAAAATATATATATACATAAAACAACAGATTCACACCAACACCTCTAATTCCAATCCAGTGGACAGGTTTCATTCAAGTGTTCTCCCTTTCCATATTTGTAAGTCCCTTCTCCACAGTGACTGTCCTAGCCTCCATTATCCTTATTATATTTATTTATTTGATTGTTCCCCTTGTATTAGTTTCCTATTGCTGCTGTAACAAATCACCACAAACTTGGCAGCTTAAAAAAACACAAACTTATTTTCTTACAATTATGGACATATAAGTCCAAAATCAATGTGCCAGGGGGGCTGCTTTCCTTCTGGAGACATATTCTTGCCTTTTTCAGCTTCCAGAGGCTGTCCACATGCCTTGGCCCAGGCTCCTTCCTCATATCACTCTAACCTCTGCTTCCATTGTCACATCTCGTACTCCTGACTCTGACTTCCTGCCTCCCTCATATAAGGACCTTGTGATTATTTTGGGCCCAGACAGATAATCCAGGATCATCTCCCCATCTCAGCATCCTTAACTTAATCACATCTGCATGGTCCCTTTTGCCACAGAGGTAACATTCACAGGTTTGGGGAATGTGGACACCCTTGGGGGGTCTTGTCACCCCCTCTTCTCTTTCTGTGGAGGTCCTCCTCACCCTGTCTGGGCCTGAGTACACCCCCATTGTCCCTCTGTAAGGATGTCCTCCTTACCCCATTCTGAGCCTCCATGGCGTCCAACTGCAGGCCCTACCTAATTGCTTTAGGGCTGAATTGTTCAGGAAGAAATGTAGCAGAGCAAGATCTTATTTTCTAAATACATTTTCTGTAAAAGTCATTAACAATAAATTCCCAGAGTTTCTATTTAAAGTTATATTTGCTTCTACAGAAACCCTATATCAAGGAAGTGAGCCAATGGCACTCTTGTCTCTTTTTTTCTGTAAAGTAAGGAAGGCTGCAGTCGGTATTCTTTGTTGTAATTGCCAGAAACCCAACTTGCACTAGTTTAAGCAAAAAAGAGGGATTTATCGGCTCATGTAACCAAGCAAAGGCAAAGAGGGGCTGTACCTGGCCTCAGAGATGGCAGGCACCAGGCACCCCAATGGCATCGGATGCATTCTCTTTCTCCTCTCTGCCTCTCTCTCATCTTGGATGCTTTCTCCCAGGCTGGAATCAGCATGGAAGACAGCTTTTTGGGTTTGTATCTTCTTAGCTTCATCATCAGGTGCAAAATGAGACTTCTCTTTCCTAGTGCCAGTTTGAAAAGTCCCACTTCTGACACAGATCAAGAGTCACTCCTTCAATCAATCCCTGTGGCCGAGACAGGGTCAGTCATGGATTAGATGGCCCTGCTCCATTTTGTGCTATCAGAGCACACTGGAACAGGTTTTTGGGTGGAGATGTTACCCAGTCTTGAAAAGAGACCTAGTCATATGGAAATGCACTGGTGCCCATGCTTGGTAGAGCGAAAAGATTCTGAATTGTCAGAGAGGTTGTAGGATGTGTAGTTTACAAGAGACAGAAGAGTTGGGGAAAAAGCAAAGCAGAAGGACAGAGTTCATGTATTTGGAGAGCTCTCAGATGGCAGACGTGAGATAAGTATCCCCAGAACCAGAACCGGTGATGGAAGCTGGCTCAATGTGCCGAGGGACTGTCTGACCATCTCAGATACAGTCGTCCCCCCTTATCCGTGATGGACACATTCCAAAACCCCCAATGGACGCCTGAAACCACAGCCAGTACTGAACCCTATATATACTATGTTTTTTCTTATACGTACATAACTATGATAAAGTTTAATTTATAAATTAGGCACGGTAAGAGATTAACAACTAATAATAAACGTAAAAAATTATAATAATATACTGTAATAAAAGTTATCGTAGATCTTAGCAATCTCACTATATGATTTTGTTTCTTTCCTTATTCAGTTGAGAACTTTCACCTTTTCACTTAAAGGAGGCACTTGAGGCTTCTCTTTGGCAGATCTGAATTGCCAGCATCACTACTCTTGTGCTTTGGGGCCATTGTTAAGTAAAATAAGGGTTACTTGAACACAAGCACTGCAATACTTCGACAGTCCAATCTGATCTGATAACCCAGACAGCTACTAAGTGACTAACGGGAGGGTGGCGTGCACAGCATGTATCCGCTGGCCAAAGGGATGATTCACGTCCTGGGGTGGGAGGATGAAGCAGGAGGACGAGAGATTTCATCACCCTACTCAGAAAGGTGGCAATTTACAACTTATGAATTGTTTGTTTCTGGAATTTTCCATCTAACATTTTTGGACTTCGGTTGACCACGGGTAACTGAAACCTTGGATAAGGGGGAACTGCTGTAGTAGTCAGCTGCCTTGCCGTGGATTTCTCTTAAGCTTGGCAACCACACGATGGGGATGTGAGGATTTAGGATTCAATAGGACTTTTAAATCTTAGATTTTCCAATCTTCACATTCAGTGAAACCCTACTGTGATGCTTATCTATTTATTGCCTCTCAGCTACAAATTCAACCCTTTCTGCTCCTTCTGTGAAAATGGACAGGAGCCCTTTAAGTATTTTTACTTTGTCAGTGGGCAAAATGATCAGCTGTGTCGGGGGAGGGCCCAGAGGGCCGTGGTAGGAGGAAGTGCTTTGCCTCTTGCTTTGGGCGTGCCAGCTCCCCTAGTGCATGGCAGCCAGCAGCTGCCCACAGCACCCCTGGGTGGTTTTTTGTGCAAAACCTGAGTAACCTCTGATGAGACATTTCCCCATGAACAGCTTTCCCCGGTACCCCAGAGGACAGAATACTAGCGAGCCCTGATGGTGGGTCACCATAGCAACATCTCCACCACCATGGAGCCCTGACCATGCCCTCTTCAGTGAAATCTGGGTCTCAGCCTGGGGGGTCATGGCTGCTCCTTATATCTGCCAACCCTATATTCTTTAGAGTTCTCTTTACTTTTTACTAGCCCATCCCTCCTTACTCCAATCCTCTGTTATGGTTAACAATTCTTTACATTAAACCTCACATGTCCAAGTTACTGTGTGGCTTCTTTCTCCCACCTGAGCCCTGATGGATACACCCAGCTTGTTCCTCATGAGGCCTTCTCTCTCCTTCTCTTTCAGAATTCATCTCTCCATCATGGATCTAGAGACCTTTCCTATATATCTGTGGGCACAGGATTTAATCATACTTCATGTTATTTATGTAAAATGAACAAAGGATTAATAACTCCTCAAGGGTAAGGGAATGCATCTTAATCACCTGTTTTCCCAGAATGGAGGAAGGGAGATGGGCAGGTACCAGAATCACCTGGGAGCTTTTTCAAACTATGCTGTCCTCCTTGAGACTAAGTTCCACCAAAGCTGAAATCCACCGCAGACTCCCAGCCATGACTCAGCATTGCTCCTGAGGGTGTGAGTGAGGCCATCTTGTTAACGCTAAATGGCTCCAGCCCCTCCTCTGTGTGACTACTCGCTGCTCTGCACATGCTCTAAAAAAATTCACATGCTCTCCTGATTTATGGCCTCCACTTACTTATGTACTCCCTGATAGCTTGATAAACTAAAACTTTGTTCTATGAGTTTCTCTCCAGGAACAGGCTGACCATAGGTGGGAAACACACCTACAAAGTATCCATCACAGCTGACAGAAGAATGGAAAAATGTGATGCCTGGAGCCTGTCATGCCTGGAGACCAACGTCTCTGGACCCCCTCCTTACTGCCCATTTTCCCTATATAACTGCCTCAAGATTCTGTAATCCCTGAAGATTTTGTGTGTGTGTGTGTGTGTGTGTGTGTGTGTGGTGAGGAAGATTAGCCCTGAGCTAACATCTGTTGCCAAACCTCCTCTTTTTGTTGAGGAAGATTGGCCCTGGGCTGACATCCATGCCCATCTTCCTATACTTTATATGTGGGATGCCTGCCACGGCATGGTTTGACAAGCAGTGCATAGGTCTGAACCTGCAAACTCCGGGCCACTGAAACGGAGTGCATTAACTTAACCACTATGCAACCGGGCTGGCCTCGAAGATAGTTTTTTGAGACGTTAGTCTGCAATCTTCCCATTTATAAATGGCTAATCTAATTAAAATTTCCTTTCTCAATCCCTAATTCATTGTGATTAATTGGCTCAGACTGCAGTGAGCAGGGCGAGCCCATTTCTCAGTATCAAGGGCACTGTGTCCTGTCCATCAGATATGAAAACACCTCTTGGGAGCCTGTGTCCTGGACCCTAGCTAGCGATGGTGCAGACAGCATGTGGGAACAGAGCCCCACATAAATAGAACAACAATGCAGGACAGATTTCCCAAAATGACTGGAACAAGTTGAGATGAAATAATTAAAACATCATCAAAGAAAACACTTTCTGTTTCTGAAGCCTGCATTTTTTTGAGACACTTCCCCTCCCTTTACGGTCTCAGATGCTTACAAACCAAATGGCCTCACTCCACAAGCCCAGCATTGGCATGTTCAAAACTGCTCTGAACACAGGCTTCCCCACAGTGTAGAGCCTGTTCCTCAGGCCTCTGACCTGTGTGTCATCAGCTTGGCCACCTAAGTCCCCTCAACCATGTCCAATGGATGAGGAGTTTCCTTTCCCATCTCAGATTTTAACCAGGTACTTCTCTATCTATGCCTTAATTTATTGAACTTGTGATTCTGTTCTGAGAAACCAGGTCATTTTCCAGCTCAGCCAGTCTTCTCCTTGACTGAGACCTTCAGGGATCTGTTTCCTCACCGTTCTGGCTCTTCTTTATTGGCTTCTCCATGTCTTGGTCTTTTCTGCCTCAAGCAGAAGTCTCTTTAAAGGACTGCAAGCATAAATATGCCGACATGTCACCAGTGACCATCTTTAGGTGGGAGGACACATGGGGTGCCGAGATCTTCCATTCCCTCCCTCAGATGCACACTCCACCCTCCTCCACCCACGCTCTGCCTGGGAAGCTGACCTGGTGGATGCATCTACAGGCTCTTGGGCACTCTGGCTTCTGTGGGATTCAGCAGCAGATAAGAGGAGGAGAATGTTACCCTGCTCTCCCACCCTCACCCCGGGGTGACTTGGAGAGCCAACCATGCCAGGCAACTCTATCTCCTCCTCCATAGAGGTGGATCCAGGTGTTGTGGGCCTGGAGCTGACACAGTTTGGGTGGTCCCTATCTTGACATGAGTACAGCCACATTTGGCCGCTCCATTGACCTACAACCACCAGCACACAAAGAAATATAAAGCTGCTTTTTGTGTGGTGAGAACTGGCCCTTCTCCCATGGAGACAGTTGCAAATTGTAACATTTCAAGGCTCTTTGGGTGTTGTAGCTCGGGACAGACTGGCTATCTGTGCTGGACTAGATCATAACCAGGGAAAACACTGCACGTACACAACTGCCGGGCTGGGACGATAGCCAGGGGCCTCAATGCACGTACGCCACTGATAACCATTTGTGCGTGGGAACACTAAATGTTTGCTCTGCAAACTCTGTAACTGCTTACTCTGGAAATTACTGATGCTATATAAACTGTTGGAAACCGAGGCCTGGTAAGAGTCTCACCTGTGGAGGGAATGCCTTGCCCAGGACCTCGGATGTTTGGATTCCCACCTAGCCATGTCAGTTGAAGGGACTCTCCCCGGCAGTGGGGCATGGATGTTGTGAGTAACCAATCTGATGTGTTCTCTTTTCAGTCAACCTGGTGTTTCTCTTTCCAGTTAATTTGTGTCATTTCCCTTCAGTCAATGTGGATGTTTTCCTTTTCCAATCGATCTGATGATTTTCCCCTCTCATTATATGATCTATTCGAACCTGCTGTTATCTCAGTCGATGTGGATGTTTCCCTTTCCAATCGAGCTGGTGTTTTTCCCTCTTATTATTTGACCTATTCCGATCTGTTTGCAGACTATTGCCTTTAATCTCCTCTATACAATAAAATATACCTTCAGTCCATTTGTTTGGAGTGGAAAGTTTCTTTTACGTCTCGGATCGAATCCCCCAAACCTCTCAAAACAGTCCCCTTGAAGAAAAAGAACACACAATTATGAATAGAAAACACCTGTGCCACTACAAACCCCCAAGCATGGGGAAACGTGCCAAAGCGGAACCTGAAATCAGAATGGGAAGAAAAATGTGCTTACCTGATGGCGATTAAAATGTGTTACCTCTACAAATGTTCCCAACAATTTGATACAGTGAACACATGGTGAGAGCCTCTCCCGGGGCCTGGGGAGAAGCCCGTGCAAGTGGCCAGCTTAAAGTCCCATCGACTTGACCGTGACCCCTCTGCTTCCACCTCTAGGGGCCACTCAGAGGCTGCGTGCTCTGTGCTACCCCAGTCAGGCTCCCTACACACGTATGTTTGCACATATACCCTTTGTAGACAAACACTCCTAAAATTGCTCTATTCTGATGCTGTCATCACAGTTTATATTTTCTAATTTTTCAATAATATTTTACGATTTTTTCCAAATAAAATTCCTCCCCCGCAAAAAAGAGAAGTTGTTACGGGTCCCTGCAACCCATAGCCATCGCCACTATGCAATGAGGAGAATAAAACAGAGGAGGAAAAGACTGGGAGGACATGACACCAAAACACTACAGGTGGGTTTCTTTAGGTGGTGGGGCCTCTGTTGACATGTTCCCTTAGTTCTGATTTTACTAATTTTCTCCATTTCTCACCAGATAACATAGAAACAAGTTGTATGAACTACGGAGCGATGACAGGCAGGTGAAAACATCCTTTCTCTCTCCCCAGCATTTGTGCCCACCTGCCGCCCTCACACACACACGCGAGGACACGTTCATAAGTCTTCGGCCAGACTCACCTACCAGGAAGTCTCCTTCCCTTTCACATCTCATTCAGGGTTTCACAATGCACATTTAAGTCTTAGAAGATGATTGCCATTTTGCTCTGAGAAATCCCCTGGGTCTCCCCAACAATAATGTAAATATACTCTGAGTCAGGGTATTGGACAGGAAACCCAGCAGAAAGTTCCACCAGAGGAAAAGACTATGTTTCAGTTGCTAAAATGGAGATAGAAGCAAGAGAGTTTGATAATATGAAGCAAGGCCAGAATCCAAATACTGGTACCTGAGTACCAAGGCAGGGTGGGACTGGCGGCCAGACCGGAAGCTGGGCACCTGAGCCATGGTCCTTGGCCCCCGGATCTGCCTGGACAGGGCCAGGCCGGCTCAGAGGCGGGGTGGGGCCCAGCCTCCCTGGAGGTCCCAGCTGCAAGAACCAGAGAACCGCGAATGCAGGGCTCCACGCAGACGGAGGTCTTGGAGGTCTGTGCTGAAGCATAAATCAATGCTGGTTGACACTGAAAATGAGAAGGGCATTGTTTCAAACAGCCCAAGGCACATTTGTTGTTTGGAAATATTCCACTTTGCCTTTTAGAAGCCATCATTCTGTGGATTAAGTTGGGGGGTGCGGAGAACAGGTGGCCTGTCCGGCACAACCTGTTTTGACTTTGGAGTCAGTTAGTACATGAATCAGCAGGTGCCAGGGTCCCATTCTCCCACGGAGACAATGCACTTTGGGAGGTGGTGGGCAGGACAGCCCCCTCATGTCAGCTCACAACAGCGTGCTGGCACTGCTCTGCCTGCCCGGGCTCTGCATGCCTCAGTTTCATGGGGAGGTGCTTTCTGAGTTCCTCCTGGGGGGCCAGGAGCATCTTTTCCTTCCTGCGGCCCCACGGCTGGTCTCGGGGGCAGCCACCTTCAGCTCAAAGTCACCAGTGGGATCTCCGGACGCCTGAGCAAGGGACTTCACCTGGTCAGGTGGGTGGGGCACTAGGGCTCTGGGGCATGAGGGGTCAGCGCCCTGGCTGGGCGGGGGTGAGGAGCCTTAATGCTAGAGGATGAAAGAGAAGCGGGGTGCCAGGCACACGCCCCTCATCCTGTTACCCAGGCCCCTCTGAGACCACTCTCAGATGGGATGCGAGATGCAGAGGTGGGCGGGGCCCTGCAGGGGGAGGTCAGGAGGGGAGGTGCTTCTACAGCGCTGAAGCAGGCAGGGAAACCAAGGCGGGAACCCCATGGAGGAGAAGACACTGTCTGCAAAACGAGGACTTGAGTAGAAGGTGGAGGCTCAGCAATAAGACGCCAGGAGCACAGGGCACGGGAGGCAGCCAGGTGCCGATGCACCTAACACATCGAATGGTTTTAATAACAAGAAAAGTAGTGACAGCAATAAGAAGTAAATACTCATTGAGCATCTACTCTTTGATGGAGACTTTGCATTCATCTTTGATCCCTGGTAACAGCCCTGGAGAAAGTACTAATGTACCCATTTTACAGAGGCTCAGAGAGGTTCCTTGCCTTGCCCAAAGCCTTGCCCAGCTACAGAGTCATTTCGTCTCCGGCCTGGGTTAGGGAGACTGAGTCACTTGGTCTCAGAGAGCCCATCTTCCCTGGAGCTAGTCTGGGGCTGTGGGCTCACCCTTGGCATGCGGAGCCTGCCTGAAACAAGGCAAATCAGTCACAGGGGCACAGATTTCCTGGAAAGGTGATGCCATCAATCGACGCGTATTTTACTGCCCGATGACACAAGAATGTTGACTCACCAGTCATAACTGCACCGCTGGGAACTGAGACGTTGTCTCTAACCTGGCCCAGCGGGTCAGCATGCTGGCCTGGCCGATGTGTGGGCAACAGGGTGCCCACCCACCCCCAACATCTCCTGCTGGGACCTCATCTTGCAAAGCAGCGCTCCGGCACTCCAGGGCCACCCGACCCAGGCTTAGGCATGAGGAAGCATGTTACTGATGTCTCCCCACACCCCACCATAATTACACAGACTTGCCAGGGAAAGCCAGCCCCTCTTGTGACCATGGGGATGGGAAAGGACTAGGTATGAAGCAGGAATCCACAAATCTGTGGTTTGGCTGCCTCCTGTAGAGTTGAAGCCTTGATTATCTGCTTGCAAGGTCCATTTGTCAAAAGGCCAATGAGCATAGTAGACAGTGCTCTGTCTGCAACAGACAGTCCTTGCGTAGTCATGCCACACAAAACATTACATCAGGAACACTAGAGAGGTGGAAACTCCCTCAGTCACGTTAGAGAAATTGGCGATTTTCAAACACTATTTACCTATCAGTCCCCTAGAAATAAGTAGATGGAGATGTGGGTAACAGCCAATTTTCTTCTACCAAACACAAGACAGATAATGTCCACATTCAAAATGCAAAATGCACTCCCCAGGGACGTACCAGGCACTACAATAACTTGCACCTGAACACAGCTATGAGGGCATATCGGTGCTGGCTCGCTCCCTTCCAGCTGTGGCATGCACCAGGGGAACCATGGACCATGTACCAGTCTCCCAGCACCAGCTATGACTTGCTCTTATTCTCACACCCAGAAATGCAGCCAAGGGAGGAGGAGGGTGCCATGATGAATGTCTTCACTTCACTGTAATTTAGTTAAAAATTTAATCACTAGAAAACTTACTGGCAACGTGCCTTCCAAGGGATCCAGACCCAACAGTTCGTCTCACAGAGGAGAGCCGTTGGGAGAGATGGATATGCCAGTGTGTGGTGTGTGGGGACCCTGAGGATGAGAGTTTTCTGCTCACTGAGGAGGAACAGAGGGCATGTTGAGTCACCTTGTTGGCAGGGGCAGGGGACAGATGGCATGCTCAGAAGGATGACTGAGCAGAGGCCCATACGGGATTACAGGCAGGCTTACAGACACCAACCAGGGATTGGGAAGCGTGCTGGGACCAGCAAAGATGGAAGCACCCTCTTTGTGCAACCCCCTCAGGCCTGGACAGTTGGGGCAGGGAGTGAGAGTGGATCCTGGAGCCCAGCAGAGCTAGAACTGGAGGAGAAGGCTGCTCCATGGTAGTTGTGGGCTCAGACCAACCTCCACCAGACAGGGACAAGGAGGGGGCAGAAAAACTTCAACCTTTAGAAAGCATCTCAACTCAATTTTATTAAAGAAGAGAAGAGCTTATCTAATTTTAGACAAACAAAGTTTAGCAAAGTTTATCATGGGTTCTTAGGAACTCACTAAAACAGTCTCAAGTTTCCTTCTAAGATGAACTAAGGTAATTAAGGTTCTACATTTCATTAAACGACTCTAATTTTTGACTAAAGATGCTCAAGTGCAAGTTTTAAGAACAGCCTAAGTGTATGTGTCCTTGCTGTTGGCCTTTAGGAAATATATTCTGAAATGTTAATGCAGCCTCTTTAGATGCATGTAAATGAGCTTTTAATAAGCTTGTTGCAAGAAACTCATCCAGTAAGTATAAATCACAATTAAATAAATACTGAACTGTGCTGATGTGAGTTCTTACTGTGAGTCAGAAAAAGTTGATATCTGAATTCTCCTCAGCCTCTCTGTTCATGCATCACATGGAGCTCCCTTCCCAAGTTCAGCAACAACTCCTGTCCATGAGGTTCACAATGTCCTCCAGCCATCCTCTAGCTGGACTGGTTTGCTCATGAAAGACGGGACAGGGGACGGAGCCGAGGGGTCAGATCAGAGACATCTGCACACATTGCCATACACTCCATAGGAAGGTTAATTAGAGAAATGATGAAGAATCTTATCTTCTTGGCCTTGACCTTGAAAGAGAGAGAAAAAATATTTCCTGGGAATTGATAATAACAGGCCAGGACTACTGTGGTTTTGGGGCCTGATTTTTGTCCCATCTTTGTGGCTCAAAAACATCTTGGTGAGAATTTGGTTTAAAGTAAAGCTTCACAAAGGAGCCACACTGAAGTGAACACAAATGCTCTCTGGGAGAACGCACTCTCAACCCATGCTCCAAGAGTCCCCGGAGATGAAGACCACTGATCAGGAGTTCACAATCAAAATAAGTTTAGAAAACTCACGAAATGCATGAGGGAAAAGGCACCAGGAGCATTCAGTGAGCAGAACAAACAAATGGCAGATTCAAACCTCAAAGACACAGATATTGGAACTGTTGGATACAGACTAGAAAATAAGAATGTAGAAAAACGTGGACGTGGAAAATGGGAATGAGAAATGACAAGATACGAAGGGTCAATGGGAATGTCTAAGAAATGTCTAATGGAAATTCCAGGAGAGACTTAAGAGAATGGGGAAGACCTAATAATTGGGGAAAAAGATTCATAATTTTCCATAATTGATGAAAGACACAAATCCTCAGATTCAGGAAGCACAACAACTCTCAAGCAGAATATATACAAAGAGCTCAACACTCAGGTACATTATAAATAAATTTCAAAGCGCTAAAGTCAAAAGAGAAAATCTTAAAGAGAAAAGACAGACTACTACAAAGGAATGGCAACTAGACTGAAATCTGACTTTTTAGCTGTAACAATGGAAGCCAAAAGTCAGTGGAATAATGCCTTTAACGTTATGAAAGAAAACAGCTGTCAATCTAGAACTGTAAACCCAGGATAGTTATCTATTAAGAATGAGTGCAAAATAAAAACCTTTTGTAATTGCATACCAAAAAGTTCAGCTGCTTACGTGTACAGTTCAGTGGTTTCTAGTATATTTATAGTTATGCAACCATCACCAAAATCCAATTTCAGAAAATTTTCATCATCCCAAAAGATGAAATTAATTTTTAAAATTAAATGTAAGTATTCATTTCCAAAGAGCATTTTGACAATAAAATATCACATATTTATATAATCAAAAATAAGTCTTTTGGGCTATCAAAAATTGAGTTTTTTTTCCAACAAACCTTCCTTAAAGGAACTTCTTTAAAAGTTCTAATTCTGGAAGAAATAAAATGATCTCAGGAAAAAGTGATCTGATATACAAAAAGAAAGGAGGAGCAAAGAAAATAATAAACCTGTGGATAAATCTACACAAATTTTGATCATATGTTTGTGTAGTTTATTCTTTACGGATAAGGAATATATATTCTTTTGCTGATAACCTAGGGAAAAATCGCCTCTCTCCAGAGCACATCTTACTCAGGACCTAAACTTCAGTTAACTGTGCTTACATTTTTACAGTGTATGATTTGAAATATGCTACAAAGAAAAAAACAAAAAAATAAGTACAATATTTTAAACAGTCATCATCTGTGTGGAGAGGTTCTGAGCAATTTTTATTTCCTTCTCTATACTTTTGCGTGTTTTCTGCATTTTCTAGAATCATCATTGCTGAGGTCTGAACTAATGAAAAAAGACATCCACCTTCACATAGGAGGGTGGCATGCTGGCAGGCCTGAGCACCCTCTCCAAGGAGAATGGACATCTGCTTGTCCTTGCATTTTATAACTTAAATCTCAGAGGACACTCTTACTCCCTTAAGTCTAATTTCTCACTGTAACTACCAAGAACTGACAAGACATTTTGTTTAATTCGTAGTGGGAAAGAAGCTGTGTATCAAAATAATAACACAGAATAGCCCCTGCCCTTGCACAGAGAGACTGACTGAGAGGGACAGAGAGGAGACTTCACTGGCCACTGAAGTCAAGAGGCCTCAGTGGGCGGCACTGAGAAGCCATCCTTCCAGAACGAGCCCTGAAAGAGGCCGATTTCCCTCATGAGCATGCCTGTCATCAGAGTACCCATTTTACCTCCAAATAAGTAAGAAACACTCTTCATATCACAAATTCAACAAACTTAGCCATTTATCAAGTTTCTCATGAGACTAAGAAAAATTCCAGTGTAACAATAAAAGGATCCTGTTGTTTGGTGCTTCACAATTGACTGTCCTGTACTTTCTTCAGTTGCTCCTGTAACGAATCTCTGAAAAGGAAGCAAAACTCTTGTGGTCAAAACATGGCTCCTTCCTTTGTAGTCAGGCTGAAAACCCAGAAAACAGCTGTTCCATAACTTCATTTCCTTCCTCACATACTGTAAACGTGGGGCTTTTCAGTTCTCATCACGCTGTGTGTTTTAGGCATGAGAAATTCAACAAGGATAGACTAAACCATGCAAATAATTTAGTAAATAAACATGACTTCTCTTTCTAGTAATATAAAAGTATTTGGCTTGGAAAACACAATGAACTCGCCCATCATGACTATAAAGTATATTCCCAGGGGTTTTATTTTACACACCCAGAGAGAAAAGATCCCATATTACATATCATGAAATCGTCCTGTTTTATAACCAAGTGGTAAAGCAGAGCATTAAAAAGTTGTCCTGAGACTCAAGTCTGTAGGGAATTCCCCCGTCCCCTGCTCACAGTTGAAGATGAAAGTGTCGATGGGGGAAGGGATGGAGCACATCAGGCCCAGCCGAACTTCCCAACCTTTATTGGTTTGAACCACACTCAAAGAGAAATTGATGGTGTGGGCTTGTCACAGGTTCTCTTACTGACGGTTTTCCTCCACTAAGTCCTCCCTGGAATCCTAATATCTTGTCCATCCTTACTGCCATATCTTGAACATCAACATCTAAATATTTATTGTATGCCTACGGCACTCTTGCTCCATGGGGGTATAAATTGTATTAAATAGCCATCTTCCCTCTTTAAATACAGCACTGATGGAGGGCTCAAGGACCCACAGACATGTGCAGAAACACTAAAGAAATATCAAACAGAAGCATTGAGTGTGGATCTGACCTTGAGATGGTGAATAGAGTGGAAAGCTTGGAAATTGTGTTCTCAGGCAGGGTGACAAAAGGAGGGACTGTGAATACTCAGCACAGTGGGCATTTCAGAGCTGTGGATGATACCATCAGGCACAAAGTCCCAAACTCGTTTGAGTGACAGAGCCCCTGAAGGTCAGGGTGTTTGTCTCATATCCTTCAGTTGCTAGAAACAGAAGCCCTCTCAATCTCACTTAAGCTTCTATAAATGAAGAATGTATAGAAAGGGCCCAGGGCATCCCATGGGACCCAAAGGAAGCAAAGATTGGCATCCTGAGGGATTGCAGTGAACAAGAACGCCAGCCCCCTGAGATTCTAGGCTTCTTGAGGGGTCATAGGGCTTCCCCACCTCTGCTCCATTCTGCTTTAATTGCCCACCACCATCTGTAGACCAGATTTCTCTTCTTTGGGGTGGAAACCAGGAGCCCCATTCCCCTATAAAGATGTACAAGTATCTTCAATTTAAAAAAAGTAAAATCCATATTGTGTCTTCTAGATTGCTGCCATGCTTTCTAAGTTTTATTTAAATAATTGCCTACACTTTGCATCTCCACTTTCTTCCAAACCTGGACCAGATCCCTTTTCCAAGCATCAAACCTGTATTTACTCCTTCCCCAATGCACCTCAAATTCCTGGGTTGAGCCAATCATCTTCCCCCTAAAATCTGCTCCTCCTCTTCTATCCCCCTGGTTCAGTCATAAGACTATGACCCATCCAGTTGCTCAATCCAGGACACTGGGAGCCATCTTCACTCCTCTGTCTCCCTCACAGGCAACGCCTGTGCAGTCCCTCTTCCCGCTGATCCGGCCTTCTGGATATCTCTTGGATCTCCCCTCAGCTCCATATTCCCAGTTATAAGCCCTCACCCCTGCAGAGCCCTGTGCTCCTGCAGTAGCTCCTCTTGAGTCTCCCTGCCTCCAAACTTGGGACACCCCATCAGACAGGCCACCTTGCTGCCAAAGGAAGCCATTGAAATGACAAAGCTGTTCCTGTGATGACCCGTAACACAACTGAGTGGCCTACCATTGCCTATAGCAGCAGTTAAAACCTCTCTGAATCCTGGGCCCCTTTGCATCTTTATAAAGCTATAGACTCTTCTCCCAGGGAAAAATTGCACAAATCTGTAACTGCTATGTTGAAGAACCATACTCCATGGATATAATAATATGTTTATTTTATTTTGAGTCTCACAGTCCCTTCAAATTTACTCTAGGAGGCTGATTCTTCTGCCCCTGGATGGAATTTAGGTCATGTCCCATTACTATTCTGGTCACTTTCAACCAATAAAAGTGCCCATACAAGTAAGGAATTAAAATGTCCAGTGTAGTGTACAGTAAGTGTAGTGACTTAATCAGAATGTGCAATTTCATTTAAAGTTACTCCTTCTTGCCAGCCAACACCTACTAGGCACCTACTTGAGAGAGGGGGGCTTCATCTCTCTTCCCCCATGGTGTATATCTACCCATCCAGCCCCTGGGGGTGAGATTGGGACACACAACCCATCAATTAATCTCCCAAATCTTCCCGTCACCTCCCAGCTCCCTTTCTGTGAACTTGACGTGAGGGAGCGACAAGAGTAGTAAGACAGCTGTCATCTTCACCGCCTCCTGTGCTGCGGCCTCGAGCTCCGCTGTGGAACATGACATCCATTTCTTGAGCTCTCAGCTGAAACTGAAACAACATGGTTCCACTTGAACACCCTGTTCCACACCATTTCCTAGTAGTGACCTAACTTAAGGTTAACTTAACCTAACTTCACCTAACTTAAGGGCTCACAACACATAAACCTCATCTGTGGCGCCTGCCACTGCTCCACAGTCTTTGAGCCCCGGTGAGACCCTCAAAAGCGCAAGGCTCTTCCTGTGCACTTTCTCCTGCCTCTGCCTGAAGCAACCTCCCTTTCCTGAGATGATTCCCACTCATCATTTTATATTCCAAATAGCACCTCCTCCAGAAAGACTCTCTGATTTCTTTTTAGATTCAGTAAAGCATTTATCACACTATACTGTAATTGCTTTATTTCTATGTTTCCCACAATAGATTTGTACTCTTGGAGGGAAAGAACCCTATTCTTTGTAATCTTGATGTTTATCACAGGGGCTGCATATAGTGGGTATTAGACAAAGAGTTCCTAATAGATAACAAATTGTCCCCCTAAGTGTCCCCCAGAGGCAACAGAAGCTATGACTGAGAGTTATGAGTCATGGCGTGCTCTGAGTTTATACAAGACTCTCAAGATGCAGGGGAAAACTCCATGTTGGATTTTCCCATATGACTGGTGTCCCAGATCAATACTGCTTTCCTTGAAGCTTTACCCGGTGTATAAGAAATGCATATACTTTTCCATTTATACGTGAGCTTAATTCAAACTGAAATGCAGCTCCTCTTGAAATACCACAATGCTGCTCAGAACAAAATCTGTACCACTCCTTCCTAACCCAAAACACGTGTAAGTAGGATTGTAAGTTTCTTGCTGCCAATATGCTTTGATGGCATAAAAGACCCAAGAGATAGTCCAAATGCTGTAGGGTGATTATTGAACTACAGGTAGTTGGGAAATTGTCCAACACTTTTTAAGGCAATGTGCTTCTGCATAAATAGGTGTAGCAATTTTGAGAACGGGATCCTTATCTTTTGCCATTGCTGGAGTAAATGAGTGCCATGAAGGCAGACATGGATGAGGATGCACAGCCCCAGAGCGGCCCACCTCTGGCCATGCCCACAAATTAAACACCATCTCCTAGGAACACTCTCTGGAGATTGGCTCTAAAGTTCTGGGGCTAGATTCTATCATAATGCTCTGCCTGAGACTGCAAATTACTATAGCATCTTCAGGCAAATCTGTCTAAAGCGCTAAGATGTCTGTCCTTAAAACATAGTGGCCTGAGATGGTGTGAGCCCTTTCTTATTGCACACAACAGCACATTATGAAAACTCGATCTCTACCTTGTCTCCCCGCCAGCAGGAAGGCTGTGCCTTGTGATGTGCTGGTAAATGTTTTAAAGTCCTCATTTGTAACTCTTTTATTTTATTTTATTTATTTCACATTTGTTTATAGCATTGTGTAAATTTCAGCTGTACATCATTGTATTTCGACTTCTGTATAGACTGCATCGTGTTCACCACCAAAAGTCTAGTTTCCATCCATCACCATACATATGTGCCCCTTTACCCCTTTCACCCTCCCCCCACCCCCCTCCCCTCTGGTAACCACTAATCTGTTCTCTGTATCTATGTGTTTGTTTGTTTGTTTATCTTCCACATATGAGTGAAATTGTATAGTATTTGTCTTTCTCTGTCTGACCTATTTCACTTAACATAATATCCTCAAGGTCCATCCATGTTGTCACAAATGGCACGATTTCATCTTTTTTATTGGCAAGTAGTATTCCATTGGATATATGTACCACATCTTCTTCATCCATTCATCCATCAGTGGACACTAAAGTTGCTTGTAACTCTTGCCAGTTTCTACAGTGTAAATGTTCCCATTGTGGCTGATTGCAAGCTACCAAGACAACGTCACCAGAAGTGGAATTGGGAGAATTCCAAGAGAAGCACAAGCCACTGTGAACTGACTCCAGCACAACACTGATTGGGCCCTAAATTTTCATCACCAAGAGGTACCAAGGATTAACCTATTGCTTATCTGTGTGTCTACTCTACAAGCATTAAGCCCCTACTGTGTACGTGGTGCTATGTGTGAGTCACACAAAAGACAAAGCAGCAGGTCTCCACTGGGTGCTGGGCCACAATCTGTTACTCACAACAAGGTCCCCAGGTTTAGAAGTGCTGACGGCTGAAAAATAAATAGACTCACATTTCTGAGCAGGAGAAAAAGGGGTGGAATCCCAGCTCGTGCACAGCGTCGCTCAGAAGACGAGCAGGATGACAGAAGCGTGTCAGACAGGGGCGCCACCCGTTTCACTTACCACATGTTTTGTGACAGCAAAAAAAGGCTGAAAACTGCTGAGATTGACACATTACAACAGCAACTGTCTGTTGTGGTGACATTTTTGCAGCAAAAGTAGAAGACTGGAAGTTAAGAAGTTAAAAATGCAAAGTAAATTTTCCTTTTAAGAACTTTCGACAACTTTTACTTTTATACCGTGTAAAGAGAAAAGCATTTATTGCAGAGAGGAAGTGGGGGGGGGGTGGTAAATGAAAGTGTGCTGGTGTGACCCTCCATAAGACCACAGAAGGTAATGCTTTTTACATGTCAGCCCAGAGACATATTTAGGGAGAGATCCAGGTTTTGGTGAGGATCTGGACATAGACTTTGATAGATGCCAGTAAAGAACTGTGCCATATGGTTGTCCTAGCTTGGATTCTCCAAGAAAGTGGAGTCATCTGTGACAGGTACTTGGGCACAGGTAATTTCAGGACTTACAGTAAAGCTCTAGGAATCAAGACAGCGTGGTATTGCTGTACAGATAGACAAGAATCCAAAGAGCAGAATGTGCCTAGAAATGGGCACACACGTACATGCTCAACTAATTTTTAACTATGACACCAAGGTAACTCAATGGGGAAAGGATGGTCTTTCCAGCAAACGGTATTGGGAAAACTGGATAATCACGTGGGGGAAAAAAATGAAGCTCTACCCTCACTTTACACCACACACAAAAATTAATTCAAAATGGATTATAGGCCTTAATGTAAAAGATTGATCTTTCCAATTTTGTACAAAAACATAGGAGAAAATTTTTTGTGACTTTGAATAGGCAAAGATTTCTTAGAACACAAAAAGCACAAACCATAAATGAAAAAATCAACAAATTGGACTTAATCAAAAGTAAGGCCTACAGCTGTTCAAAAGACATCATTAAGGAAATGAAAAGGTGGGGCTGGCCCAGTGGCGTAGTGGTTAAGTTCGCACACTCCGCTTCAGTGGCCCAGGGTTCCCGGGTTTGGATCCCGGGTGCGGACCTGCGCACTGCTTATCAAGCCATGCTGTAGCAGGCGTCCCACATATAGAGTAGAGGAAAGTGGGCACAGATGTTAGCTCGGGGCCAATCTTCCTCAACAAAAAGAAGAGGATTGGCAACAGATGTTAGTTCAGGGCTAATCTTCCTAACCAAAAAAGAAAATGAAAAGGCAAGCTACAGACTGGGAGAAAATATCTGAAAAGGACTGGTCTCCAAAATATTTCAAGAATTCATAACTCAATAATAAGAAGATAACCTGACAAAAATGGGCAAAAATTTGGACAATTCTTCTTTTAGATACATGAATGGCCAGTAAGCACATGAAAAGATTCTCAACTGAACTATGATCAGAAAATTGCAAATCAGGGCCATGATAAAATACCATTTTACAAGTACTAGGATAACTGAAATTTAAAAAACAGACAACAACCAAGTGTTGACAAGGATGTGAAACACACACGCTACTGGTGCTATGGTCTGATTCTTTGTGTCCCCCTCAAACTCATATGTGGAAATCCTAAGGCCCAATGTGATAGTGTTAGGAGGTGGGGCCTTGGGGAGTTGATTAGGACATGAGGGTGGAGTTCTCACAAATGGGATTAGCCCTGTTATAAAAGAGACCCCACAGAGCTCTCTAGCTCCCTCCACCATGTGAGGACACAGCGACGAGGCTATGGCTATGAACCAGGAAGTGGGCCCCCACCAGAACGAGACCATGCTGGTGCCTTGCCCTTGGACTTCCCAGCCCCCAGATCTGTGAGAAATAAATTTCCATTGTTTATAAGCCACTCAATCTGGGATATTTTGTGATAGCAGCCCAAACAGACTAAGGCAGCTGCTGAGTGTAAAATAGTACAACCATTTTGGAAAACTCTTTTGTAGTTTCTCATAAGGAACTTAGCGTCAGATCCAGCAATTCCACTCTTAGAGTTTTACCCAAGAGAAATGAAAATATGTGTCCACAAAAAAACTTGTACATGGAAACACATCCATCTTTATTCATAATAGATGAAAATTGGAAATATTCCAAAGGTCCATCCAGAGGTGAAAGGATAAACAACCTGTGGAACTTGCATTCAATAGAAACCCACTCAGTAATAAAAGGAACAACCTACTGATAGAGGGAAGAATCTCAAAATCATACCGAGTGAGAGAAGCGGGACACAGGAAGACATAGTGCATGACTCCGTCTGCATGAAGCCCTAGAACCTGACGCCCAATAAAGATTCATCTAGACTTGATAAGACAGGCACGCCTGCACAGCCAGTCTGGGCCATTTTGCCCTGAGCTGGGGCTGCATGTTCAGCAAATAAACATACAGGACACTCAGAACTTTCAGCTTCAGATAAACCACAAATAATTTTTTAGTATAAATATGTCTTATGCAATATTTGGGACGTGCATGGCACATACCTGCGTGGGATATGCTAAAAAATTATTTGTTGTTCATCTGGAGTTCAAATTGAACAAGGCATCCTGTGTTTTATCTGGCAACCCCGCGCTGTGGGCTCCTGTGGCCCCTCTAGGGAAAGGCATCTACTGACCGAGAGGTCCACTAGGCCTGGTCTTACCCCCTGGCCACTTCTCAGAGGAGAGAGAAAATGAGCCTGCCCCAGTCTCCTTCCAGCACGCAGGCCCCTGTCCATGCCCCGTGACAGTTTTTCCCTTCATTTCTCGAAAGGTGGAGGGGGGCAAGTCTTGCTGTCCCCGCCAAGGGTCAGGGCAGGGGCCCGCACCCAGGGAGGGCACACGGCTTTCCCTCTGGCTGCAGACGGAGCCCAATTTCTGGCTTGAATGGACCCCTTTGACCACGTGTTCATGGTTTCAAATTGTGGAAAGATGTCATTACCGTGCAGCTGTTTCATTTTTGGTCATTTGTGTCTGTTCTGCTTTTCTTTTCGGGAAACATCTAAAGCTCCTGCTACTTCACAGAACCCACTCCATCACAGTTAATCAAGCTGGGGATTACAGAGCATGAGATGTTGAGCAATTTTCCAAGGAGTCAACCACCAAGTGTGACGGCCCTGATACTAACTGCACCACACAAGGAAAGGGGGTCAGATCTGTTTATGTTGCTTCCCACACTAGTCATGAAAAGAGCCCTTCGAATCAAAACTTGTTAAGAGTTGTTTGGGGAATTATTTTTAAAAGAACCATTTTTTTAGAATATCTACTTTGAACGTAAACGCTTCCTTAATAGGTTATTTTTTTCCCTAGCCTGGCAACTAAAAGAGGTATAATTTGCACGTACTGATTCCCTAAAAGAAGCCTTTCACTTGCTTGAAAGAGCATGAATATGTGTCAGTGAAAGAAAGTAAGTTTGATAAGAAAATTATACCTTTTGAGGAAAGTGCAAAAAATAATAAATGTGGCGGAAGGGGGAATTTTGATCGTAAAATTATTGTGCTTTTTCCCTGCCTATAGATCTTTGTGGAAAATCACTCAACCTGGCTCATAAATAATAGCAGCAAAAAGATTAAAACATAAAATTAAAAGCAGGCCCCATGTTAAAGAAACAAATGTGGTGGAATTTAAGCCATTCAGAAGAACGAGTTGTACGGGTCTCATTGTGTCCAGGGGCTCTCTGGGGCCCCTGCACCTTTTGTGTTTACACTGGGATGGCCCAACTGGAGTGGTTTTAAAGCTTTGGGGTCATGGATCGTTAAGATCCTAATAAAAATTATGAACCTGCTTCCTGGGAAAGTGCACATCCACCCTTGTGCACACAACTTTACAGACCATTTCAAGAGGTTCAGACACTGCCCCCAAACCCGTTCATGGAGCCCAGGTCAAGAATCCTTCTGCTAAGCAAAACCCAGGTCTTGAACATTCCCTGCTTCCTTATGGCTGATCCCACCGTGGCCTCGATCTTAGAACTAAGACAGGCTGACCTTTGCCTCCTCCATCTTCCCCTTCAGCAGCTAGCGTTTGAGTATCCCATTTCTAGTGTTTGCAGAATTTGTGTTTGGGTAACCCATTTAGGGTTCCTAGAATTTGATCACGAATCCTAGAACGCCTGCCGGGTGCCATCAGCTTTACCCACGCCGTGGTGAGAGGTTGGGGCAGGATTGCTAGGCTCCTCTGGTGTAGAGAAGAGAGGCAGCGGGGATCCTCGCTGGGCCACTCCCCACATGACCCAGGGCAAGGTTTCTCTGTCCTCATCTGTAAGTGGGGATGACATTCGTGACCAGCGTAGGGGCTGCAATGAGGATTAAATGACATCATGTCATAAAGGTGCCTGACACGCACGGACACTCCAGAAAGCTAGACGCCGTCTGTTCCTGCTGTCCAATAGTTCAGAGACATTGCTGCTGGCCTCTTACTGTCAGTGTTGCTTCACACCTGGACAGTGATTTACAAGTCGCAAGGCCTCTCCATTGAAATTCATTATTGGTAATTCATTATTACCTCACAACACCCAGGAGATGGGAAATGTCGAGGTTATTGCTTCCATTTTATAGGTGAGAAAACCAAGTCTCAGGTTAAGGGAGTTGCTTTTCTTGACTCGCAAGCCTGGTACGCTCCTCCAGAACCAGACCACTGGGCAGAAACCCAAGACTGCAGGTCACCGGTGTTCCCTCCCCAAGATAAGGTCACCCACAAGCCATGAATGAAGTTCATGACAGCCCAGGAGGCTACTCTGTCCTGACCCCTGGCTTGGGATCAGGCCCTGGAGCAGCATCAGAGACCCCTCCTTGAACCCCACCTCACACCCTCTCCTCCCACCTTCCACTGCAGCCACTGTGGCAGCAACCAGCTTCCCACAGGTGCCACCTGTCGTCACCTTGCCTCTGCTGCCCCAGGGCTGCCCACTGCCTGCGACACCTGCCTGGCCCACACACGCACAGCCTGGAAGTGCGAGGGGTGATGGAGTGACGTTCGTGCAGCGGCCCCTGACATTGGGTGAGGGATCCCCCTAGCAACTGCTCCCTCTTGGTCCTCGGCAGACCATTCTGAGAGGCAGATTCTGCATGGCTCCTCAGAGGGTCCCAGTGGGTGTGACCCCACAGCCCACAGTGGTGCCAGGATGAGGAAGCACCTTGTATGGCTTTGCCCTCCCTCCCCGTTTCACCCTCTCCAGGCCCCACTCCTGTCTCTGAGATCACTCCCCAAAATAAACTCCCATCAGGCTCTGCTTTGCAGGGGGCACTCTGGCTAAGACAGCAGCCCAGGCCCCATCTACCCTCCCCTGCTCTATGCCCACCTCCCTCAGCTGGCCCAGCTAAGGAGCCTACCTTACAGTGAGCAAAACCTGCTTTCAGAAAAGCCACCGCAACCCAGGACTTAGAAGATTGCTGTCCCAAGCAACTGGATTCCACCTTCACGATACCATGCCTGATGGCCTGAGACGGCACTGTCAGCCCTCCCCTTCTAGAACACCCCAGCCGAAGCCTGGGCTTCCTCGGTCAGGGCCAATCCAACTCTGGGGGACAAAAGTACTGTTCCTAAGCCCCATCTCAGGGCCTTGGGTCTTTCCGCCTGCTTCTTAACTGAAAATAAATTTGTACAGATCGTCTCCCCTTCTAGGAGAAATTCCCAGGAGTAAGTAAACAGATCATAATATTCTAAATCACTGCCCATGGGGGACGGGGGATGTAATTATGTCCTTTGATGACTCGTGAGAGTGAACATTTTTCCATCTTACTTACTAATTGTGTTTATTCTTGTGAAAATGTTTACTTATCGTTCTGCCCATTTATTCACCAACTACTTGATGTGTTTCTTATCAGTTGTCTGGATGTTGATATAACATGGATATTTACTGTTATTTTTAATGTAATCCTTTCCCTAGTGTAAGCTATGATTGTGAGACCTGCCTGACCTTTCAAGTTTAAGAGGCATTTATGGATCCATCTCTATGGTGAGCATTCCTAAGAGCCTCCTATGAAGGCCTCAAGCAAGTCAAATTTATCCTTTCTCGATTGAGTTCCAATCTTCTTCTTCATGTAATAGAGAAATGTGGGAGATGGAGGCTCCTGGTGCTGCTGTCTGTTCCACCATCTTCTCTGATGCCCACTTTGGAACTTTCTAAACAATATCATTCCTGTTTTATCGCCTAGTTTTTATTTACTAATTATATTTCCTCTTATGAAAAAATATATGAGCCAGCCATTTTTGATGTGTGGGTTAACCCACATCGTTTAATATTCAATGTTGAGGATCAGTAATTATTCTATATACTAGAAATCCTATGGTGAGAAGATTCTACTGAGTAATAGAGGGAAGCACAGGGATGGGGCCCAGCCTAGAGCTTGGTCCACTGCTTGGTGGCAGAATCAGGACTGAAACGCAGACCGGGCCCAGGTCCAGGCTATTTCTACAGGTCCACACTGGGGGGGTTGGAAGGGCAATGTAGACAATGAGTGTGTCTGAAGTAATCTGGGGCTTTTCTTTCTGGAGAAGAGATATGTCTAAACAGTGGGTTGTAGGCATTGCCCCAGATTCCCCCATCAGACCCTTCCGGGCAGAGACTCGAGGCGTTTCAAGGAACCTCTAGCCCTACTCTCTGGCCAGGGCATTTAGACTACTTGGATTTAGTGCAATTATCGATTTGGTTGAGTTCGAGTCTGCCATCTTGTTCTTCGTTTCTATTTTCTCCACTTTCTCTTTGATCCTCTTTCCTCTCTTCTTGGAGAAGGCCAAAGGCCAAGAGCAGAACAGGCTCCAGTGGAGGAGGCCCACCTCAAGAAGGGAGGACTTGAGGGTTGACGACCCTCAGATTTGTAGGACTCAAAGAAGACACAGAAGGGGCCGGCCCAGTGGTGTAGCAGTTAAGTGCGCACACTCCGCTTCGGTGGCCCGGGGTTCGCAGGTTCGAATCCCGGGCGCGGACAAATGCACTGCTTGTCAAGCATGCTGTGACAGCATCCCATATAAAGTAGAGGAAGATGGACACGGATGTTAGCCCAGGGCCAATCTTCCTCACAGAAAAAAAAAAGAAAAGAAATCACAGAAAACCAACCATTCTGCTTTTCGCCACTCAAACTAAGTTTATTTGATAAAGTTAAACAGATATTTTTCACTTTAGTAAAAAGAGTGATTTTAGTTATTCGGACTGTGACTGTCAGTTCTGTTTGTCTGGTTGCATGGAAAAAATGCTATTTTGGCAAATGTTTTGAACTCATTTCATCAAACTAAGTATTTACAAAAATTTAGTAAAATGAATTATTTCCTCCTTGCAACCTGGGAAAAGACAGGCAATCATCACCGCATATCAGACGTATGCTATCATGCGCATATATGAAAATATCACACATCTTAGGTTCTGAATGGATCCGACACGGAGGGTTTTAAGACTCAAGCACAGGTGGTGTTTGTGTATTTTAGATTGTTGGTGCTTTTTCCCCAGTTTGTTGCTGTGCTGTCATCACACTAATATTTGTTAAGAACACTCTGCTCGTGTGAACACGAGATGCAGTTCCAGGACGATTCAGAGACGAGAAGCACGAAGCACACTCTCATTGTGGTGAGTCGATTCAATAAGACATTAGAGCCTTCTCAAAAGAATGCAACAATAACTTTAATGTAAAACATTTTCATTTGCCATAAGTAGTAAAAAAAAAATACTAGTTGCCTATCAATTAATATTACTTTCATAAATTACTACTAACATAAATCATTAGTACACTTCCCAGGGCCCAGAAAAACAGAAAAGATACGCCTGTACTTAGACTCTCTAATCACTCGTGGAGCCAGATCTGTAAAAAAAGAAAGAAAAGAAGAATAAAGTGACCCAAAGGAAAATATAAATCCTATAATTCATTAAATTCTTTGATTTTGGCAGAAACACGGCTGACTTGAGATCAGCTAGAGAAATATTCTACCCCATACCACCACGCAGGGACTGAGAATCGGTCACAGAGAATGAGATACTAGTACGCAAAAAAGGGAACAAACCCTGATTCAGCTTGGCTTGAAAGCAGCATTAACCCCCTGGCTTTTCAGGTTTGCAAGCCAATAAACATGCCTTCTTGCTAAACCAATTTGAGTTGGTTTCTCTGCCATTTACAACGTAAAAAAATAAACAGCAGCCCTGCAGGAGTTTAGATGAGGGAGAAATTGCTGTGACTGGGCTGGTAGGAGAGGTCTGTGGCGAATGTGGGATTCATCTGGTCTTTGAAGGTCACAGAAGAATGAGGTAAGTGAAGAAGGGGGAGAGCAGACCGAGAGCAGGGAGCTGTTCTTAGCTGCAAAACTACAAGAGGTCATTTACAACCCTAGTCAGTCATGTGCCATTTAGTAAAAGGTCTCAGCTTGGTGAAGAAGAAACGGCATTAAACTTCTGTTCTCTAGAAAGGCTTCAATATTGAGAAAGAAAATGTGGTAGCTCTGGTGCATGTTTTGGTTAATCTTTCACCAAGGAGATAAGAAGCAGCCCTAGTCTGATAAATAGCTTGAGATTCCAAGTACTCAACACTCTAAGAATTCACGGTCTAAGTTTAGTCTTAAGGCTAGCATCCAGAAACCCTAACCAAGCGGGAATTTGTAGCGGAAGCTGAGATGTGGTTGACAATTGTTATTGAAAGCATGCCTTGTGTGTTTACATTTAAGTAAAAGGTAACCCTCTCTGAGGCTGGAGAACGAGAAAAGCTATCAATAACGCCTCTTAACTTGTTACAAGTTCATACCAGGTCAATGTGCCACTAATAATTCCTTCATCCAGAAGATGGATGTTGCTCCGCCACTAGTATTTATTTTATGCCATGAGCAATAAGCCTTCTTGCCAACTCTCAGTGAGCCAGTTTAAGCAGCCTTTGGTATGCTGATGGTATCTTTACCCCACACCACTTGATTCTGTCAAAAGACCCCTGCACCGCTAGACTTGCCTGCAAAGTAAATTTACTTCCACCTGTGAAGCAGCTCCAAGCTTGTGCAGGTCACCTTAAAGGCCACTGGTTACTACTGTGAACTTTTAAAGTACGTCTGTGTTCAGTATCTTTTTTTTTTTTCTTACAGTAAGACAAAAGTAGTTCAAAATGGCATTCTGTGCCATTATGAAAGCCTCGCATACTGCTACTCAGAGTGTATTGTTTTGTTTTGTTTTAACACGGGAGCATCTCTAAAAAGGCAGAAGTGCTGGAGAGTAGTCCCATTTTTCCTGGTTGACTGTAGGCGCTCGATAAATGCTTGATAAAGGAATCAGGCAAAATCTGCCTACAGGGACCCTCCAGAATGGCAATGGCCCTCTCCTCCCTGCAGAATGACTGCACTCAGCCTTACGTTGCATTTATAGTGGGTTATATTCACTTTATTTCTTGAAGACACTAAAGTTGATGCAAAAATGATTAAGATGCAACCTCTACAGTTGCAAATGTTCTAAATTGGTGGGTATAGAGAGATATAGATAGATGCGTATATAATTATATATAGATATATAAAGTACAGAAGAAATTACAATATAAGGTAGAATGTGTTAAGTTTCTAAAAGAAGCAAAGTGCAATGGGAGTTGAAAAGGTGATGGGCTCATTCTGGATGGGGCAGAGGGAGGCGTCTGATGTAGAACATTCCACTGCACACACACGCTCTAATTCTCTTATACTTGCAGAGTGGTGTCCATTTTGCAGATTCACATGCATGACTCCTGTCAGTCTTGTAACAAGACCACGTAGGACATAGGTTTGATATAGCATCTCCATTCTATAGAGGCTAGACACTAAGGGACCTATCTCCCAAGTAATATCTATTAATTATTTTATTAGTCAAAGTGGTTTTTTTTAAACCACCTGATTTTATAGCCTGTGGCAGGCAGAATTCTAAGAAGGTCCCAAAGATTCCCACGCCCCAGCAAATACGCCCTGTATAATCCCCGCCCCTTGAGTGTGGGCGGGACCAGGCCCGGGATGGGATAGTCACTCTTGATCGGGTTGCAGTCTGTAAGCTCCATCCTTTGCGGCCCCCTGGAGACAGGTTCTCCGTCGAGCTTTGGAGAAGTGAGCTGCTGTGTCCTGTGAGAGGACCACGGGCCTGGGACCTCAGGGCAGCTTCTAGGAGCTGAGTCCTGCGGGCTCAGTCCCACAGGTGCAGGGAACTGAAGTCCGTTGACACCTGAGTGAGCTAGCAGGAAGACCCAGAACTCCAGCAAGGAACACAGCCGCCAACACTCAGTTCCAGCCTTGCGAGCCCTGAGCAGAGAACGCAGCTAAGCCATGCTTGCACTTCCCACCAACAGACACCGTGAGATGCTGAGCAGGTGCTGTTTGAAGCACTGAATTTGTGATCATCAGTTATGCAACAATAGAAAATTAATACAGAGCACAACTATGATTTTTATCCAAGTGTCTGGTTTATTTCCTTTTCTTCACATCTGACCATTTATTTTCTCCATTTGCCTCTGCCTACAATCTGCACCTGTTATGTTGTTTCATAGTAATACAGCCGCCAATCACACACAGAAAGGACAGTGGACCTAGCTCAGCTCCTTTCCTAATTCATCCCGGCCTGGAAACAGGCAGAAATGAAGGTAATCCCGCTCTGACTGCTGGTCTGTGGAAAACAGTGTTATCGTCACAAGACAGCCCTGCATTTTTCAGCAGATGAACTTAAAGGATTTGATCTGGCGGATGATTGTCCCAGAATGGCTCACTGGTCAGTGCACAAGGACGGGGAAGGCCTTTGTGCTGGGCTCTGGCTGTGAGGAAACCAGAAGTTCTTTCAGAGTCTGGAGACATTGAACATCCCATCACCAGCTGGGGAAATGCGGTCTCTCAATTCATATCAGCCACGTGGAGGTAATAACAGATGTGTCGATAGACTGGGGCCTCACCTGGCTCACCTCACCCTTCTGTCCTCGGGGCCATATCTTCTGGCCTCTGGGGCACTTTCATTTTTCTCTCATTCATTCTAATGCCTTGTTAGAGGAATACGGATGATGGCTCCATACCCACGAGTCTCAGGAAGAGAAGCCACCTCTGTGAGGAGCCAAAGGTTAAAGTTGAGACATTCTAATGCACAAAGAAACTGGAGATGGACACACCTTTCCAGTAACTTCTAGATTTGAAACGGAGGATTGGAAGGAGTATTCATAAACAGTAACAGTAGTAAATGGATGAAACATTAAAACGCTAAATGAAATAACTGAAAATAATTTTGACTACATAGCATTCATTTAAATTCTAGATTATTATAATGATTTCATAGCCTAATATCTCACGATCCACTGCTTTTCTAGAATGATTTTTAAATTCCATCAGTTACAGCCCCAGGAAGGTTATCGGTACTACGAATGCAGGAGCTGCAGTTTCTTATTAACTTTATGTTAGTTAGTGCCTGTGTCATTACATCTAGATGTCACTAAGGCATAAAAAGAACAGATGTGAAGAAAATAGCTCTGAAGCAGGAAGTATAAAGAAAGAATATTTGGCAAAGAAACGAGCTATCAGTGCTGCAGAAGAGGGAACCTAGAAGCCAAAGGCAATTATTTATTAAAATAAAAACAATAACTCTGTCCAGCCTGGATGAATTAATTGGTACCAGACCAGCCATCCTGCCACACACAACTGGACAACTGGATAAAAGTTGTTGATGATCTACTTTTCAGGCATTTCCAGACAATCGGCGGTGCAAAATCTGAGAGAAGAGAAAAGCAAAAGTGATGACACTCACCTCCAAGATCAGGTTAAAGAAAGACTCTGGCTTCCGTCTTGCTCATCCTCCCTTGCTTGCTCACTGGGATGGAGTCCAGCTACCATTTTGTGAGCTGCCTTACAGAGAGGCCCGTACGGAGAAGAGCTAAGGGAGTTCTCTAGCCAACAGTCAACGGAGAACTGAATGCCTCAAACCAATAGCTCAAGAGGAGCTTAATCCTGCCAACAGCCATGCAAGTCAGCTGGAAGCCAACTCTCCCTCAGTCGAGCCTTCGAATGAGACCATAGCACAGCTGGTGCCTTGACTGCAGCCTGTGAGGAACCCTTAGGCAGAGGCTGCACCAAGCTGTGCTTGCATTTCAGACCCACAGAGACCCTGAGATAATAAATATGTGTTGTTGCAAGCCACTAAGTTTTGGGATAATTTGTTATGCAGCAATAGGTAGCTAATATAGGAGACAAAAAATAAAGAAAATTAATAAAACCAAAGGTTGCCCCTTCGAATATATTAATAAAAATGACAAACCCTAGCAAGACTAATCAAGAAAAAACGAAAACAACCACAAATTAGAAGTCAGGAATGACGAAAAAGATATCACCACAGATCCCACAGATGTTAAAAAATATTATAGGAATATTAGAAACCATTTAATATAATAAATTCTACAAGTCACATGAAATGATCAAATGGCCTGGAATATACAAGTTAGCAAAACTGACTCAGAAGAAATGGAAAATCCAAATAGTGCTATATCTGTTAGAGGCATTGAGTCTTAATAAAAAAACCTTATCACAAAGAAAATTTGAGGCCCAGATAGCTTCCACAAACTTTTCAGGAAGAAATAATACCAATCATGCAAACTCTTAGAAAATGTAGGGGAAAGGAACACTTCCACACTCATTTTTTTTTTTTTTTTTTTTTTTTTTTTTTTTTTTTTTTTTTTTTTTTTTTTTTTTTTGTGAGGAGATCAGCCCTGAGCTAACATCCGCCAATCCTCCTCTTTTTTTTTTTGCTGAGGAAGACGGCCCTGGGCTAACATCGGTGCCTATCTTCCTCCACTTTATATGGGACGCCGCCACAGCATGGCCTACCAAGCAGTACCTCGGTGCGCGCCCGGGATCCGAACCAGCGAACCCCGGGCCGCCGCAGCGGAGCGCGCGCACTTAACCGCTTGCGCCACCGGGCCGGCCCCACACTCATTTTTTTGAGGCCAACATAACCCTGATAAGAAAACCTGACACAGATATTAAACGAAAATTACAGACTATTATCCTTTATGAACATAGATGCAAAAATTCTCAACAATATCTTATATATACCATTTAGCAGTAGATAATAAAGATCATCCATCAAGTGGGGTTTATCACAGATATGCATTCAAAAATCAATCATTATACTTCACTATGTTAACAGAATAAAAAGAGAAAATCATATGATTATCCCAAAGACTCAGAAAAGCACCCAACAAAATTCAACACCCATTCAGAAAGAGACCCACGCATATACGGACACTTGATTTACAAGAAAGGCATCGCCACAGAGCAGTGGGGAAAAGATGGTCTTTTCATAAACAGTGTTCGCAGATTTGGATGTTCATATAGGAAAAACAAAGATTTAATCCCTACTTCACACTGTATAGAAAAATTAATTCTAGATAGATTATAGATCTAAATGTGAAAGGTAAAACAATACAGCTTCTAGAAGATAACATAGAAGAATATTTTCATTACCTTGAAGTAGACAAAAAAATTTCATAAACAGGATACAAAAAATATTAATCATAAAGAAATAGAAGGATATGTTAGATTTCATTAAAATTAGGAAACTGTTAATCAGAAGACATCATGGAAAGAGAAAAAGCAAACCATAGGATCAGAGGAGATATTTTCAATAAGTACATTCAACACAGACTTGTGTCAGAATACATATATATCTTTAACAAATTAACAAGAAAAAGACATAAAATTCAATAAAAGTTGGTCAAAGATTTCCATAGGCACTTCACAAAAAAAAAAAAAAAAAAAAAAAGGCTATCCAAATGGCCGAAGAGGCATATACAGGATTCTCAGTGCTATTATGCATCAGGGAAATGCAAATTAAAACCACAATGAGATGATAATTCCACAATTTCAAAGAAAAAAAAAAGACAGAAAATACCAAGTGTTGGTAATCATGTGGAACAAGCAGAACTCTTATTGGGAAAATTGAAGAAAATATTGGTACAAGCACATTGGAACACTTCTTGGAGCATCTGCTGAAGCTGAACATCCACATACCCTATGATCCAGCAAGGGGTCGGCATGTGTACTAAAAGACATGCACAAGATTGATCACAGTAGCATTATTCATAATAACTTCACCCCGGGAGCAACCATCATCTGTCCATCAACAGTAGAATAAATAAATAAACTTCAGTCTGTTCATCAGTGGAATACTACACAGCAATGAAAACAAATTGCATCTACATGCAACAACGTGGATGAATCTCATACTCACAAGTAGGTCAAAGCTAGGCCCAAAAGAATACACATTGTGTGATTCCATTCACATAAAATTTGTGTATGATGTCTTCCTTTATAAGGGAAAAATTAATCTGGTGTTAGTAAGGCAGTGGTTGCCTTTGGGAAGGAAACACAGGATGAGATGAGGAAGGGCACAGGGGAGCTTCTGGGATTCGACTATTCTTCTGTGTCTTGTACTATGTACTTATTATACAGGTGTTTGCAAATTGAGAAAATTCATTGAACTGTATGCTTGAGTTGCACACTTTTCTGCACTTATATTTTAATAAAAAGTATTTTTAAAGTTCTCACTGTTATTATTTTTCTCTGCAATTCATATGTTAAGACAACTAAAAAGTCTGAGACAACTTTCTTAGCATAAAAAGCATAAGTAAACAGCTCCCTGGGAATACATGAGGCAGGCATATCCCAAGATGGCTTTCATGTTTAAGCTCCTCACAGCATCAACAGGCTGCACTGGTTATCTGAACCAGGAAGATGCCTCAGGGAAGTCTGCCAGATGGCACCCTCCTGGGTGCTGAGAGGCCTCCGGTATCCTAGCCCGGTACAGGGCAATACCACTTCTCAGGAGTACTGTACTTCTAGGGAGAAAGAATAAACAGAGAAGGACAAACAGAGACAACTGAAAGACGTTGGAGGAAGAAATGCGCATAGGAAAATTCCTACTAGCCTTCTGCCTGATTTTTTAAAACCAAGATAATATTTCTGTGAAGTCTGGCAGTGACCTATGGTCAATTAATAGATTAAGTAGGTATTTTCTCTGCTGTTAAGCTGCATCTTACTGATGTAGCCAGGGCCGTTGGCCATTCAAGTCTCAAATAAGTCTCATTAATGTATCACTTTTGTTTTATGAACAGTGCAGCTGTGATTTGTAACTAGCTTTCTACCCTGGGTAACAAGAACTATTGTTTTATTATAGGCATTGTGAAAAGAAAACAGCAGAAGAGGAGGGCAGGGTACGAGAGTCAGAGGGAAACAAAACAAAACAGAAATTAGACAGACACGTGTTAGTCATTCAGAAGTGTTATCAAGATACAGGAGACAGTCATTCCTGAAGCAGGTTTAAGACTGAATTTATCAATGGCTATTGGAAATCGTGCTCATTTTAAAAGACAGCAGGTGTTAAAACAATGAGAAATGACCTCCTTTGCACCTGGGCTACAAAAGCTGCCTCAATGTTTGTAAAAAAACAGGATAATAATAATTTAGAAAACATCCTGCCTCCAGCTAGTTCCTTTTTATTTTTTCTCACACTGGGCAGTTTTATTTATAGATAATAAAGGCAGCTTATATGAAACACACACACTTACACTCATTTCCCAGTGGAAGTGATGTTCATTTGACGTAAAACAGCTTTGGTGTTTGTATAATCTGTTATCTTTGGAATTCCATCCAGAATGTAATGTTCAGATGGCTCATATCCCTTTTAAATCAGTTTACTAGCATATTCGCAACAAAATCTATCAAATAAGTCTCATTTCCAGTCCAAAATATCCTCTGATATGTTATTATAATGGACTGGAGAGAAGCCAAGATTCACAACCAAAACCTTTTGCTATTTGGGAATGCAGATTTCAGCTGCTGGAGCAGTTTATAATTATCATTGTTGTGAAGCCAATATCTACGCTACAAGCACTCCACTGAATAACCTCTATGCAGCCAATCTTTGACATCTGGGATGTCTCCCAGATTATACCGTGACCCCTCAAATTAGCAATATGTACTGCTAATTGAGATGTGGATTTTGAGCAGACACTTAGGCAACCCCAGTGGCTTAAGGGGCTAGCTGCCACACAACAGCACACAGAGCCAAGTGCTCTACGTACATGACTCATTTAATCCTTTGATAATCCTCTGAGGTAAGTGCAACTGTCCCTATTACAAATTATAACGTGTCATGGACATGGGGTCTTGGTCAGGAAGAGTCAAGACTGTGAATGCTAGGTCTTGGAACACCAAAGATCTACCAGTGCTTACTTTAATAAGTATGAATTCATGAAACGAATGCATTATTCACTTCCAGTTAGGTATGCAAATGTAACAAGTTTAAGATTTCATCAATCTGCTTTTGTACAGGCATAACATCAGACATAAAGGTGGTGTGTAACAGCAGAGAGTTTAATCTCTGCCATTTTAAAATACACCTCTTCTGTACAATGACATTTTCCACTTAGAAGCATGGAAAATGTTTCTGACATCTAAGTTTGGAGGAGAAGGCCTTCAAATTCAATTTGAATGTCACACCTTTCACTTTTCTCTCTCCTGCCTTCGCTACCTGCAGTCCTGCAGGACACCTGAGGAAGGTGCTGGAACTGAATCAAAGTCCATT
The DNA here is from genome assembly GCF_020826845.1 of Diceros bicornis minor. Classification (NCBI taxonomy): domain Eukaryota; kingdom Metazoa; phylum Chordata; class Mammalia; order Perissodactyla; family Rhinocerotidae; genus Diceros; species Diceros bicornis. The sequence goes on along the minus strand of NC_080776.1, from coordinate 24,119,910 downwards.
CCACTTCCTTTTCACTGTGCCTTGAAGTCCCATCAAACCGAGGTGGGGTCACAGCAGCCGCTTCTCCAACTCCAGTTCTCACGCTCACGGACAACCTACGGGGCAGCCTCGAAATCTCATCTCTGGGAGACTCTACCACGCATTCAGTAAGGGACGCAAGGAAAACTGCCGACGATGCTCAAGCATTGAGTTTTCAGCAAAACATTTCATGAACTAAATCACGCAAATACTAAGTACACAGGGTCATACCGTCCAGTGTTCTACACTCGGCAATCTGAAACCATTCAGGGGCCATACCACAAGCTCTGAGTGATACCACGGGGGGTGTTTTCATTGTTTAGAGATGGACTTAGGCTCAGAAATGTTACCCGAGCTGCTTCAAGTCACACTGTTAGAGAATGGAAGAATTGGGACTGGTTGTCTGACAGTTCCTATTGTCCCCTATCCCATTCATAACAAAGCACCCAGTGTTTTTCAAATGAACCAGGGGCTTATAATTTGCCTGATTACACTGTAACCTATTTTTGAGTCTCAATGGAGTAATTCAAGTATTAATGGAGAATAAGCAAGATCCTGTGCTCTACAGACTAATAACCCTGATCCTCATGCTGGGGAAGTTTCAGGAAATCTGTAATTGGGCAAAGGACGAAAGACATGCAACGTGACATGGGGTAGCTCCCTGCTGAGAGGCACACACTGGTGCTGGTCAATAAAGAGACGGACGTGCTGTCTTCCGGGCATGTATCTGGGGTGCTACAGAAAACTTGCCCAGACTTCCCAAAACTGTGCTCAGCTGCTGATTCCACCTGATCTGTTGAAGATCAAACTCCATATGATATAAGATTTGCCATTTTAACCATTTTAAGTATATAATTCAGTGGCATTAACTACATTCGCAATGTTGTGCAACCACCAGCACTATTTCCAAAAGTTTTCATTCCCCCAAGCAGAAATTCTGTCCCCATTAAGCAATACTGCTCCATTTCCTCCTTCCCCCCAGCCCCTGGTAACCTCTAATCCAGTTTCTGTCTCTACGAATTTGCCTAGTCTAGATATTTCCTATTAAATGAAATCATACAATATTTGTCCTTTTGGGTCTGGCTTATTCCACTTAGCATAACATTTTCAGGGGTCATCCATGTCGTAGCATATATCAGAATTTCATTCTTTTTTATGGCTGAAAGTCATTCCATGGTATGTATATACCACATTTCGTTTACCCACACATCTGTACTTCTTGTCTTTTATGATCTCCCTGCCTCACAATCATGTCAATCTTCCTGCTCAAATAGACCTCAACAGCTCTGGACATTCAGTCCAAACTTCTCTGCCTGCCACGAGCACATCCACCTTCTGGCCCTAGTGGATGACGTCAAACCTATTCCCAGATCAAATGGAAATATCGCCTATCAAATGAGTATGTCCCCATACTTCTGCTCTATGCCTTTGCCCATGTTTTTCCCTTTGCCTGGAATGTTCTCCTTCTATTTCCTCAGGCCAAAGCTCCATTCATCCCTTACGCAGCCAGCTCAGACCCCACCTGCTGCATAACACCATCTACTTTCCCAGCGATCTCTTCTAAACTCCCAGAAGACTTGGCACTGTGGCATTTCATAACCTCAGACCTATATCTCCTCTACTCTACTCCCTGAAGGAGAATTCACATCACAGTCATCTTTTCCTATTGCAGTTTTGAGTATTGTGCTTTGTATAGAACAGGCATCAATAAAGATTTGCCCAGTTGACTTCATACACATCAAGAGGGCTGGGAAGATGAATTTTTCCCAGACACCTGGCAGTTGGATTATAAGTCTGTGTAAAAAGACATTGACATTTTAAATGAAATAAAACACCTATTATTAGGACAAAACAGAGTAACTGTGGAAAAGATACTGAGCAATTTAGATGAAATTACTGGAAACGTGAGTCAGAATAACTATTTGGGCCTCAGATGTCTGGCAAAGCAAAGAGTATGGTTACTAAACAAAGTGAACTTAGGATTTTCAGGCCAGAAGAGAAATAACCTAAGCCTGCCTAGGTGGGCAGGATGGGACTCTGGAACGGGACTGGGCAGGACGGGGAGAGACTGGGCAGGGTGGAGCAGAGCACCGGGTCTCCCTGGAAGCCCGGGGCTGCTCTGGGTCCTTCAGGGGGCTAACTCCTCAGGTAGTGTTGCTGCATTTGGTCAGCACCCTGGCAGTGTCGCCCTGCTGGGGGCTGCGAGCCTTCCCAGAGCAGGGTGCTTGGTCCAGCTCTGTTGGGTGTGTACAGCTTGGTCTTACGGTAGAGTGTTTTCCTGTCTTCTTATGCTTTAGTCTTGCTGTTTCTGGAAGAACGGGTGGGGCATTTGTTAGGGAAGGAGGAGGGCAAGGAGGCTGGGTCCTTGAGTGAGAAGGTGGCCCTGCAGGCATTAAGCAGGGCCCCATTTTTATTGGTTCCTGGCTTGCACGCCACCTTGTGGTGTGAAAAGGCCTTGCTCTCCATTGCAGCTTGAGTTGATATAGGCAGAGGTCTGGACAGATGAGCTGCTTTGGGGCGTTTTAACTCTGGTGTGGGCCTCCAGGGAGACTCAGGTGTGAGTGAGGACCAAGTCCCCAGGTCTGGCTGAACTATCACGGTGCACTGAAAAAAATTACAATAGATTCTGTGGAGAGGTTCTGAGTGACTGGTGACTCCTAAAAGAAAAGATGGTCAGGTTCTGGGCTAGCAAACTTCATGCAGATCCAGAACGGATCATTAAAATGGTTTGTGAGTTCTTAGAAAAGGAAGCAGAGATAACCAAGTGTTATCACCTTGGTTTCTCCAAAAACAAGGCACAGCAGATGAGCCTAATTTCAAATGTCCAGTTACTAGCCTAGTAGATAAGGACAATGCTCTAGATATAATAGGGCTGTATATTAGCGATGCCCTTGACAACATCCTTATCTCATGGAAGTGCTGAGGACAAGGAGAAACGTGAGCCAGATGACAGGGTGCCTGGGCAGGATTGTAACTTGTCGACTGATGGTAACTGGGACACATTTCTAGTGCTGTGCTGTCGGGCTCTCTGGCTTTCTCACAGAGAACATTTCCGTCTATGGGTCAGATCTGAGGGAGGACGTGGAACTGGATGGGATGGTGAACACACTGAAAGACAGAGGTGGCTCAGCAGGAGAACTGTGGGGAGAGTTAGAGGTGTGGTCACTTGTGCACAGCACATGAATCAACAACGTGATGTGGCCATTCAACGACAGATGGAAGCAGGGGGGACCCAAGGTAGGGCCCTTGTTGCCCCTTGATGGAGTGCCCACTAGCCCCACCCAGAAGGCATTGTGTCATTGAATTATATCTGAAGGACACTGAGTGAGAACAGTGTCACTGAAAGAATGATCGCAAGGGGACTTAAAATCTTGTCATGGTGAAGAACTTGAGGGTGCTTGCCCCGTAATCAAGATGACTTGGGGGGGGGGGGCGGGCACATGGGCTTAAACTTTTAAAAGACTGCTCCTGTAGAAGAGGGTTGTTCTGCTTTGCCTCGGAGCCTTGGGGTAAAAACAAACAATAGTGAGAGTTGTCCAAAACCAGAATGGACTTTCTAGAGGGGCCAGGCGTTCCCTTTCACTGCCAGTGTGTTGACAGAGAAGAGACGCTGAAGAGATAGGAACGTGCTGAGGGCTTGACACATCTGACAAGAAGTAGATGAGACAACCTCTGAGGGCTCTTCCCTCAAAGGCTCATTCCTCAAGAAACGTACCTGCAATAACGCAGCCTGAGCTCTCCTGGACGATTATCTCCTCTACTCCTTGAAGGCAGAGTTCATTCACATCAGAGTCATCTTTTTCTGTTGCACAGTGGTGACTATTGTGCTTTACGTAGAATGAGCATCAATAAAGACTTGCCCAAATGACTTCATATATATCAGGAGGCCTGAGAAGAGGAATTTTCCCAGAAGCCGGGCAGTCTTATGAAGCTGCATAAATTATTAAATACTGGGAACAAAGTAATCTTTGCTACTGTAGCTACATAATTAGGTAGCAATGATTTTTTTCTTAGGGGATAAGTGGTTTGAGAACCACTGTTTTTAGTAACATTTGTCTCACAGAAAACCAATTTTTTAACAAATATTAATTAAAGTAGGTGTTGTTCCCCCCAAAAAAAGATACTAGTTAGGGGTGTAGTCTTTGAAACAAGACTATCAGGTGGTTTGAACAACAACTCCACCACCAACTGGAGTATAGTCTTACACATACCGTTGCTTAACTTCTCTGAGTCTCAGTTTCCACATGTGTAAAATGTGGATGAAAATATCACCCACCTCATAAAGTCAATGGGAAGATTTAATGAATGAATATTAGTCAGGTGCTAAACAGTCCTGGCACAGAGTAAATGGTTAATAAGTGTAGCAACTGGCAAAGCTCATGGGATATAATCAGAAGACAGCTGTACTTGTTCTCCAGCTATGCAGAATTTGGGAGACCTTGGTCCACTGTCTTCTCATATTCAGTTCTGGGCTAGTCCTTTTAACATGACTTGTATCTTGTGATTGCTGGATTTCATCATCAATTTATCTTCTAGAAGAGCTCATGGGCTGTGGCTCACATTGAATATTGCCTGCATGACAGCCCACACTGCCTTCTTCCATGCTGGCAGAGTCCTGATTTGGTTCTTTTATTTATCTCTGAGACAAAAATGGTGGTCCCATTTCCCAGCTGGTCCTTTTTCCTGTCTCGAGATGTTACCAAGTGAGGATGTAACGTTTGGAGCTGCTGTAGACATTTTGTGACCTCGAGAGAAGTCATCCAACATCCTAAGGAGGACAGCTCCAAAATATGGAAAGACCATCAAAGAGCGATGATGTCACAGAGCCCCTGAAATAATCAGGTCCAAAACCGCCTCACCTCTATGCTTGTTGTTAAGGGAGATTATAAATCCTTTTATTGTTTATGCCATTGACATTGGGTTTTTTATTACTTGCATTTGAAAACATGCCAATTTATAATGAGTGTTATATTTCCTGAGTGCTTTCATATTTGGGAATATTAACTTCACCGAGTAGAAATATCTTGGGCCACATTTTTCCCAAGAACTTTGTAAATATTGCCATCTTTTCATCTAACATTGAAAGCTACTGTGGAGAAACCTGAGGCCAGCCAGATTCCTCCTACTTTTTCTCCTGGAGGTTCAATAACACATCCAGGATATCTTTGGTGTTGGTTGTTCTCCGTCAGTTTTTCCTAGAATGTAGAACTTTTGATCTGCAGATTTAGTTCTTTTATTTCAGAAATGTTTCTTTATATCTTTGAAAAAAATTAATATTGGAGGTCTCTTTCAGGAATGTAACAACCTAACTTTTTTCTAATTGCTTAAATGTCTCAGTCTTTTTCCTCTACATTCACTGTAATTGATTCAAGCTTTTCCTCTAAGTCAGTAATTCAGATGAATTGCACCAAGTCTATTTCTTGGTTTTTCTAATTTAGTTTCTGTATTGGACTATTTCTGATTTTCATCTCATTTCCTTAGTTATATAATCTTCCTTCCCTTTCATTATGTTGTTTTATATTCTCTCCCAGCTCTTATTCTATTAAATTAATGTTCTTACTAACTTATTCTATTACATGTAAAGAATTTTCTTCTATTTGGTTATGTCTTCTTCCAGACTAGGTTCTTTACCTGCCTCAACCATGCTATAATCCTTTTTTCTCTTCCCTTTTTACTGAAGTCCTGGACTTGCATAGTGGATATGCAGCTTCTCTCTTATTACACGGGTTGCTCTTGCAAATTGTCTATTTGTTCAAATGTACTGTGAGCAAATTCTTCATGACTTCCTTCTCACTGTATCTGAATGAGTTGGAGAGCCAGGAGAAGGCACTTGTATCTACCTTCTATAGCCTGCAGACACAGTGAGGATAAGGATTGATCCACTTGCAAGGTCTGGGCTCTGCCTTCTCCTCTGAGATTTTGGTAAACTCATTTACCACCCCCTCCCACCCTTGTTAGGAGTGTATCCCATTTCTGTGACAAAATGCCCTTCGACTTTGAACCCTTGCCTCAATTCAGTGCAAAGCCCTAGAAAACGGCAAGCCGTAGCAATTTCTCCCGGCTCTGGTCAGGTCCTGTGGGTGGTAGGGATCGGTTTCCACTGATGATGCTTTAATCTCACCTGGATTTCCCCAGACGGCTTGCTTACTCTACTCACCCTTTCATCTCAGATTCGTGTCTTCTTCATACCAAAAAGTATTAGTAATAATTCTTGGTATTTTGTCTACTTGGCTTCTTTTCCCAGTAGGGATTTTTGAGAAGTGGAGATGAGATTAATGCCATTCTCCACTGCAGGCTTCTATTTCATTGGGTACAGTTTCTGAAGCTTACGGCACGAAGTCGTACTTAGTTTTTTGTTGGCTTGCTCCATTTTTTTTTTTTTTTTTTTTTGCTGGCGTTTACTATTCTTTTGTTCATTTTATCACTAATCGTGGGACAGAGGTTCCGTGATCCAGGTTCATTTCATCATTTTTTGTGGATGCCCTCTCCATGCTCTTTCGACTGCATTAGTGCTGAATATGTTCCTGTAAGAATTGCAGATTATAGAATTTGCAAACAAATCTCAACACAGTTACTAAGGAGGAAGATAGAAGAACAATGAAAGCAAACACTGCGTCACAGAGACTTGCTAATAACTAACATCCACATAGCATCTTACATTTACAACACACTAGAGCCTTATTTCATTTTCCTTAAGGCCCAGGAGGGCAGCGTCTGCATCTGTCTTGTACCCCCAGAACCTAAGTCTGTGCCTGGCCCAGAGTAGCCAGACGCCCAGGCAAGTTTGCGAACGAAGGAATGACGTCATCCACTTCACAGATGGGAAGACTGAGGGTACAATCATTCAGGAGCTCATCCAAGGCTACCTATCTGGAGATGGAGGAAAATGGGGCAGGCGGGAAGACGGCCCAGGAGATGAGGAGCCGGTGGATGGGACCGGGGGCCTGTCCCGAGAACGCTGGCCGGGCCGGTCCTCCCGGAGGTCGGCGCCTCCCCCCGACTCCCGCGACGCCGGGGCTCGCATCCGCGCATCCACTCGCCGGCCTTAGAGTCCCGCGCGGTTGCCACGGAAACAGCCGGCGGCGGCGCAGGCGCGTAGAGCGCAGGGGGCGGGGAGCGCGCCAGGCGCGAGCAGAACCGCACTGCGCAGGCGTGGCGTCTCGGTTGCTAGGTTCCGCCTCGCGTCCCTCTAAGTGGCCACGGTAGGGTTTCGGAGCCTCGGGATCGCGACGCGAGCGATCGAATCCTCCTGTCTGTGCCTGCGCACCCCTGACTGTCGCCTTTTCCTGCCTGAAGTGAGAGGATATCCCCGGTTCCCGTCCATCCCTGCAGAAGGACCTCCTCCTGAGCACCTCTGGTGGTGTTCGGACCCCTGCAACCCGCTGCCCTTTGGAGGGCGACAGAAGAGCTTCCCGGCAGGCGAGGGGAAGAGGGAAAGTAACCAGCCATGTCGAACGCGTAAGTGATGGGCTGTACGGCCATAGCCGTGGAGTGGGCTTCTCCAAACCAAAAGATGGCTTCCTCTGCTTCTTTCCTTTCCACTTTTCTGTTCTTCTCCCCCTCTCCCCTCCTTCTTTTTGCGTTTTAGCAAATAAAGATATGCCTCAGGATAGAGTAGCAGCTTCTTGTGGACAAGGAATGCCGCACACTTAGATCTTCCTCCTCCTGCTCGCACTACCCCCTCCCCCCATGGGGATGAGCTCCTCCAGGCCCATTGCTTACGCCTGCTAAGCCCTGTTGACGTGTATTTGAGGAAGCAGTCCCTTCAGCAGGTTCAGTACATTGCCCACTTTTTTGTTAATCTTTCACGGCAATATATGGATTGCTTTGTGAAAACACCCGGGTCCCGGTATTAAGTCAAGAAAGGTCTTGAGGAAGCTTTATCGTGTCTTTGCTTTTCACCAGGGAACACCTGGTGAATGGTGGCGCTGGAAAGGGTGTCTGCCCAGCCGTGTACACAGCCCTTGTGTATACGTGGCGAGCCCTTGCTCGCCAGTTAGTTCATCTGTTCTTCATAGTGATCGTTTCAAACATGTGCTGCCTCTGTGGGCACTGTTCTAAGTGCTTGAAATATAATGACTGTTTTAATCTTCACAACTCCCCTATAGTGTAGGAGCTGTTTATATTATTATCTCCATTTTACAGATGAGGAAACTCAGGCATAAAGAGCCTCAGTAGTTCACATGTAGCAAGTAGGCAGTGCCAACCCAGGCCCTGTAGCTCCAGCCTGCACGCGTCCTATTACTAACCCTGTTTTCGAGGGGAGGAAGTAAGAGCAGAGATTAAGGGTTGATGAGGTTTTGCAGGTGGGAAGATGGGGTTCAGGGTTGGACGTGTTGGGTTTGACGTGCCTGTTGGACAGCAGGAGGAGACCAAGTAGGCAGCTGAACATTCAAGTCTTGTTCAGGAGAGAAGTCTGTGTATGAAATAGACACTTGACAACTGTTGACTTATAGCTGGTCTCTACAGGACGTGGAAGGGGTGCACACAGAGTGGAGAAGGGGTGGAGGGACTCAGCCGTGGGGCATCCAATGGAAGAGATCGGGGAGGAGAGGAGAAGCCAGCAAAGGGAAAAGGGATGGTCAGTGAGGAGGAAGCAAGATGGTGGTGGCCCGGAGCCCGGGGGGAGAGGAGAGGAGTGACAGACTGTCACACGCTGCTGAGACAAGTCAGAGGAGAGCTGAGAAGTGACTGTGGCTTTAGCCATGTGGAGTCCAGTGGTGACCTTGGCCTTCAGCGGAGTGACGGAGTAGAAAGACGGACTGGAGTGAGTGGAGGCGAGAAAAGGAGGAACTGAGAACAGGAGGAACTGAGGAACAGGACAAACTGCAGACACTGGGCGTGGCTAACCTTTTAAAGGAGTTTTGCTGTAGCCAGTGTCTGGGGAAGTGGGGTCCGGAGACAGACTTTTTTAAGATAGGAAAACAATAGCGTATTTGTTTGCTGAAAGGAATGGCCCAGTGGTAAAGGAAACAGGATGATAGGAGAGGAGGAGGGTGAAATGGGTGACGTCCTGGCTAGTGAGGGCCTGGGCCCCGCGGACAGCTCGAGGTGTTGGTTTCGGATAGAGGAGTTCAGGTCGTTTATCACAGGAACAGCGAGAAGGCAGCGTAGAGTCTGTCAGTAAGGATGCTATTCGGTGGGTAGATGTCCTGGTGGGACCCGAAACATGATACAGATGGTAGACAACAGCGACACTGAGGGGCAGGGGGCGATACCATCTGACAAAATGAGGTCCAGAGCTAGGGAGTATCAGGGGAAGGGAGGGAGAATGTTCTGGAAGTGACAGTGAGGAGCAAGGAGGCCCCCTGACCCTGCTCCATCCAACCAGTGGTTGGAAGAGTCTGGCAGAAAGGAGGCCTCTTCTGAGAGGGCTGCCGGGGAAGCTGTGTCCTTAAGGGAGTGCCAGGCCTCCCTTAGAGCAAGAAAGTCGAGGGAATATTCCAGAAAGAAGATGAACAATAGGATAATATTGGAAGAATTTGAACGTTATCATGTATAAAATAACTTAGGGAGCATTCCTATTTTGTAGTATTTAGGTTTTCCATCCAAGTACATGGTATACCTGAATATTCAGATCTTTCCCTACCCCCCTCCCTCTTATAAGAAAACTGCCAAGCTATAGAAATAACAATCTGGTCTTTATCAACTGTCATATTCACCCACAGTCCTCCTGACTTCAATATCTGTAACATTTCTAGGTCATAGGCTCAAGTCTGAAACCAATCATGTACTTAAAAAAAATTGTAAATCATCTCCTGGATAAGATACTGCCCTACAAGGCGCATTTACAATTTCAAGAACACTTCACGTCTGTTATCCCATCCCACAGTAATGCCTTGGGGTGTCCAGGGTAGGCGTCAGTATCCAGATTTGCCGCTTGAGGAAGTGAAGGCACAAGGAGGTTGAGTGACCTGCCTGAGACCAACTACTCAGGAGACAGTTTCCAATTTTAAACTTATGGCACTTTTACCTTTAACAACCACCTTGCCATACCCAAGAGAAATGAAAACACGTGTCCACACAAAAACTCATAGCAGCATCTTTCACCATAGCCAGAGGCAGAAACAACCCACGTGTCCATCAGCTGATGAATGGATAAATAAACTGTGATGTATACATGCAACAAAATATTATTCGGCAGTGAAAAGAAACGAGGTACTGAGTCCCTCTATGACATGGATGAACTTTGAAAACATCATGCTAAGTGAAAGGAGCCAGTCACAAAGGGCCACTCATTATATGATTCCACTTTTGTAAAATATCCAGAATAGGTAAATAAATGGAGACAGAAATTAGATTAGTGGTTGCCAGGGGTTGGGGGGAAGGGAAATAATGGCAAGTAGGGAGTGATGCTAATGGGTGCCGTGTTTCTTTTCAGAGTGATGAAAATGTTCTGAAATCAGATAAAGCTGATGGTCACACAACTCTGTGAATATACTAAAAACCTCTGATTTGTACACTTTAAAGGGTGAACTTATGGTGTGTGAATTACATCTCATGATGCTCTTCCTGTAACATCATCTCGCCACATCTCTTGTCTCACGTTATCTTCATGGGCACTGGGAAGGGTGCTGAGACCACAGGGCCACGAGGCAGGGTGGGGCTCAAGCCAGACCTGAGCTTCGAGGAAGGGGGAGCTCCCCAGGTTGGCCTGGCCGAGGCGTGGTGGCCAGGCCCGTGGTAGTGCAGGGAGTGCTGGGGTTGTGGCCCAGTGGACACACGTGGCAGGGCCTCAGGGCAGAAAGGAGACTGAAAGCACTGAAGCCAAAGTCAGCCTCTAGGGAGAAGAGTCATGGTGCAGGGCCTGGCTGGCTCACAGGGCTGCTTAGTATTTCCCCATGAGCCAACAGCCTTTGCCTGGTCTCTCCAACAACGGTCACTGGAAAGATAGCAGGTCAGGAAGAAAGAGGCTGCAGCCCATATGGAGGACTTGGAAGGCTCAAGCCACCAGGATGGTCTTTGGCCAAAAGTTCCAGTTGAGGGTCCGCTCTGCCATGGCCCTGGAGGGCTTCTTGCCTCTCGGGCCCTGGATGGAAGGCCACGAGTGCACTGCACTGGGGCAGTAAGTCTTCCCCCGGCTGGGTCTGCCTCGAAGAGTCTAGGCATTCTTAAATGCGAGGTGCGCTCCATCCATTAATTGGGCTGTTGTTTCCCTGGTGGAAGACTCGTCTACCCCAGATCCCTTGCTCTCGATGGGTGTGGGTCTCTGTGGGATTCAGGTCACCCCACCTGTACCCTACGGAGGCAGCCTCTGTGGGTGGCGTATCCTACAACCTTAATGCTTCCTGGTGTGTTAAATGCTTTGAAGTCTGAGAAGATGCCCTTTATCTTTTATTATCGACTCTGCCCCACATTTAGAAGTTATGACTAGATTTATTTATAGAGTCCCCGGTATATTATTACCAAATTCTTGGTAATATTAAATCTGCATGTCGGTCTCAGGAGTCTGCCTTCTTTATATCTCGTCTCTCCAGGCAGAAGCAGATAGTGCCTTCTGCCTCTTCCTAGCCTCTGCAGCTAGCATTCTAGAATTTTCTTCAGCTGGATCTTGTGTGGCTCCCACCGTGTTAATTCTTGAATGTTTAATGTTCTTTATCAGTACTGTGGATGGGGTTTCTTTTTTTGTTTTTTCCTCTGCATTTAGTTTTTGTGGGTTTTATCTATGTCTTGCAACTTTGCTGTACTAATCCCTTTTATATTAATTTATATTATATTTATATTTGTTTTATATTTATAACATAAATATAATTTATAATATATTTATATTAATCTCTTCTATAGCTGCTTCATCCTCTTTTTCCTCCTATTTTTTAGGGTATATTTCTAGTGTTTCTCTAGTGAAAATATCTTTGGTCTCTGGTTTTCACCATTTTGAAGAGGTCGTCGTCGTCTGTTCTTTGGGATTTGGGGACAGTATTCTTAATCAGGCATGTGCCACAAATTAAAATTTATTGAGTATCTTCCTGGCATCTGTGGAAATAGTCTGCGGTTTTTGCCGTTCTGTTGCTGTATTTAGTTCAGCTTTCCTTTATGTTGAAGTCTCGCAAATTCCTGGGATGACCCCTCGTTGGTCAGAGGGAAGGACTCTTTTGATCTGGCGCCGTGTTCTGTTTGCTAAGTGGAATTTCAGATCCAAGTTCTAAACAAAATTAGCCTGTAATTTTCTTCTGCAATGTTGTCCTGACAGGTTTAGGCCACAAACCCTATTTAGTCCACAAAACGAAGGGAGCGGTTTTTTTGTTTTATGTGAACATTTGTTGAGCCTGTAGGTACAGATAGCCTGTGTCCCCCATCAGGTCACTGAAGGCCTTGGGTCCGCTGCCCCCTCCTCAGATGCTAGACATCTGGGCTTTGGTAAACTAAGAACATGTGTATCTTCCCCGGGCCCTTCACAATCTTATGTTCTCCAGGCAGATATTGGAGAAGCGCCTGTTTACTGTCAGACACAGTACATCAGTTCCCCGGTCATTTTCGCGTCCTCCTACCCTCTCCTGTTAGCTTGTCTTTTTGAGCATGGCAAGCAGAATCGCCAAAACACTCCGATGCCTTGGACAGGCAGAAGATACTGCTTTTGTTGTTACTGTTCTTTTATGGGGTTGTTCCTGGTAAATAGCACTGTTTATAGTCATTTATTATGCACAGAGTGAAATGTCCTGTGCTAAATGGAACTCTAACTTTTTGATAATAACATTCTCTCTTATAATAAAGTTGTCTAGCAGAGTGCTCTTTCACTAGCAATATTCTTAAAATGTTGCTAAGTTTGGAGAAATCTGGTGCTTGAACCTAACGGATGGAGTGCCAGAGGCCATATTCAGTATCCAAACTCAATGGGTTGTGGGGGCTGGGAGGAGGAAAAGTTTCTCTTGTAACTAAATCTTTGTTTTCTTGTGGTGTCTATCCCATCTGTGCCACAGGGTTTGTCACCCCTCGTTTGCTTTCACCCTGATGAACAGGAGGCAGTAAAGCATAGTGGTTCAGAGCATGAGCTCCAGAGCCAGACAGCCTGGCTACAAATCCTGTGTTCAGATTCCCTGACTCTGTGCCTCAGTTTCCTCATCTGTAAACTGGAGTAATAATAATACCTAACTCAGAGGGCTGTTGAGGATTACATGAGCTAATACATGTAAAGCACTTAGAACAGCAGCAGTGACTGATGTTATACAAATGTGAGCTGTTACCATCATCATCATCTGAATTGGAATCCAAAAGACTTTTCATATCAAGAAAGGATGTTAACTTTTGGCCAGGAAGATGAAAATCTCCCATCTCTGCTCCAACCACATAAAAATGATAGATAAAAGATAATTTTTAAAGTACTTTTAAATTTTTTAATTTTTTTTTTTTTTTTTTTTTTTTTTGCTGAGGAAGATTTACCCTGAGCTAACATCTGTTGCAAATCTTCCTCTATTTTTTGTATGTGGGCTGCCACCACAGCACGGCCACTGACCAGTGGTGTACGTCTGAGCTCAGGAACTGAACTCAGGCTGCCGAAGTGAAGTGCATTGAACTTAACCACTAGGCCACCGGGGCTGGCCCGTTACCTTTAAAATTTGTTGTAAAAATTTTATTTTTAAAAAGTTTTTAATTTTTCTTTTGAATTTAGACTAATTTACAATATTATACTAATATTATATTTAATAGTATAATATTAAATTATAAAATAAAATAAAAATATTTTAAATTGAAAAATTAAGAACTTGTTTTTTTTAATCCAAGTTGGAAATCACTGCACCGGTAGCAGAGTGGAAACCCATAGCAGTGAGCAGGCCACTGGCAGCGTGCTCTGGGATTTCAGCCCCTGTGGGGCCTGGGACCAGACCTACGAGGAGGACTGGAGCGGCACTCCTGTGTGAATTCGGAAGGACTGCCCTTTCCGGCTGGGACAGAGGCAGAGGGAGAGCACCCACTGCCGGCTCTGGGTCAGAGAAACCAGCTTCTTAGCTGGAAGGCAAGCCTCGGAATGCATAAATCCTCAGAGTATATGAAGAACCCCCACAAGTTAGTAGAAAAACAATCCAGTGTAAAAACAGGCAAAACAAATGGATAAACAGTTTAAGGAAGGGAACTTGCAAATGCCTGATACGCATGTGGAAAGGCATTTAGTCTTGTTAGCAGTGGCGTGAAGGGACATTAAAACTATGAGATTCTGTTTCTCGCCCGTCAACTTGGCACAAGTTACGGTTGTGTATTTTGTTGTGGTTCTTTAATTTTTGGAAGAGGTCGGGGTGGCGGTACAGTGTTGAATAATTCCGAGCTTGGAATCACAGGCCGGTATTCCAACACTGGCCTCACCACCTAGGAACAGCCATCTCCGTGCTGCCCCCTCGGCGGGAGTAATGGGGGCCCGCTCTCACGGAACGTGGCGAGGATTACACAGGGCACAGAGCGCGGCCAGAGTTCCAGGAAGGGATGTGCGCAACGTCTCGCTCACAGGCAGGTGCGGGGCCTGTGGAGGAATGGCAGGGAGTGGGACCAGAGCAGAGTCCCACTGGGACTGGTGATGCCTGGTGATGACCGTGGGGAGCTGAAGGAGGGAGTCCCAGTCAAACAAGGTGGATTGAAGGTGTATCTGTACCTCCACCTCCCGAATCGCCTCCAGAACGGCAATAAAGGATTTACAAGGTGAGAGGACGTCTGAGCATTCGACAGGCGAGACCCGGGAAACGGAGGAGCAGGAGGGGCAGCGGACGTGGAGGAGGGCGCAGAGGCAGGGCAGAGGCAGGGCAGAGGACGCAGACCTGCAGGGCAGCGGAGGGGAAAAGGATAAAAAGCCAGCGGTTCCGGCAGAGCCTGGGAAGAGGGCGGGAAGGTCTGGTCTTCCGAGGTGGGGCTGAAACCGGGAGGACTGATCGTAGCTCAGCATCAGGGGCATGTGGCCCCCGGAGACAGGCGCTAAGCCGCTCCCATCCCGGCGGAAGAGGCACGTGCAGGCGGCCTGGACTCAGACGCCAGGCACAGGTGAGCGTGGGAACGAGAGGCGAGGCCGACCGCGAAGAGGGAGTGAGAGCCCTCGGCCACCTGACCCGCTTGCTTCCCAGGCAGAGATTGGAGCCCCGCCCACCAGCACAGCAGAGACCTAATAGATAGACCCCGACATTTGCGGGTTTCACCCTCGTCAGGGAAATAGCCAGGGTCCTGCCCACCCCCGGTGAAGCCCACCGGTTGATAAGCCCCTTCCCAGACACAATGAACCTCCAGTTAGCTTTTCGGTTCTGGTTGTTGAATGTAAAAAGAGAGCCCCAAATCACCCAAAATTAAAAAAAAATAAAAGTCTCTGCCATGCATGTGTTGGTCAAGGTCCAGGCAGGAAAAGGATGGCACACTCAGCAGGGGGGCTAATAAAGGGACCAGTGACAAAGGTGTGGATGGGAGTCTAGGGAAACCCACAAGGGATGGCGTGTGTCCTGGGGCTAGCCAGGGCAGAGCCATCCCCACCCTGAGCCTTTGGTGGAAGGAGGCTCCCAACAATTGATTGACTCTGCAGGGAGGGAGGCAGTGGGAGACGACATACCTCCCTCTCTCTCTCTTCCCCATCTCCGGCTTCCTGTCTGCTCTTTCCGCTGACTCAACTAGCTGGCAGCTGAGGGCCAGGAGCACCATGATGCAGCCCGTAGAGGTCAGCCTCCGGGCCATGGTCTGCACCTTACTTTTTACACTGTACGTTATGGTTCTAAGGTTCATGGCTGTTGCTTACAGCTGTAATTCATTCATTTTTCACTGCTACGTAATAGTCTGTTGGTGACTAGACCCCAATTTATTCATCCATTCTCTTGTTCGTGGACATAGCGTTATCTCTGGGGTTTTGCTGCTATAAATAATGCTACTGTGGTCACTCTTGATGCAGATTTCCAAGAGTTTCTCTAGGGCGTAACTGTTCATTCATAGGGTGTGCACGTGTTCACCTTTACAAGATGATGCCGAATTACTTTCCAAAGTGGTTGTGCCAGTTTATTCTCTGTCAGCTGTGTATGTGGACAAGTCAGTTAACTATTCTGGTCATCAACTTCTTCATCTTTTAAATGGGTATAATAATGCTGGCTTTATGGGTGTAGTGAAGAATCACTTTATATCATTTAGGGGAAAGGCTTTTTATACTATTTATTTGATAATAGTAGCAGTGGTCATATCCAAAAATTGCATGCATGTCAAAATAGGACATAAGTGATCTAAAGAGCCCCATAACTGCATGCAGTAGTCTTAGCTCCCATTTGATGGTGAGTTATATTTTGTTATGCCAGATGCCCAATATATATGCCTTACAAAGTAATTTTTACTTACTGTATCCTTTAAACTCTCTGTCTTCCCTCAGAATGTATAATAAGATGTGGCATGAGACCCAAGAAGCCCTCAATTCTTTGCTCGATAAAGAGTCTCAGATGATAGAACCGCAAAGAAATCAAGTGTCCATCTTCCAGATGTTGGCCACCTACTACATTAAGTACGTGCAGATCTTTAGAAACCTGGAGAATGTCTACGACCAGATCGTCCACCCACAGAAACGAAGACTGATCCGAAAAATACTGGATGGAGTGATGGGTCGCATCCTGGAACTGAAGAATGAAATGGTGGAATTGGAATTAACCGAGTTTCATTATTTTGATGACATCTTACAGGATCTAAATTTGGCTCCCGTGAGTACTCGGGGTGTTTTCTTATTAGTTTCTGTTTGTTTTAAATATGATATGTAGGCCCATAACCGATATTCTGCAGACTTTCTAGACATATTTACTAGTTGTTTGTTGTATTACAAGTTGAAACATAGTCGTTCAATTAGACCCTACTGCTGTGCACAAGGATTGGGTTCCCTTAGTTTGGGCCACAGACGAATCTTTGCACAGTCCTTGGGTCTGTTGGACACGGAGGTTGTTGTGGTCTTGCTGGTCACCATGGAGTCTGCCCAGGCCTGTTGGGATGGAGTAGGCTGACCCTTTCACAAATATCCTGTGGCACAAACCCTCCCAATTTCCAATAGCCATGTCCCTACTTCTTTTTCCAAAGGAAATCCTTCTCTGGCCTCTGTTTCCGTCATCATCTTCTGGATGAGGAGCCTGCTGGTTGCTGGTTCCTTGTTTCCAGGTGGACGCATCTCTTCCTGTGCTTTGGGTCAGTGGTGACATGAGGGGATTTATGGCCATGGGCCTTCGAGCCTCAGACACCAAAGAAGGGCTCCTCCCGTTCTCTCTCTCTGCTATCCTAGAGCTCCCTGCCAGCACGTGTAACCACAGCGCCCTCCTGTGAGCATTGGGCACCTGCCGCTGCCCTTCTGACCTTCGCCACCAGATGCCCAGGATCTCTTCTGACACTCTGTCAGGCTGGGTCTGCCAGGGGCCAGTGGACACCTCGCTTCAGTGTCGTGGTACTATAAGCTCAGACTTTGTTTTGAAAGGAATGTTTCCCTAAAATAAAATTAAAAGGAGAAATTTTCTACATGGGATTTAATCTTTCTTCCTTTTGAAACTATTTTGGCTTCTATAAAGGCTAGGTTTCTTTATGGGATGAACTTTCCCATCATTGGTAGGAGACTATCAACCGTGTTTGCCACCAGTCCTGGATTATTATTGCATTTTACCAGAATGGACTAAAGAGAATAACAGAAATGAAGGAAAATGTTGAAGATCCTTCCAGAACTTTCATGTTTTGTACATTCTTTTATAAGAGCATGGATTAAGCCACTAGATTTTTTAGGTCAGATGTACTTTTACTCACCCATGTGAAAATGGTAAGAACAACTTAGGATAAACATGAATTAAATAGTCATTAAATCATATTCCTAAATTTAGTTAATAAAGTAATATTAAATTTATTAATTTAATTCCAAGAACATTAAATAATATTCCTAAATTTAGGGAATAAGAAGTTGATGAAATTTGTATAGTGGGCTTCCTCAGTGTTTCCCCTGCTTTTCATACTGCGTCAACCAGCCCCTGTGCTTCAACCGGCTCATCTTCTTGAAGGCCATGCAATTGTTCTCATAGTAATGGGGCCACTGAGCACTGAGAGGGATAATCAATGAGCAGCAGCATCCAGATTGAGCCATGTAATGGCACTGAGGTCCAGGTGGTTAGAGGTTGTGTCCAACAGCAGCAGGATGGACTCTATAAACGGTGCTCTAGCCAGAGAGACACACGTGTACCAGCCTCTGGGAACTCCTGTGCGGCCCAGTTCTGCATTTCAGGTTGGAAGCCCCACCAACCAGCATCCTCTGTGTCTGGGCCTCTGTGGCTGTCACCTGCACAGCCAGCAGCTCCTCTATATTTTGTTGCACTAGCACCCAGATATTTGTCCAATATGACCCCCACCCTGACCATAGCTGATTGGTTCAGGGATGGGCACCCTGGTGGCTGCGCCAGCCAGCCCTTCTCTGAGAGATTCTGAAACCGAGACAGAGAGAGAGACCAGTTTCTATCTCAGGGTCTGGACTGTAGTCTCCCAAACTTGTAAGTAGCTGGAGACTTTGTTCACTTGGAAGAATGGAGGAAGCTGCTCTTCAGAGAGAAAGAGAGAGAGGGAGAACAAAGCAGACTCAGCAAGAGGAGCACAAATAAATGGCCGAGTCCTGAAGCCATCTTCATCCCTAGACACATCCCTGTTGCTGACAGACATTCAGCTATGTTCCTCCTCTGGTTCCACGAGGTCCCAGATCCTTCCATCGATGTCCCCTCTTGGCAAAACCAGCCAGCAGGCTGTTTCTATAACTTGCCACATAAGGAGCCCTCCCTAATAGATCCTCTGATGTAGAGAAACATGTAGGGGAGAGTTTCTCTGCCACCAGAAGTTTCCTTGATTCCACCCCATAGAGGATGAGAAACTCTAAGGTATCTGGGGTGGACATAAAATGTATCGTGGATGGAGATCCAGCAGCAAACCCAGAGCAACTGACATCTCTCTTCCCCTCCCTTCCGTTCTCAGTTCCTCTGTTTCCTCACCCTCAAAATCCTAATTATAATTTTATGGTCCTAAATGGACCAGGTGGAGCTGTGTCAATGAAGTTTTGTCTTAAAAGTTAGAAAAGTATAACACTTGAACATGCTTATTAATAAATACAATCACAACATTAAATAAAAGTGTAATCATTCTCCTCTGACTGTCTTCCATCCCGAGGCCACACTCACCCACTGGACCCTGGAAACTCACTCTCAATTCACCCCAAGTACTCCACTGGCCAGAGAAAGTTTTGGTTTCAAAAAACTATTGCCACCTCCCAGAAGTCCTGGGGATACCATCCCACCAAGTCCTAAAAAGACACCCCTTTATGCTATTTAAGGGAAGACCTGTTCAAAATTCCTTGGTTTGGAAGGAGGGTACGGGGAGTCACATCTGAATGGGAGAAAAAGGGAAGCTGACCCTAAGGACCAGAACCCTAGCTTTCCCCAGTCAACTAGTCTACTGGAGGGCAGCCAGGACTGTCGGATGGAGAATCTAGGACAGTGTTTCTCAATGAGGTTGGCCAAAGGCCCACCCATATACTTGAATAACACTTCTACACTCCTGGTTTTTGAACTTGGATTGGCAAATATTCATTTGACCTCCACTAATTTCAAATTTGTTAATAGACACAAGTGAAGAACAGAAGTTTATGTTTATTGTGTAAAAATCCAGTTTCCTAATAAAGCAAATTAATTTTGTAAGTAATTTTTGTAACAGGGTAATTTAGGTAAAAATAAAACCAAATTATTAGGAAAAAATGTGACCATTTACATACAAATAGTTGATGATAAATGATTTAATGATAAGTTATTAGGTTTAATTCAAAGATCTCTACAGCTCAATACTTTACTATCCTAATTTGCATTATTATTTTAGGTAGGCTGACAGGATATTATATTTCTTTAAAGAAATTCATTGTTATCATTAGTTAATTGAGGCCTAAGTGAAATGAATTACTGAAGTTTTACAGTAATGATTAAAGCAAGGGGCATGGTTATGATTTTCCCTTTTGACTGTATTTGTGTCTCCTGTAACGAATTCTCTTTATTCCACTGGCCTTATCATCCCTTAAATGAGGATGACAAGTAAAGTGAGTCTTTTTGATACACACATCCTTAGTGTGTATTTTAAATAAATGTGAGTCCTGGAATTGACAAAAATGCTCTTTTGCTTATTCTTTCTCTTTTCTAGCAACAATTAGATATTCCCATACCCAAGTATTTTTTGAAGGAGAAGATGGAAGTAATAAAAGGAAGAGAGAAAATCCTTGCTCAAATATTAGCCGACATTGGATTAGATGTAACTGACACGGTTTGTATATCATTTTAACAAACATCATTCGATAATCTGTGAAACCTCCTTTTCCGCTGCCCTGAATTGTGTGAGAAACAAGTAGATTCTTTTCATCGTGAGGACAGCAGTACCATCCCCCATCGTCATTCAGTTTGTAAGAAGTTGCCGAACTTTGGGATGTGTTTTTGTTGATTCACAGCCATTGTTTTTCAAGAACTTAGAGATCAAAGCATAATATTTTGTTGGTTAAATCGGTATCTCTAAGATTGAGGAGATTATCAGCTCGGTTTAATTTTTTATCTCAAATTCACCTAGCCTAAAGTCAGAAGCTGAATGTTGTTCTTATAAAATAACTGAGTGCTGAGATAACTTACTAGGAACTCAGTGACCTTTTATAACTTCAAGTGGAGTGACACGTGGATCACCTCGAATGGACTGTCTGCAGGGAAAGGGGAAAAAAATCCTTCAAGACCCCCCGGCCCCGGAAAGCCAAGAGCAGAATCCAGTCAGTTCTCCAGCCCCCTCCCTCCCTTATCCTCAATATTTGTGCAATTCCACCTTCTCATTTTCACGGCTGTCTTAGTTCTAACTCGCGTTACCTTCTCCTGGATCCTTGCTGTCATCTCCCACTGGGCCTTCCAGGGGGAAGTCTTTTCCTTCCAGTCCTCTCCACATGGCACTGCCGTATCAACCCTCTGGCAAGTCTGCTTATGCATCTCGGTGGCCCTCACTGCCCTCACGATCAGTGCCTTGCGCCTCTGGCTGGTCTTCGTGGCCCAAGCAGTAAGGTGGCAATTGACCATCCAAACTGGGACAAATCAGAGGGAAAGCGGCGCTGTCAGTAACTGCTGAGACCGCAGTGCAGACCAGCGTGCACAGGGAGGATGGGTGCACATGGTCTCCCTACAGGTAGGCCCCACTGGATACTGCCAGTCTGGGTCACAGTGTTAAGGAAGATTCCAGGTGCACCCAGAATGGCGGGGGGAGGGAGAAGGATGTGCCCTGTCTGCATGGCGTGGGAAACAGGTGAAGTGCATGCACCGCATTAGCCAGCCCCGTGCTCTCTCTCCCTTTGCGTAGACATGCTTCATGCTGCATAGAGGGCTTGCTCTTCTCCCGGCATCCCAGCCTGTCAAAATGGTACTCATTCTGCAGAGCCCGCCTTGAGACAGCATCCCTCAAGAAACCTTTCATGACCCACCCAACTCAAACCACCCCTCCTTCCCACACCTCTCCCCTGAGTGACTGGCCCTTCTACATTATACATTCCTTGAAGGAGATTCCCAGGCTGACTTGCCTGGGGGTCATCTAGCCATCCTTTCACCTCCAGACTCCTGTGTCTGTGCCTTCAGTCCTGCATCAGTCAGAACGAAGCACTTGACACTTCATTGAGTTCCCCCAAAGGCATCCCCTGGCACAAAGCATTGAAAAGCAGGGCAGAAGTCGCTGAAGATTCTATAGGGGCAATGGAGAAGGGAGATTACATCGTACACGCTACAGAAAACCCTAAAAATTCCTCTTTGTTGATTCTCCTCCCCCACCCCCTGTCCTGCTCTGTTTGTGCGGGGTCAGCTGCAGGGAGGTTCCCCCTCTTCCTTCACTCAGCATCCAGCCCTGGCAGGCTCTGCTTGCTTGGTTAGGTAGAGCCATTCATCTCCACCCCCATCTCTATTCCAGATGCCTAATGCTCAGCAAAACACGCGGCTCTGGTCAACGACCCTGGGCACCCGTGTGACTTTCCCATGCCCCTCGGTGTCTTGCTGGACTCCCACTCTTACCTTAAGCTGCTTATTTCTTGAAGGTATATGCAGTATAGACCACAAGAAGAATTTTGATAAGGAAAATTATCGCCCATGCCTACATTTATAATGCTTAACATTTACTCTTGGGGCCTCCCTCAATGTTCAGAAATCTTTGTCGCATTGAGTGGACTACTCCAAATCCCTTAGAAGTGTTCAGTAAGAGCTGTAATTATTTTCAGAACAACAGTATGGAATCTAAAGGAAATCAGTACAATAGTAACTAACGTTTGCTGGGCACCTGCTATATGCTTTGGTGCTTTTCCATACATCATGATTTAATGCCAGAATAACAGTCACTCTATCTACATGCAAAGTGCATCATAGGAAATGCGTGCTTACTGAAAATTTGAAGCGATTAGATCTCACTGAAAATGAAACTCTGAGGAGTTGTTGTGTGGAAGAGCTTCCTCCTAAGGAACCGAGGGGCCTCACTGGGGAGCAGTGGATGCTTCAGGAGAAGGAGGGTCTGTCTCCGTTCAGACTGGCTCCACCCGTTACCACCATGGGGACCTGTGGAAGCTATTTCACTTCCTTGAGCCTCAGTCTTCTTAACTCTTAAGTGGTCACAGTAATTCCTGCCTTGGAGGTTGCTTTGTGAATTTGATGAGAATACATATGAAAGCAGCTAGCGTCTGTCAGTTCTCAGGAAGTGTCCCTTCCCTCTCCTTCTTGCTCCTCCCTGTGCATCCCCCCCGCCCCCCTTACACAGAGAAGCGATCATCCTGGGAAACTGTGGCCCAGGTGGTGAATTGGAGTTGCCCCACGTGGGACCTCAGTGTCTTGCGCCATATCCTGTCATGGTGGCCGTCACCGCCCTCTGAGGCCTGGAAAAGGACTCAGCTCGTGCTTCGGTGTTGTTCTGATTCAAATGGGCTCTCCCTTCTGCCTCCCTCCACTCGTGAGGCTCTGCCCAAGCCAAGACACGTGCACTGCACGTGCACAGGAACAACAGAGGGCTTCACGCCTACCCCACTAGGAGCTCACGGCCTCTGGATGCCCCAGCAGCCTTCGCTTCTCCCTCTTCCCTCCACAAGTGGCCCAGCCCCTCGCCTGACTTTGCCCCCACAAACCCCACCTGAGTTCTCCAAAGACATTATTTTACTGCACGAGCTTGATTCTTCTCAGTCTTAGTAGTACCCATCACGTTTGGATGTTTTAAAATGCAAATTTGTAGGTACTGGAAGACACATCATAAAGGAAAATATTTCTAAGTGATTTCAACATTGTTCATATTCACTAGATCATTCTGTAATTGATTTTAAAGTCAGCGTTTTACTTCATGTGTATTTTACCTTTTACATTCTCATATTAGAGAAGTGTTGTTAATTTTCGTGTCTCTAATATTAAGTTAACGAAACATTGATCGCAATTCCAAGTTTTATTGAATCCATTTTTTTGGCATTCCTAGTATAATTTGCTGCCAACCTAAAATATGGTGGAGCTAATTAGTATTTTGTTCAATGGTAGAAGAAGGCTTATGAGATCCTTAAATATGGAACCACAGCATAAGCATGGTATATTGTCAAAATATGCATAATTCATGGGAAAAATGATTAGTATTGAGTGGCTATGACACTCTTTATCAGCAGTTTCGGGACTCTTAGCAGAGTGAGGTTGGAAATAAGCCTGTGATATTTCTGGGATCAGTTGATGCATTTAACATGTTTAAACATTGATTGATCTTAAATGTTTTTTGCAGAAATACCATATAAAGGGTATCCCCCTAGAAGAGGCTGTTAAAGTAATCCAGATCGCCGAGAGGGCACGACAGGGTCGCCTAAGAGCAACGTTCATGAAGCAAATCTTTCTTCAAGAATATAGGGCAAAGCAAGCCAGGATACTTGGCGAGAGAATAGCAGATGTGGGGGCTGCTGCCTTACGTATTCAGAAGGTGCGAATGTGGGGCTCTTGGAGCTGGGGGGGCAAGGTGTCTTGACACAGCTAGAGATGCATACCACAGTCGGGGGTGAGCTTCGAAACTCAAAATTCCAAAATCCTACCTTTAGTAGAACTAGATTAAATTCCAGAACAATTGATGATCCTACCGTGGGGCACCAGCTAGTCTTGGTCATGTTTTTTCAGTTTTATCACAGATATAGAATGCAGTGCATTTTATTCAAATATTTTTAAAGATCTTCGATAATTGTTGGAAAGCATGTTGCTAAAAATTCAGTGAGGATATAAAACGTTGACGAATTTTTAAAAATACATTTACACGCAGACATAATTACAGAAGGGGAGCAAGGGTTAACACCTGCTAGCTTGCAAAACATGTGCCATTCGCAACAATCCCAGCACTATCACTAATAACCAGAACACTGATGTTCCTTTTAGCGGTGGGCTGGAGGTGTCCTTCCTTTTGTCAGAAGAGCAACGTTGACTTGTATCCCATCTTTTCTCAACTGGAAGTTAAGACGCTTATGGGAAAATGCAGAAAATGGCAGTGTGACACAAATGAGAATTAGATTAGAGAGAAAGCAAGTATGAGGACATAAAATAGAGCCAGATCAGGACTTTTATCCCTAATTGTGTTTGAATGGGAGTGGAGGGAGGGTGGGGAGGGACAGATCAGAGACTCTTTTCATTCAAGTTTCTGTGGGATATGAAGTTTTAGATGAGCATCTGAGTTCACAGCTTTAGTTGTAAAATTCTTGCACGTTACTGTGTTATATTTCCCCACATTACAGTGGAAACTTTTCTTCTGAAACTGTGAAGTGCCACCCTTAGATCTAGCACCACACTCCTGCAATCTAGAAGTTTCTCTCAAAAAAAACCCGGGGTAGGGGAATCCCACTAACCAGAATTATGGGTCATTTATTTTTTTTCCCCCGCTTTATTGAGGTATATTTGACATATAACTTTGTGTGAGTTTAAGATGTACATCATTATTTGATATACGTATATATCGCAAAATGATTACCACAGTAAGGTTAATTAACATCTCCATCACCTCACATCATTACCATTTTTTCTTATAGTGAGAACATTTAAGATCATCTCTCTTAGCAGTTTTCAAGTATACAAGAAAACTGTATACAAGTATACAGTTTTCAAGTAACTGGAGTCACCATGCTGCACATCAGGTCCCCAGAACTTATTCATCTTATAACTAGAAATTTGTACCTTTGACCACCTTCACCCTTTCCCTCAACCCCCAGGCCCTGGCAACCACGAATCTACTCTCTGTTTCAGCATTTTTAGATCCCACATATAAGTGAGATCACACAGTATTTGTCTTTCTCTGTATGTCTCATTTCACGTAGCATAATGCCCTCAAAATGCATCCGTGTTGTCACAAATGGCAGGATTTCCTTCTTTTCATGGCTGAATAATATTCCATTGTATGGATATAGCACATTTTCTTTATCCATTCATCCATCAAGAGACACGGGTTGTTTCCATTCTTGGCTATTGTGAATAATGCTGCAGTGAACACGGGGGTGTAGATATCTCTTTGAGATACTGATTTCATTTCTTTTGGACATATACCCAGAAGTGGGATTGCTGGTCATGTGGTAGTTCTATTTTTAATTTTTTTTTGAGGAAACTCCATGCTGTTTTCCATAGTGGCTGCATCAATTTCCATTCCCACCGACAGTGCACAATGGTTCCCTTTTCTCCACAAACTTGCCAACACTTGTTATCTCTGATCTTTTTGCTAATAGCCATTTTAACAGGTGTGAGGCTGTTGCTGGGTCGGCAGTGGGCTCGGGGGTTGGCGGGTTTGCTACGAGGCCCTTGGGTGAGTGTGGATCCTGTCTGTTCCCTGCGTGGACGGAGCTGCCTCCAGTACCCTTGTTTACCAGGGTGGCGCTGGGACAAGGGTCCTCTTCAAGATCCACAGTTGGGTCCTCAGACAGCAGTAGAGGCCATTTCTGTGATTCATTCTTTCTGTAAAAATTTTGCCTGTGATCACAGAAGAAATCCACACACACATGTGCACAACCCTGACTGCACAGTCATTGTGTCATTTGGAATGTGCGGTTTATCTGGGAGAAATGGTGCAACAATGTTTTCTTTATTTTTTTAATGTATTAAACAAATAACCATTTATTTGTTTTTAGGTTTGGCGAGGCTTCCATCAAAATAAGAAAACCGAAAGAGAGAGAGAAGAGGAGATGATATTCCTGGGTATGGTAAGTTTTCTTATAGACAGGATATGCATCTAGTTTTCTTAAAGACAATAGAATCTGTAACACTTGTGTCTTCCTTAGAGAGTTTTTCAGGAAAGAAAAATGAATGACCAGTGACTTAAGGGAGTGGATCACCTGTGTTACACAGAAGCCTACCCAGGGGATCTGGAAAGAGCAGGCTTGCATCCATTTACACGTCTCTGTTAGACTATGTGGACTGCTCCAAACATGAAAACAAGCTAGGATTGCTCACAAAGTGCTGTTCCTGTCCAATATCAGCAGTGCGCTCTCCTTTATTAGTATTTGTGGTCATGAGAATCTGCCTGCACTGATAGAGCCGCCTTTTTTGGGGTGATCTCCATGGTGATTATTGAATCAGAGTTGAAGGGTCTATTAGTTATCTGTTGCTATGTAACAGGATTACCACAAACTGAGCAGTTTAAACAACTGTTTAAACTCAGTTTATCTCAGTTTCTGTGGGTCAGGAATCGGCTTAGCTGACTCTTCTGCTCAGGGTCTCACGAGGCTGGGGCTGGGGCTGGGGTCTCATCTGAGGCTCAGCTGGGGAAGGAGCTGCTTCCCAGCTTCTGTGGGTGTCAGCAGGATTCAGTTCCTGGTGGGCTGTTAGCCTGAAGGCCTCAGGTTTTTGCCAATTGTTAGCTGACACCCCCCAGCTCCACGTGGGCCTCTCCATGTGGCACCTTGCTTCATCAAAGCCAGCCAGGGACTTACCTTCAAGTCTTTAATCCATTTTGAGTTAATTTTTGTGTATGGTGTAAGACAATGGTCTACTTTCATTCTTTTGCATGTGGCTGCCCAGTTTTCCCAGCACCATTTATTGAAGAGACTTTCCTTTCTCCATTGCATGTTCTTGGCTCCCTTGTCAAAAATGAGCTGTCCATAGATGTGTGGGTTTGCTGGGCTCTCAATTCTGCTGCATTGATCTGTGTGTCTGTTTTTGTGCCGGTACCATGCTGTTTTGATTACTGTAGCTTTGTAGTATATTTTGAAGTCAGGGATTGTGATGCCTCCAGCTTTGTTCTTTTTTCTCAGGGTTGCTTTGGCTATTCGGGGTCTGTTTGTTGTCCCATATAAATTTTAGGATTCTTTGTTCTGTATCTGTGAAGAATATTCTGATTCTGATTGGGATTGCATTGAATCTGTAGATTGCTTTAGGTAATGTGGACATTTTAACTATGTTTATTCTTCCATTCCATGAGCATGGGATATCTTTCCACTTCTTTATGTCATCTTCAATTTCTTTCAGTAAGGTCTTATAGTTTTCCTTGTATAGGTCTTTCACTTCCTTGGTTAAATTGATTCCTAGGTATTTTATTCTTTTGGTTGCAATTGTAAATGGGACTGTACATATGTGCCCCTTTACCCCTTTCACCCACCCCCATCCCCTACCCCTCTAGTAACTACCAGTCTGTTCTCTGTATCTATGTGTTTGTGTATATTCCACAGATGAGTGAAACCGTACAGTGTTTGTCTTTCTCTGACTGACTTATTTCACTTAGCATAATACCCTCAAGATCCGTCCATGTTGTTGCAAATGGCACGATTTTGTCCTGTTTTACAGCTGAGTAGTATTCCATTGTGTATATATTTATACCACATCTTTATCCATTCATCAATCGATGGACACTTGGGTTGCTTCCACGTCTTGGCTATTGTGACTAATGCTGCAGTGAACATGGGGGTGCATGTATCTTTTCAGATTAGTGTTTTCATGTTCTTTGGACAAATATCCATATATAATGTTATAAACCAATGTCACCTCAATAAAATAATAAAAAAATAATAATCTCAAAGGCATATATAATAGTAATATAATTAAAAAGTAAAAAAAAATTAAAAAGCCAGCAAGGGAGAGAGGGGCTTCTCATGCACATGATCACAGAAGTGGCATGCCATCACCTTCGCCCTGTTCAGATGGATTAGAAGCGAGTCATGGGGTCCACCCATGCCCAAGCAGAGGGCTTAGAGGAGAGTGTGAGCACCAGGAAGGGTAGGTGATTTGGGACCATCTTAGAGTCTCTGTCTGTGCAAAGGAGTGCTCTGCGTTATCTGGATCATCAGCCCAAGGCCTCCAAGGAGGCTGGGTTGTCATCTGCCTGAGCCCCTCCTAAACACAGAACCCCCTGCTTCCCAGAGCAGTCCATTCTGTTTCATTTTAGAGGATTCTTCCTTTCATTCAACTGACCACAGACCGGCTATAGTTCTGTCTCCCGTGGTCACTCAGAACATGTCTGGTCTCCTTGTCACATGACAACCCTTCAAGTAATTGAAGGCAGCTCTTGAGTCCCCTACACCAACTCTTTTCAAAGCTAATAATCTCCAGAGATGGTGGCCATTTCGGGGGGGGGGGGGGCCTCGTTTGTTGACCTGCTCAGTTTTCATTAAAGGACTGTGTAAATTTTTTTAAAAAAGAAAAGAAAGCCTAGGCAAACTGTTACAGCGTTGAGTTAAGGTGTATTGGAGTGAGCTACATTGCTTGGTGCCCCATATTTAATGCACAGGTAAAAATATGGAAACAGTAACATTGATAAACACAGTGATGGAGTCTTTAATAATGCTAATCACAGACAAAGCTCTGGTGACACTAATCAAGAAAAGAAAACACAAATACACATGTATGACCACATATACTCATAAGTTAAAAAAAACTATTAGATAGTATCATAAATGACTATGGTAATAAATTAGAAAATATTGAAACGAGAATATTCTCTAGCAAAGTATAAATATCGAAACTGACCAAAGAGGTAAAAAATACGTAAAGAAACCAATCACTGTAGCAAATGTTGAAAAGGTTTTCAAAGTCCCCATGTTAGTTTGGGTCCTGTGAGAGGCAGATGGCAAGATGAATTCAACATGCAAGAGATGTATTAGGAGCACGTCTGTGAAGCATAAAGGGAGGGGCCAGTGAAGCCAGGGAGAGCCGTGAGACCGTGATGCAGGTGTGACAACCAAGAGGGAAAAGGCGAGGAAGGAGGCCTGGAAGGCAGAGTCCAGGACCGCAGGACATTCCAATAAAGACATCAAAGCCGGTTTTGTTTTGTTTTGTTTTTTTTTTTTGCTGAGGAAGATTTGCTCTGAGCTAACATCAATTGCTAATCTTTCTCTTTTTTTGCTTGAGGATGATCTTATTTTTATTCTTTTGCCTATTCTTACATCTTTCTACAATAAACATGTATGTCTAAAAAATTATAGGTAAAATACATGTTCAGAATTATATCAGAAGGGAAAAAGATATGAATCATGGCTTAAACAATTTGTTCATAGGTTTTTAAATTGAAACTTTAAAATTAATAGTCAATTCATAATGCATTTTCCCAGTTCTACATATTTATTATCAAATGTGTATCTCACCAGGACAAAAATCAAAATTTATGATTTTTCTTTTTCTTTTTATGTGTTACAGTAAATATACTCAGAGAATAATCTAAGAAATGAAAAGATAAATGCAATTTATGCTTTTTTCACCGATGTTAGGGATAGGATTTTCTGTAGAGCGTTCTTTTCTTTTTGTGTTTTTTATTTTCTAATACTGTGTTCCCTCTTCCCACTTTTAGAGAAAGGAATCAAGTGGTTGGTCACCAGTATGTGGTTGATATGAACAGAGAGTGAGGCGCATTAGACCCCTCTGTTCTGTGATCAACCGTAAACACGTCCATTTAAGACATTATTTTTATTAGGTCTTCTTGTATAAAAATAGTAAATTTTCTTTTCTGAGATTTGGGGATTTAAAATAAATTAAAAGATCTTAGTGATATTATTAAATATAGAAAAATATAATTTAGTCCCACATTCAGGGTATTGCTATGTAATTTTCCTCAGTTTTATCATGGCATGTTCTGAATGACACCTGACGTGGTGAATACACTTCCTTTTAGAATAGCTTACGTTTTCCTTCCGTCCTCATCCTGCACGGCTGCGCCTCAGCAATGGCCTCTGTGCATCACCTCTGCTGTCAGCACAGGGTGGAAAGTGTGAACTATTTTGCTTGAGGAAGGAATTCAACTCTGTGCTCTAGACACTTGGAAGAGCGTAGTTTCCTGGTGAAGGGGCATCATATCGCTGCACGTGTGTTTATAGAGTCTCAATTGTGACATCCAGTCTTTATTGTCTTAAAAACATGGTAAATTAAACTAGAGTGGCATACCTGATTTAAGAAATACCTGGATTTTTATCACCTACATTCTTGATTTCTCTTTGATCTTTGAATTTCAAAAATGTCAACATTTATTTTTGGAATAGAAAACCCCTTGGGACCTCAGCTTATCTGTTATTTTTCAGTTGTTTAGGCGTGCTGTGAGAATCAAATGGGTGAGCAATCTCTGCCAGTTGTCACAGATTTTTATGATTTAAAAAAAAAAAATTCCCTGGGTGGAATATTATTCAGCCATAAAAAAGAAGGAAATCTTGTCACATGCTATAGCATGGATGAACTTTGAGGACATTATGCTAAGTGAAATAAGCCAGTCACAAAAAGACAAATACTTTATGATTCCATTTTTATGAGGTATCTAAATCAGTCAAACTCATCGAAACAGAAAGTAGAATGGTGGTTGTGAGGGGCCAAGGGAGGAGTATTGGGCAGTTTTTCAATGGTATAGAGTTTCAGTTTTGCAAAATGAAAAAGCTCTACAGGTCTATTGACAACAATGTGAATATACTTAACACTAACGAACTGTATACTTAAAAATGTCTAAGATGATAAATTTTATGTTTTGTGTTTTTTTACTAAAATTAAAAATTTTTTTTTAAAAATTGTGACAATGGGACACTGAAATATGTACTGAAATGAATCTATATAAATCATGACTATTCGCTAGTGGTCACAAAATACAAATTAAAAATTAAAAGAGATACTATAGTTCATTGAATCTAAGATGTCATCGATTGTAAGATGCATCGTGGTTTTTATATGCCTTTAAAGAAAGAAAATGCTGGCAAAGAAACCAAAAATTACATCCTTGGTTGTAATACACATCCATCCCTAATTTCAGACATGTTAAACTGTGAAAAATGTGCATCTTAGAATTGGGGAAACAGGGTAAGTTGTAAGTTGTATCTGTCTTACTGGCAAAAAAAGTTTTTTCAAGTTATAATTATTGACAAGAGCGTGAGATGCTCATTCTCTTATGTGATGAGTTAAATCGATTCAGCCTTTCTAAAAGACTGTTATCAAGATGCAACAAGATCACTAAAATATTTATATACACCCACCCCCAAATTCTATTTTAAGGAAATCATCAGAAATAGAGATTTATGTGCATAGAAGTTTCCTACAGTGTTCTTTTTAATAATGAAATATAACCAGTTCTGAAGTAGGGATGTAGTTATTTAATTTATGGTGGACCTACGTTAATGTAGTAGTATGCCACCACTGAAAATTCTGTTTATGACTAATTTTTGATGATATGAAAATGCTCAAAGTGAAAATTTAGGATTTAGAATTACACATATAATGTGATTTCAACTAAATGTGTACACCTATCGGTGCACATTCAAAAGAAAGGAAATATACCCAGTTTAAATAGTGCTCATTTTTTAATGTGGGGACTTTGGAAGTTTTTTTTTTGTCTGTAACTGTATTTTTCCAAAATGTTTAAATTTTACTTCATTAATCAGAAAAAAAGTACACATTTCAAATAAAAGCAAATGTGGGCCGCCCAGTGGTGTAGTGGTTAAGTTCGCATGCTCCACTTCAGTGGTCTGGGGTTCTCGGGTTCAGATCTCGGGCATGGACCTACACACGGCTCATCAAGCCATGCTATGGAGGCGTCCCACATACAAAATAGAGAAAGATTGGCACAGATGTTAGCTCACGGCCACTCTTCCTCACCAAAACAAAACAAACAAACAAAAATAATAATAAAAGCAAACAGCCATAGAACATTATCAACGTTTTCTCCTCAGGTCTCCAGTTTGGTGTATATGGATAGGTACATAGGGAATGAGGCAAAATTGTTTCTCTGTGCCACCCTTAAGAAGCACACAGATATGAGATGTAATGATAAAAACAATGGTTATCTCCAATTTACTACTTTAAAAAGTAAACTAGCAGTCAGAAGATTCAGTCTAAGATAATCTAAGTTTAACATGAAATTTTACGTTGGCAGCAGTTTGACTCAACAGTTTCTATTGAATCTAATTCAGCGTCCATTGACTGAACATCTACTATGTGGAACATGCCAGAAACTTAGGGAAAGGCCAAACTATTTTTTCATCCTAAAGTCTTAATAGCTTACATTGGTAATGTATAAAGATAGAATTACATGTTTTTTACTGTAATTTTTCTAGTATTACTTTGTAGTTTATATCTGCTCAGCTCAAATAAAAGTCCATATTAATTTTTCAACGATACCGGGTGTGCACAGGATAAAGAGAACGACTTGTCTGTTTTGTATTAAATGTGATTTTCCCCAGTTTGCTTTTTTTCCAAGTACGTCTTTTCTTGGTATTATGTGTTCTGTTGAAATTTTACACCACTGAGAAATATATGGATTCAATTTTTAAAAGAATGATATTTTCTGTTCTCTGACTGATAACCATAAAAATCCATTACCCCAAATCCAAGAAATGTTTCAACTGAATATGTTTTCCACTCTATCACTAATTAAGATATTGTCTATTCATTTTAAAATTTCATTTTTCCATTATTTCATTTGATTACATCATGCCAATGTATAAACCATTGACTTATCTGATCAAAACAGTATTTCCATCTTTATGGGAAGCTTGGCATGTTTCCAGGGGTGACTATTTAGTAACTGAAACCAGAATCAAAGCAAGAGACATCATTATGCCTTCAATTCCTGACAAAATGTTTCCTTGACCATTGTCATATAAATTATTTTTTTGATATTGCCATTTTAAATATTTATATTCTAAAATCTACAAAGGAAAATAAATAGCACTCTAAAAATTCATGTGCAGTTATTTTAATTGGCAGAGCCAATGGAGTGGATCAAGTGGAAGGAAACTTAATGAATGTAATACATTTTGTTCTGTGGATCCCTTTGAAATAATTTGTCCTACATTCATGACCATCATATATTTTATGTTACCCTGAAGCTATCAGTGTTTGCATTATAATAAAGAACACTGGGGGACGCTTATTAAGGAGGAAGAACTGTCACTTTGAAATGCATCAACTAAATCCTCAAAGCGCCATAAAACCCTGCTCACTTTCGAATTCTAACATGAAACAAGCTATATTATAGATTATTTCTTGGTCAACAAATTAGACTTCTTTCTTGTGAACAAATAACGCCAAGTAGGAGCCTGGACGCCGTATGCGCACTCGGGTGAGGGGACTCCCTTCCGAGGCTGCATTTGGGAAGGCAGTGTGCACCGTGTTCTGTGCTTCTGGTGCCCTCAGAATTCCTGGGCTCCTCTTTGGGAACTGCTGGCAAAGCCAAAATGAGCAAAGGATCAAAATGCAATGCTCTTTAGGATCACACTTTCATTTCAACCAGGTCATCCAGCTTGGGCATGTGTATTATTCATTATATTTGGCTCCAAATGATGTTTGATTATTTCTAGAAATAAATTAACTCTCAAAAAATGGATCTGCCATGATTTGTGGGGTTTGGTTTTGCTTTGTTTTAGTTTTATATTACTTTTTAAATGCAAAAGAGCAGTTTCCTAAGTGTCCCAGGGGGGAGGCAGCGTTTAGAAACAAGTGCACACCTCCATGCACCAGCTTTGATGGGTTTGTTCCGCCATGTGGATGAAGAACCAGGCATCAGGGACAGCCAACTGGGAACGTGCGCCCAGCTCTACCATGTGGGCCAGTGGGGGGACTTTGAGTGACATATTTGCTTCCCTCTGAGCATCAGTTTCTTCTTCTGTAAGAGCAGGATAGTGCTACCTGTTCTGCAGAGTTGTTAAAGGGCTTCAGGAGAGATTATAGGTAAAGGGCCCAGCCTGGAGCTTGGGATAGGATACGCCTTCAAGGAATGGTGGCTGAGTTAATCATCTTGGAAAATTACAGTACGTGGTCAACATAGCTGAATGATTTCATACAATGGAAACTATCAAGAAGTATGATAACTTTTCTGTGTAACAAAACAAACATTTCAAAATAAGTTGTTGCATAGAACATGCATGCCACCGATTTCAAAATATAAAATATTGGCCTCTGTTATTTGCTACTCAGATTTATGAACTTGGAATTAGTGTGTTAAAAGTATGTTCTCAAAAAGCAGTGGCGTTGGAGCAGCCCACAGGGTCTGATCTAATTGCAGCCACTTTATCCAGCTGCCGGCTAAGACGACAGGTGCTGCCCACAGCCCCTGCATACTGTGTGTTGCACCAGAAAAACGTGTGCAAACCAGGAAAAGCAATGATCCTGGTACAAGTATGCATGGAAGGCTCTTAGGCTGAGCGAGGATATCAGAGCTCGGTGGGGGATGCTCTGAATCATCTCTGTGATTTCAAAAGTCTGCGTCAGAGGCTTTGAAAAAAAAGAAAAGTCACCATTTCCTTTTCTGTTAAATGGGATTTTACAATCTAATTATTTGGGAGCCTTTAGTTTGATTTTTAATCGTTTTTATTATTATTCATTATTATTGTGCTTTATTCTTGTTCCGGGTCTCCAGGTCATCAGAAGTTAAATGATGGAAAGAATTCTCTTCCTTACCTTCCCTTTTGTCACCTGGTCCCAGGATTTCTTTATCTACATCCTAGGGCAGGACATTTGCCCTTGTTTATTTCCAATTAGGGCGCGTTACGAAGTGCTTTAATGCAGCATGTAGAGGGGTCAAGGCCATGAACTCTGCAGCCAGCCCACCCTCGTTCGGATTCTGCTTCTGCCATTTACTAGCTGTGTGAACTCGGGTGGTAACTGGACTTCTTGGTGCCGAAATTTCCGCATATGCAAAATGGAGATGGTCATCGCACCCAGCTCATAGATTTGGGTTAAGTCTCAAAGAAACTGCTATCTGTAAAGCCTAAATAAGCCTTAAAATAGTGTCTGATACACTGCACACAGTAAGCACTAGATCAGTGGTAGCTGTTATTTTTCTCCAAGTGGCTTATAATCATGGGTAATTTAAATTTAAGCAAAAATGCTTAAATTGCCATTTTTTACCTTTTTAAGTTAGCCAAGATCAAAAAGCTTAATGTCACAGTGTCAGCAAGGTATGGAAAAACAGGCTCTGTCATATGGTTGGGGGGAAGGGAAATTGTGCAATCTCTTTACCAGGCAGATCAGCAATATGTATTAAAATTACAAATGTATGTTTAAAAAAATGTATGATCTATAGTACCCATAAAAAACATTTTCAGACAAAATGTTTTAAGCCAGAAGAAACCTATCAGTGGAGAGACGCAGCAAAGCATAGAGGGTAAGAGCAGAGATTCTGGAAGTAGATGCTCCGGGTCAAAGCCCCAGCTTGCCACTTCCTGACTGTGTGACCCTGGGCAAGTTTCTTGACCTCTCTGTGCCTTGGTTTCCTTATATATAAAATGAGGATAATAATGGCACCTACCCGTAAGGCTATTATAAGCAATAAATTAGTTAATATTTTGTAAATCACTTAAAATAGTGCCTTGCAAACTATTAGTGCCATCAAAGTGTCTATTTAAAAACCTTTTTAAAGAAAGTAGGACACAAAAGTAGCAGATGCAGCTTCTACCACTAATTAATTATAAGCTCAACTAGACCCTGTTCCAGCCCAGCTCCCAATTAAGCAAATGTTAAAGCTACCAAAAAATTTTTAGAAGTTAGGCTTAACGGGCTAGAAAATTTTTGATTCTTTACTAGTTTTGCACCCACTAAAATTGTGACATCCTAATATCAAGACCTACCATAATTGTACCATGAGCAGAGGGCAAGAGAAAACCACCGGCTACGGCTCTCCCTAACCATCTTCTTTCCACTTCTCCTGCTGGGTTCATCTTTATGAGGAGGTACATTTGTATAAACACAGTTAAATAAACATAGGTGCATTACTCTCAAATGAAATGATGAAACAAAAGGGCTTATTTCCATAAACTAAGGAACACCCCCTCCCCGTGCGCACACGATCTTGAAATGCACCAACCCAGGAGCAGTGGAGGCCGCAGCGTGAGGCATCGCACGTGCAAAATCAGCGCGGGCAGCGCGGCCGCGAGCTCGGGCCCCGGACCAGCAGGAACGCGCGCTCAGGTCGGGCGGGCGCCGAGCTCATCCGGCTCCGCGTTGACCACAGCAGATCTCGCGAGACTGTCTCTGCCCGGAAAGGATGCTCTTGCCTCCCCTCCCTGGTCCTTCCTTGCCTTTGGTGACAAGAAAGCACCACGAAGCAGCAGAAGCCCCAAGACAAGGAGCTTCTCGAGGAAGTTGCCGGCATTACATTACTCATTTGCAAGTGTATTTATGACTGACAAATTGAACAGATTTTCATTTGGACAAATGTCCATTTTATCTTACTAATTTGAACAAGGATTTTTCAAGACAAAACCCGTCGAACATTAGATAAGCATTTTAAATTAATGGACCGTAGAGTCCTATTTCCCCACAAGCTCAGGAAGCATCATCTTATGTCCTGTTTTTACAGCAACATCAATTATTAATATGTATATTTTTGCTGACAGAGGACCTTGCCAGAAACATAGGTTTTGTTATCCGGTTCTGGGTCATTAACTGTGGAAAGCTTGTAAATATAATGGTTTATTCACATGGGAAGCCTTCATTAAGATGCATTATTCTACAGCTGATGTATTTCAATGTATAGTATATTATCATGTTCTCTATTTCCCTTTAATATTCGTAATTTATTTTTAAATGAGTTGCTGTTTCTGCAGTGCATTAACAAATTTGAATTCTTTATGACCAAAGTTGCCAAAGACGAAAAGATGTTTTAGCCCAGAGGAAAAGCTGCTCATTAACATAGGCCCTAAATATGTTATAACCTTTAAATTGAAAAGCAACTAGAGAAAGAAGCTACAAATGACCCCAAATGCATTTTTGTCAGAGAAAGGGTATATCAAGAAACACGCATGAATACACACATATTAACAGCACAGCATGGCATAATAGGAAAAACACAGAACCGAAGGAATCAGGAAACCTTATTGCTGGCTTCTTCTTCAACGAGGAATGACTTGGGAAAGTCATTTAGTTATGCACCTCAGTGTCCTCATCTGTCCAATGGGATAGTCACGTCCTCATTTCTACCTCAAAGATGGAGGTGAACATGAGTAAAGAAAGGTAGAGAAAGAACGTGTGGGACAGAATGCCATGTCAAGGGATTGATTATGAAAATCTGATGAGAGCTGAGAGGTTTCTAAAATCTAGTTTGTATGTGTACATCCATGAAAGAATTCTGCTGTAAATTACCATAAGAGCAAGGTAATTGGAGGGGAGGCAATATCATGTGATTCATTGACAGAGTAGAGAATCGTAACATTAATGCAAGCCCTCAAAATGCTCCTCAGAGACAAATTTGGGTCATTTGTGGTAGAGATCTATTTTAACATCTTCACGAAAACAATGAATTTTAAAATAGTCATTGGAGAGACTAGATAAAAATCTCTATGTGAATTATAAACTATTATTTCATACATTTAAAATGTAAACACTAGGAATGAAACACATTACCTGGAAGATATAAGAATTGGATACCTTTTTCAATGATTAAATAAAGGAAATTCTGATCTCTTTATTTTGACACAAGATACATAATATAAAGTCAGACCTTTGAACACCCATAGAGTGAGGCAATTTAGATCATTTGTTTGTAACATTGTTGAAAATGGTTCTATAATTATCATTCTGGGTTTACTTTTAAAGTAGTTTTAGGATTTTTTCCTATCATGAAAGTTGTATGTTTTTATTATACTAAACTTAGACAATTGGCTTATTTCCTTAGACTTTCTAATGCATATTTTTATAAAGTATTGTATGTGTGATTTTCTTTTCATCTTTTTTCACTTGACTTTATGTCATTAAGCGGATGCTGTGTTCTAACAGCATCTCGACTGTGGTTTCAAGTTGAGAAATCATGCCCAGAGGTTCATAAGTCTTTCTTGGAGATTGTGTGTGTGTGTGTGTGTGTGTGTTTGCACATGCATACTTGTTACATTTAACTATTTCATTCATTTGGAATTTATTTTAGTACCTGACATGAATTGAGTCTTTAAGATTATCTTTTTTTCCCAAGTAATTGATTTAAATTTATAGGTTTGCTAATGTCTTTTGTAAATAAGGCAAAGTTTGAATTTTGTCACATACTTGTTCTGCAGCTTTTGAGATGGACTTTAATGTTTTTCTCTTACCCCTGAATTTTCTTTATGCAGTAGCCCTCCAGCATTCCTGGGTGTCACCCGCTTAGATGTCAGTGCACCTGGTATAATGACAATGGTCACAGTAACACCCACGGTGAACACGCTCTGAGCACTCACTCAGTGCCAGGCTCTGGACAGGGCTTTACGTGGGGTTCCGTTTAATCTTCAAAGCCTACCTTCCCATCTTAAAGAGGAGAAAACTGAGCCCTAAGAGAGTCAGTGCCTTCTGCAAAATCACAGAGGTAGCAAGTGGCCAGGCCAAGCTTTAAACCCAGGCATTCTGCCCCAAAATCCCAGAACATGGCTTTGGATCAGTTAAACTAGGTCTTATTTTCTGCCTCTGCCATTTGCCAGCTGTGTCAATGTGGGAAAGTTGATTAGCCTCTCTGCTTCCATTTTCTTACATGATAATAAATGCCTGCCTGGCTGGAGTGCTCTGTGGGTTGAGAGACTATTTCTGTAAAGTGAGTATGCGCAGTAGAAGTGATGCCTTCATCATCATCTTGGACTCCTTTTGCGAACAACTTCTTCTTCTTCTCCTTCCCCTCCCCTTTCTCCTCCTCATCCTGCTCTTCCTTCTTTGTCATCATCGTTTTAGTCTTTGCAGGCCACACAGTCTCTGTCACAACTATT
This sequence comes from Diceros bicornis minor, assembly GCF_020826845.1. Lineage (NCBI taxonomy): Eukaryota > Metazoa > Chordata > Mammalia > Perissodactyla > Rhinocerotidae > Diceros > Diceros bicornis. The sequence goes on along the minus strand of NC_080776.1, from coordinate 24,080,816 downwards.
CAACGTTGTCCTTGTAGCATGAAAGCAGCCGTAGACAACGCGGAACTGAATGCACATGGCTGTTCCAATAAAACTTTATTTACAAAACGTGCAGTGGGACAGTTTTGACTCGTGGCCTGTGGGTTACCAAACTCCTCCCTGGAGCAGTTAGTATTTCTTCAAACATAGGTAATTATCAGAATCATCTGAAGATTTTTCAAAACCACTTGTTTCTTAGTTCTTCCTCACCCCCAGGATGGAACTGGGAGTCTGTATTTTTTAAAAAACTCTCCAGAATTTTGAGGAAAAAAGAAAACTTGAAAAAATAAATCACTACCTTATTTGAGGATATGTTGCATCTAAAAAAATTTTCCTCAAACAAAGTGACTACTAAAAACAAGAAAGGAGCAAATATAAAATAAGAAAAAAATTCTGGGAAAATAAAAACATGCTCAAAAAGACAAAACAATAATAACCCTCTTAAAATTCTAATAAATGGACATAACTGAAAGCCAAATTAGTTCTGGAAGATAAAAAAATCTCCTATAACATATTGCAAATAAGTAAAGGGGAGATGAAAAATATAAGAAAAGTTCAGATCAATCTGGTGGTCTGGCATTTAGCTAATATTTGTTGCAGAGAGAGAAATGGAAAGAAAGAAATAACACAAGGAAAATTTGCAGAGGAGAAGAGGTAATTCTTTATATTGAATGGACTCACCAAATGGAGAATATGATGAATGAAGAAATGCCCACATCTAGGTGCATTTTGATGAACTTTCAAAACTTTGAGTGTAAAGCGTCGTAAGAGTGGAACAGCTTATCTACAAAGGAACTACAATTGAATTTCCCACCAGCTAGTTACCAGCAGCTCTGTGTGTTAGAAGAAATATCCTCCAGGGTACGTACCAAACTGCCATTCGAGTGGGAGGGGCCAAATGAAGACATCTTAGAAATGCAAGTACTTAGAATATTTATGGCTGACCATATCCATTCTGAAAGTTATACTCAAGGACATACTTCAGCAAAATGAAAACTGAATATGAGAAAGAAGAAGAAGAGTAAACAGAGAAACTAGAACAACTTAAATAGTTACTAACTTTAAAAAGTTAATCACAGTGTATGATTATAGAATGAAAGGTTGGGGGGAGACGAGTGAACACATATGGAGGTCCTAGACTTGCTCAAGGAAATTGTATAGATATTGGTGAATTCTAGACATAGATAGAAATATACATGCTAATTAACATGTTAAAATTTTAAGAACAACTGGTAGAAGATTAAAAATACGATGCATAATTTCTAAACCACTACATGATAAGAATGAAGAAAGCTCACTCCATAAACCCAACAAAAGGTAGGAAAGGAAAAACAAGAACGTGTGTTAGATAGAAAATATACCATGGCAGAATTAGCTCCAAATCTTTTATCCACATAAGTGAGTAAAATTCCTCTTTTCTACAATTGTCAGATTGCATTTTTAAAAATCTAGTTATATGCTGTTGACAAGAGAGAAACTTTAAACATATTGATGCTGAAAAATTCATAGCAAAGAAACACGAGTTATGTCAGGGCGTTTTGGTTGACTCGGCAGAGGAAGTGCACCCATTTATCTTGCTCTTTCTGCACATTGGAGAGTGAGGGGCCATCTTGTTCTGAAAGGGAGGATTAAGAGAAAGTCTATATTCTCAGCAGTGGGACCACTAGCTCTCTTCTCCTGCTTAGCTCCCAACTCTCAGGCAGCCATGCTTATAGCTCTTAGGAACAGATTAGAGGATTTCCATGTGCAGAAACTGACCAGCTCAAAAGAAAGACATCCAGATACTGATATTCAGATTCCTCCCATAAAGCAGCTCTGTCCCCAGCAGTCAGCAACCCTCTTACAGCTTCCAAACAGCTTTGGGTGCCTCCCTCCTAAATAAGCATGGACAGCAAAGGTCACCAGACCTTTGGGAAAAACAGAGACCAAAACCAACCAACAGAAAAGAAATTGGAAAAAAAATCAGCATGAGGGAAAATTAAAATGTAAAAAACAAAATCCTAAAAGTAATAACCTTAGAGAAATAAAAGAGTATTATTGAGTCCAGAAATTAGAACATAATGCCAAAAAAAGAGAATCAAAGAACAAAAAAGAGCTGTTGGAAAGTAAAAATATAACTGTAGAAACTTAAAAAATAACCAAGTTGAAAGATAAAGTTAAGAAAATCTCCCAGAAAATAGCAAAATGGCAAAGAAAAGGATGAGGGATATGTGTAAAGAAAATTGCAAGAGTTCCAGAAAAAAAAGAACTAAGGAAATAGAGGAAGGATATTGTAAAGAAACAATAACAAGAAAATTCATTATAATGATATGGGTTTTCAGATTTAAAATGGTCCCTGTTTGCTTCCATATCTTGGCTATTGTGAATCATGCTGCAATGAACGTGAGGGTGCAGATATCTCTTCAAGATCCCGTTTTCAGTTCCTTTGGATATATGCCCAGAAGTGGAATTGCTGGAACATATGGTAGTTCTATTTTTAATTTTTTGAGGAAATTCCATACTGTTTCCATAATGGCTGCACCAATTTACATTCCCACCAACAGTGTACAAGGGATCTTTTTTCTCCATGTCCTCAGCAACACTTATCTTTTGCCTTTTTGATAATAACCATTCTAACTGATGTGATGTGGTATCTCATTGGGGTTTTGATTTGCATTTCTCTGATGATGAGTGATGTTGAGCACTTTTTCATATACCTGTTGGCCATTTGTTTGTCTTCTTTGGAAAAATGTCTATTCAGATCCTTTGCCCATCTTTCAGTTGGGTTATTGAGTCATATAAGTTTCTTATTTATTTTGGATATCAACCCCTTATCATATATATGGTTTGTACATATTTTCTCCAATTCTGTAGGTTTCTCCTATTCCTTTCACTCTATTGATTGTTTCCTTTGCTGTGCAGAAGCTTTTTAGTTTGATATAATCCCACTTGGCTATTTTTGCTTTTGTTGCCTATGCTTTTGGTGTCATATCCAAAAAATTGTTGCCAAGACCAATGTCAAAAAGCTTTTTCCCTATGTTTTCTTCTAATAGTTTTATGTTTCCAGGTCTTATGTTTAAGTCTTTAATCCATTTTGAGTTGATGTTTGTATATGGTGTGAGGTAAGGGTCCAAGTTCATTCTGCATGTGCCTATCCAGTTTTCCCAACACCATTTATTGAAGAAACTAACCTTTCCCCATTGTTGTGTTCTTAGATTGGGGGTTGTGAGGCAATTATTTGAAGTTTTAAGATTATGTACATGTAAAACAAAGACACAAAAAACCCACATACACTCACACACACTGATGGAGGTATTTCAAAGTGACCCAGGAGCTAACTGCAACTGAAAGAGCTCCCAATGGCCAAAACTGGGTCAGTTTGAACAAAAAAAGGATAAAGTAGTATTGGCTTATAACCCAAGGTATAAAATAATATCCATGAGTCCATACTGATATAAATAGAAGACTGAATAAATTAATAAATGTGGGAGAAGAGACTAATTTTCTATGCAAAGGAATTCCAAGTAATTTGAGATTCTCCACCCACAAGGAAGTGGAGCATAACTCCCTGCTTCTTAAGTGGAGGCTGTGCATGGTGGCTTCGTTCAGAGAGCACAGTATGGAAGTGGGAAGAGGAGAGAGTAATCTTATAATGGGAAACCTGGCAACTACTTCCTCAGCCAGGTGATCAAGATTAACATCAGCAGTCATAAATCGTGTTGCGAGTATGTAGCCTTGATATGATGTGATGAAAATGGCCCTTTACCTCCGTGGTCTTCCTCTCAATAACCCAGGACCCCAGTCTAACCATCACCAGATAGAGCTGGGCGTTATTATACAGTCATGCCTTGCTTAACGATGGAGATATGCTCTGAGAAATGCATTGTTAAGCGATTTTGTCATTGTACGAACATCACAGAGTGTACTTACACAAATCTCAATGGTACAGTCTACTACACACCTAGGCTATATGGTTCTAATCTTATGGGACCACCATTGTACATGCCGTCTGTCATTGACCGAAACATCATTATGCGGCCCATGACTGTAATTGGTTTCCTTTATAAATCTATGTATTTTACTTTTATGCATTTGAAAACATTATTTTGAGAAGAAATCCATAGGCTTCACCAGACTGACAAAGGTCTCCGAGACACAAGAAAGGTTAAGAAGCACTGATCTGTATGAAGGATCACTAGATTTGCTAATTCTTCCACCCCGTTCCCACTCTTCTCTTACCCACAGCCCACGTTCTCTTTCCACTTCGGTGCCTTGTCTTATGTTGTTCCCTTTTCCAAGAAGAGGAAATTCCTTTTATGCTTCTGATGCAACAAAAATCCTTTGAGGTTAGCTTTGCCCTTGATTCTGAGGGCTCTTTGACTGTTCCATACCATATAGCCTCTTTGGGAAAGAAGGCTCTCAGAAGGTGGGCAGTGGGTAGGATGCAGATGACCATTGAGTGATGGGAGGACCTTTGAGGACAACTGTGTTCTAGTCTTGGATGTACGCAATGGTGTGCCGGTAATGCTTAATCATGGCTTTATGGAAAAAACGTATGGTATATATTCATACCTACGTTCATTATAATTTCATTGATATAAGGAGGTGCACACAATTTGCGTATACATACTACTCTCTGTTGCAAATTCCACATAGGCATCAATTCTCACAGAGCACTTTCCTTGATTTTAACTGAACTCTTGTATCTGTTGTCAGCCTGTGGTTGTAATTGACAAATGTTGTTCAAATTTGAATGTTGATTAATATTTTTATTTGCCCGAATAAGACTAAAGTGAAACAACAAAGTATATATCAGAATTTCACTCATTCATCGCTTTTTAAAATTGCACGCTCCTTTGCTGAATCAGATTCCAGTTTTTTGGATACTGGAAGACTGTTTCCTCAATTTTTGTGCTATTCACAGTGTAACTGATACAGACATGGCACATTTTTGTGTTTATCTTCATTATTATTTTTCTATTGGTTTCTTAAGTCTAGGCAATCCAGTCACAACAATACGTGAAGTCCTGATTTATAGAGTTTGCTAATTTGCATAGTGTAAATATTCCCACTGCAGCCAACTTCAAGCTACTAACCTGAATGAGCACAGGTGGGGAGATACGCACTGTGGCACACCATTATACAGTATTTTCAACACGGAGATACAACAGACATAAATAACATAAGAGCCTAGATGACGTAAAATCTAGTAAAAATAGTTAGGAAGTGATGAGTTTTGAGCATTGATAACTTTTGTTCTTAATACAGTTTATTTAATTATAAGTTTTTATAATTTAACATTTTAAAATGGCTGTTAATTTAGCATTTTAGCAACCAGCTTGCAAAATTCCTGAAAACGTATCAGTTGGATCTCATGCGCCATTATGGGTTGGCTCTAGCACACCACTGAATTTGCCCTTCATTTGCCATATGACCTGGGCTGAATCTCTGCACTCCTTCGAGCTCAGGATCTTCATCTGTAAAGGAGAACTGTCTTTCAGCTCTCATACCTATGATTCCAGGCAGCACAAGCCCCATATGTGTTTTCCTTCTCTAAATCCCTCCTAGTTCTTTCCAACCAAACCCACAATGTAGCACACTTATAGATTATCTGACATTGTTCCCTACTAGGACATACATTACTCTTATGTTGCCACCTTCATTTCTTTAGGGATTCCAAAGGCCAGGAATTATGTCTGCAAGTGATTTTGTGCTTTCTCTTACCACAACCCTTCGTAGATGCTGGACCAGTGCTGAGCATCTATGGTTGGTGCTCAATGGCCAGATGTTTGTTGACTTGCTGATCAGCAGATTTTGAGAGAGAACATTCTAGCAATGAGACGTGGTAATATCAGAGTGAATGTCTGGAGTCAACTGAGAATTTCCTTCTTTGGGGGTCTTTAACAATAGAACATTTGTTTTCAGAGTTGACTTTGGTATAGTTTTTCTTGAAATCAGAGCACTCAAACTGTTTTCACCCGTTCTTGCTTCAGATATGTTCTTACTCTATATTCTTTGCTCTCCCACTAGACAAGATTTGCAAAAGCTTTGTTTTCTGTAGTTTGAATGAATTTTTTAAAGGTTTATTTAATATACATTTTTCTCACTAACTACCCCCTCACCCAGATTCTGGGAAATGATATGGAGTAATTCCCATCTTTCCTCCCCATGGTGGTGAATCGCTTCTTCAGATTTTCCTGCTGGGTCTGATTCTTTTGTTCTGGAGCCTTTGGTTAGACACCATTGAAGATATTGATGTATTTCATTTGTGTCTAATATTTTTCACCAGCTCTGTAACCTTTATGATCTCAAACCTTTTTGCTTATATTTTCAGAGTCCGCCTCCTCTGTTTAGTGAAGTCAGTGCTACAGTAATCCAGGCTGAAAAAGTGACCCGCCTGCGGGATGAGGTGCAGATCAAGCATGAAGAGGACTACAGAGAAGCCCTGGTTACAATCAAGGACGACCTGAAACTAGTGGAAGGTCCAGACATCAAGGAGAACCTTCAAGAACAGATCCGGCGTTGGTTCATCGAATGCAGGTGAGCATGAGTGACATAGTGGTATGTCCCCATAGGCTCTTCTGTAGCAGTTGAGGTTCTTGTATGTTTTTAAGCACAGAAGCGTGTTGATATAGAGTCTTGAGGGTTTTTGTCATCATTTTGGAAAAGTGAAATGTCAAGGCTAAGAATTCAGGAACAAATTTTTTTTAATGAAATTACTGGTATCTTTTTTTATTTTTTTTTATTTATTTTTTTTTTTAAGATTTTATTTATTTATTTTTTCCCCCAAAGCCCCAGCAGATAGTTGTATGTCATAGCTGCACATCCTTCTAGTTGCTGTATGTGGGATGCGGCCTCAGCATGGCCGGAGAAGCGGTGCGTCGGTGCACACCCGGGATCCGAACCCGGGCCGCCAGCAGCGGAGCGCGTGCACTTAACCGCTAAGCCACCGGGCCGGCCCATGGTATCTTTTTTTAAAATACAGTCTGTATAATCCTTCTATGACTACATGGAATTGAACATCGTGAGTGGATGACGTAGCCCCATGATGGTAGGATTTCACAGGCCAGGTCTGTCCAAAAGCCAAAGGATCCAACCATAGGTAGATCGTATTGCCCTTCCCTTCTGGAATATGGCCGGCCTCTCTACTTCTCAATCATGGTCCCTAACTGTCAAAATCCTTTGAGGCAGCTACTGACTTCAGGACCTGCCACCTGGCCCCCAGGCCCCCATGAAATGATGGGTGGATAGTAGTTCTGGGGACAAGACCCAGGCCTTCCTGTATTAGGCGTCTTCTTTAATGTCTTAAATGAAATGTTAAATGATTTAAAGCTCGTTTACCAAAGATGGTTTTTGAAAGGTATTCTTTATTAGAGAAGTACAGACAGTAGAACAAACTCATTGTAGGTAACCCAATCAGAGCAGCTTTAAAATCTATTTTATTTCCAGAGGGAAAGGAAAGAGGGCAGATTATTGTGATGAGTTCCAGAGCCATGGAGGCCAGACCTGGCCATCTGTTTTCTTTAATGGGTACTGTGCCATATCACATTAGGTTCAGAAATGCCCAAACACCAACTTTGGTTGGCTCATCAGGACCAGAGAATTTAATTTGCTGGCAACAGAAAATCAAATCTCCTCTCAAAAATTACATTCAAAGATGTTTATATCTGTGGTAGGCAACCTGTGGTTTCTGCTATGCCCCACCCCCTGCCCCACGTCCCTGGGCACTTGCAATCCAGGCCTCTCATTTCGAAGCCCACCCTCTTTGGGATGCTGGTTCTCTCGGGACACTGGTGTCCCCAGGAGCACAGGTGGTGCCATGCCCAGGCATCAGGGGATGGGCAGGCTCTCTCAGACCCTCACCCAGCAGGTCCCCTCCTCCTTGCTGCCATCCAACCCCCTCACCATGCTGTACACACAGGAAGACAAGCACAGGTGTTCCTAGATGCTCTTCAGCCACTCTGGGGTTTCTGCTGGGGTCTCAACACTCACCCCCCTCCTTGGCTGAGACCCTTAGAGGTGGGGCTCAAGGCCTCGGGTGGTGTCCCCACATGTCCACCTTCTCTTCCCTTCCCCCACCTCTCTGCCTCACTAACTTCTTGTTCAAGTCGAGATTCTTTTTGAAACCCTCCCTGAGTGCTTCCTCCTCGATTCCTCCCTGTCTCCTCCTTGAGCTCTGATAGCGCACCCCCCACCCCCCACTCCTCCTCCAGGCAGTTTGATAATGATTAAGAACACAGACTGGATCCCTGCTTCCCGAGAATTAGCCGTGTAGCCTTGGGCAAGCTGGTTAGCTTCTCTGGGTCAGTTTCCTCATCTGTGATATGAGGACAAGACTCATACCTACTTCATGGAGTTGTTAAGAAATGCATGTCCCTAATAATTAGTGATGTTGAACATCTTTTCATATGCCTGTTGCCCATCCATATATCTTCTTTGGAAAAATGTCGGTTCATATCCTCTGCCCATTTTTTGATTGGGTTGTTTGTTTTCTGTTGTTGAGTTGTATGAGTTCTTTATGTATTTTGGAAATTAACCCCTCGTCAGATATATGATTTGCAAATATTTTCTCCCAGTTGGTGGGTTGTCTTCTTGTTTTGTTCATGGTTTCCTCAAATTAAAGCTACAGTGAGATATCACCTTACACCTGTCAGAATGGCTATAATTAACAAGACAAGCAATAACAAATGTTGGAGAGGATGCGGAGAACAGGGAACCCTCATACACTGATGACAGGAATGCAAACTGGTGCAGCCACTATGGAAAACAGTATGGAGAGTTCTCAAAAAATTAAATAGAACTACCACCTGATCCAGCTATCCCGCTACTGGGTATTTATCCAAAGAACATGAAATCAACAATTCAAAGAGAGTTATGTACCCCTATGTTCATCGCAGCATTGTTCATAATAGTCAAGACATGGAAGCAACCCAAGTGCCCATCAATGGATGAATGGATAAAGAAGATGTGTTATATGTATACGATGGAATACTACTCAGCCATAAAAAAAAAGAAAATCTTGCCATTTGCAACAATATGGATGGACCTAGAGGGTATTATGTTAAGTGAAATAAGCCAGACAAGGAAAGACAAACACCCTATGATTTCACTCATATGTGAAAGATAAACAAACAGATGGACAAAGATAACAGATTAGTGGTTACCAGAGGGGACGGGGGTGGGGGGAGGTCGAGAGGGATAAAGGGGCACATATGCATGGTGACAGATAAAAAGTAGACTATTGGTGGTAAAGACAATGCAGTCTATACAGTAACTGTTATATAATAATGTACACCTGAAATTTACACAATATTACAAGCCAATATGACCTCAATAAAATAATTTTTAAAATAAAATAAAAATAAAAGAAATGCAGATGGCTCCGACCTCCATGTGCAAGCCATCGTTATTTCTACTGTATTCTAACCATCTGGTCATTCATATGCTCCCTGCCCCAGATAAATGGCAAGACCCATTTGGACTGTGCCTTCTGCTGAGAAGAGAAGAGTGGTATAGAAATTTCATGTATGAGCAGTGAATTGTGCAAGCAAACAGTATTGCAGTTTTTCATTCTGATCCAATTACTTAATTGTGTCTGGAGGAAATATACTTGGGATGATTTTGTGCAATCGTGAAAATTTAGGTAGAAAGGCATTGTGTCAAAAGAATTGAGTCTTCTGATTAAATCACATTGGTTTATAATTAAAACCTTCATTTTTATATTAATGAGAATGATATGCCCTGGGTTCATGAACTTCTGTTATCAGGCACTTCTCTCCCTTTCAGAGACTAGGTGTCCACTTCAGAGAATAGGTGTCCATAAATACGTTTTCTATGAATGAAATGATTCTTTACTTTTATATACACATTTTAAAATCCAATTTATTGTTAGGTGACAAAACCAAGTTGAAAGCACTGTGTACAATTATAACCCCAAATAAGCTAAAATATGTGAAATATACACATACATATATACATATATATATTCATACACACATTTAACTTATTAAGTATGTTTGTGTATGCATGGAAAATTTCTGGAAGGCTACACTAGAAACGTTAGCATGGCTGCCTCTGGGGACCAGCGCAGTGGTGGCACTTTTTATGTTCTTCTGTACTGTTAGAAGTCTTTTTTTAGTATTATTTTTATACTAAAAAACCTAGTTAAAAATACATTGTAAGGGAGCTGGCCAGGTGGCGTAGCTGTTAAGTTCTCACGCTGCACTTCGGAGGCCCGGGGTTCGCAGGTTTGGATCTCGGGCGCACTGATGCACTGCTTGTCAAGTCATGCTGTGGCGGTGTCCCATGTAAAGTAGAGGAAGATGGGCACAGATGTTAGCTCAGGGCTAATCTTCCTCACAAAAAAGAAAGAAAGAAATATATATTATAAGAAAGACAAGCAATCAATTTGGGATGATCCCAAATAAACATTTTAAATTTTTAAAAATCCTAATTTTAGAAAAATAGATTAATGCAATTGCTGCAGAACACTCTTGGAAATTGTCTTTTGATGAAAGAAGAGGGAGCCGTGAGGCTGGTGGTAAACGTGCGTTGTTTCCCCGACCTGAGGTTCTGGGAGGGTCAGGGGAGACTTGTGCAGACCCTGATGTCGCCCTGGGGCGGCCCCTTCTGTCTCAGGGGTTATGGGCTTCTTTTGACGACCCAGCCCTCGCTGGCCGCTCCCCTCCAGAACTCTTCATCCCAGTGTTGCTGACCTGACAGTTCAGAGGCCAAGTCAGAGCAGCTCCCATGGATCTGCTGTGTGTAATTCACAGAGATGTAAAGACTCCTCTTTTTGAAGTAATGTAGGGGCGAGGGCAAATTTAGTTTCGTAATTGGATTACATTTATCTGATGGACTTTGATAAAATCCTTTTCCTTGCTTTTTTAAATCAAAGACAAAGAAAAAGCAAATATTGTCTTTTGAAACATGAAACACGATCAATCCTCAGGGTAAATTCCACGAGGACACACAATGACAACTTAAAAAATTACTAGAAGTTACAATTCATATATCCTCCCACAATTTAGAATACTTATTGTGAGCTCATTTAGTCAATACTTACAGTTGCCAAAAGGGATGTTATTAGGATTTGTTTTTTAAGTCAATTTTTAAATTACTTTAAAGGAAGTATTTTTCCCAATGTTAAAAGTATTACATGCTCATTGTAGAAAATTTGCAAGATAGAGAAGAGTTTAAGGAAGAAAATTAAAATTATCTATAATTTCAGCATACAGAGATAGCTACCGTAAAAATTTTTGAAAAATTTCCTTCCAGTCTTTTTCTCTCTCACATACGTATACTTTAATGACAATTTCATGAATCCTTTTTCTAACTTTTTAAAATTTAACATTGGATTTTCCCATGTCCTTTTTAATGATTGCTTAACATTCTATTGCATGGATGCACTAGTTAAGGAATTGATTATTGTCTTTTTAATCTTTTGTCAAATTGATAAGACAAAAAAATGCTACCTCAGTAATCTTTTAATTTGCATCTATTTCATTAATAAGGAGGTTGAAATCTTTTGGGTTTTTCTCAAAGGCATTTCTTCTTCTGTGAACTGCCCTGTCATTTATCCACTTCCCTTCATAGTGTCTTTTTACTTTTTTTACTTTTTAACTGGCCTATAGGAAAGCTAGAGAGAGAGAGAGAGGGAGAGAGGGAGGGAGGGAGGGAGAGAGAGAGAGAGAGAAAGAAAGAAGGGAGGGAGGGAGGGAGAGAGAGAGAGAGAGAGAAAGAAAGAAGGGAGGGAGGGAGGGAGGGAGAGAGAGAGACAGAGAGACAGAGAGAGAGAGAGAGAGAGAGAAAATAGAGAAGAGAGGAGAGAGAGAGAGAGAAGGAGAAAAATAATACAGCCATTAAGAACCCCTTGCTCGGTTTCTACTAACCGCACCCTGACTGGCCCTGTGCCCTGGGTGTCGCTGCTCTGAGCCTCATCCTGGCCGTCTGTGAAAGGCAGTAAGAGCACCTGCTGCCCACGGTGGTTGTGGGGATTCAACAAGATGGTGCAAATGAAATCCCCAGACCCCACGAGTTTCTTGTTGAAGTTATGAATTTTATAGGTATTTTTCCTATTTTAAATGAGATTTTCTCCAAATGTTATTTTCTCTTATTATCAGTTGCATACTTTTATGTAATTTGCGCCATTACCTTCCCAAACTCTCAGGTTAGTTCTCATAGTTTTTCAGTTGATTCTCTGGGATCTTCTTGGCTATAGAGTTGTGGTGAAAACAGAGCTGATGCTTTCTCCCATGCCAGTGGCCACACTCTGACGTCTCTATCCCACCCAGTGGAGCAAAGGGAGGCACCAGGCCCTCAGCTAGTTCACCCTTATGCCCCCCCTTCTGGTATGTTGCTCTTTGCTTCACACTTATGCCCTAGGGGCTTAGAATCTTCTGGATAGTGTGGCCGATGTGTTTATTGTCTTTTGTACGGGCTGAACTATTTAAACTAGCTATTTTTGTCAAATATTACAGTCCTGGAAACATGATTTCAGTTGGCGGGTACTTCAGTTGTTCATCAAGCCAGCACTGACTTCTTCTACTCAAACTTCAGTCCCTCCTCACACCCCCAGAGTCCTAACTCAAATGTGGGGCTCATTCCCCGTAACTCACCCCTGGCCACCCTTGTAATTAGAACCATTTTGGTGATTGGATATTTTAGATGTGTATTCAGTAATAATAATAATAGAGACTAACATTTATTGAGCACTTTTTTTGTACCAAGAATTCTAAGTGCTTTATACATAACTAATTTAACCCTTCTATTAATTTCCTAGCCGGCCCTGGTGGTCAAAGTGGTTAAGATTCAGTGCTCTCTCTGCGGCCACCTGAGTTTGTTTCCTGGTCAGGGAACCACGCTACCAATCTGTCGATTGTCCTATTGCGATGGCTGCGTGTTGCTGTGATGCTGAAAGCTTTGCCAGCGAGATTTCCAGTACCAGCAGGGTCGCCCATGGTGGACAGGTTTCAGCAGAACTTCCAGACTAAGACAGACTAGGAAGAAGGACCTGGCCATCACTTCCAAAAAAAATTGTCCATGAAAATGCTATGAATAGCAGTGGAGCATTGTCTGATATGGCACCAGGAGGTGAGAGGATAGCACAAAAAGACTGGGTAGGGTCCCGCTCTGCTGTCCCCAGGGTCACTAGGAGTCAGAATCAGCTCACCGGCACTAACAACAAATTAATTTGCTATTGCTGGTGTAACAAATTACCACAACCTTGGTGGCTTAAACTAATAGAAACTTATTTTCTCCCAGTTCAGGAAGTCAGAAGTCTGAAATCGAGGTGTCGGCAGGACTGTGCTCCCTCCAAAAGCTCTAGAGGATAGTCTGTTCCTTGCCTTTTCCAGCTTCTGGAAGCTGCCAGCTTTCCTTGACTTGTGGCCACATCACTCCAGTCTCTGCCTCTGTGGTCACGTGGCCTCCTGCTGTTCTGTGTGTGTCTCATCTCCCTGTGCTCCTCTCCTATGAGGACACTTGTGATTGCATTTAGGGCCCACCGATAATCCAGGATAATCTCATCTCAAGATTCTTAATTTAATCCCATCTACAAAGACCCTTTTTCCAGATAAGATAACATTTCCAGGATCCAGGGATTAGGACCCAATATTGTGGGGGGCCATTATTCAGCCTGCTACAACCCTCAATGACCCCACGAGATAATCACTCGTCTCCCTTCCATTCACTGGTAACGTTCATAATGAAGGACAAAACTGAGGAAGTTCGTATTACTCTAGACCACCGCTGTCCAATAGGACTTTCGGCGGTGGCGGAGATGGTGGATCTGCGCTGTCCACTACAGCAGCCACTGGCCACATGTGGCTATTGAGCACTTGAAAGGGGGTTGGGACGACTGAGGATCTGATTTTTAATTTAGTTTTATTTTAATTAAGTTTAGATAGCCACATGTTGTTAGTGGCTACCATATTGGACGGCTCAGTCACGAGGACACTTGTTTTCAGAAATATCTTGCTATAATTGGTATTTCTCTTGGCTTGGGATCTGTCATAAACTGTCATCTAAGTTTCAAGATCCATGGATGAGCTTCACTTTAAGTATCATCAAAGGGTCTTGAAGTGCCCTCATCCAACCCCTTAGGGTTATGTGAGAGCCCTGAAGCCCGGGTAGGCTGCCTGCCCACAGCCAGGCCGTGGGACTGTGGGCTCTGGTCACCGAAGATGAGCAGTCACTTCCTCATTTCCTTCACGGGCATCAGAGCCTCCTGAGTGGCCATCAACTCAGAAAACCGGGGCTGATCCTAGGCCTTCGAGTCTCTGCAGATTGCCTTGTTGTGGAGCAGTGCCATTTTCTCCTACATTTTGTCCCTTACTTTGTTGAAACTATGTCTGACGTCCAGCTCATCCTTCAATCCAGAGAGAAGGAACATCCCCAAATAGGGTGACAGCTCCAGGAGTGGCCCAGTGGCATTTCTCCTCCGACTTCAGCAGATTCCTTCTAATCTATGTAATCTTAAGGAATCTGGAAGTAAGGTAAATTAGGTGCTTTATTCCATTTTTTAAACCAGCACACGATCAATCTGAGGTGATGGTTAAGAGGAGAAAGCAGGGTGAGCCTGGCTGGAAATTAAAATACCACTGCCTTTTCATCTTATGATGTGATGGTATCTATTAAGTTATGTATAATAAACAAATACACTATAAATGCCACACACACGCACATGTGCACAGAAGTAGAGGTGCTAGGGCCAGGCTGCCTGGGTTCAAAGCCTAGCTCCAGCATTTACAGGCTGTGTGACCTTGAACCAGTTACTTAACCTCTCTGTGCCTCCACTGCCTCATCTGAAAAGTAAGATGTTAATATTACCTACCTCGTAGGTCGGATAACCTCATAGATTAATACCTAAAAGCTCTTAGAACAATGTGTGGCATATGATGCACTCATGTAGGAATTACTTGAAGCATATAGGAAGGCCATCACGTTCTCAGACACACAATTTGCAGTCCGCATTCCTGGATCTGGGGCCTTTATATTCACAGCCGCGAGCATCGTTTCAAAATGCTGCATTTTTAGTCTACAGAGGAGAGACGGCTGGTGGCTGAGGCAGGAGAGGAGGGCTGTGAGGGGTGGGGGTGGGGATAAAGCTGAGGGGAAAATAACAGGGCAGGCAAACAGAAGAAGACAGGGTGGAATGTGCTTCAGTCTCCTGGGCGGGGGGCGGGGATCAGCTTGTCAACAGATCACCGGCAGATATCTGGAAGGCTTGGTTCATATTTTTTCATTTTAAAAATTAAGCTATAATTTAAATGCAGTAAAATTCACCCTTTTGTGTACAGTTCTGCAAGTTAAGCTTTGTCATTTGAAGGTGTCTGGACCTGGGGAGACCTCCAGACTCCTTGTCTCTTGTTACCCCCACCCCTTACCGGGTTTATGCCAGTCCAAGGCTGGGGAATTTACCCTGGAGGGGACTCGAGAACTAACCTGCAGTGGAGAGAGTGACCGGACTCAGTGCCCAGTAGAGCGTCCGGCAATGAGCAGAAATTTACTGAGGGCGAGTAGCGTGTTTGGAGTGAGGCAGAATGTCAGGGAAAAGTGAATGTCTCAGCTATGTGCCAAAGGCAGTGCGAGTCTCTCCCCACTCCAGCCCCCACGCTGTCCCTGCCTGGATCTCCTAGGCCCTCGGGCCGCCACCAGCTCCCACCACTCGTCACTCCTTTAGAAGCTGGCCTTGCGCGCACTGCGCTTCCGCGGCCCGGGGTTCACAGGTTCGGATCCTGGGCACGCACCTACGCACGGCTTGTCAGGCCATGCTGTAGCGATGTCCCACATAAAGTAGAGGAAGATGGGCACAGATGTTGAGGAAGATGGCCCAGGGCCAGTCTCCTTCAACAAAAAAGAGGAGGATTGGCAACGAATGTTAGCTCAGGGCTGATCTTCCTCGCAAAAAAAAAAAAAAAAAAAAAAAAGGAAGCTGGCCTTTCTTCTGAACCTGTATCTCTACTGCTCCTGCAAGAGGGACCATGCTAGGTGCTTCCTGTGGATGCTCTTCGGGACTCCCACGCTTAGGAAGGTTGGGTGGCTTTCTCGGGGTTCATGACTTGTGAGAGAGGGGCCTGGAATTCATACTCAGGCCTCTTGATTCCAAAAGCCATGATGTTCCCACAACACCAAGCATGTCTCCTCGTTCTGAGCATTCCAGAAGCAGAACTCTTGTCTGTGACTCCATTGTGCAGTAAGAATTCAGTGTCATTTTGTAGGAAAAGATGGCGGTTGCCCAAGGCTGTGTGGCTCATTAGGTACCACCTGGAAGCCCAGGGCTTTCCTGATTCCTTCTCTTTCCCCTGCCTCTAGGCATCTTTATACAGAGCACAATGATGGTTCTGTGTAGGTAAAAAGGAGAAAGAGAGAGAGCGGAATCGTGGGATTTGAGAAAGCTGGCTTGCTCCGGTTATGTTATAGATGACAATGTGGACTCGGATAACTTGGCTAAAAACTTAGGTGGTTACTGGCAGAACGAGAACCTGGGTGAGGAAAGACATTCTGAAATGTGAGCATCGTGTAAAACCGGATTTGGGTCTCAAGGAAAGGTTCAGACTTGTTCTCTCTGAGGGCTTTGAAGGACATCAAAAAGAAACCACCAGAATGTTCACAATTGATATCTTCTAGGTAGTGGGATCATGGCTATATTTGTTCTTTTCCTTTGTATTCCAAGTTTTCTACATGGAGCAAGATGACTTTCAGAATGGAAAGTTTCATAAAGACAGTGGAAAGGGATGGTCACACCCAGGGAGGTGAGTTAGGGGCTCATTATTTTGGATTCCTTGTGTAGTTTTATGTTCAATACATTCTCAAAAGCAGCTGTGGTCTGTGGAGATGTGAACACGTGCAGGTTACTCACAGGAAAAGGTGAATGACTTTTTTCTGCCATTTGCTTTGGTGGAAAATATATGAGGTTGAGTAGGGGACACCAGAAGAGGTGGGGTGAGAACTCGAGGTCCCGGGCATCATTCACCGAGGCCTTAGGGACAGTGCACACCTGTGTGAAATCGCATATTTTGATGTCAGTCGTCATGGTAAATCAAATTAAGAACACCCAGCAGCTATAGGCTCTGGTGGTTTGTCCAGGTGCCAAGTTATGTTGAAAGACAGGCCCTGAGGCTCCTTTGCAAATGCAGGGGACAGACTGCCTTTCCATGGCTCACAGACATTCCAGGTCATTCTCCTGTCTCCTGCTGTCACCTCCATTGTTCTTCTCTGTCTTTCCCTCTGGATTGCAAGCCTTTTGGGGTCAAGACAGTGCTGTCTTCCTGTGGTCTTCCCCGAACCCAGCACAGGGCCTAGGATTCAGCAAGACGGGTGCTAAGCTGAGCTGAGTTAATAGGCAGAGAAAGCTAAAGGTCCAACTAGATATTGTAATTCATGTTGGGCCAGACCGCGGTGCCTCTCCAACTGGAGCATGCATCAGAATCAGCTGGAAAGCTTGTTAAAACACAGATTTCTGGGCCTCACCCCAAGAAGTTCTGTAGGTCTCAGGTGGGAACTGGGAGTCTGCATTGTTTTTAGTTATCTCCCCCTCTTTATATTGATTTATTTTTGTGTGTGTGTAATAAGAAACAACAGAATCTACCCTGTTAGCAAATTTTTAGATACACAATACAGTATTATTAAATCTAGGCTGTATGCTATATGGATCTGTAGGACTTATTCATCTTATATAACTGAAACTTTATCCCCTTGACTAATACCTCCCCGTTTCTCCCTCCCCTCAGCCCCTGAACCACCATTCTACTCTCTGCTTCTCTGAGTTTGACTATTGTGGATTCCTCCTATAAATGGGATCATAGAGTATTTGTCCTTCTGTGTCTGGCTTATTTCACTCAGCATAATGTCCTCCAGGTTCATCCATGTTGTCACAAATGGCAGGATTTCCTGCCATTTTTTATGGCTGAATAATGTTCCATTGTATGTATATACCTCATTTTCTTTATGTATGTATCCGTTGATGGGCATTCAGGTTGTTTCCGTATCTTGGCTGTTGTAAATAACGCTGCAATGAACATGGATGTGCGTATAAGAAAAAACACTTCCTCCTGTGTGTTTCTCCGTTACTCACACACTTACTATCACACTCACAATACTTCACTTCTGACACCAGGTGTGTGGGTTTTCCACATCTCAAGCAGTTCGCTGCAACACCAGCTGGGCATCCTGTAATCAATACGGTTCTGACACTACCTGGAGATAGCGTCGGATCCCACAAGTTGTGGGCTCTGTCCCACAAGACTGCTGCCCCACTTCAGATGCCAGTCGCAAATCCCAGGTTGTCACCTATACTTCTGACTGGTTGGCTATACATCGGGGTTCCCATGACCCCCCTTGGGTTTGTTAAAATGGCTCGCAGAACTCAGGGAAACACTTAGATTTACTGGTTTATTATAAAAGGATATGATAAAGGATACTGATGAACATCCGGATGGAAGAGATGCATAGGGCAAGGTATGGGGGAAGGGGCACGGAGCTTCCACTCCCTCGCCAGGCTTTACCCTCCCTGCACCTCCACGTGTTCACCAACCCAGAATCTCTCCAGACCCCATACTTTTGGGATTCTTATGGAGGCTTCCTCATGTAGGCATGATCAATCATTAACTCAATTTCCATCCCTTCTCCCCTTCCTGGAGGATAGGGGATGAGGTGGAAATTTCCTAGCTTCTAATCATGGCTTGGTCTTTCAGGTGACCAGCCCCCATCCAGGAGCCCACCAAGCTTTGCCTCATTAAAACATAAGTCACACCGATCACCCAGGAAATTCCAAGGGATTTAGGAGCCCTGTGTCAGGAACCAGGGTTGAAGTCCAAATGTTAGGTCCTAGTGCACTTATGACTTAGGAAATTACAAGGATTTTAGGAGCTGTGTGCCTGGAACCAGGGGCAGAGATGCAGAGACCAATATATACATTTTCTGTTATTTCCTAGTGTGCATTTAACTCGTCAAGATCTTGATTTCATTTCCTTTAAGTATATACCCAGAAGTGGGATTGCTGGATCGTATGGTAGTTCATATGGCCTTTTAAATTTTTCGAGGAACCTCCTTACTATTTTCCACTATAACTGCACCAATTTCCATTCCCACTTGAGTTCCCTTTTCTCCACATCCTCACCAACACTTATCTTTCATCTCTCTGATAAGAGCCATCCTAACAAGTGTGAAGTGATATCTCATTGTGATTTTGATTTGTATTTCCCTGGTGATTAGTGATGCCAAGCACCTTTTCACATACCCGTTGGCCATTTTTATGTCTTCTTTTGCGAAATGTCTATTCAGTTCTTTGGCCCATTTTTTAATCAGGCTATTGAGTTATAGGAGTTCCTCACATATTTCAGATGTTAACCCTTTATCAGATATATGGTTTGCAAATATTTTCTCCCATTCTGTAAGTTGCCTGTTCATTTTGTTGTTTCCTTTGCTGTGCAGAAGCTTTTTGGTTTGATGTAATCCCTCTTGTCTGTTTTTGCTTTTGTTGCCTGTGCGTTTGTTATAGAGTCTGAATTTCTAGCAAGCTCCTGGGAGATGCTGATACTCCTGGTTCTGGGACTGTACTTGGAGTAGCTTTGGGCTAGAGGGGCTGCCACCCTCTGCATCCCTTCAAGAGAGGTGGGGAAGCAGAGGGAATCACGCTAAGGAGTGGCAGAACACCACTGAAAAAATCAAAACCAGTATTATCCTGGAAATGTGAAAGCCCCTGCGTCTACTGCCTCTCTGCTGAAGTCACTGTAACGGGGACAGTCTGATGACTTGAGAGCCATCTCCTTTATGGCACTTCACACACTGTGACAAAGAACAGACTGCTCTTGGGATATAGAGCCTTTTGATTTGTTTCAGCAAGCTCTTAATTTCTGTGTCATATGGTGACATGTCAACATGTATGTGTTGCTTCAGACAGAAATTATCGTGCCTTTGTGTTTCATAAATATGCATTTGCCACTCAATCAAATAAGGTCAGAGGATCTTCAGGATTAACCTTTCTGCCCTAAAGCTGCCCTTTTCTGTAATTCACTCTGTTGCCATTTATGAAAGATTATTTATTTTTGAAAGTAGCACATAAGAAATGAGTTTAAAAATGTGCATATCTGGACATTTTGCTAACTTATACTTTTCCTCCTCTGACTATTTTCCTAAGCTTTCTGGATTCTTGAGTTAGGAAGGGGAATGACTACTCAGTTAAATAAGGAAGAGTTGATGGATGAACGATGCCTGAGGTTTTGAACGATGAGCACGTGAACAGAAACCAATGGCAGCCTCTTTGAATGGGAAAACCCTTCCATTCCTTCCTAAAGTGATCTGCTTGTGCCTGGTTATTAATGTTTCTATACAAATAAATATTTAAGACCGAAAGGTGAAAATAAAGCATATGTGTCATTTTCTCAACAGAATAGTAACCAAAATTGTCAGTTATGTTGTAATCAGTAATCTGTTGTTCCTTTTAATAAAATAAAAGCAGACAGAGGATTGGGCAGGGAGGTTCCTATAGGATTCAAGCGTGAGTAAGGATGACACTTTGAAATCAAGAAGAAGCTTCCGTCTTGGGTGCTAACTGCTGATAATATCCCACTAATGAGTAGAAACATCAATGAATAAATCAGATTTTGTAATGTGCGACTAAGAAATTACCCGGCTTTGCACACGACTTTTTCCTTCTCTCCTTTGAGAAACGGTGAAGCCCTCAGTTTCCCCAGGAGGGCCATGTAATTAAGTCCATGTGCAGTCAACTGCCTTTATTGAGTGTAAGTGAATTTATAGGCAGCAAGTGACACTTCGGGAGGCTTCTGTGCGGTGGCACAAGCTGCTTTCTTTAGAACGCAGGAGAAATTTATGAGCCTGCTGACATTAATGGAGGTGGCTAGATGACTTGGGGGGTACTGGCCGGAAACCCCTCCATCCATATATTTTTCATACTTGATGAAACACAGATAAATCTCTGTCCTGGGAGTCTGAAATGTGGGACCCATTGAAGCTTGGTGTCAGACCTCAGGGGAAAAATTTATCATGTGAGTAGTTCTGCTTTCTAAATCACTGCAAACTCTAGAGCTGGTCATTTTCACATTTGTGTAAGAATTTTTGACAATATGCATAAATTTTTAATAGGCCCTGACTTTACCAAATGTTCCATACCTCACGTTTGTTCACTGAAAGATATAAGGCATGGGTGTTTTTCTCCTCAATCTTCCTCAAATAAAAGAATATAAAGGCAGAGAGCTATGTCGAACATATTTATATAAGAAAGTAACATTAATCATTGAATAGATTCTGTAAGAAGTTAACATTGCCCTTCCCCCACCAACTTTTGTCCATGTAAATCATCGAGTTTCTAAAGCTGAAAGGAACTTTAAAAATTGTCTAATAGGCACACAGTACTTATTTTTTAATAACTGAATAAATAAACCTAGTTTATTTGGCGGAAAGAGAAAGGAACCGGGCTACCACAGTGATGGAGAGATTTGCTCAAATCACACAGCTAATTACTGGCACCTGCCCCAGGTTTCTTCATTTCCAGTAAAATACTATTTTCGTTATATATCTAGCTCCCAAACGCTCCTTTATTGTGTCTACAGCCTTATTTTAAGGCTTTATTACTGGAACCTAAACCACCAGTGTGCTTTCCACGGCAGTCAGCTCAGCTCTGCCTGCGAGCCCTATGTTAAGTACCAGGCGGGGGTTGCCGAGCCTGCAGGTTCTGGAGTGTCTCAAAGCTTGGCTCTGCCTGGGCAAGTCACTTAAACTTGTTAAGTCTCAGTTTCCTCATCTGAAAAATATTGACGATAACAGTACCTACCTCATAGGGCTGTTGAGATGATGATATCAAGTTCTGAGTACATAAGTGCCTAATAAATGAATACATTATTATGGAAGTTTCTTTGCAAATCATTTCAATACGTTTCCTAGATCAGGTTATCTAGAAATAACATTGCATTTTCAATAAAGACCATAGGTCATTGCTTTTGAGCCATTCGGTCTTCAGGAGAGAACCACAGCCGATGTAGAGAACCGAACCTGCCCCCTGGGGGCCAAGGACATCGTCCTTTCTAACTGTGTCTGACTTGAAATAGCCTCTGCTACTTTCGTGAGATCATCAACTTTGTCTAACAAATCCCCAGTCTTAAGGCTGACTTTGGTGACATCATATGATGGCAATGCAATAATCTGAAAAAAGAGGAGAAAAATCCTTGAACAAAAAATATATGATAGAAGCTACCCAAATCTGTTGCTGGTCTCTCCTCTTCCCTCCCACCTCTTCAAAACCAGAGGCCCAGGGCCCAGGCCTTGCCTCCCTCCATTCCCTTTCCTTCTCTGTCTCCATGGTAATCTCATCCAGGTGCATGGCTTTCAATTCCATCTATGTTTTGTTGACTCCCAAATGTGAATCTCCAGCCCAGAGCACGCTCTTAAATTCCAGACAGGGAGATCCAGCTGTCCACTCAATATCCCCACTCAGATGTAGGGGTCACATCTCAAGCACCACAAGTCCAGATCTGAAATGGCATCTTACCTCCTCAACCCTGCTCCACACAGCCTTTCCCATCCCAGCAGATGGTGAATCCACCCTTCCCGGCTCTTAGCATCATCCCTGACTCCTGTCCTTCTCTCAGCCTAGCATCCAGTCAATCGGAAAATTCCATTGGTTCTACCTTCAAAATATGCCCCAAACCCACCCACTTCTCAGGCCTCCATCTTTGCTGCCGCTCCAGTCTGGGTTTGAGCCTCATCAGCCCCAGCCTAGACTGCATTAGCCTCCTAATTCATGTCCCTGCAACTACCTTTGTTTGCAAAAATCCGTTTTCAGTATGACAGTGTATCTGTTCTCTATTGCTGCAGAACAGTATCACTCAGACTTACAAACTCAGTGGCTCAAAACCACACCCACTGATGCTCCTATGGTTTCTGGGGGTCAGGAGGCAGGGTTAGCTGCATCCGCTGCTCAGGGTCTTGTAAGGCTGCAGTCAAGGCGTCAGCTGGGGCTGGGGTCTTATCTGCTTCCAAGCTCTCAGTTCCTTGTGGGCTGCCAGACTGAGGGCCCCAGTTCCTTGCTGGCTGTTGGCTGGAGGTGGCCCCCAGCTCCTTGCCAGGCGGGCGTCTCCCTATGGCAGCTTGCTTCATCAAAGCCTGCAAGGGAGAGAGTCCGGGAGCAAGGTAGAAATTACAACCATATAGAACGTTCAGAGTAGTGACATGCTGTTGTCATGCTTGCTGTTCTCTTGATTACAAGCCAGTCGCAGGTCCCACCCACACTCAAGGGGAAGGAAATACACAATGGTGTGAACACCAGGAGGCAGAGAACACAGGCGTGGCCTTAGAGTCTGTCCACCACAGAGAGGAAGAATCATCCTTTATAAACCCAAGACAGGTTGTGACCCTGTGACCCTGACCCCTTTTCACTCCAGGAAGGTGGGTCCGAGCTCACCACCCGTCCTGCGCCACTGCCTGAGCCGGTACTCCCAGATGCTCAGATGCCCCGGTACCTTCCTGCCCGGAGCAGGAGCCAGGGACCCACCCCTGGAGTCCCTCCACAGGAATTCCAGCATTTGGAGAATGCGCTTCCATAGTTTCCGTGCCCAGAACTGTCCCCAGTGTGTGTTTTGTTGTTCTTTCTAGTGGATTCTGGGAGAAGGTTAGAGGCTTGCACTTATGATACTGAATCCTTATTCTGAAGGATAAAAAAAAATTATATGTCATGATTTTTTTTTTTTTGGTTTTTCATTTCCAATTTGTTTGTGTTTTGATTTTTCTCTCTGACTCAATCGTTCTGTCAGATGGTATTTTTAGATTTCCAAGTAGTTCAAAATTAGACCACGAGTGCTTATTCCCGGAAATACAAATAGTTAAGTGGTAGGAAAATTCAATATTATGTATATCAATAAAAGCAATATGATCATTTCAGTTCATGCAGAAAAATCATTTGATAAAATTAAAGCTCACTTCTGGGGCCGGCCTGGAGGCATAGCGATTAAGTTCTCGAGTTCACCCGGGGTTCTCGGGTTTAGATCCTGGGCATGGACCTGCTCACCACTCATCAAGCCATGCTGAGGCAGCTTCCCACATGGAAGAGCTACAGCTCAACAACTATGATACACAGCTACGTACTGGGCCTTTTCGGAGAAAAAAGAAAAAAAAGAGGAATATTGGCAACAGATGTTAGCACAGGGCCAATCTTCCAAAAAAAAAAAAGTTATAAAATAAATAAATAAATAAAACCCACTTTTTATTTTAAAAATTTAAGAACAGAAAGACAAGGGTTCATTCTTAGCATAATAAAATGTAAGCTGAATAAAAACAAGGATTTTTATATCTTCTGTTTACTGCTTTTTCCCAGTGCCTAGAACAGTGTCTGGCCCATAGGAGACACTCAATAAATATGTTCTAAATGAATGAATGAATGAATGAAATATCAAGTATTTTTTAAAACAGAAGAGAGCTATACACTTAATGATAAAACACTGTAGACCTTCCCATGAAAGAAAAGGACGATATGGATGGCTTTTGCCCCTAAAAATTATTAGTGCCATTATATAAATTATTGTCAGTATAATGACATGAAAAGGAAATAAGAATAAATATTTTAAAGAAAGTGGCAAGATGCATTTTTTAAATGAATGATAGACTAAATATGAAAGAGAAATACATGAAAATTTAAGAAGTCTATAAGTGTTAAAAGGAAGAAATGAGAAAAGATGTGAATAAATAGCAAGAGATGCCATGTTTCTGGTTAAATGGAAAGATGACACATCTGCTCTAGGTAATTTATAGAGATAACGCAATTTCAATTAAAATCCCAACAAGATTATTTATTGAACTTGAAAACATAATTATTAAAGTCATTAGGATTAAAATAAGAAAATAAGGAAGGACAAATTGCACTTTACTTTCAAGTATATTATAAAGAAAAATAAGATGAAGGCACTATACTAATGTAAAAACATAACCATAGATCAATGAACAAAGTAGAGAGCCCAGGAACTGACAAATACAGATGGAAATAAATAGCGCATGATAAATTAACTAAAAAAAAAGTAATAAGAATGGAAAAAACCTAGTTGCAATACTAGATTGCTGTAATTGTTAGAGCCAACAGGGAGTGGAAAACAGAATGGAGGGTTTAACTGCCCTAGAGGGAGATCACAATTTTCTAACTACAGAAAGAAAAATATCTTCAGAGAAAATTGGGCTAATTTCACTGTAAAAATTACGAGGTCTCTATAATAATCAAACCCTAAAATAAGACATATAGGGAAACCAACCAATTATGAAATTTATTTTTTATTATAAATTATTTTACTTTATTGTTTCATTTAATTACAAACATAATTCCCATTTGCTGTAGCAAGGAAAACAATACTGAAATGTATAAAGAAAAAATTAATGGTCATCTTCCCTCCAGTCCCACGCCTCTGAGCTAATTCAGGTGCACCTGCAAACACACACACAGGCGTGAAGCTCTCCTCCCATCCGCTTTTCTTTGGATAACCGGTATCACTGCCCAGCCTGGTCTTTCCCCTTAACATCCTATCATTAACATTCCTGCTGTTCCTATAGAGCAGATTAGTCTTAGAGAGCTGAATTTATTCATCCATCCAAGTGTTTATTAAGTGCCAGTCGTGAACAGGTGCAGTCAGGTCCATAAGCTGAATTCCACAGTGAGGCTTTACCATAATTACATGACTATTTCCCATTGAATGATTATTGCAGTTTTTTAATTAGTTTTTATTATTTACAGTTTTGCTAGTACAGACAGTGCGTCACAAAATATCTCTGCTTTCATTCCTGTAAGGATTCCAAATAGTGGAATTGTTTGCGCAAACAATGTGTGCATGGGAAAGGTATTTAATGAAAACGTAACAGCTCAAGTATCAGGACTCCACTGTCTAAGGGTTTATGCAGAGTAAGCCGCTGAGATTAGTGGGGGCGCCCTGGGCCCCTGGGTCCAGTTGGAAGCCCATGTTGGAATCTAGGCTCTTCCCGGAAGGAACTATTTGTCTTTGATAAGTCACTTAAACTCTCACATTGTCAAATTTCCGCCTTTGCAAAATGGAAAGAAGTGCTTATCTCGCAGAATTTCTGTAAGGGGGACGTGAGAAACTACTTTGTGAAAGGCACGTGAAAATGCTTTATAAACTTCATGCAACGAACACGTGAGCTGTTATCATTTCTGTTAAATAAGTGGATCCAGGAGACGAGGAGACAGGTACACAAATGCACGTGGCATGTACAGTGTCAACCTCACTAGTAGCTAAGGAAATGCAAATTCAAATCGTGCTTCCATTCACACCCAGACTGGCCAAAACCGTGAAGGCAAAAGGGTGCAGGCATCAGAGAAGAGGAGGAGCGCTAACGCATGCGCGCGGCAGATGAGGCCTGGGAAGCCAGGCCTCCCACCCAAGGAGCCGGAAGATCAGGGTCTGGTGTCCTCTCTCGGCTCTTCGCCGAGGACTTCTGTGGACGGTAGGCCTCTGGAGATCTTCTGAGAACAGCACTTCTCCAGGAGTGGAGCATGGCCCATGCCGGCAGGAATCTCACTGGTGGAAATTTAGCATAAGGAAATATTCTAAAGAATATTGCTTAAAGCTGTGAGTACTCATCTGCAATTAGTAAGGTGTGGGAAAACCCCCCAAATGTCCTGCAACAGAAGCTAGGACTACAGCTCGTTGATCACATTTCCTGAACAAACAGGACTCCCAGGCAACCAAAGATCTTCTTTTCCCTTTCCTGGGGCGGAACAACAGACGGCAGAGGGAAATGGGCACAGCGTGGCGCGCCTGTCTTTGAATTCTATCGTTTTCAGGAAGTGAGCAGGGCCCTTCCCAGGGTATTTTCGTCGTCCTGCCTCCCCCCAGAATAATTGGTTGTGAGGGAGGTTGTGGTTATACCGCATTTAATTCTTCCCATTTAAGACAATGAGACACCGGCTCCTGGAAAGCGATTCTTGAGCAGAATGTCTGATTTTCAAGAACAGGTTGCCGCTGTTAGCAGGAGACGCCTGTGAGGTGTGAACTAAGGTCACCCGAATTGAGTTGAGTGGCAGCGGTGACAGCCCTAGACAGGCCAGCCTGGCACTTCGGTGTCTAAGAGTGCAGAGGGCGTGTCTCTGCCCCCGCCCTGCCCCCAGAAGGTGGAGCTCCGGTGGAAAATTGTCAGGCACAATAAGGAAATGGCAGCAACATTGCCTGAGTCAACCCTACTTGTACAAAATAAGATGTGGGGCACTTCCCACTTCCCATTATGGAGATGAGGGAGGGGCAGGTCTGGCTGGCCACTGGCCTCCTGCGGGAGTTGGGGCTGAGCTCCACGTGCCTCAGGCAGGAGCTCTTTTAGGCTAAGAAATGCACAGGACTAATGCCATATCTGTGGGGCCAAAGACAGGGATTGAAAGTAGGGGTCACGAGCCAAGGAATTGGGTGAGGGTGTCGGGGGAGAACCAAGTGAGACCAGTTTGAGATCAGAGGGTGGGGTGGCTGGGGAGTCAGAGACACTGCTTTACACATGAACCCTACCTGGAAGCTCCTTTAGGGGCCAGTGATGTGATGGGTGCAGGCCCCACTTAAGAGCCAAGGGGGTGAAAGCTGTTACCCTAAATAACTTCAGTGTGCATGTGGAAGGGTTGCTTTCTGAGTCAAGAGCTAGGATTGACGAAAGAAGCTGTAGAAAATGTTGAATTACCAGAACCTTCCAACTCTGGAACACTTAGAAGATCAGTTCTTTCGCAGGGATGGGGGTTTGGGGGCGCCTCGGCTTCCTCCTTTCATAACATTCCAGGATAATCCGAACTTAGTGATGGCAACGTGTCATTTGCTTTTGAAAAATATCAAACAATCTCTAAAGATTGATAGATAATATATGGCACATTCAGTGTTCATATTCAAATCTTTCTAAATACTTTTTAGGGAGTGGATTTAATGAATAAAGTCTATCTTTTGGAAATTATATTTAATTTGAGTTAAATTTTGTTCCAAAAAGCTGTATTCTTGCTTTAGAAATATTTAATCCCCATGAGATATGCCAGTATTTTCTTGTGGGTGACTAAATGCTGACAGAGCTCAGAATATCTGGTAAATCCACAGTGTTATCAGATTCCACATTTCTCAAACTCTGTGTTCGTGGATGATTCTCCCCTTTTCTGTTTCGTTCTGTAGATTTGGGTGAAGTGAGAAAGTCCTCACGTGCATAGTGCAGGTTATTTTTCGTGCATCCGTGTGCTGAGTTCCATTTTGTGCATCACTTGCCCCATTGAGTGGTTTGTATGCCCAATTCGGCAACCTGGTTTGGCTTTTCCTGTTGCTGCAATTGGAGAGCAAATGGAAGTTGCCGGGGGGGATTCAAGAATGCCATTCTAGAATTCTAGAATGTACCATTCTAGCACATGCTGCACGTTAACTCTGCAAATCAGCAAAATGATGAAAGTTCAAAGATAATCAAATGTCTTTGGAATTAAGATTCAAAGTATAATTGAGGGAAAGCTGTGATTTAAATAATTATCATGCACAAGGTAGCATATTTAACGCTTAATCATTTTGCAGAAGATTTTGTGTTAAAATTTGTTTGAAGTAGAAAAGATCCCTGCATCTATGAAAGTACTTTCCAAACTGCAAAGAGAAACTGAGGTAATCATCCAAGACTACTTAACATTCCCCCTCTTCTCCACCCCAAATATACACACGTCAGCAAGACCTTTGGTTATGAGATAAGAGGGAACCTATTTTATTTGGTCAAAAAATTTATTTTGTACAAGATAGTCAGGGAAGACCTCTCTTCCTGACACGATGACGTTTGAGCAAAACCTTAAAGCAAGTGAAGGAAGACACCACTTGGTGTATTATTTTATCTCTGAGAGTGAGCATCTCTCTGCAGAGGGAGCATTGAGGTAGATTGAGGAGCAAAGAGGAAGGTGGTGGGAGGTGAACCAGGGAGGTAGCAGGGGATGTTGTAAGTGGAGGAACCATATAATTGAATGTCCAAATCAGGACAGTTCTAGGAATGAAAGGGAGTGCACATAACTCAGGCCTGTCCTGAATAAATGGAGACATAGGTTAACCTAATTATATGGGCATTGGTTTCATTTTGAGTGAGAGAATTGGAGAGCAGAGAAGTGGCATGATTAAAAGGATCACTCTGGCTGCCACATGGAGTATAGACCAAAGGAGAGCAGGAGGCTGCATGGAGACCGGTTAAATCACAATAACATAAATTTGAGATAATGGTGGCTTGGGCCAGTGGAGGCAATGTGAAGTGGTCGGATTCTAGACATATTTGGAAGGTAGAACTAACGGAGTTGCTGATGGATTGAACATAGGTATGAAAGAGAGAGGAGTCAGGATGATTCTAGGGTTTTGGCCTTGGAGCAACTGGAGAAAGAGTTTCTATTTTCTGAAATGGGGAAATGCAAGAGGGAGAGGAGATTGGGGGAGGAGGTGAGAACAAGAGTTGAGCTTGGGACACTTAAGTTTGAGATACTTACTGCACACCCGAAGGGAGGCGTTGGGCCGGGAGTTGAATGTGTGAGTCTGCAGCTCGGGGGAGACGTGAAGGCAGGAGACATAGCCTTGGAGAGATGAAGCCTGCTGGTGATGTTTAAAGCTAGGAAGCTGGATGAGATCATAAGGTAGTGAGCACAGAAGAGAAGAGCCCAGGGTCCCCCAGCACTTACGGCAGGTGGGGGAGACGAGGAGGTTCCAGCAAAGAGGAGCAGGAGAGGAGAACACAGAGAGAATCCAACAAACAAATCATTTTAGGGAGAAGAGATGATTGAGCGCTCAAGTACTGCTTATAGGTCACGTACTGTGAGCTCCTTCTATGTAAGGCAGAGAAGGAGGTGCCTTAAGAGACAGAGAAGAAGTGGTGAGAGGCAGGAGGGAGCCAGGAGGATGCCAAGCCTGGAAGCCAAGGACAGAGAACCTTTCAGGACAAAGGACTTGGTCATCTGAGAGATCAAGAGAGAGCGGAGTGGTAAACATCCACGGGAGTTAGCAACATCAAACTCATTGTAAACTTGTGTATGAGTCTCCTAGGGCTGCCCGAACAGAGTACCACAACCTGGGGGCTTAAACAACAGAAATTTGTTCTCTCACAGTTTTGGAGGCCAGAAGTCCAAGATCACAGTGTCGGCAGGGTTGGTTCCTTCCAAACGCTGTGAGGGACAGTCTGTTCCAGACCTCTCTCCTTGGCTTGTTGACAACTGTCTTCTCCCTGTGTCTTCACATCATATTCCCTCTGTGCCCAAATTTCCGCTTTTTGTGAGGACACCAGTCATATTGGATTAGGGCCCATCTTAACTAACGTATGACCTCATCTTAACTGATTACGTCTGCAATGACCCTATTTCCAAATGAATTCACATTCTGAGGTACTAGGGCTTGGGACTTCAACCTAAGAATTTTGGGGGGACCACGGTTCAGCCCATAACACCTTGTAAGAACTATTTTAATGGCAGCAGTGAATGTGAAGGAGTCTGTTGAAAAGTTGGACTGGGAAGGAGAGCAGAGACGTATGTGAGTAGCTGGAGAAGGACGAAAGTTCAAGGAAGATGAGCGTTTTCTCAGTGAGAGAGTCCTGAGCGTGTTTCAGATTCACAGGGAAGCATCCAGTTGGGAGGGAGCTGCTGGAGAGAAAAAGGGCCCTGAGGAGTGTAAGGAGTGAGGAGGCAGGAGGCCAGACACGCCGTCAAACTAGACGGTGGAGTTGCTTGTAAAGGTGGTCGTCGAAGGAGTATGGTGAGGAGTGTGAAGAGGAGAGAGTGCTCTAACTTTTAGTGCAAATGTATTCACAGTTTTTATCCAAGACCTGTCTAGGCCAAGTGATGCACAGGTCAAGACAGAACGTGGTCAGGCAGTGTGGACAGGCAGTTTCTGAGGCCAAATATATGCATCAGCCATGTGATTGTGGAATGTGAGCTGCATGAGGACAAGTTCTGACATCTTTTAATCTTCAGATCACTGTCTCCCATCACTGCATCCAGAATCTAGTTGGTACTGAACGGAGTGTTTGTTGATTGACTATATGAGTGAGTGGATGGATGGATGGATGGATGGATGGATGGATGGATGGATGGATGGAAGGAAGAATGAGGAGTGAGTACATGAGGCCACTAAAGTAGCTGCTCTGATGGTAGCTCCATGGACAGAATGGCACGCATAGTGGCTGATCTCCCGCCATCCTCACTGCAGGTGCATTTGTCCCAGACTCCCCCATACTGCATTGTGTTCAGTTCCTTTCAAAGCAAGGCTGAGGAGCTGAGTCACGTTCCTGCTGAATGAGCCCATAGGAAAGGTTCAAGAGACCTGACATATTTCATCCAGACAACGATGTAACTGTCTCAAAATGTTTGAAGGACAATCCTGTGGGAGTGATGGGGCAAAAGCATTGGGGGAGGGGGAGCTGCTGGGTCCTCAGCACAAACCAAGGCCATGACCCCAATTCAAAGTCATTGTGGTCCTCACCACCATGCACCTGCCTTAAAAAAAGTTTCATTTAACCATATCCTTGAGGATGCAGTAAAAAATAATTTTATTAAGACTTGAGCCTTGAATACGTAGCTTTTTAATATTGTGTGTGAGGCAGTGGGAAGAGCTCATACGTGCCTGCACTGCACACCCGGTGTGATGGCTGCCTGGAGGAAGAGCGCCTGTGACGGTGTCCAGCTGCAAGCCGAACCGGCCACTTTTTGTGGAATGTCACAGTTGAGAAAGTGACTGACAAACTCTCATTATTAGGACTTGGGTTTTGTGGAGAGATTTTCTCAAAAATGAACCAAATGAGGCTGAAGAAAAACAACTGAGAGTATTTGTTGCTGATAGTAGAATTCGAGCTTTCTAGAGAAAATTAAAATTTTGAGAGTCTTAGAGTCATCTCTGTGAGTTTGAGAGCTTCCCATTACTTAGACTTTGGTTATGAGATTGGTGGAGTTATTAATGAATGTGGTTTTTGATATGATGAAATGTGTCAACATTGGGAAGATCCACATAACCATTATTTTTCACATGACTGAGAGCTGATGTTACAAAATCATGTGTGACTGAAAGATCTGTTCAACATGCAGGACAGACCAGTGGATTTTAATGTGAGAGAGAAGGAAAAGTTTATTGATGTGGTTTCAGATTCCACATCACAAGCAGCCTTTAGGAAGCTACCACTTGTCAAGTTGTGGTGTAGAATCAAAGCAGAATATTCACAGTTATCTAAAAGGCTGTTAAAATATTCCTCCCTTTTCCAGTTGCACAGCTGTGTGAGGCCAGACTTTCTTCCTATATGTCAACCAAAACAACGTATTTCACCAGATTGAGTACAGAAGCAGATACGAGCACCCAGCTACCTTCCATTAAGCCAGACCTTAAAGAGACTTCAAAAAATGCAGAACAGAAACACTCTTCTCACTAACTTTTTTTGTTTTGAAAAATACATTATTCATTAAAAATGTTACTTATGTGAAAATATAATGGGTTTATTATTGCTTGTTGTTGTTGTTGTTGTTTGCAGGGGAAGATTTGCCCTAAGCTAAGATCTGTTGCCAATCTTCCTCCTTTTTTCCCATTTGCCTCCCCAAAGCCCCAGTACATAGTTTGTATCATTGTGAATTCTTCTGGTTCTTCTGTGTGAGCCGCCACCACAGCATGGCTACTGACAGACGAGTGGTGTTGTTCCACACCCAGGAACCGAACCCAGGCCACCAAAGTGGAGTGTGCAGAACTTTAACCACTATGCCATCAGGGCTGTCTCTATTGTTATTTTTAAATGAATTAAAAATGCATATTTTAGACATTTCTCAGTTTGAATATCTAACAGAGTATTAATAGCTATAACTCACATAAATGAAAGCTCTTTGGGATACTCAAAAATTATCAAGTATGTAAAGGGCTCCTAAGGCCAAAAGTTTGAGAAGCACCATTGCAGAGTTGTCTTAAGCATGGTCATCTCCTCTAACCATTAGATTCTAGTCTTTGGTGGATTAATGGAACTAACTTGGTAATCTTTTCTTTCTATATGTGGAATAAATATGACACTTGTGTCAAAGTCAGTTTCCTTTTTTTTTATTGAGGTCACATTAATTTATAATATGTAAATTTCAGGTGTACATCATTACATTTCAGCTTCTTTATAGACTGCGTTGTGTTCACCACCAAAAGTCTAGTTTCCATCCATTGCCACACACATGTGCCCCTTTATCCCGTTCACCACCACCCCCCACCCCCTCTGGTAACCACCAATCTGTTCTCCGTATCTATGTGTGTGTTTGTTTTCAAAGTCAATTTCTTTTACAAATATTAACTACATATCCCTCCTGAAATTCCCAAACGTTAGATTTCAAAGTTTGCTTTTTAAAATGTAGAAGTTGTATAGTTACAGAAAAAAAAATTATTATTTGGAACTCATAAAATATAGGGCCTTAGACTTACTAAAGCCTAAAGCCTGTGTGTGTATTTCATGTGCTATTACTAAGTTTGTAATTTGAACAATTCCATCCTTCTGTTTAGTTTCAAAATCCTGTGTTTATCTTGAATTTTAAACAGGAAGAAATGATTTGTGCTTCTGCCTTCATTCTTAACTCAAGCACAGAGTATCTCAAAAATTAAAAAAAAAAAAAAAAAGAGGAAGAAAAGTACAGTCTGTTTTAAAGAGAGATATGTCTGTCTCAGAGTAACAATTTCCTTGAGGAAGGAAACCTGCTCCTGAATGTCACCAGATCCTTCTGCTCCTTAGAGACATCGTGTTTGGCCTGTGATTGGCAGGGAACCCCCACCCTAATAACCATCACTCATTTAAGCGAACATAAGAGAGCCAGCCAGGGCCGGCCCCGTGGCTTAGCGGTTAAGTGCACGCACTCCGCTGCTGGCGGCCCAGGTTCGGATCCCGGGTGCGCACCGACGCGCCGCTTCTGTGGCCATGTTGAGGCCACGTCCGACATACAGTGACTGGAAGGATGTGCAGCTATGGCATACAACTATCTACTGGGGCTTTGGGGGAAAAAATAAATAAAATTATTAAACAAAAAAAACAAAGAAAACCAACCAATGGGGAATAGAACAGACAGGCCTGCACTCATTGCTATTTAATTTGCATTTTTTTCCTCCTCAGGAACTTAACTGGCACATTTCCTGACTACCCTAAAGAAGAGGAAGGAGGGTCCGCTATTATTTTTTCTAACAAGACCCCACAACAGGTACTAATATGCTTGAGAAATAAAATGCAAATGTATCAGAATCACATTTCTTTAAACTTAATGGATTTGCTGTGCTATTAGGTCTTTGGTTATTTTCCTACAAATGTTTACATGGATATGCTTTTGATGTTCATCGATGTGTGTATTTTCAAATTTATTTCAGACTGAATTCATCCTTTCTCCTGTCTTACCTTTGAAAGAGATGTGACAGCACATGGTGCTCATCTTAGTGAATTCTGAGCAGCTTGGTTTCAGGAGCCCTTTGTGTTCTGGTCCCTGCTTGCCTCACAGTCTCATCTCCCATCCCCTTTGCCCCCAATCTTCACACCATTAACTCCAGCAGTCCACTCGCCCATCCTTCACGTCTCATGTTGCTATACCTTATTGCCTCCATGCATGTCCCTGCACTCCAGGTGCCCTCCTGCCCTTCCTTCTCTGCTTAATTCCTGCTCACCTGTCAAGACTCAGCTCTTTGCCATATTAATGTTCTTCCAGAGAAACACCATTTGATCATCTCTATAGATATGCCAGGGGCATTTGATGAAATTGACATCTAAAGCTGTTTTTAGAAATGTCTTAATAAGCTAGGAATAGGAAAATTCTTCCTAACCTCAGAGTATTTATCATATAAACCAAGAGAAGATTTGCATTATACTCAACAGTGAAGTGTGAAAGGCATTGCCATTAAAAGTGAAACTCGAGAACAGTTGCTATCGGAACTATTAATATTTCCCTGCAAGTTGTAACAAATACAATAAGATAAGAAAAAGAAAAGGATTTATAAAGATTTAAAAAGTGGTAATTTCATCATTGTTTTCAGATTATGTGATTATCTTCCTAGAAAACACAATAAACAACAAGAAATTATATTGACATATTATACAGAATTGTACAGAATTATGCTGACAAAACTTTACTGAAGAAAATAAAAGAAGACTTGAGCAAATAGACTGATGGATTGTTTCCCTGGATAGAAAAACTCAATATTTCATGCATTATTACTAAATTTGTAATTCTAACAACTCTGTCCTTCTGTTTAGTTTAGTACTTGTCAATAAGACAAGTACACATTATCTTTCCAATATACTATGCAGTCAATGCAGTTCCAATCAAATCAAAACAATTTTTATTGACAAAATTATTCTCAAGTTTATATGGAAGAATGAATGCATGAAAATAGGCAAAAAATTTTTGAAAAAGAACTATAATCATGGAGAACTTGCCCTACTTGGTATAAATAAGGTTATGAAGATAAAGTCATTAAAACATCATAGTATTGGGAAAAGAATAGACAGATAACAGCAGTAACAAAAATAGCGTGTCACGTGCACGCATGCAGCATTTTTTGGACAAATATTTGGTGTCAGGCCTTAGACAAAACACTTTATGTAAATTAACTTTGTCAATCCTCCCAACCTATGAAGATCTAGCTATTTGGCCACATTCACAGTTAATAAATTGCGGAGCTGAGAGTCAAACCCAAGGAGTCTGACTTCAGAATAGTGTGCTCAGAAACTGACTCAGGTACAAATTGGAATTCAGTAATATAATGATGACATTTCTCATAAGTGGGGAAGGATGGATTATTCAATAAATAATATTAGGACAATTGGCTCAATTGTCCTAATTGACAAAATTTGTCCCAATTTGACAAAATTAAGTATATTCTTACCTCCCTTATTATACAAAATAAATTTCAGATGCATTAAGTATTAACATGTAAAATATTAAACCACAAATTACCAGAAGAAATTGTTTGAATATTTAATAATAATGGGAAATAATTTTAGAAGTGTACGACCATAGGCAGAAATCATAGAGAAAATAGGCTGATATGTTTGACTACATAAAACTCAAAAGGCAAAAAATATCATAAATGAAATTAAAATCATATGATAAACTGAAGAAAATATTTGCAACATATGTGACAGTATGTATCTTTCATATATAAAGAGTTCTTAGAAAATAATAAGAAAAATTTGAACACCCAGTAGAAAAGAAGGCAAAAAATATTAACTTAATTTTAAAAATTTATAAACTCACTGCCAAAGAGATTTAAATATAAAATAATGTTGCTATATCTCTTTTCACCTATAGGATTGGTAAAAATTTTAAGTCATGATAGTAACTAGGTGTTGGTGAGCATGTGGGAAAAAGTCACTCTCCTACATTGCTGCTGGATACATAAATTAGCATGACATTTTTTGAGGAACATGGACCAAGTAAATATCAAAATATTTAATGTTCATACCCTTTGACCCATAAATGCTATTTACGGAATTTATACTAGGGAAGTAATAAGACAAGTTGCTGTAGATCAGGGACAACAAACTTTTTTCATCAAGGGCCAAATACTAAATATGTGAGGCTGTGGAACGTACACCCTGCCACAGCTGCGTAACTCTGCCTTTATAGCGTGAAAGCAGACACAGACAATATGTAAATGAATGGGCATGGCTGTGTTCCAATAAAACTTCATTTACAAACGTGGGCAGCAGGCCAGATTTGGCCCATGCGATGTGATTTGCTGACCCCTGCCATAGATGGTTGAAACAGCTATTCATGTCTGCACTGTTTATAGCTTTGACAAAGAGGGAGACAGGCTGAGGTTGGTCCGTAGGGAATTAGTTGAGTGACGTGAAGCACTATAAAGCGGTAAAGACCAGAGTTCCTCAACCGCAGCGCTCCCCACCCCACAGTCAGCCTCCTCGTGTCCCTCTGCTCCCCTGCGTGAGCCCCGAGCATCAACCGCAAGTGCTCTTCTCCCTATCAAAGCTGACCGCAGTTCCCCGAGCCTTCCCCTCCAGAGCACTCCTGTCCTCCTCCTCCGCACCCCGTGACAGCTTCACCTCCACTCTCTTGTTCGGCAGTTCGTCCAGCCCTGCCTTGAGCGGCTGTCCTTTTGACTTGGTGCTATTTCCCTTTTTCAGATGTGTAGGTCTTGTCCGTCCAGCTAAATCATCAGGACAAGTTGTGTCTTGAAAGCCCGTGGCCAGCAGCCAAAGGCGTTTCGTGTTAGTTTAGAAAGGTAACGATTCTAGGATTAGGAATGTTGGTGGAATGTCTGAGCTGTCCGTGAGGAACATTCGAAAGTAGAGTTAATGTGTAGTCAAGCTAAAAACAAAGAAAACGGAGGACGTCTGGTTAATACATTAAAATAAAACAAAGGGGGCACAAAGCAGCACGACTTTAAAAGGCAGGTGATTGAAGAGTCAGGAGAGCGTCGTGGCACACGCTAGGTCTGCAGCGTTAGGCAAGCTATGTCCCTTCCGTGTCTCAGTTTTCTCATCTGCAAATGGAGATACTGGCAGCACCTACCTCCCTGGGCTGATGTAATAATTAGATGAAGTGATGCATGTAATGTACTTGGAGCAGAGCTTGGTACATTGAAATCTTTCAGAAGTCTTAGCAGTTGTTACTGAGGGGAGGAGGAGGAGGAGGAGGAGGAGGAGGTAGACTGAGCATAATCATCATAACATGTACATAAATGGTCAGATTTATATTTGTAAAAACAAAAGCAATACAAAATACTTTTTATGACGTGAGCATAATCGCATTGATACCAAACCCCCAAAAAGATTGAATACAAATGGAACCACAGATTAGTCTTCCTCATGAGTATTAATGCAAAAATTCAAACTGAAATATTGGCACACTAAAACCAGCAGCGCACTAAATGAGCAAAGCACCACAATCAAGTGGCATTTATTCCAGAATGCATGAATGATTCGAGATGAGGCTGTCTCTAAATACACTGCAGCATATGAAGAGACCCAAAAGGGAAAACCATACGCTTATCACCATGGGTGCTGAAAGGGCGTTTTGCAAATTCAACATCCATTTTTGATACTAAAAAATAAAACAAAAAAATTGGCATAATGGATACTTCTTTAACAGACAAAATATTTCCTAGTTCAAAAGCTAATACCATACTTAATGAAATTCACTAGAAAAATTTCCACTAATGTCATGAAAAATACAAGGATGGCCATTATCACCATTGTCCCATAGGATCTATTGAACACTGTTAGACAAGAGAAGGAACGTAGAGATACAGAAATTGGAATAGAAGAGGCAAAATGATCACTTTTTGAAGATATGTTCTATCCTTAGAAAAACAAAAAAGAATAAACTGAAAAACTACTTTAAACAATATGGGAAGTAAGATGGGGAATTACAAAATTAATATGCAGAAAGCAAAGCTTTTGTATGTACAAACAGCAGCTAGATAGAAAATATAATAAAAGAGTCCATTTATAACAGCAACAACAACATAAATGTAAAATATCCAGGAATAAACTTAATAAATGTGTTTTCTATGTAAAGAAAAGTTTTAAACATTCTGAGGGATGCAAATGAAGAGATGGAAAAGCATACCATGTTCTTAGGTAGGTATACTCAACATCATAAACACTTTGACTCTCCCAAACATCATCTATAAATGTAATATGATCCAGATAAAAATACCAATAGCATTATGTTGGAGCTTGGGGGGTGGGACACGTGGAGGGTGACCAACCTGATCTTAAACTTTGGGTAGAAAGTAAATGACCAAGAATAATCAGTAAAATTTTGAAAACAAAAGGTAATGAGGAAGAACTAGCCCTGCCAGGTATTAAAACATGTTATTAAGAGCCCACTGGTACAGGAAAATGACTAGAAAGACACATCAATGGGAAAGAATAGAAAATCAAGAAATATACCCAAATACATATGGAAATTTAGTATTTAATAAAGGTGGCATCTCACCTGTCTAGGGTAAGAAAAAAAGACCCTTTAATAAATGGTATTAGACTAACCAGGTTGTCATCTGAAAAAGAAGAAAATTATATCTCTATCTCTTTATACTTTACCCCAGAATGATTCCAAATGGATCAAAGATTTAAATGTCAAACAAAACAAAAACACAAAAGAACTAGAATAAGCCAAGGAAGAGATATGTCATAACCTCAAAGTTGGAAAGACCTTTCTACCTCTGTTACACAACCCAGGAGTTGTAGAAGAAAAAAATGATACATTAAATAACACACAAGAAATTTTTTTAACCTGCGTGGCAAAACTGACTCCATGTAAAGTCAAATGACAGATGACACACCAGGAGAACTATTTGTAATGCATATCACAGATGAGAGATCATTTTTCTGATATACAAAGAACTCCTACAGCTCTATAAAAAAAGATCAATAACCCAATATTTTAAAAAGCCAAAGGATATGAACAGACAGTTCTCAGAAAAGAAAATCTAAATGGATTTGAAACATAAAAAAAGATGTTCAACATATGAAAAGATGATCAACCTCACACATATAAGAGAAATGCAAATTAAAACTACACTGACAGACAGAATTGATAAATTGGACCTCATCAAAATTCAAAACTTCTGCACTTCAAAAGACACCATTAAGAAAATGCAAAGACAAGAACAGACTGGGAGAAAATATTTGAAAACATATACCTGATAAAGGATTTGTATCCAGAATATACAAAGAACTCTTACATCTCAATAATAAGACAATCCAAGCAAAAAATGGGCATAAGACTTGAATAGACAATTCACAAAGGAAGATATATGAATAGCTAATAAGCACATGAAAAGATGCTCATCATTAGTCAGTAGGGAGATGAAAATTAAAACTACGAGATACCATTTTATACCCACTGGGATGGCTATAATCAAAAAGACAGATAATGGCAAATGTTGAGGATGTGGAGAAAAGGGAACCCCTCATCTATTGCTGAGGAGAGTGTAAAATGGTGCAGCCACTTTGGAAAAAGTTTGTCAGTTTCTTAAAAATTCAACATAAATTTACCAAATGACCCAGCAGTTCCACTCTTAAGACTCTATCCAAGAGAAATGAAAACATATGTCCACACAAAAAATTTGTGCATGACTGCTCATAGGAGCATTACTCATAATAGCCAAAAACTTAGTCTAAATATCCATCAACTGGTGAATGGATAGGCGAAATGTGGTATATCCATGCAGTGGAATATTATTCAGCGATAAAAAAGGAACAATTGATACATGCTACAACATGGGTGAACCTCAAAAACATTATGCAAAGTGAAAGAAGCCAGACACAAGAGACTGCATATTATGTGATTCCATTTATATGAAATGTCCAGAAAAAGTAAATCTATAGAGGCAGAAAGTAGATTAGTGTTTGCCTGGGAAGGAGAGGAGGAGAGGGAAAAGGGATTAACAATTAATGGACATGAGGGGATCTTATTGGAGTGATGGAAATGTTCTAAACCTGATTTATGGTAATGGTTGCACAACTTGGTAAAGTTATTAAAAAATGATTGAATTACACAGTTGAAATGGGTGAATGTATGATATGGAAAATATTCTTCAATAAAATTATATATATTAAACAAAAAGAGAGGCTGGCCCGGTGGTGCAGCGGTTAAGTGCGCATGCTTCACTTCGGCAGCCCAGGGTTTGCAGGTTCGGATCCCGGGCGTGCACCAACACACCGCTTATCAAGCCATACTGTGGTGGCATCCCATATAAAGTAGAGGAAGATGGGCACAAAGGTTAGCCCAGGGCCAGTCTTCCTCGGCAAAAAAGGGGAGGATTGGCAACAGATGTTAGCTCAGGGCTGGTCTTCCTCACCAAAAAAAAAAAAAAAAGAAGAAAACAGGTGGCAGCCCAGATCTGGCGTTCAGGCTCCATAGTTTACCAAAAACACAATGGCTGACTTAGCGGGTGATAAAGTGTACTTCTAACTTTGGGAGGTTTGCTCTAGTTGCAGAGCATGAGCAAAATAAATTCAGTATTGGCCTCTAAAACAAAACAAAACAACTACAATGACATACTATTTTGTCACCTGTTCAGCTGGGAAACATAACCCATGTGTCAGTGAGCATGTGAGGAAACAAGTGCTCCCCTCCACTGCTGGCAGCAGTGTCAATCGGAACAACCCAACAGAGGCAATCTGACAATGTTGCAAATGTCCGAGCCCTTGGTCCAGCATTTCTACTTTTAGGAATCCATCCTGCAGATATGCTCGCACACTTACATTTGTGATATTTGCATGCATTTATTCACGTCAGCATTGTTGATAATGGCGGAAGATTGGGCATGACCTGAATGTCCATCAGTAGGGGAATGGTCAGATAAGTTACGGTATGCCTATAAAAAAAGGAACGAGGATGCTCTTTATGTACTGCAAAGGAAAGATGGCCGAGGTATATTATTAGGAGAAAAATTCAGAACAAGAACAATGTGTGCAGTATGCTAACATCTGTACAAAATGACAAATTTATGCTTATAAGATGTATTTGTGTGTATACGTGTGTATATATGCGTGCACTTTGGAAGATTTTGCTATAGTTGAAGAGCAGGAGCAAAGTGAATTCAGCATTGGCTTAAAAAATAGACAACTACAATCGCATACCGCTTTTCACTGATGTGATTGCAAACATAACACAACCATGTTGGTGTGCT
Organism: Diceros bicornis minor; assembly: GCF_020826845.1. Lineage (NCBI taxonomy): Eukaryota > Metazoa > Chordata > Mammalia > Perissodactyla > Rhinocerotidae > Diceros > Diceros bicornis. Next base: position 24,039,210 of record NC_080776.1, on the reverse strand, counting down.
TTATGTATATGTATGTGTGTGTACGTGCATATGTTTGCGTGTATCCGTATAAAATGTCTCGGGAAGCGTATCCAAGGTGTTTGGGTTGGCTTTAAAAAGTGGATCTTGTTGGCTGGCTCACAGCATGGGGAGGAAATGTTTCACTACATGCTCTTTTGTAATTTTTGAATAGTGGACTGTGTAAATGTATTACCTATTCAAAATATTAAATTAATAAACCGAGCCAGGATATAGGGGAAATAAACAATACAACTGATAAGGCTTTAAAAGATACAGTGAATTGTTTGCTCCACAAATAAGGATTTCATCCTTTTCTTAGCTGCTCACATTTTTTTTTTTTTAAAGTCTTTACGTTTCTGAAAGTATCCAAACTTCCAAGAACCAAAAATATGCCTGTTCCGTAAGTGCTCCGAGATATAAAACTGGGCAGCCACCATCTGGTTCTATGAGTTGAGGTCAGCCTGATCTCCGAGGAAAACATTGCCATTTTGACAACAAGGGACTTTAAATCCTGTCTGAAGACACCCTTTTTATTACCAAACAATGTGCACGACACATACGTCACCCCTCAGCCTCCCCAACACCCCGCCTCTGAGCCTCACTGCACCAAGTCTTCACTGGAGTCCAGGGGTGGGTGGCCCTGTGGACGGTGTGAAGTTGGACATGAGTATAGCTTTTTTCAAGTCCAGGTGGTACCAGGGTGTCCTGCCTTGTTCATCATAAAGCTATTTTTTACACTTTTAAAGATGTGAACTCAGCTCCTAAGAACAGCATAGGTATAGATGTCAAAAATATAACACTAGAAAATAAACTTCAGCATTTTAATAAATCGCAGTAAGACATAATCAGGTAGACTTGATCCCAGGAGGATGGTTTAGTACAACAGACTAGAGGTGAAATATTAGCCCCTTTTAAAATTGCATACCTTGCTCTCCAGAGGTAACCACTGCACTGAATTTGGTGTTCGTCATTCCTTACATCTCTTTACACTTTGACTCCGTATGTATGTATCCTGAAACTGTGGAGGATTATTTTTTCACTTCACTATAGGCATTTCATACTGCAGGATGAATCTACGTATATTCTTCCATATCTGGCCTCTTTGCTTCTACATTTTGAAATTCATCCTGGTCCACACCTGCTGGAATGCAGCTCAGCCACTTACTAGCTGAGAGCCCTTGGCCAGGCTACTAGACTCCTTGTGCCGCAGTTTCCTCATCAATCAAATGGGTCGATCAAACAGCTCCCGCCCTCGGACTGTGTGTGGTGGTAAACGAGTCAGTCTTTGTGATGCTCTGAGAACTGTGCCTGGCATGTCACAAGTGCTGTGGATGGAAGCGTGGCCCTCGTTTCAGGGCTGAGGAAACTGAGTCCCAGAAAGGGTTTGCTGCTTGTCTCAGCCACGTGGCCAGTGACGAGTAGAGCCCGAGGACCAAACAGGAAATGTGTCCCGTCTTTGTCCCTTTGTATCTCCCAGAGTTTGTAGCTCTATGTCACAGGGAGTGAGATAAACATCTGTTGTATTTAACTGAATTATATGGTTTTTTACAAACCTTTACTGATTCTCCAATGATGCTAATTTTATATGGACCAAGTACTTTTAAACAAATATTTTAAATTTTAGGAGCATAAATGGGTTTTTTTCACTGTAGGAAATATAAAGTAAGTCACAGGTGAAAGAGACCAACTCTGAGAAGAGATGCACAATCATTTATGGAAAAGTGAAGTTATTATAAGAGGAGCTGTCCTGATCAGAGTCCGGGCAGGAAACAGAAGGTGTCCTTGGCTCAGGCCTGGCACTTCCGGCTGTGGCTGAGATGTTGAAGAAGCCTGGACCTCCCCTAGTGTTCCTGGAACCCCTAGGAGCTGGGGCAGCTCTGAATTAGGGGAAATGGGTTCAGAAACACCCAACCTTTTTCTCCATCTGCCCTCCAAGATCTGGCTGCTGCCTCCCACCGATGAATCCAACCTAAGGCAGGTGCAGGCGGGGCGCCCTGGTGACGTCCCCAGGAAGGGTCAGCCTCCGGGGCCCAGAGCAGAGCCCAGAAGGGAGACTGACAGCACAAATACTTCCTTCCAGACAGGAAAAATAGTCCTCCTCTTCATAGGGCTCTATTAAAATGCAATGATTATTTTGTATTCTACCAGGTCATTGATGATATTATTGCAAACCAAGAAGAAGAGGAAAAAAACAAAAAGAAGAAAAAGGAAAAGAAACCCAAGAAAGCCAAAAAAGATAAGGGAAAGAAAGAAACAAAGGAAAAAAATAAGGTAAGGAATTTGGAATTTTAGAAATTTGCTTTTTTGCCTTGAATCAGTGGGATAATCTCAAATCTGTTGAGATTACAGTCATTCATTTCCTAGGAAACCATGCTCTCTACCAACTCTTTTTCAATGTTTTTTCTGTTGATTGACAATCGGCTGCCATCCCTTTCGTGACATAAATACTTATTAGGATAAGGAGTGATTTCAACAACCCAGATACTTTCCACGTTTATTCACATATTTGACAGCTTTGAAGTTTCATTTCTCCGAATAAATGACCCCACTCATCTTTCCTCAAGGGTAGAGATAAGGAAAAATGCTTGGCAAACCAAGTGACCCCGCGAAGTCAAAATAATCATATCTACTTTAACCAAAGGGAGTGCATTCAAATTTATCACTTCACATCGACATCTTGGATGTGTTCTAATGGAAGTTTTTGTTTCTCACTATCCAAAGGAAAGCATAGCTCAAACAGTGTCACTTGGGGCCAGGCCTTCCCTGGTCCCAAGCGGTTGGGCGTGGCAGTGGGGTGGGCGTGGCAGGCGCTGTTTTCTGGGCAGTGATTGGAGGGATCTTCATGTTCAACATGTGGAGAGGTGCCCTCCCAGGGTGGTTATTCTCCCAGTATAGATTCCTTCTATGGGAAATGGAACTTGGGCTGGAAACTCACATCATCCTAAAACGTGAATATGTTTACAGTAGTGTTTCTGCACAGGCAGATACTATTTCACAGCTGACCAAAACCTGATCTGAAATCAAATCAGGAGAATGGATCCTTGAGGGTTATGGTCCCTCTGTGACTCTGTCCAGGGGCAGAGACCCAGCTCCAGCTCAGGTAGCTGTGGCTGTGCTCCTCATGTCCCAAGAGATGGGTTCCATCCAACACTCAGACTCGTGAATTTCTCTGTGGGGAAAGCAACCCGGTGGGGTCTGGTAGACTGCCCCTGGGAACCCAGCACCATGTCACAGTGAACGAGAAACGGGACAGGCTGTGTAATCTAGGAGGACGAGTGATTGGACCACGGAGTCAGAAGTTGTGAGCAGGGGAGAAAGGGCGATGATGAATTTAAATGGCAATTCCCAAAGTCCACATAAAGGCAGGGTATGGGCGATGCAGATAAAAGCAAACATTCTGTTTAAACTTCCTTGGCCTGATTGGGGCCGACCAGTTGGAGGTGATGGTCCCTTTTGCAATGTTCATCTCCTGCACTGTAGTAAGTAGAAAATCTTTCACCTGCCACATTTGTCTTTGTCGTCCTCTTCAACCATGTCCACTGTTGTTCACTGCATGAACGAAAGAAGAGAGACCCCTGGCTGCTCATTTTGGACAAAACCCACTCCACTCTAGTGAATGCTGAAGTGGGTCCCTCAGATGCCGCCTTCAGGACCGAGGCACTCAATCCCCAGCGACCCAGAATGTCCTGCTGATCACTGACTGTTTAGTCGCTCCCCAGGAGTTATTCTGGGTCTAAGGGAGCTGCTCCATGCAAGGTTATATCCCCACCCTCCTGGAGCAGCTGCATCCGAGGATAGCCACGCTAGGGCTCTCCTAGCCCCTGGGTTCCCTGTGGGATCAGCTGACTGCTCTCTTGCAATTGCATCACAGTTGAGCTTCTCCCTCTGCCCAGTGCTGCTCCCCTCCCTCCCTCCCTAATGGGTGCTGTTCCCATACACCACCTGCACGGCCTCCATCTGAGTGTTTCCAGGAAACCCAACCCGTGGGACCACCTATTGCCCCACTGATCTGCCTGCACCCCAAAAGTTCTCACTTCTTCCAGAAGAACAATAGACCGCTCACTCGATACAGTTTATTTTTAAAATCCTGCTCTCACTTGGCAAGATAATTTTGAAACATGCCTAAGAATAAAGACAATTGGAAGAATTTCAATTTTATTCTAAGCATCAATTCCTCTAAATATGCATGAGGGAGTTTGACACTTGCATATTAAAAATTCACTGTTAGTGAAGCTTGTTCCATAAAAATCTGAAATTATTAGCTGCACAATCTGGTCTTTGTTGAGTGAAGGCATTTTATTAACTAGCTATTAAAGAGTCACTTAATGATGAACCGTTTGGGACAAAAAGTGAAGTTTAATACATCAGCATTTCTGAAGTGGTTGCAAATGGAGGGGAAAGTCCTTCAGAATTACTTGGAAATGAACGTATTTGTGAAAAGTATAGGTCTACAAAGTGACAATATGATTATTAAAAGAAGAAATGGTAATCTCTAATAAAAATTGATATATTTAAATTAAGTTGATATGCTTCTTAAAGATCAGATTATCTTTTCCACTGACTTTTAAAAGTCTTATTTTAGAATCAGTCCTAATGCATCTAAAAGCAATCCTGAGATCAGCTATTTAAATCGTGTGAGAAATGGTATTTTGACCTGTAGAATAAGACATCTATTATTCATCCTGGTTAGAGAGTCAGGCAGGGGAGAGAGGAAACTAGTTTTGTTTAACTTGTGTATATCCTGGCTTACCTCTAACCCTGTCTCTCAGTGGCAGAGCTGTGTGGTTATTCTTTGGGTATTTTTATAACACTCAGTCATCTATCAATTGCCAGCCCCATATATAGAGTCAGAAAACTTGAAAAAGACCTCATATTTTTTTAAAAAAAACAACTGGTAGGATTATCTGAATATTTCCACTAACCTCCATAACTAGAAAATAGACTCTTTTCAAAATATCACACAAATACGAGGTTGAAAGCTTTTATAAGTCCGTGAGATAGTTACAAATGGCGTAAATAGCCTGGGCGGGGCTGTTGAGAGTGGCCTGGAGGGTGAGTGGATCAGAAGGCTGGGCAGAGACGAGGGATTCCAGGCTGGATTCCAGGCAATCTCCAGGATTCCGAGCCAAAGAGCCAAAGATTCTGGCGGACAACTTCAGAGCTCAGATGACATGAGGCCACAGAGTGTGTGCATTGTGTGGGGCCTGCAAAGGTTGGAGCAGGCAATGAATGGGTGCTGTGGGGGCTGAGCGGAGGCTTCTGCAGAGAGAAGAGGAAGAGTCATCTCTCGGGGGAGTGATCTGAGTTCAGCGTGTTGTAGCCTAAGATCTGTATCATATGGCCGTGTTGTGGGATGGACTGTGGATGAGGAGTGACCAATGCAGAGAGGCCAGTGAGGTCGGGGGTGGGGGGAGGGCGGGGGGGGCGGGTAGCAGTAGTGAGACGGGAAGCAGGGTCAGTGCAAGGGGAAGTCCCATCTAAGGAGGAGTGTGGGTCAGGGGTCTGAACCCCTCTGAAGTTCGCATCCAACTTCACGGGCGGATGTTTTTAAAGTCAAATATCATTCACAAGCTTCAGAGAGAAGCGAGCATGTTCTGTGTACCTTGTTGATTTTCCCCTAAGAAAGTGAAGGAGGGAAACGAGCTGGGCTCATCGTCAACAGTCCAGTTGCCTACCTGCCCTCCTGCCCTGGCTCACAAAGACCCACGGTCACCCTTTTACGACTGCTTCCCCTTCCACCTCAGCCCCTTTCCGGGGCCGCCTCCACCTGTATAAACGTGGTCCAGAGTGACCTGCCCCAAAGCAGCCAGGGAGAGCTCCCCTTAGGCAGGCTGGTAATCGAGATTCTGAGGATTAATGAATGTCCCTACGGTGTCTTGAGATGTTTGAACCTGGAGATGACTGAAAGGAAGTTTTAGGGTGTGAACTTGTAGTTTCAAGGTCTCTGCTTGGATTTCCAGTTTATGGTGTGACTAGTGGTGTGAGAAAAGAGAGGGCTGTCATAGTGGACCTCTGTAATTGTACACAAGAACATTTTAAAATAGAATAACGGTGACTAGTAATCTTGCATTCATTTGATCATTTCATCAAGACACTTTGCAAACAATTTAACTTTTAAAGCATGAAAGTTTTCAATTTCTTATCTGGATCCATCTGGAGTCCCTCTATACTGAGATGCTGAAAGACTAAAGAAAACAGATCGATCCAGGAATTTTCATTTTTCAGTTTGGGGCTGGTGGAAGGGAAAACATCAAGGCACCATAAACACCATCAAAGATGAGCTTCCAAAAATTAGCCTTTCCTCCATAGGCAAGAAAATGAACTTCTATCTAAACTTCACACCTGATACAAAAAACGAACTCAAAATGGATCATAGACTTGCACATAAAACTATAAAACTTTTAGAGAAAACATAGGGGGAAAATCTTCAGGATTTAAGGCTAAGCAAAGAGTTCTTAGACTTGATACCAAAAGCACAGTTTATAAAAGGAGAGATTGGTAAATTGGACTTCATGAAAATAAAAACCTTTTTCTCTGTGAAAAGGATGAAAAGACAAGCTATAGACTGGGAGAGAATATTTGCAAACTACATATCTGACAAAGGATTGGCATCTAGAATACATAGAGGATTCTCAAATTTCGACTGTAAAAAGCACTTAGTCTTTCTTTTGGATCTTTGGCTTTAAATCCATCTCTAAAGTATTGGGGATTTCAGATAAGGAGAGCCTCTGTTAAGAATACTTTAATAGAGGAGAATGTTAGTGCCAGAAGGACATTTTTCTGCAATCTCTGCAAATGTGCTTTCAATATCAGCGTAATTTCATTTGCCTCTCAGTCAGCTGTGGGGTCCTCACATTGGCTTAAGAAACAAAAATACAGAGAAGGAGCACTATGCAATCCATCCTTACAACTCTTTCCTCTTTGTTATTTTTCAAGCCATATGTGAAACCATTTGGAACTATTTTACATGGTTTAGACCTGTGCATAACACATGACCACGTGAATGCTACAGAGTCTTCTCTGAATTTACTCCAGCCATAAAATGACTTGACTTGGTGCTAAATTCTTCTGGGAAGATCGTTGGACCCACATACAGCACGAGTAGCTTTAAAAGCTCTTGTTTGTCTGCAGTGCCGCTCAGCCTTTCTCTGACCAGAGTGCCTCTTCTCCAACCCCTTGGTCCAAAGAGGGGCTCCACATTGAACCATTGAGCCAACCACGTTCTTATATTATTTTAGGCTATCTCAAACCAAATTTTGCACTGCTTCACAATGATGGCAAAGTGAGTATCGTGTATTTCCAGAGGCTGTTACCAGAATAAGGATGTCATTATGGAAATGTATGTATTGGGCGTGTTCTGTGTCCACTGAAGTGCAGTGAGAGAGGAAGATGTGAGGAAGTGAGGGGCTTCTGGGCTGTAAAGGAGACAGAGGTCCCTAACCCAGGGAACAGGGGTCCTATGGATAGACTCCCTCAAATTGTACATAAACTTTTATATGAAAGCATGTTCCTCTGGGAAGGTGTGTGAGTTTTCTTTATGTTTTCAAAGGATCCTTCTCCCTAAAAAGCTCAAAAACCACTGCATGCAGAAAGGACATGTTCAGTTGAGTAGGTGAAAGCCAAGGGAAGACTTGCAGATTCAAGAGAGAGAGTCTATAAGCACTGGAGTTGACGGGGGAGCTTCCCAGAGGATATGGCGTGTCAGTCAGGAGCCTCAGGAGTCCACTCTGCCCCCATCTCCCCATCTCAGGGGAACAGCCTCCTGATGCCCCCGCCTCCTCTCCTGCCATTCTGCAGTCCTTTCCCCCAAAGCAGCCAGAGTGACCTGATTAAACTGTAACTCCAGTCAGCACCCCTAATAGCACTTGGGACTCAAGAGCTGTGCAGTAATTATTGAAGGCGTTGGAAATTACTGAAGGCATGAGGAAATGCTCAGATGAAGACCCGAGGGCAGAAGTCGTGGCTCTATAAAGATGATGCAAGAGCCATCAAGAAGGAAGCCTGGCCTGGTGGACTGAGTGTTTGATGAGGAGAAGGAGGCGAGGAGTTGCGGGGGATCCCAAGTGTCTTGAGTGGAACAATGGGCAGAAAGAGGGACAGAAGCACAGGAGCCGGCTTCAGAACTATGATGTTTTGATGATGGCGGGACATTAGGTAGAGGTTCAGACAATTAGCTGGAAGTTCAGCACAAACTCAGGCGAGATCAAGACTGGTGGTGTCGATGCAGGAGTCAGTCCTACGCAGGAAACCCTATGGAAGGCAGTAGAATGATGAGTTACAGGAAAACCAGTGTTGGGTGTAAGCTGGAGAATCTGGATTACACCCACATATTATGGCAGGAGAATAGGGGAAACCAATGAGGGACATGGGAACAGTCTGAGAGGCAGGGAAAAATTCAGCACAAGAGGTTCCAACTGGGTGAATTTCTGGAAGGATAAAAGGAAGGTTCTCCTTCTGTCCCTTAGTCCATCCGCCATGAAAAGTGAGAATCAATAATATGATGGAGGCAAAGTCAGGAGATTCTTTAAAGAGAGAAGACCACGAGTGTCAAATGCTGCAGCAAAGTCAAGGAGAGAGAAGAGGGTGTGGTGACGAGCACATCTCTGGGACTCCAAGTGCTGTGTCCGTTAAACTGGATTGAGCGTCAGAAGGTGCAGAAGGCGGACTGCCAGCAAGCAAGGGCTCGGGCTGAGAAATGAAGGCAGCTAGGTTAGATACCTCTCTCAAGAAGCTGCAAAATGATTCATAAAGCTGAGAGAGATCTTTCAGACAGGGAAGAAGTGTAAATGTGCGGGGACAAAGGGAAGAGTGCCAGTGGCGTGGGAGAGCCAGAGGGAGGTCAGGGCTGGAGGGGGGTCCTGGCGAGGCAGGCAGGAAGGAGATGATGCCAAAGAGAGTAAGACAGGGTTTCTCTGCAGCAAAGAGCGGTGGAGGAGAAGCAGAGGGGTTTAAGAAGTGAGAAAAGTGTGGCGAGGAGGAAAACCATTTGATCCAAGTGGCCTCATCTTCTCAGTGTAATAGGAAGCAAGTTTAAAACCGGTGTGACCCTGCTTGGCTGGGAATGGTCCAAGCCCTCAGTGAGGTGAAGGAGAAGACTGACGTGCAGGTGGAGAACCCAGTTACGTGGGGACGTTTTAGCGTTCACTAGTTACGGCTGCCCTGACCCACCTGCTGGGTGTAGCCAGGACCAGAACCAGACTGATTCAGGTTGACTGTATTCCTTGGACCCTGAATTCCCAGCATGTGAATTTCTGCAAAGATAGCAGAGACTCCCTTCCATGAGAAGTAAGAAATAAGGACAGGCAGATCCCTGGATTCCTTTGCTGGCCTAAGACTTCATTTCCCTGGCCCTCCCCCCAAACGCTCATCCAATTACCATATCAAGCAAGATATAACATTTATCACTCAAGCGATACATGTTCAGTGTAGAGGGGAAAAATTAGGTTATTGATTAACAAAAAGAGAAAAATAAATAAAAGTCACCTGGAACCCATGACCCAATGTTAACTATCATTAATACGTTGGTGTATACCCTTCCAGAAATTTCTTTATGCACATATGCATGTAAATTGTTTCTTATGGTACATTATTTCTAATAACCATTAATTGTCATATCCTGTGGGATGCTGGAGTCAAGATGAAGGTAAGGGACTATGAGGAGCAGCATTGACAGTTAACCCTCTAGTGGCTAAGAGAAGGCTGAGCATCCGGCTTGAGCTAAGGCTTCTTAAAGGGCAAGGAGGTCAATGGGTGGACAGACATAAGAACGGCTTTCCCAGCAACGAGGGTCCCCGCTGGAACAGCCGTGCCCGCGGAGCTGGAGAGGTGGGTGTGGAGCTTGGTTGTGGTGAGTGGGCTTGGGAAGCAGACCAGCTGGTGGTTTGGACGGCCCACGTGAGAAACGTGGTGTGTTCGTTTCCACCACAGTGACAGCCAGGAAGCTCTTTCTGACAAAAACTAAACATAGACACCATCAGAGAAAATGGGGGCAGCTGTCTTGAGGATGTATCTGCTCATGTTTAGACTTCACATTGTAGGTTCTCTCTCGGATCTGTCCTCTCTCGTTTGTGTGGGAAGGAATAGCTTCTGAAGCCCAGAAAGGCTTGAATGACTTGATTCTCTAGTCTCGATGGAATGTGTGAGCAGGGAAATAGAATGATATTCTAAACGCCAGCTCGAAAATGGGTATGAGATGCTTCATTTTTTTCCAAGTTTTACGAGCTTTCACCTTATTTTGGTGCATTTTTACTTTAAAATACAGTTTTTAGCATTATACTTCTGGGCTGCTTTTTCACTTTTGGATCTAGAAGCAGATTATAATTTCACTCTCAGTTCAGTGGAAAATAATCAGCATCCTCCAAATACCGGTTGACGCCACTCCCACCCCCCAGGACACAGACCCTAAGGGAATGTTTTAGGTAATCTGAAAGCTGCTAAGTGACCCATCTGACTTCTGAATTTAATGTCAACAGGCATTTGCCAAAATGCATTCCCCATTTTAAAAATGTAACAGATGCCGCTGTATTTGAATTTTGCCACATACCCACGAATGTGAAGTGCCAGCCATCCCTCACCCGCCTACTTCAGATGCACACATTTGCTAATAGGAAATTTTAAACAGAACCTCCATTCATTTGAGTCTCTGTTTAAGCCAGGCAGGAAATTATCTTAATAGTTAACATTTGGGGAGTGGGCAGGCACACTGTTTACTTCTTTCTGTTCTCCTAATTTGTCTAAGACAAATACTGAGGATAAAATATTTGATGATGAAAAATCTTTCGGAAACATTCCTCTGCGTTTTCATCTCTGCATCCCTCAGTATATCTCATTGACTGTGATTAAGGAAATTTAAAAACATTCTGCATGAAGCATTTATCTGTATTATATAAGAACAAATTTCAGGGGCCAGCCCAGTGGTGTAGTGGTTAAATTCGCACGCTTCGCTGTGGCGGCCCAGTGTTCGTGGGTTCAGATCCCAGGCGTGGGCCTACATGCCGCTCATCAAGCCATGCTGTGGCAGCATCCCACATAGAAACTAGAGGAAGATTGGCACAGATGTTAGCTCAGGGCCAATCTTCCTCACCAAAAAGAGGGAGATTGGCAACAGATGTTAGCTCAGAGACAATCTCCCTCACCAAAAATAAAAAAAGAAGGAATTTCACACAGTAGGTGGAAAATTACTAAAAATGGTCAGTTTCAGTACACCGGCTTTCTAAATATAATCTAAAAATCAAATCAAGAGGCCTCCACTAGTTCATTCTTACTGGACAACTGCTTTGTCTTTAGCGATTTATAACTGATTGGGCCATAAAAGAAAGCGGGGAGCAACTCTGAAAGCAGCTGGCTGCTCTACAAGAATCTGTGTGGTTGTACTTCGTAGTGGGACGAGGAAGCCAGGCAGGCTAGGTCTCACTGCCGCTCACTGTGATGTTTGAGGTGTCAAAGAGAAAGGGAGGCCCAGGAGGCTGGAGCCATGGAGGTGGCTCAGTGTGCAAAAAGACAAGAATCCAGATGCTGCAAACCACAGAGCACGGCATGAGGTGTGGCCAGGCCGAGAAGAACAGATAGCACATGGACTCAACTCTCTGCGTAAGGGTGGGAGGTGAGAACACACTTCTCTCATGTATTCATTATTGGTCAGTCAGCAAGTGTGGGAGGCAATGGAGATATAAAATCAATGAGACGTGAATAGCCGCTGTCCTCCGGGGCGAAAAGTCAATTAGAGGACAAAAGGTAAGAAACTGACATTTATTAGGAATAAATGTACAAAACCATTAGTATAATTTCAAGGTAGAAGAAATCTGCCTACATGGGACGTGTGTGAGAAAGGCAGGAGAACTTGTCAGCTCTCCAGCGTGTGGTGTGATGGAAATGTCCAGAAGGCAGCATACCTGCGGGCCACCTTCACATTCGGTGCAGGCCAAGAAGGACATTGGCTGTGGCTCCACCTGTAACCAGTAAACCAGCACCACTCCTTAACTGGGAGCTCGGCTGACTAGAACATATCCACAGGAGACAGCCAGGAGGTTGAACTACCTGGAAATCTCTTCCTGAGCAATGGATAAAGGAGCCAAGAGGGCTTCACCTTGAGCTGACTTTGGGCATGAAGAGGATTTGAATTCTCGGCGGCCCCGGAGGACAGGCTGGGCCTCTGCTGACAGGAGGAAGGCCTCAGTTAATCTCTGGTGCTCACTCTGGCTGCTGATTAGAGTCACCCAGGGGGGCTTAAGAAAAAAGAGACCGCAATGCCAATACCCCATTTGAAGAGATCCTCATTTAATTGGCTTGGGGTAGAGCTGGGGCATTGGGATTTTTTTTAAGTTCTCCACTGGGTTAGGTAAAAAGAAAGCATTTGCTGACAATGGAGTGGGCCGCCTCCTGAAGAAGCGTCAGAGCATGGGCCGCGGCTGGCCACGGCCTCCTGCACCTCGGTGGGCAGGCCAGAGTGCAAAGGGCCGGGCTGCACCGTGAGGAGGGGGATCTGGGAAGGCAGCCCCCAGTTTCCATGGGGGAAACGTGTACCTGACAGTCACAGGGAAGCCAGGACCCAGAAAGAGGTAACACCCTTGGTAAGAGGTGACGCCAGCAGACGTCAGGAGGGACTGAGATGTGACGTGATGGGGGGCGTCCCAGCACATAGTCGGTGAGAATCCAAGAATCCCAGCAGGAGAACCAGGGATTCTGCAGGCAGGCCCCACAGGCAGAGCCTGAAGGATGCGTCCTTGTTGCCCCAGCTCCTAGAAAGTCCTGCACGCAGTAGGTGCTCCAGAAATGTTTGTGAGTAGACAAGATAAGGTCATAAAGCTGGTAAACAAGCAAACCAAACGACAAAATAAAGTTCAGCCACACCAAATAAAGAAACATAAATTAAAAATAAATACTATGGGGCCAGCGTGCTGGCGTAGTGGTTGGGTTCTCGTGCTCCACTTCGATGGCCCAGGGTTCTCAGGTTCAGATCCTGGGCACGGACCTATGCACCACTCATCAAGCCATGCTGTGGCAGCGCCCCACATACAAAATAAAGGACGATGGGCACAGGTGTCAGCTCAGCGACAATCTTCCTCAAGCAAAAAGAGGAAGATTGACAACAGATGTTAGCTCAGGGCCAGTCTTCCTCACCAAAAAAAAACAAGAGCAAATAAATAAATAACCACATTATATAAATAACTATATTATACCTATTCAACCTGCAAAACTTCTAAATCATTATCGTCATGCTATGATATAACAGATATCACATATGCACCTGATAAGGAAAGAGAAAAATGAAGTGTTCATTGGATAAAGGTGATGGTGATGCAGCTGATTTTAAATTTTTTATGGCATTGTTGTGATGGTGTTCTTTGTGCAATAAATAAGTGTTTTTGCAAAACATGCAACGTGGCTCTGCTGTTAGCCATCAGGAGAAGCCTAGGGCTGGCTTGGAGGAGTGGCTGATGAGCCAGCCCCCAGCTCTCTGGACATCCCTGGCTGGTGTCTGCAAAGAGCAGACCCTCGGTGATATTTATAACATTTCCGAATGAAAGGAAGGGCTGGAACATACCTAGGCTCCTTTTCCTTACTGGGACTTATTGGGCTTATTGGATGGCAACCCAGGCTCACTTAGGTCAGCTGAAAATAAGATGGGGCAGCCCCGCATGGAGGGCTCATGGCCAAGAAGCATGGCAGGTGTGGGCTGGACCTGGGAGTCCTCAGGACCCAGGTCCACTGGGACCAGTTGCTCTGTCCATATCCTTTTCTAAAAATGTCCATATGGCAGCTGGAATCCACATTCTCACCTCTCTCCTGCTGGCCAGTCCACCTGAGTTTTCCTGTCCTGGTGCAGAGAGAGCCAGTGTGACCGGCCGCTGAGCATGGCTGGTCAGCCCAGCTCCTCAGGGTCGGGTTGCTCCTGGACAAGATCTTCGTCTGTTTAGAACACTCTCTGGCCACTTGGCTGAGCTGGGAGTGGTGGGTGTAGTGGTTGAGAAGTTTCCATCAGAAAGATAGTGGGTCAAGGCAGGTACCATGGTGGAATGCCCAGGGTACCTGTGTGACCCCCGTCGCAGTAAAAGATTCAGGGGAAAAAATGACTTTGGAGTTGAGATGGTGGATTGAAACCTCCTCATGGAATTTCTCTCTCCCAATAATTGTCAAAATCAGCAAAATATAAAATGTTTAACAACACCAAGAAAGGGATACATCCAGTAACCTTCAAGGACTGTTGACCAAAGGAAGAAATATCTTTAAAAAGTAAAGCAGAAATTTTCCACGGTACTTTCTCCTCTGGTTAAAAGGTGTCTCCTGTAACTGCCAACTGCAGCACATGGAAAGCTGCACGCTGTTAAGTCATGGGAACACATAGCATCCCTGTCATTGTATGCTGTCAGGGTCAGAGGTTTCCAAAACTGGCCTTACGATGTTTTGTTCCCCTCGAGAACTTGATATTTATTATAGAAATAAAGTTGTACAAATAGACCTATAAACCTTATTTTTGCTTACATGCCTTAAACACCTATTTCGGGACCAGCCACTGTGCTGGTTCCGTATAGGGTACAAAACGTCAGCAAGATGGAATCCTTCTCCACGGGGTCTCACAGCCCTAGAGGGCAGTTAAGACATGCTCACAAATAGTGAATAATGTGTGCAGAGAAACAGGTGCCAGGAACTATAAGCAAACCCTACCGAGCAAAGGGAGAGTCTTCTTTACCTGGGAGAATCTAGGGCGGCTTCACAGAGGAGGGCACGTTTGCCTCGGGCCTAAAAGAAATTGTCCACAGAAGATGGGAAAAGGGAATCTGATCAGAGAGAAGGTGGACATCCCCACCTCCCCTCCAGCCTTTTCCCACACTCCGGCCAGAGTGACGTCCGCACAAGCAGATCCAGTCACGCCAGGCTCCTCCGGTAGCTGCCCTGCTCTTAAACTAAGTTCAAGCTCTCTGAAGAACACGGCTCATGGGCTACCAAGGCCCGTCCTCTCTGTCTCTCTGTCTGTCTCTCTGTCTCCCTCCCCTCTTTCTCATTCTTTCTCTCCTTCTCTTCCCTCCCTCTTTCTCTCTCCCTCTCTCTGTCTCTCTCTCCCTGTCTCTCTGTCTCTCTGTCTCCCTCTGTCTGTCTCTGTCTCCCTCTCTCTGTCTCTTTCTCTCCCTCCCCCTCTCTCCCTTGCTCTCTCTCTCCCCGGCCTCGTGTCTGTGTGCCCATCCCTGTGTGGTGCACCCTGGCTGTACTGAACTTTCAGTTATCCAAATGAAACAGCCTTCCCAGCTCAGACTTCACACATACTATTCCCTCTGCTGAAAACACTTCCCCTCATTTTGCTCCCTGCCCCGGAGCACCACTCCTCCTCTCCTCCCCTTCCCCTTCCTCCCCCTCCTTCCCCCTCCTCTTCCTCCTATTTTTTTTTGTGAGGAAGATCGGCCCTGAGCTAACATCTGCCAATCCTCCTCTTTTTGCTGAGGAAGACTGGCCCTGGGCTAACATCCGTGCCCATCTTCCTCTACTTTATATGGGACGCCGCCACAGCATGGCTTGCCAAGCGGTGCCTTGGTGCGCGCCAGGGATCCGAACCAGCGAACCCCGGGCCGTGGCAGCGGAGCGTGTGCACTTAACTGCTTGCGCCACCGTGCTGGCCCCCTCTTCCTCCTTTATCCATGAAGACACAGCCTCACCATCTATAGAGGCTCCCAGAGGCCAAATATAGGGCAATCTGAGCATCCAAAACAAGAACGACAATAATGGTCAGCAACTCATCGACTGAAAAATATTAAAGATCCATGAGCCCTTCATGAAACCTGGAGAGAGAGAGCGAGAAGGAGAGATGTCAGTAATATGTCTGAAAATACTAACCAGAGTTATTTTAAACTTCCCTTCTGTCCATGAATTATCTTTTTCCTCCAAAGACATGCTTTACCCAATACTGGTCTTTTTCTTGCTTCTCTGGCAGATTTTTCTCAGATGACTGGCTCTCCTGGTACCGAGAGCGGGCAGTAGGCATTGTACACTGGGTGGGGTTTCTTCATCAGTGAGCTTGGTTTCATGTGCGTCCTGGGAGATGGGTTAGTTGCTCCACAGGCTTTGAGCCCCCTGGCGTGTCTGGGTTTTCTCCCGGATTCTTCAGGGTGGAGGGCTTCCCTACAAGGCTGCAGCAGCCCCTGCGTGTTTTACAAGCTGTGGTTCCAGGCAGGTCTTCCATGATCCCCCACCCTCGCCCATGGACCAAGAGCTCTCCTGCTGCCCCTGGGCTTCCTCCATGTACTCTCATCACCCTGGTGAGCTCTCGCTCATGCATCTCCCTTACTGCCGTGGGGGGTGGGGGAGGAGAGATATGTAGGGTTCCAGTGCACGGGCACTGCACAACCCCCATGACATGTGGGTGCACCGTGTCCCGGGGGGAGGGGCATGTCCTGCGCCCAGAAACCACCTCAGGCTCTTCTGGAAGCAGCCCAGGGAGAGGTGCTCCTCATCTTGTTGCCTCTCCTCCTCTGAGCTGTATAGAGAACTCTTCGAGTGCTTTGGAAAACTCCTCATGTTACCAAGCAATGGACTTGCTCCGCTCGCCACTATCAGAACCAATTAATCACAGCTAGATAGAGATCGAGAAAGGAAGTTTTAATTCGGTTAGCTGGCATAATTGGGAAGATGGCAGATTAATGTCTCAAAAAAACCATCTTCAAGGATCACAGAATCTTGAGGCAGTTATATAGGGAAAATGGGCCGTGAGGAGGGGGTCCAGGAATGTTGGTCCCCAGGCATGACAGGCTCCAGGCATCACATTGTTCCATTCTTCTGTCAGCTGTGATGGATACCTTGGAGGTGTGTTTCCCACCTGTGGTCAGCCTGTTACTGGAGAGAAACTCATAGAACAAAGTTTTAATTTATCAAGCTATAGGGGAGGACATGCATAGGTGGAGGCCATAAATCAGGAGAGCATGTGAATTTTTTGGAGTACATGACAGAGCAGCAAGTAGTCACACAGAGGAGGGGCTGGGGCCCTTTAGTGTAACAAGATGGCCTCACTTATGCTCACTTACACTCATGTGCACAATGTAGACAAGCATTACTACTTTTGCCGTTTGTGGGGTGAAAATAACCATGATGTTGGTCATCAGGCATCTGACTCTTAGTACGTTGTAACCTTATTGCACAGAAACGTCAGATGAGGGTTTGCAAGGCCTGACTCTTCACGACTGGGAGCAGCTGGACCCTAGCGGCATTGAGCAGAGGGGCTTCTGCTGGGGGTCGGAGCAGAGCCTCCATCTGCAGTGGCAGGTGTTCCTGCAGGCTCTGATCTGGCTGCACAGAGGCAGCAGCAGGGACCAAGGACGACGTGGTGGGACTCTCTCTGCAGTGGGGGCCCAGGGCAGGAGGCCGGCAGGACTCAGGCTGGGAGTCAGCTTTCAGAGCCTGGAAGGAGCCAGAACATCAGACAGCAGGACTAACCTCAGGGCGTGGGGTATCACCAGGTGACCAGGACTGGACGCCGGTATCACAGGGGGCTCCTCAGTGAGCTCACAGGTGGAACTAAGTCCCCAGAACCGTCCACGCCCTGGTTGGTAGACACAGCACTCCCTGCTCAGACTGGCCAGCGAGGAAGCTGCCCAGGTGGGCGAGTGAGGGGCTAGACCTTCATCCATAACTGGGAAAGTGTCCATGTACTTTACCATAGTCAGCAATCACGACGTATGCGCCTTTTACTCTCTGGTCTCCACAGATAAACCATGCCTGTTATTAACAAAAATATTATTCTGCTTCAACAGGAAGAAGATGAGGGGTGGAAAATGTCACCAAGTGTTTTCCTTCATACGATGGAGGAAGGAAATAACGTGTACAAAGGTCAGTTTAGGGGAATATGCGTGGCCACTGAGGTGTCGCTCTGTCCACCCAGCATGACCCCTGGCCCAGCCCCAGCCTCTGTTGGGAAGAATTAGGTGCCCCATCATGAGAGGCTGCAGACGTGCAGCTCAGAGCCAAGATCTTCTCTCTGTTTCTATTTTAAAATCCCTTTGTGTGGCTTAAGGGCATAAAATTGGTAAAAGAACAAGATATGTACAGGATAAGAACATAATCTAAACCTCCATTCTGTTTTGAACCCCCGAGACTTCAGTTGAATGTTCTCTTGCTGGGAATGAAAGGAAAGAAAGATATTTGTGGATTGTTTAAATTCAGAAAATCAACACCGTATGTACAGTAACATGTTTTAATCCTATTAGACTAAGACATGTGCCCGAATACCGACACATAACTCTTTGGTCTGTTGTTCAGCATAATTAGCACAGCTATAATCTGGCTGGATCTGCAAGTGTATGAATCGGTCTTTGAGATAATTCCATTATAATTTGCTCGCACTGTTATCCAATGCCTTTAGTTCACTCCACCCTCAGGGTAAATCCCAACACAGAATGACCCACCAAGATGAGCCCGGTCATTAGTGCTAGTTGGAAATTCCTGAAAAATGCAGTAAGGACGTGAAGTAGAATATTTCCAAACTTCAGTCACCCGTGGGCCTCCTTCCTGATTCTGGTCTTACTGGGACAGCCCCAGTACTATTCTTTGCTTAATATATATTTTTTAAATTGACTCACGCTTTTTACCCCAATAAATTGAGCCCCATCCTAAGCAACAATATCAGCGTCCTTACGGGTTTGATATGCTAGTTATATAAAGGAAGAGTGTCCGTGTGCCACCTAAAATTCTTTGGCATACCGCTGGTGGCAGGAGTCCCGCTCTGCTTGAGAGGCTGAACTGAGAAGGAAGCGCAGGGGCAAGGCTGACGTCGGCAGGATTTGGCAGCTACCTTATTGGGGAGGAAGGAGGTCAAGGGGTAAATGAACATTTATTAGGTGCTCAAGACATGCAAGGCTTTGTGTTTTCATGCCCATCTCATTTAATCTTCACAAGAACCAGCAGAGGTAAACATCACTATCCCGCTATTGGCAGGTACTGATATTCAACTTTGAGAATTTATCAGCTCTTTAATGGACAGCGGTGCAGAGCAGTTGCTATCAAATCCTCCATTCACTTACATATTCATTCAACAAACACTGATTGTCTCTAATGTGCCAGGTGCAAAGCTAGCCTGGAGATACAAAGATGGCACATGCCATCAAAACATGATATACCAGGTGCCATGGCGGTGGATGGGGGGACAGTGGCCTCAGTTGGGTGGCCTGTGTAAAGTAGTGTGGCGACAGCAACATCCAATGGGCCCAGCCAGGAATGACAGTAGTCCATGCAGCAGGGTCACAGGCCTGGCTGGGGGGGTGCCACCAGAACTCAGGGGTGTGGCTGCAGCAATAGCTGCCATTTCATCAAGACACTACTTTGCATGCCATTATTTTTGCTCTGTACAACCACCCTCATTTGTTTCGTATTCTACGTGTGTGTCACCGACCTTCAAGATAATTTTCCACGCCTTCGAACACATCAGATCATTTACTGGTTCATTTTCTCCGGAAGACCTCGCTCTTGGGCCTGTCAGCTGTCACCCTTGGGCCTCACTTCTCCTGACAGTCACTCCCTCATTTTGCTGTTCCCCTCACTTTGGTGGAGCCGTCCTGCAGGGTGTCCAGGGAGGGGCTACCAGAGGGGCGTCCCGGGAGCCAGGGACATCTACATATCGTCCCACGCTCACACTCAGACGACGGAGTCCCCCAGCGTCTGGAAGGCCTGACCCCTTCTCGCCTGATGTAACTACGTGGAGAAAATACCGGAGAAAGAAAGAAAAGTGAGAGAGAGCCGGATCCTCATCCACCATAACAGGAAGTCAGGAGCTCATGTCCAAAACTGGTAAATCAAGAAGAAGCAGACTAAGCATATTATTTAGACGTTAGGAGAAGAACCGAGAAACAGCTAAGAGCTCACGTGAAGCTAGATCCCTTCACACTCTGCTCTTCCTCCCACAAGCCAATCACACTCCTGCCTCAGGGCCCTCGTACTTTCTGTTCCCCTTGCCTGAAATCCTGGTCCCTGCAGGCCTTCCCTGAGAACCGTATGGGATAACAGTCTCCCCACCTCACCCTGTGCCCCACTCCTGACCCTGCTTCACTTACCTCCGTCTGACTTCGATGTGTGTGTGTGTGTGTGTGTGTGTGTGTGTGTGTGTGTATCTGTGTAAGTGTTTGCTGTCTCCTGGCAGTGGGAGGCCAGGTCCATGAGGGCAGGGCCTTCCACTATTGGCCTGCTCTGAGAGCAGTGCCTGGGCCATAATGGGGCTCAAAAAAGTCATGAATTAAATAACTTATGAATAAATTCTTTATAAATTAAATAATCTATGAATAAATCTGAATTTACTCAATGCATTTTTTAATGAATGAATGACCACAGGGCTGAATGTCATTGGGCAGTGTCACTGGAAGGCAGACAGAGTTAGACTGTTTTTTATTATAATCCTTTTCATACTCTCTGACTTTATTAAAACAATGTGCCTGTATTATTTTGATAAAAGCAAATCTTAACGTTGGGGAACTCTAATGTTCCCATGAGAAACCAAATCTGCAACCTGCTGACCCACCCAGAAAAGGGCATTTTGTGTAATATCTGTTTCCATTAAGGCTAAAAAACCAAGCATTGGTCACTCGGGGACCAAAAACAGGAAGTGTCCTTTTCCCGGTTGGATGCTGGCTGCGTCATCCTCCAGGTCTTTAGTAACTTAAAGAAATTAAATGTCTTTGTCTTAGAATTCTTTTCTTAGAAATCAAAGGTTTTCCTTTTCAAATAAAACATTAGCATTTTAATCACTGAGATTAAGCCCCCCTTCTCCGTCACCTCCGAAGTGTGAAACCTCGGCAGCCTGCTTTTCAGTGTCTCGGGATAAAAGCTCATTCTGGGCTGCAGGAGAGAGCGGACGATTGTCGAGCTTTGAGGGCTGTGAATAGCTTCCTGCGTTTATAAATGTCCATGAAATTCCTGAAGGGATTGAGAGGTGCCCTGTGCAAAAGTGTCATGAGAAAAGCAAAGTTGCAGTGGAAAACTCAGTCCATTTAAATGGTCTGGAGGTGAAACTGACAGAGGCTGCTTCGCTCTGCTTTATGTGCAAAATAGAGTTACAACTCCAGACGGAGAATGTTACGAGGTACGGTTTTTTTTTTTTGCATAAATAATCATGTCCTGATTTCCTTTCTGGTAAATATTCTGTGTTCCTTTCACTTTTAAATGCATCACTTCCAATTTTAGTAAATCTATCTAGTGAAAAAGCAAAGCAGCTTCCTTTAAATAACAAAGCTATTTTGCTTTAAAACATCCTAATGAAATAAGGAAGTGTGCTGTTGGAGAAGATTTAGTCACCATACACGGGGAAAATCTGTTAGAAAAGAATTATTAGTAGATGGCACATTTTAACACATTTAAACCATTTATAGTATTTTCAAGGCGGAAAGCGTACAATTTTAAACACATAAAAAGAAGAATTATATTACCGTTAACATTTTAAAGTTTCCCACAGTTTAGGCTTATGTACATTTCAGAAAACATACTGAAAATGAGCAAAGACCTTCAAAGGAGGAAACTGTAAACTAGCTGAGCCTTCAGTGTACCCACACCCGACAAGCGAACCTCAAAATCCACCTTCTAGGGGTTCAGGGCAAAGAACAAACTCTCGGATATTTATGACTTTAGACATTTTTCACATCAGTGGGCTGATATAGACAATTTATGCCATGCATATTTTTCATGCCCTGACTGTAAAAAATAGGAGAGACCTCTCTGGCGCTCACTCACGAGAATATGATTTAAAATCATGAAAATTCAGCTCCCAGATTTCCATCCATTTCCCATGTTCCCATTCCTGCCACGCATGGTCCGCATCAGCCCTTTTCGGGTTTTCTCCCCTTTGGTCTTCACACCTCACTCCAGGCTGGTCACCTGCCCCGTCTGGGTGATGACACTCCTTGAACTTCGGTCCTCACCTCTGAGGACCCTCTCCCGACCCCATCATCCCATCCCATCGTCTCTGCCCCAATGACTGGGCCACCTGTCACGTGGCTGCCCTGCAAGAGAAGGACATGTGGGTGAATCAGTTCTATGAAAATTTTACCACCTTTGTGATTTATTTCTTGTCTATTTCTTATAAGTCCTCATTAGCCACTCTAGAAGAAATTTGGGTCCTTTCATCATCGTCTTTAAAAAATCTGCCCCCACAAATTTGCATCACCCATAGGCTTCTTCTTCATATCTTCTGGGCAGAGACCGTGGTCAGCCAGCAACTGGCATAGTCCTGCCCAGGCCACATTCCCCTTGGTCCGCTGGTGGGAAGGTGGTGAGCCTGTGAGCACTTGCTGGACCTGGTATCCAGATAGGCTCTGCTCCAGCCAACCCTTCTGCTGAGCCAACAGTCCCACCGTCTGTCCAGGAAGTGAGGTGGGCCTGCCTGACGTGTGTGGCAACATCTTGCAATGACCATCTGCGCCTCCAGAAATTTCCATGCCAACCACTGGGAGCAGCATCAGGGTCTTCAGCCTGTGGCTTGTGGACCTGACGACAGTTTTGGAAAACTGGCGCTGTATTTCCATGTCCCATCTTCCTTCCTACAGTTGTCCTACCCTGGGTCCTGGCTCTGATCACCCTAAGAGGACACATTCACTGGCCCCCCTACAGTTGTCCTACCCTGGGTCCTGACTCTGATCACCCTAAGAGGACACATTCACTGGCCCTCAGGGCTCCATCACTTCCACGGTGCTGACGTGTGTCTGCTCTTTGGACACAGGTATTCCTAGAGCACAGCTGTCCTGCATGGTTCCTCTCCCCTTGGGAGGTAGAGATTGTCCATAAGGAGATGAAGACTGTAAGACCAACAGCTGGTACGTGGTAGGATGGTGGTTTCACCTGACCTCTAACCATGGGCTGTGCTGCGTCAGATGGGCGGGCATCAGATGGCCGAAGCCCTCGGGACAATTATCTGCCCACCCTCCAGTTCTGAGTTGTGCATGAGAATATCGTTGCCATTTTTCTCCGTCTCTCCAGGATCTGCAGCTTTTCCTGGATCACACCGTGTCTTGTCCCTTCCCCTTTCATTTCTCACCCCTTTTGCCAATCCTGGTCCCCTGTGATTTATTCAGAGATTCGATCCTCCTTTCTCATTTGCCTACATGGCTCTCCAGGCACCTTCTCTGCTCTTGGTCTTCACGGTTGACCCCTCTTGCTGTCTGTAGCACCCAGACGTGTGTTTCTGTCTGTGACTGTGACGTCCTCTCTGTGTTGACTTTAAGCTCTACCCCTCCCTTCTTGGCCAGCTGCTTCAGGGGGACACGCTCCTGGCCAGCCTCAGGACTCTTTGCCATGTTTGTAGGGGAAGCTGTGGTTGAGAAACCTCTATCCTGTTCATTCACACCATCACCTGCCATCAGGCCCCACATGATCCCCTTTCTTCCGAAGTCGTAGTCATTGTCAGACGGAGGTGGGGAAGCCTCTGCCTGGGCCCCTGTGGCCCTCAGTTGCCTTCCCAAGTTGAAGAGCATCACTGCCCTAAAGATGAGCTCCCAGTGAAGTGGCCGAGCTGGGTGGTGGTTGCAGGTTTGGTTCCAGCGAATTTCCATCCCACTCTGAACACAGATTCCAGGAAAAGATCTCATTTCCCAAACTGACAAGGCTCGTCTCCCGTGGGAGATCCCCCCAAGTCTCACTGCCAGGATCCGGTCGATCAGCACCACGGCGCACATTTGGAATTTCCCTTCTGAGAAATGAGCTGTATTTCCATTCCAGTGATACAAAATTATCCTCATTTTCTCTAGGGTCACATTTCTGTAACCATATTCCTTAAAGCCAGGGTAAAGCAAAAGGGAAATGTAAACTATGTATGATTTCAAAAAGATCCAAAAAGTAATTCAAAAATACAGCTGTTGAATTATAGGAAAATACTGGCTACTTGTGTGTTCCGTGTTGTCTTTTAATAGGGGGCCAGGGAAAACTACTGGGGAGCTGAACTAGCAACAAAATCTGTCATATTTTAGTGCATTGTTTAAATAAAGTAATATAAAACATATTACGAAAATAGTCATCTGTTATTGTATAATCCCACCATTAACATACTGGTTTTCACATAGTTATAATCATGTAGAAGGATCCTGTTTGTATCAGACTTTTTTATTTGATATTTTCACGTTAGTGGTTTTCTTCTTTAATTTTTAGACATTACAAAAGCCTGTTACTTCCATTTGGGAAGTGGAAGAAAAGAGCATATTAATCCCATAACTCTCTGCTTACTTTATTCAAACTTTTATTCCATGCAACAGGACAGAAAATCAAGCTTGTGTTTCATATGGCAATAACTGCTTTCGTTAACCTTCATGCTGAAAAACATGTCCATTTCCTTTTTCTTTATCCCTCTGGAGTATAGACATGTGGAAGAATAAAGATGAATCGTGGAATTTCCCCCAGGATTATGACCCGGAACTGATCAAAGAGGAGAAGCGGAAGGAACTGGAGTCAGAAATCCGGGTGCAGGTAAAACGACATTTATGTCGTGCTCATAACAAGTCGTTAACTGCAGCCATCTATGTTTTTACAGCTTCCCGTTAATGACCTACCCAGAATTTAAGCTGTTTTTAAACTTCACAAAGAGAACTCAAGGCATGTGGTCGCTTAAAAGTGGTGTGTTTTGTATTCACCTAGGTTGATGAGTTGATGAGACAAGAACTAAAAAACTTAAAACTAGCTGTGAACAGAGAAAAGGAATTACCAGTCAAAACAGGAAAGAAAGGAGGGAAAACGGTGAGTAGTGAATGGGTACGGGGGTTCAGGGATGAGGCAGTGGGCAGATTGAGATCATGAAAAGGAGCCCCTGCCCACACAGCCAGTGGCGTGTCGAGGAGTGCTGCCTGGCAGACCCTGGCTGTCCCTAGGCTGCTTCACAGGGACACGTCTTCCTCTGGTGAAGGAAGCTCTCAGGGTTGTGGGCTCATAAATGGGATGAATTCAACAGTCTGAAGTACCCGTCCCCGCCCCTCGTTGTTGCAGATTCATATCACCCAAGCCTCATCCCTAGGATAAGAACTATCAGAGAAGCCAGGGCATGTGCCCCAAATGCCCCCCATCTCTCCCTGTAGGTAGATCTGTAAGGGAGGCCAATGGCAATGAGCAAGTTCTTTGTGAGTAGGGAAATCAGAGCTAAAGGAAGCAGATGAAGTGAATTTTAAGCTGCCACCAATCCATCTCACAGTGTTTTAGAGTAGCCAGTTGGGTCCCAATATTCAGTTTACTTACTAGGACTCCCCCTTCCATTTTCATCCCAGATCCAGCCCAGCCCTTTGGGCCAGGATACTCGAGGTAGAGGGCCGAGACTTCCCCTCCCTGGCAGTGGTGGCGTGGACACAAACAACCTTTGCCGCATTGGTGGCTTTCTCAAGACCCCATGGCTGGCCAACACTTCTTGCGATTCACACACACTCTTAGAGTTTTTCATATATTCACCTGCATGAGTGTCTAGTTTTGCCAGCCCAGGGGCCATATGGTGTCTTTAGGATGACTCTATCCTGATCTGTTTTATATTGATTTTATAGTTTAACTCAGAAAACAACTGAATATCCTTCATGGCCCTGTTCTGAGGATACATCACTGTAGCTTGGTGAGGGCCGTCTATAGGTTACTTTCTCATCAGTAGGTGAGGACACTTATTGAGGCCACCTAGTGACTCTGTTAATGTCTTCCCTATCTGCAAAAAAGTGGTGTTTTAATGACTGAACATGGAAATCAAGACAAACAAAATGGGAAATGAAGATCGGACCTGGCTGTACCCCTCTGGCTGAAAATAGACTTTCTCCTTTTACCCAACAAACTGATTGTCATCCTGGCCCAAGGTCAGCCTGGGCTTCTTCACCCTCCATTACTGCCCCCTTTCATTCCCTGCAGTCTGGTATCTCCCCTCATGATGTCATGATATGTCACAGATGGAGCTGCTGTGAATTTCCCTCTTGTGATTAAACTAGTTGAACACACAGTGGAGGCACTCAGGATACTCCCATAGATCAATGGTAATTGTGTGACTATAGAGTTTTGAGAACCCAGAATTCCAATCCAAGTGACCTAGATATGAACTTGGGAGACATAAATGTGATTTAATTTCATAAGCTGAAACTTAATTAACTATACTAAATCCCATCCTTAGAAAGACCATTAGCAGAAGGGGAGTGGTCAGCCTTGAACATAGAGAAAAAGAAAAAGGACTGAGAGGGATGGGATTTGACAGCATCGAGCATTATCCAGAGAAAGTGACTTGATCAGAGGTTTACAGCAGCCTGAGTGGTCCTTTCAAAATACAAATCTCATCTTAGCACTCCATGATGAAACCCTTCAGTGCCATCCCAATTCCCCAAGGATAAAGATAACAGTCTTCAGCCAAGCTTACAAGGCCATGTCTGACATAGCCAGTGCCCTCTTCTCCAGGCTCATCATCCTCCTGTCCCTCCCTGGATGCACTCCAGCATCCTGACCTTCCTGTTTGTCCCTCAAACACACTGTGCTGCCTCCCACCACAGGGCCTTTGCCCATGCTATTCTCTCTCAAGAACTGTCTTTATTCCCCACCCCCAATCTCTAGCCTAGTTAACTCCTATTCATCCCTTCAGTCTCAATCTAAGCCCTTCTTCCTCAGGGAAGCCTTCTGGGACCCCCAGAGTAGGTCTGGTTTCTCTGCATACACATAGCACTGTGTACCGTGTCTTCCTGGTGTTTTAGCATAGTTTTAATGTTATATTTATTAGTGGGATCATTTTATTAGTGTCTGCCTTCTCGACTCTACTGAAGGGCCATGAATGCAGAGACTGTATAACTGTGTCTCTTTTGCTCACCACTGTAACCCTTTCTGGCACATAGTAATTCCTTAACACATATTATTGAACAAATTAATTTGTCAAATCTAGATCCTATACAGATTGATCCATATATGATAAATATGTGCCTCAGGATGACACAGTATGGCATCAGTAGCAATTCACAGCATCTAGCCACTTCCTGTGCTGATTCTGTACGCACCAAGCAAGGTTATGATGAGTTATTGTAGTTTGATGTTGATTTTCGTGTAAGAGGGAAGTCTACAAGGTCTTGGCAATTATGTTTCTCATTAAAAGTGAATCAACTTACATTACAGTCTATTCCACTTTCTCTTGTGATTTGGAGATCCAAAATCAGATCTTGGGGTACAGATCATCTTTATTAATTCTTTTATTCAATAAGTATTTATTGAGCATCATATGCCACATACACATCAAGGCATTCAGAGTACAGAAGAGAACAAGACAGACAAAGCATCTGTACTAGTGAAAGCAAGTTTCCAGATCTGCAGGACTGTGGATCGACTCTGGATGTGCTGTCATCCCCATGATGACATCACTGGGTGAGGTCCTGCCTCTCAGAAGCCATCTCTCTCTTGAGTTCCTCTCCTGTTCTAATCACAAAAGCTTTAAAGACGTAAGAGTTCCTGGAGAAGCTGTGAAGCTCCTTGAGGGGAACATTCTTGGCTGACTCTATTTTTCGTATTCCCCAGAGTGCTAGCATATATAAATGGAAAAAATGTCATGAATAAACAGAAATTTATGATCTACTTTTAAAAGAAACAAATGAACATACTACAACTGAAAAATGCAGTGTCAGAAATTAAGAACTCTTCTGACTGGTTTCACGGCAGCATGGACCTAGCAGAAGACAGGTTGAACTCAAAGACAAGTCAGTAGGAAATCCAAGTTGAAGCACAGAAAGAACAAAGAATATAGAGAACAGAACAGAGAATAAAAGAGATTTGAAACATGGTCAACAGTTGTAATATATGTGTAATTGGAATCCCCAAAAAAAGGAGAATGGGATAGAAGTAATATATGAAAAAGTAATACCTGAGAAATTTTCCAAATCAGATGAGACATAAAGCCACAAATTCAATAATCTCAGTGAAGTCTAAGAAAGATGAATACAAAGAAAATCACATCTAGACACGTCGTAGTCAAAATGCTGAAAGTCAAAGATAAAAGGCAAAATCTTACTAGATTTTTTTTAAAGACACATTTCTTCCAGGGAAACAAAAATAAGAATGACTACTGACTTTCTCAAGAGAAACTATGGAAGCCAGAAGGAAATGAATGATATTTTTAAAGATTGGAAAGAAATAGCTGCCAACCTAGAATTCTATACCCAGTGAAAATAGTCTTCAAAAATGAAAATAAAATAGAGGTGTTCCCAGACAAACAAAATCTTGGAGGACTTATCAGCAGCAGACCCATAATATGAAAATACCAAAAGGATATTCTTCAGGCTGAAGGAAAATGATCCCAGATGGAAGAAATGGAAGAAGGGATGATCAGCTCTTAAAAATGTAAATATTTGGGTAAGTATAAAAGACTAATTACTTCTAAAATATTCTGTTTTTTAAAGCAAGAATAATAAAGTCTTATGTGTTTACAACATACGTAGAAATAAAATATATGCCAACAGCAACAGAAAAGTTGGGTAGGGATAAATGGACTTACGAGGTTATTGTATTATTCAGGGCATCATAGAGTGCTAACTCAAGGTAAATTGTAACAAGTTAATAATGTATTTTGTAGTATTTTTTAAATGATACCAGAATGTATAACAAAAAGTAATAGGAAAGATAATGTGGAAAAATAAAAAATAATTACTCTAAAAGAATATGGAAAAGGGAAAGTAAGAGAAAATAAAAACAGACCGGACAGTTAGAAAAGAAATATGATGATGACAGAATTAAACCCAACTAAATCCTAGTTACACGAAATACAAATGGGCTAAATGTTCTAATTAAAAGATAATGATTGCCAGACGGGATTTAAAAAAAACTCAACTATATGCTGTTTACAAGAAACACACTTTAAACATAAAGACTAGATAGGTTGAAAATAAAAGGATGGTAAAGTATAAACCATCAAAGCACTAACCAAAATATAACTAGTGTAGATCAATTAGTATCAGACAAAGCAAGCTTTAAAGGCAAAAAAAAAAAGTATTTGGAGAGATAAGCATATTTTATTTATTTAAATATCTGAAAATATAAAAATGTCCAGTAAACAAGAAGATAGAACAATCCTAAATTTGTCTGCATCTAATAATGGCTAGAGACTGCGCGACCCAAATATGACATGGTGGTGAGTTCCTTAGATTTTATTTTTGCCTTATATATTCTAGACTTAGAGCTGAGGCCCACAGCCTGGAAATGCCAAGGGGGACAGATAAATAAAGCCCCTACAGAAGCCTACTGTCTCTAGCCAGAGGACTGAGAAAGAGGAAGGCTAACAAGAGAGAAAGCTTTTAAATAATAACCACCCTGCTCCAGCCAAACACCAAAGAAAAAACTGTGGCCCCACTGCAGTACACACCAGCAGAGGCTGCGTGGGGAGCCTAGACTTCTACTCTCATGAGGATGTATGGAAGCAACCCAACACCCCACCAAAGTGGTGTCAGAGAAGGCCACATAAGGAACCAAGACTCATCCCTGCTGACTGGTAGTGAGGCCCTCCTATCCACCATGTCAGTGGAGACAACATGGGGAATCAGTCTGGACATCCTCCCTAACCAGCAATAAAAAGGCATGCCTCCATCCCCACTGGGATGGGTCAGAGGAGGCCTCGCAGAGAGTCAGGACTTTTACTAATTCCCAGTGGTAATAAGGCCGTCTCTACCATAGTGTCAGTGGAGACCACATGGGGAGCCAGAACTCCCACCCCCACTCAGCAATAATAAGGAGCCCCTCCCCACAGTGGAGTGGAGAACCTGGACTTCTCCCTCCACCTGGCAGTAACAGCATGGCGCACACACACACACCCAATTCCTCTGCCAGAGCAGTGTCAAAGATAATCAGTTAAAAGATGACATCTAAATAAGATTCAGAGCCTCATAGCATAATACAAGAATGTCCAGATTTCAATTGAAAGTCACTCATCATATAAGAACCTGGAAGATCTCAAACTGAAGGAAAACAGACAATCAAAAGATGCCAAGTCTGAGATGTCAGAGATGTTAGAATTATCTGACAAGCGTTTTAAGCCAGCCATAATTAAAATGCTTCCATGAGCAATTATAAAGTTGCTAGAAACAAATGAAAAAAATAGAGAGCTGGCCTCATGGCCTAGTGGTTAAGTTCAATGCACTCTGCTTTGGTGGCCCAGGTTTGAATCATGGGCATGGACCTACACCACTCAACGGTGGCCATGCTGTGGCAGCATCCCATATACAAAATAGAGGAAGATGGGCACAGATGTTAGCTCAGGGCGAATCTTCCTCAAGCAAAAAGAGGAAGATTGGCAACAGATTTTAGCTTAGGGTGAATCTTCCTCAGCAAAAAAAAAAAAAATAGAAAGCCTCAGCAAAAAAGTAGAAGAGATAAAGAAGAACCAATGGGAATTTTAGAACTGGGAAGTGCAGTATCCAAAATATTCTGCTCAACAGTAGAATAGAGAAGACAGAGGGAAGAATCAGTGAATTGGAAAATAGAACAGTAGAAATTACCCAATCTGAACAACAGGGAAAATCAACCAAAAAAAAATTAGTAAACAGAATTAGGGACCTGCAGGATCATTAAAAAATATAAAATTCAATTAAAAATACAGTACCATTTAAAATCACTCAAAAATTAAATACTTAGGTGTAAATCTAATAAAACATGTATAGAACTTACATGCTTAAACTACACAATGCTGATGAAAAAAATCAAAGAAGAGCTAAATAGATGGACATACCATGTTCATGGATTGGAAGACAAAATGTAGTAAAGATGTCAATTCCCTGCACAATGATATACAGGCCTAATCCAATTCTTATCAAAATCCTAGAAAGATAATTTATAGACATAGACAAGATTATCCTAAAATTTATGTGGGAAGACAATGGAACTAGAATAGCTAAACCAATTTTGAAAAAGAAGAATAAAGTGAAAAGGATCCATCTACCCAATTTCAAGGCTTATTATACAGTAATCGAGACTGTGTGCTCTTGGTAGAGGGATAGACACATAGATCAATGGAGCAGAACAGAGAACTCAGAAATAGGCCCACACAAATACTCACTACTGATTTTTGACGAAAGTGTAAAAATTCAAGGGAGGAAGGATAATCTTTTCAATAAATGGTGCTGGAGCAATTGGACATCCATAGACAAAAAAAAAAATAAAAATGAACCTTTACCCATGTCTCACACGTTATACAAAAATTAACTCAAAATGGATCATGGACTTAAATGTCAAATGTAAAACTATAAAACTTTCAGAAAAAAATATAGGAGAAAATCGTTGAACCTAAGGCTAGGCAAAGAGTTCTTAGAATTAACACTGAAAGCACAATCCATAAAAGGAAAACGTGGACTTCATCAAAATTAAGAACTTTTGTTCTGTGAAAGACCCTATGAGGAGGATGAAAAGACAAGCTGCAGATTGGAAGAAAATATTTGCAAATCATATATCTGACATGGAGCTAGTATATAAAACACACAAAGAACTCTCAAAACTCAACAGTTAAAAAACAAACAATCCAATAAGAAAATGAGCAAAAGACATGAAGAGGCATTTCACTGAAGTGGGCCTCAGAGGGCAAATCAGCACATGAAAAGATGTTCAACCCCATGCACCATTAGGAAAATGCAAATTAAATTCAGGATGAGAGATGGATACACACCCATTAGGAGGGCTAAAATAAAAATAATGGCAACATCGGTTGCTGGAGAGGATGGGGAGAAACTGGGTCACTTATACATTATTGGTGGGAACGTAAAATGGTATAACCACTCTGAAAAAAGTTTGGTGTTTCTTAAAAAAATCAAACATACAACAACCCAGCAATTGCACACATGGGCGTTTCTCCCAGAGAAACAAAGAGACACACACACACACACACACACACACACACTCATTTATAGCACCTTAGTCAATCTAGCCCCAAACTGCAAATAGCAATAAAAATGAAGGAACTATTGATACATATAATGACCTGGACAATTGTAGTGAGTGAAAAGCAAAAACGTTATATACTATGTGATTCTGTTGATAGAACATTCTTGAAAGGACAAAATTATAGAAATAGACACAGATTAGTGGTTTGCAAGGGTTAAAGATGGAGCAGTCATGGGAGGGAAGTCAGTGCAACTATGGAAGGGCAGCCTGAGGGATCCCTGTGGTGATAGAAACGTTCTGGATCTCATTTGTGGATGTCAAGATCAATATCCTGGTTGTGATCTTGTAAAGCAGTTCTGCAAGATGTTACCACTGGGAGAAACCTGGTAAAGGGGACACAGTATCTCTCTGTATTATTTGTTACAACTGCATGTGAATCTACCATTATCTCAAAATAGAAAATTTAATTTTTAAAAAACTGAAGAACATGAAGTATAGCTGCTCTGTGCAACCACATAAGTGAATCTTGCAGTCATAGTATTGACTGAAAGGCGCCAGACATAAAAGAGTTTAAATTGTGTGAGTTCATGTGCAAGAACAGGTGCTATCAATCTACAGTGAAGTCAGAATAGTGTTACCTACAGACTGGAGAGCAGCATCAGAGAGAGTTCAGAGGTGATGAAAATATGTTCTCTATTTTGAACTGGGTGGCGGTTATATGGTTATATGTAAAAATTAAACGTAAATGTTAATCAGCTTGTACGTGGGTATACTTTACTGTACACAAATTATACTGCAATAAAATAATAAATGAATGAATGAATAAGGAAATGGACAGGGAGGAGTGAAAGAGAGTGGAGCGTTAAGAAAGGGTCAGTCTTGTGTGATGGGGAACATGAGTCATCTGAGGCCTGAGACAGAAGAGGAGCTGGGAAGGGAAGGTAGAGGCCAGGCTGGAGAAACTTCGTACACCCATGCTAAGGAATTTTAACTTTATCCTGCGGGCAGTGGGGAGATACTGATGGATATTTTAAACAGAATAGTGAAGCAATCAGCACTGTTTTAAAGATCACATTCAAGCACTTCCCTCAAGCTGTCACAAGCATCTGACTACAGAGCCCTTTGGGAACCAGATTTGGGGCCGGATGCTAACAGAGAGAGGTGACTGGGTACCAAGGACAAGCATGGCTTGAGTGCCCGCGCTCACAGCCCTCTCATCCTTTGTAGTACACTGTGCGCAGCCCAGAGAAAGAGAACCAGAATGCTTGGGGCAGGATGGACATTAGGTCCTGTGCAGATGTCACAGTGGTGACCTCATTTTCTATCCACCCAGGGACATGTCCACATAAGCAACTTGGAATTTTCTGGGCCAATCCCTACAATCCCTACATACAGGAAACATTGCAACTCTATGTTCAGTGTACCACAGTTGACTTCTTGCCTCCCATTCGCCACCACCACCACCAAAAATCAGCTTCCTTCGCTAAGTTATAGAGCTAATTTGCTCACTTGTTTTTACTAAATTGTTGGTTATTTCCATTTTCTTCCAGAAAAAGAAAGAGAAGAAAGGCAAAAAAGGGGAAAAGGGGAAGAAGGATAAAGATCTGACGGCTGACAGGTGAGGAAGGCACCTGCTTTGCTGTAGTGCACGTGAGAAGGGGAGGGCACCCCAGAGAAGAGCACAGGACACAGCCTAAGTCCTCGACCTTGGCCTGGGAAAGGCACCCTTGTCTGGTACACCACACTCCCTTCATCCTTGAAGAGTGTCGAGGGAAAACTACTGGACCACTCTGCGGTCCTGTACAAAGAGCAGTATCCCAGGCTAGAGAGATGCTCGCCAACAGGATGGGCACAGAAGGCAGGCTTGGGCCCCATCGCTTCTGAGATCATGTGACTCTTTCTAAGTTTTAAAATTCATTGGGTTCTTAAGAAATTGTTTAAGAATTAGCATCCTAATCCAACTTTCGAGGAAAGACTGAGACTCTGAGTTCCTTGAGGGCAGGGACAGTTCCTATTTACCTTCACGTCCTGGGCTCAGCCCGCTGAGGCCCTTCACGCGTGCTCATTGGAGGAAAGACAAGGTTTAGTCTCAAAAGGGATATTTTCCATTTCCTTGAGCTTCATTGGCTGAACTTTGATACTAATGAATAATTTTAAATGCTTATTTTTTAAGCTGAAATAGCCCTTCAGTGCTTTAACATTGGAAAAAAATAGGACCTAAGTTTTCAAATATTTTCAAGGAATTTAAATAAAAGCCCTAATAAAGAATGTCAGTAATCATTTTGAATGTATACCTTTCTTCCCATCGGTTTGTTAATGGGTAACACATGTTTCTCCCCTGTTTTGGGGTGTTCCCTAGCCCTCCTTGGGTCCCAGTGATACATTCCCAAACTCTACTTAAGATCCACAGGAGAGCAAGCCAGCTTGGAAGTGTCCACAGGGAAGAGGAGGCCATAGCACCCCAGAACTAGTGCACAAGCCTGGAGCCCTGGCAAGTAGCCTCTGGAAAGGCAGCCAGACGGGATAAGGGCTTTGGCTCTGTAGAGACAAGTCTCCCACAGGATATCCCTAGAAGTCTGTGGGTTTCCTCCCTTAAGGTTCCATTGTTTGGAGAAAGATTCAGGGTCAAGATGCTGTGGCTGACAGCTGCCTAATAGGGACCTTGTCAGCATCCTAACACTCAGGAGCCCAGTTCCTGGGGAGGCACACACCCGTCCCTGCACCAGCACTCACGCCTCCTGGGGACACAATAAGCATCATAGTCCCTTCCTTGAAGATGGTCCAGCTCATGCATGCACATAGTGCCACAGGCATCTTCTGGTAATTTTTTTTGCACTTTTCTTCTTTTTTCTTACATTAATCCCCAAGCCAAGTACAGTCTTTCAGGTGAAGAAGATCATGCTAAATGTCTTATCCAGTGACAACCCAGAGCTAAAATCAAATCTACCAATCAAACCCGACCACTAAGTTGAAATTATTCATTCACATTCTCTTGCGTTTAAAGTATCACTTTACCAAATAAAATGCTGCTATAGCAATATAGACCCCACACATGTGATTCATGGACAATATCCATTAGACATTGAATATATTCTTGGTGTATGTTTCCCTACAGTTGAATTATCATAAATGGTCTGCAAGCAATTCTCTAGTGGAATGAAGAGAGACCAGTAGTATTTCATTCACTTTTATGCCCCAAAGTACAGAAATACCTGGTCATCTCATTCCTGGAAGACTTTTCATTTTAGTTCTAAAGACTCTATGTCACGACAGTGGGTCTAGTTCTCTGCCAAGCACTGTGAGACAACTTCTGTTTCTCTCATCAAGTTAATATAAACCTTAAACCAGTAGTTTTATCATAGTTTAATGTAGCTTTTAAGTTGAAAATGTTTTATTCCATAACAAGAGTTCATGTCACTGGAAATATCCAAATATAATAGGTTTGTGTTCGGGGCTTCTTAGTATATTTTGTTTTGAGCATTTTAGAGAATCTTCTTCAATTTTATGTTAATATTTCATGCATACATTATATGTTTATATTAAATCAGTATTCAAGTTAAAACACTACAGTTAATACTTCCTTGATAAGTCAGATACTGTTATCCCAAATTCCATTACAATTAAAACTTTCTTAAATCTCAGCAGAGGGCACACTATTTTAAGTATATTTGATAAAATAAAATTGCAGTCAATCAAAAACTGGGACCATTGAATTAACATTTATCTCAATGGGATTTGGTTTGAATCTAACTGATGTTCTTGAGTCTCTTTTAATCACTAACCTGGATCATAGAACAGTCAAAGAACTGTTTACATAGACTTATATTTACAATTCTTCAGTCTAAAGAAAGATGAGGGTAGAAACAAAGAATAAGGCCATAGAAAAGAATAAGGAAAAGACAAAACATCTCAAAGGATTATTCTGAACAATGTTTGAGCTTGACCTCTCTGGATTCCTGCAAGCCAAGCCCCTGTTAATTTCATTGGGAGTTTCATTCATTAAATGGGATACGATCTCCATTTTTCCCTCAGTTAGTATAAATTACCAGTGCGCTGGCTATATGCCCAAGGTCCTCTTAGAGAAGTGGTTTTGACATCTGTAAACACTGTGGAGAAGTATAACATCCTCCTAAAAAATCATCACACTCACAGCTTTAGACATTTTATCTTCCATATTAGAATTATTTCCAGTATAAGCCTTTGTTCTTTATAGATATTTCTTTTAAACTATTATGCTATTGGGTGAAAAGGAAGCATCAATTTCATGAAGAATTAATGATCTACTACGACTTGCAGATGCTAACTAAATATGTAATTATGGGCCCACTGCGTTACTGTTATTGGGTAATTTCTAATTCATATTTGTGCCATCATGGAGACTGATGAAAGGGCAGACTGCAGGAGTTATAGCGGGTCTCAGATGCCCAAAGACATAATTCTCATTAATAGAAAACATCAGATATACACATGGATGAGTGGAAGTACTGTTTTTAAAAAGCCTAATTTATCCCCAAATTGTAGAAACACTTCAAAAGTCAATTTATTTGCATATATTCAAATGTACTTTGCAGTAGGTCTGGTTAAAGTTCTCTGCATATGTGATGATTAACAGAAATACTGCTGGTCTTATGTGTGTGCTCCTGGAATAGATGGTCTGCTTTGTCCCTAGGACCATTGAATCTCTATATAAGGAGCTGGTGGAAGAAGGGTTACTGATCCAGTCTCTGAAAGTCAACCTCTCTGATTACATTGGTAAAGTACACAGAGAATAATGCGTGTGTGTGTCACATATGTCACCCCTTGGGTTTTGAAGTCCCAGCAGCTGGAAATATGTTTCATTTGGTTTTTGTCCAAACCAAAACCTGGCCCATAGTGGCTTGCAGTGAATGTGTGTTGGATTGAATTGATTTGAATTCATTCTGTGCTGTGAACTAACGGGTCCAGCTCTCTCCCCTAATGTGGTAGAATCAGATCATAGAACCAACTAGCAAGTTCCTTGGGGCATTCTCTCTGGCATAAGCTTAACTGAGGAAATGAAGGCTTGTACATGCTTTCATGTTTAAATAAAATGCCCTAGGGGGCAGCACCTGGTCCTTCCACAACACACAGTTATCATAGGAGGAATTCCTTCCAGAAGGGGCCATCACAGATGTAGTTGGGAAGAAGGAGGTGGGGAGATTTGCTATCACCATCTACAACTAATGTTTTTCTCTTAATTTTTGAAAAACAATATGATGACCTGAAAACACACTGAAAGCTTAAAATTTTTCGTAATCCTACCACTCTAATGCAGGTATCATTTTCACTTTCATGCACCTACAGTGAACGAGGACATTTTCCTACATAACCACAAAAGGATAATCACACTCAGAAAATTTAACATTAATACAGTACTATTATCTAATATCTACTTAATAATCAATTTCCCCAGTAGTCCTAATAATGTCCTTTATAACTTCGTCTTTCTCAATCCAATATCCAGTCAAGGATCGTGGATGTGATGGTCAAATTTTTTAGTCTCCTTTTGTTCCTTTGATCTAGAACACTTTCCAGCCTTTCCAGTCTTTCACAACACTGACATTTTTCAAGCGTCTGAGCTGTTTTACAGACTGTCCTTCAACTAAATTAGTTGGATGGTTTCCTCATAACTTGATTCAGGTTAAACAGTTTTGACAGGAAAACTACATAGGTGATATTTGTCCTTCTCAGCGTTTCACACTGGGGTCACACGACGCCACTTTGTCCCATCACTGCTGATGTTAATTTTAATCACTGGTGAAGGAGCTCTTCCCCAGATTTCTCCGTTGTAAAGCTTCATTTTCCCCTTTGTAATTAATGAATAGTCTGTAGGGGGATGCTTTGAGGCTCTGGAGATTCTGTTCCCAAGTGTCTTAAAGGTTTTAGAATCCACTGATGTTTTATGCCACATTGATTATTGCTGTGGTGGCTGTAAATGGGGATATTCTATTTCTATCATCCCTTTTGTATTTATTAGTTATCATTCTTCTAAGAAGAGATTTCCCTCCCACCGTTCTTTTAGAATTGTCATGGTATCAGTGTGGACGTATGAATTCTCTCTTTTCTATTGTATTATCATCCATTTCCATCTTATTCTGTTGTTTACACTGACCCAATTTTGGCCTTTCTGAGCAAGAAGGCTGACGTTACCCTTTGATCAAAAAATGATTACTTTAATTCCTTTAAAATAAAGCCACATTTCCTTCTTGGGGGCTTGGAGGAGCTGCGATATTTCCTATTAGCATAAAATTTTTACTAGAATATGTATTGAGTTTCTATTTATGTGTTTCTTGTTCAAGTACTATAGAGTTTTCTTCTGGATTCCCTTGATTATGTTCTTTTAATTCTGTTAATATGAAAAAATAACACTTTTAGGGCCGGCCCCGTGGTGCAAGCGGTTGGGTGCACGTGCTCCGCTGCGGCGCCCAGGGTTCCCCGGTTCAGATCCCAGGCGTGCCCCAACGCACTGCTTGTCGAGCCATGCTCTGGCGGCGTCCCATATAAAGTAGAGGAAGATGGGCACAGATGTTAGCTCAGGGCCAGTCTTCCTCAGCCAAAAGAGGAGGATTGGCATCAAATGTTGGCTCAGGGCTGATCTTCCTCACAAAATAATAAATAAATAAATATATGACACTTTTTGTGTGTGTGTGTGAGGAAGATCAGCCCTGAGCTAACATCCATGCTAATCCTCCTCTTTTTGCTGAGGAAGACCGGCTCTGAGCTAACATCTATTGCCAGTCCTCCTCCTTTTCTTCCCCAAAGCCCCAGTAGATAGTTGTATGTCTTAGTTGCACATCCTGCTAATTGCTGTTAAACGGCACTTTTAACAGAAGCTGTCTCTTTACTGGTGGCTGGGATCTGTGAGTTCTCTGCTCTTTGTCTGCTTTCTGCTTTCACATCCTGTCTGTTTTGCTCATCATTGAATTCCTAGTGTTTAGCACAATGCCTACCACAAGATAGAGTCTCAGAAACGTTAATAGACATGTTTCTCGTCGTCTTCTTAATTTCTTATCCATCTTGGACTTTTTCAGTGATCACTCTGTCCATTTCCAGGCAGCATCTTTAAGATGCCTAAGGGCAAAGGGAATGGGGTCAGCCACTTAAGAGTAACCTCCAATGAAAATGACCCAGTCTCACAAAATTAGTCAAATTGCCACAAGGGCTGTCTCCCTTCGGTCTTTTCCACATTTTCCTTATTTTTTCCCAGTTAAAGTCCTTAGCTTGAAAGATGGCAGTGGATCTTCCCAAATCCCCACATGAAAATAGACAGAGCAACTAGGTAGCAAAAACAAAACCCATGGACAACATTTACACCAAAACTAAATGACACGGTTTCCCCTCAACCCTAATGTACAAGCCTTTGGGGACACAGAGCAGAAGCACCCCGAAACAACCAACAAGCACTCACTGGACAGTACAATAGGCCGAGCTGGAGCAGCAGCTGAACCCGGGAGGGGTTTACCCACAGCAGTGGCAGATGGGGCAAAGGGATAAAATGAGGAGGTGTGAAGGGATGAGAGCAGACTCACCTCTGCACTCTCTGGAAAGTGACCTTCCACACTCCCTTGCCAGACAGGGCCTCACACTGGCAAGGAACTCGTGGGAGTAGGATCACAACTGAACAGGATAGGGGCAATAGAGATGAAAGAGAGAGAAGGTCCAGAAAAAAATGAGGGGAGGGGAACAGAGCCAGAACATCTAAGAAAGCAAGCCACCATACTTTACCATATATGAAACAACAGAAGATGGGGCTCTCTGAAATTTAAAATCTATCCTGAACCGAAGTTTCTTCGAAAAATATAGGAATATTAAGTCACATAAATTTAAGCAATGGAAAAGTTCAAGGTCAAAGCCCATGCAAAGTTTCTATAAAAGAGAAAGGATCAAGAACAAATTAACATCACAAAAAGACATGCCCATAAAGCAGACATAATCTTTCAAACCAAGCTGATATACATTGATGAAATTATAGAAGATACATAAGAACCTTCCTGAAGAATCTGCTAAGAAGGAGCTATAGACAACCAGAAATAACTGGAGAGACCTAACACAAGGAGGGGTGGTGAGCATTCACTATATACTTACTTATATAACTAAGACTAAGAGCTGTAAGGGAGAGTGTAATAGGTAATGGCTGTGTGCTCGGACAATGTGGATGTAGTTCAACCAACAAAAATGGGGAAAGAAGAATGCACACATACAAAAAATTTAACCATTTTCAGTTACCCTAAGTGGTATTGATAGTGTTGGCTTTGTTATTATGAGGTTGTGTGTGGGGGGTGTAGTATAATGTGAGAGAAAGCAAATGAGAAATTATGAGAATGTCTACCATCCCCTGTGTCCTTGGAGACTAATATTCTCCTGTGTGGAAGAACAGAGATATAGATGTAATATGGAAGGAGTTAAGTAAAAATTTATAATCCTGAATTTGAACCGGAAATGTCGGTTTTGACTCATGAGGTATTTTATCAGACACACACGTACATACACACACACACATACACGCACACACCTATGGTATGCTGACACCAGCTCACGAGAGCTGATCATTAACCTTTTTAGGAATTTTGTAAGGTGCTTGTGATGTGCACCACAGCATATGTGTCCTAGCCCTGTCCTTTGAAAATTCCTGTAAATAACCATCAACCCAATAGCCATGAGCATTCCTGGCTCCCAGAATATGGTGTCAAAATACCACTTCCCACTCAAAGAAACCAGTTTGCTGGAGAAATGGCTGGTTTCAGACAGGGACAGAAAATGTCAAGCATTGCCTGGGAGGAACATCCCATCATGTCAGATAGCAAGGAGGCTTTCAAAGATGACTAGGCTCATGGCAAAAAACCCTCAGGAGCCAAACTGAAGAAGCTCCCTCTGGCCAAAGACGGGATATTTTGAGCTCCAGTAAGGCTAAGAAATATATTGGAGTGAAATCCACAAAATATGTTTTTATTCACAATTTCATAGGATATAAAAAAACTAATTGGTCATCTTTGGAAGATAACAGGAAACTGGTTCATTGTCTTGAAAACTGATAAATAAGAGTTAAGCATTTGTCCTGCCTTGCCTATGGGAACTATACCACCAGCTAACCAAATAGTCGATGCGGGACATATTTCTTTTTTAAATAAATTCAGCTAGTAAATGAAAATAAAAAGAATAGAATTAGGACATCACCATGTTGCTGCCCCCACTGGATCTGGGCAGTCATCATCAATGGCTGCTAATGCCACAAAAGAGTGAAAACCAGACATTGTGTGCCTCCTGATGTAAAAACTAGCACGTCCTCTAGTCTTGCCAAAGGGCAAGCCCCTGGATCCAGCTGCCAGTTTGCAGGATGCACAGCGGAATATGGTGAGCCACTCTACGAGAATGCAGTCAGCCAAATCCAGACCATAAGAGAGGCTACGGGTCAAACGCCCAGCTTCTTCCGCAGATAGATTGTACTAGAGAAGAGAGAGAGAGAGGGGACCTGAAGCTTAAAATAGACTCAAAAGGCAGATCATAGCCTCTAAGCATGCTCCCTCAGTGATAGCTCAACGAAGAAATACAAGCCAGAGATAACTGTAAAACGGGGGACTCTCGTGGCTGTTGGCAGGAGAGAGAGCTGTGATTAGGACCGGGCACCTGGGGGAGAGTTGTTTCTGGGGTGGCTCAAGACGTGGTTTCATAACCTGGCCAGTGGTTACCAGGATGTTCATCTTACAATAATTCACTAAGCTACACGTTTATTTAGTGTGGTTTTCTGTGTCCATGTTTTATTTTGCAGTGAAAGGGGATTTTTGAAAAGATCCTTAGCTTGCCCTCTCAAGTAGGTGGTTAATACTCCATCATTCAGCTTCCGGTGTTGGCTGCTTGTGTGTCGTGCACTGGTCACCAGACTGGACTCCAGTTTGAGGTCCTGGGTAAAAGGGATGCACACACACACACACACACACCCCTGTGTGATCGCAGGGCTGCAGCGTCGTTTTTCTTCTTATTTCTCCCAATGATGCTGT
Organism: Diceros bicornis minor; assembly: GCF_020826845.1. Taxonomy (NCBI): domain Eukaryota; kingdom Metazoa; phylum Chordata; class Mammalia; order Perissodactyla; family Rhinocerotidae; genus Diceros; species Diceros bicornis. Next base: position 23,997,406 of record NC_080776.1, on the reverse strand, counting down.
TGTGTGTCCGTCTGTCCTGTGCCAAAGTCCATCTGAGTCTGTATTGTATTCATACCTGCAATGTTCTCCTTAATCGCTCTAAGAATGGTAAACAGTTCTTTCCTAACCGTAACTGTTTATCTTACAGATTATTTGAAAGTCTTGTGTGCTCAGGTAAAGCCTTATCCAACCTTTTTTTTTGACCGTAGACTTTTCTCCTGGCATGCATGTTTCCTCATCCTTCCTTAGTCTGAGTTCGTTCATCTTGGCAGAATTGGACCACGTCGAGGCTCTTTACAACCCCGTCTTTGGCTCCCCACCCTCGCGTTTGGCACCCAGGAGCCGGCTTTCTCTGGAAGGGAGCTTTGATGTCTGACAGTCATTTGATTATTGACTGCTGCCTCCCCTAACCCATTTCTTTCTTTTTTTTAGTTCAGAAATAGTGGCCCTGTGCTAACATCTGTTGCCAATTTTCCTTTTTTTTTTCCTTCCCAAAGCCCCACTACATAGTTGTGTGTCACAGTTGTAGAGTTGTAACTCTTCTGTGTAGGACGCCACCTCAGCGTGGCTTGACGAGCGGTGAGTAAGTCCGCGCCCAGGATCCAAACCGGCGAACCAAGAGCCACCAAAGCAGAACACACGAACTTAACCGCTATGCCACCGGGCCAGCCGGCCCCCTTAACCCATTTCTGATTCTGGAACAGACCACCCCAAGCCTGCAGGTCCCCTTCTCCAGCCTGGAGTGTAGACTTCCCAAATCAGGGGAGCCTTTCCTAGTTAAACAAATGCAGTTTGGCTGTAAAATTTCCCACCTGCCTCTGGAAAAGGCTCTGTTCTTAACACCCAGGGAGGTGGTGCCGCATCTTCTTGTCTAAAAAGAGAATTAACGAGAGAGGGATCCAGGCAGCCTACTCACCCTCAGGTTCCCTGATTTTAATATTATTTTGTTTGTTTCTCCTTAATGCTTTTACACAGAGGTACGGCCCAGCTGGTCTCTGCAATACCCATTCAACCTGTCCGTGGGCCCCAGCTCCTAAAGCTGACCGCTCGGAGCACGTCTGTCCTGCACCCAGACGAGGAGGGCAGGGTGGGTGTTGGCTGCGCCTCACCAACTCCTCACGCAGGCGGGGCCGGAGCACTGACCTTCAGACGCAGAACGCAGCCACACAGTTTGGACATTTGCCACTGGACCGGGAACACTCTACTCAGATCCAGCCCCGCTCAGCACCCCCAGGACACAAAGTTGTTTTGGGGGGTTATGATTTGTAACTCGACTCTCTTCTAAAGACCACTCAAATCCAAATAGTGATTAGAATCATGCAGGTTAGGGCTGAAAGAGACTGGAAAGAGCAGGAAACTGAAGCTCTCTAATGTCTGGTTCCCCCAGGCCCAGCCCTCATCCCCCACCACCCACCCCTGTTCCCTGCTCTGCTCCTGCACATCCACCCAGCTCCCAGCGCTGGCCATGTGCCCAAAAGCAAGCTCCTGCCATAGCCTCAAGTGCGTGAGGAAGAGCACATTTAAATCACCTTAATTTGGCTTCCCAACTCCTAAACTGCCAAGGTTATTCAAATACAGTCCTCCTTATGAGCCCCCACCCCTACCTCCAGGACTCACCCAGGTCTCCAGTTCCCATGGAGTGCCCGGGGGCTGGGGAGATATTCTGGGCACTGGTGCCAGCTGAGACCCCATGGTGCCCCGGCCTGCAGGGGCCACTCAGGTCTGCCCGGACTCTCTCTTAGCAAGGAGCTCTCTCCCCTGCTCCCTCGTCCTCCCTGCCACCAGGGCACAGGGCTGATGCCCACTGCTCAAGGACACACTCACCAACTCTCTCCTCCCAGGCGAGGAGAGTGTCTCCTCCCTCCCACCTTCTGAAGGATGCTCGTCCTTTACGTAATCTTTCTGTGCCTCAGTTTCCACAATTGTACGGCTAATGACAGCTACTGCCTCATCAAGTTGTGGTGAATATTTAATGAGCTAGGAGATGAGGCACTTGAGGCCGTGCTTGGCACAGCGCTAGCTATGGGCACTGCTATTGCTGGTGGTGGTGTTCTCGCCCAGTCTTCAGCAGGCTCGAGGTTTGCTAATGATGGGATGGTGCCTCTGTGCGCCTCCCTCCCTGTCCGCGTCACAGAAACACGAAGCACCGAGAGGCCAGGCCACTGCCTCTGGAAAATACAGGGAGAACAAACCCAAATTAATATTCCCCTAAATTATTCTGCCCGCCCATGGTTCAGTAACTGTGCATTTGGTGGGAAATTGACCCACGGTTGGTGTTTCTGACCTTCTTCTTGGCATTCAGAGCTTGCCTTAAAGACGAGAAGATGCAACAGGTTCCCAAAGATCCCCTCTTCGAAGATGTGACTACATATTTACATATGAAAAATGTCAATGCTTTGGAATATGCGAATGCCTGACACATGCATATTCTTGTCGAAGCTGTTGCAACAAAAAGTCAGCCTGGAATAGTCTCTCTGTTGACCTCATCTGGAAGCTGGGTAGCCTGCATCCAGTGTAAATTTTAGAAACAAGTCAAGACACCTGGATTTTAACCATCGCACTGCATCACCATCCTTGTCATTAAAAGATGATGCTCTGTGCAGCCCTTGCAGTGCGTGAGGGACAGCTGGGGACATCCTTGTGCTGGGAGGAGGCCCAAAGACCGATGAGCATCGTCTATCTTCTTGGGGCCTCCTATGTTCTCTCACATCTTTTCATTGAGTAACTTCTTTAAGGAGCTAGTATTTTTTATAAATTGCTCCCTTCTTCTTTTTTTTTTTTTAATGCTGGGTGGGCTAAAATAGAAATATCGGAGGCTGATTCCACCTTTTTTTCTCAAATATTTTTTATTTCTCATTATTTTTTAACTGTGCTTTATGTTCCTATTCTCTTCAATTATTTTACTCATTCTTTATTAGTTTTCTAGGGCCGCTGTGAAAAGTGTCAAAGCTGAGGGGCTTAAACAGCAGAAATTTCTTGTCTTACCATGCTGGAGGGCAGAAGTCAAGATCAAGGGGTTGCAGGGTTGGTTCCTTCTGCAGGCGCAGAGGGAGAAGCTGTCAGTAGGCTGTAGCCTCAGAGCCCCTTCCAGCCCCCACCTCTCTCTTGCTTCCCGAACCGGGATGCCCAGCTGCCCTCAGGTTCCTGTGGCCTAAACGGAGCTTGTCATTTCATCCCTCGTCTTGTCCCCTGGTGGTTTGCTGGCAATCTTTTGGTGGCTTGTCCTTCATCACCCCATCTCTGCCTTCATCTTCACATGGCCTTCTTCCTATGTGCATGTCTGTGTCCAAATGTCCCCCTTTTATAGAGGAGACCAGTCATGTTGGATTAGGACCCATCCTAATGACCTCATCTTAACTAATTACATCCACAATGACCCTATTTCCAAATAAGGTCACATTCTGAGATACTGAGGATTAGGGCCTCAAGGTAGAGATTTTAAGGGGACACAGTCCAACCCATAACACATTCCCTACTTCTTTTCTTTCCACTGTTCTGGTCTCCTTGTCATTTCCCAAGCCCTCTACCTTAAATACCTTTTGACCCATTTCCTTCTTCCCTCTCCTGTGGAAGACCTGGGGTCTGTGCAGGGAATCCTGAAGTCTTTAAGTTCTGAATGCATAGGTGGGAAGTGTTGATGGCTTCCATGCTGGGCAATAGCAAAACATAGGAGTATGCTTTCAGAATGAGTGTCATCACTGGGCAAACGGCCTGGGCTGGTTGTGTCCTCTGCTCTGTGGGAACCAACACCCACTAATTCAACTTGGTATAATGTGTCTAAATGAAATCCGTTAGGTTCTAGAAAACATGGTGCATCTGGATATTAATATAGATTTACTTAAGCAGGAAAATTGGAGTCACTTTCATTTCACCTCTAATGTCATGTTTACAGCAATTACACGCTGGATTTAATGGTGACTCTAGGATCTCTTCCTACTCTAGTGAAGGGGAAATTAACCACTCGTCTATTTATTACCTGCTCATTAGAAAACGCGGGGATCAGAAGCCGTAAGAGGAGCTTTCATTATCGCCCATTATCCCCACCAAAACCCATTGTCCTTGCCAAGGACTTTTTTTTCCATGTGGAGTCTTTGAAAGGCTGCCCTCCACCACAAAACAGCAATCCTTATCTGGTTTTTAACTCCAGTTTTCTTAGCATTTGAAAATGCTTTCAAGTTTCTGATATTTTCAGTATTTCATACACACACAAATGTATTTTTTCAGTATTTTCATATACACATAAATGTATTGTGTTTGTCGTACATTTGAAACATCTAAAGCTATGCAAGATCCATCCTTGTGATAGAAATAAAAAGTAAGAACAAAGTGATCAAGACACTGTGATGCATTCATGGAATATTTTCCCTTCAGATTCAGGTACACGGAGAGAGAGTCGTGTGGTATGTAAAGGTCCAGCCTCATGACAAATGGAGACAGCCAAACTAATTTTCTTGGTGACCTTATCTAAATTAGTTAGAAAATAACACTTCAGATTTATGACTAGTTACAATTAATCCCTTTGATGCCTTCTAATTAAACCTGTAAAGATTTATTTCTGTATTATTCCTTTGGTAATCCTTTAAAAATGATGAAAATGTAAATGAATATTACCCTCAAAAGGAGATGTTTCTATTTATCCTAAATTAGACTCATATCCTTCCTTTCAAATGATTATATTTTAGGTTCAGATTTACACTGCTCCAGTACGAATTTCACACCGCGATCTTAAATCATTTATTTTTAAAGTTTGTGCAAATGTTAGACATAATCTCTTGGAATATGAATAAAACAAAACCTGCCTTATTTTAGTCTTCTTTGTATGTCCCTCATTTTAGAACTTGGTTCCACTTCACATAGCCAATATTCAAAAGTTATTTTTAAAAAACATTAGAACATTAGTATCCTCGTCAGCATAAAGCCTGGTTTACTATAGCCATGTAGCAATGTTCTTGAGACTGGATGGTTTTTCTTCAAGCCTTTATCTGAGAAAGATGTGTTCTTCATAATGATTCCCCATAGTACGATTATATTTGCTCAGAAATGTTCAGTTTGTGTTCTATGTGAATTTTGCAAGTGCCAAAATTATGCGGCTCTGGCCAGCATTGTTTCCTGTTCGTTTGTCCTCTGCATCTTTTCTCTCCAGGTGAGTACAGCTACCTGGGGACCACTCTTCGCCAGGAGTCCAGAGAGCCTATGCCTTCCCTCCTGGATGTCAGACAGCTCATCGCCCTCTATGGGATCTTGCCACTAGGTAAAGACTCCACGTGCCCTGTCGCGCCTTTTCTAGAAGCAGGGCTACACTGCTTGCGGGCTTTGACAGTGTCTTCCTGGCTGGCATCAAAGTGCATTGTGGCTTAACTCTTCCTCCTGAGAATTCTGAGTGAGGGTGCTTCCATTGCGATAGTGCATCCTGGAGCCCACAGAGAGGCACTACCCGGGAGCGAGTCTGCACCGCTGGTGAGTGCCTGCTTAACGTGCTGGGCCGAAGGTCCTGTCGGCCATCGTCTTGGGAGATACTAGCCAAAGCGAGCACCAGCAATTAAAATTAAGCAAATAGGCAAGGGGCTGAGGTTAGGCTTGCCTTTTACACACAGACTTCTGTTACTCTATCCTTTACAGAGCTGGCCCTTCAGGGGTCAGTGACAGCGGGCTTCATGGGTCTAATGGATCGAGGGTCTGCCAGTTTTCACTGAAGTCCACTCTAACTGCTAAATGAGACTCAATCATGATTGTTCAGACAGACGGACCAGCGCTCTGTGCTGTGCCAGAGGTGCCAGAAAGGCGGGCTCTCCGTAAGAGACATGTCTGCTGCCCTCGTCCACGTTTATTTTTTATGACTATGTGTATGACCTGAGTCACCTGGGGCAGAGGCAGGAACTCCATCCAGGCTGTGCTCTGGTGACAGTTCTGCAACAGAAATCACATTTTGTTTGTTTAATTTGCTTTAAAATGAGATGGGAATAGTTTGGACATTTACATTATTGTTCCACTTTACTTAACTAAGAATGTAAACCTATTGGCAAGAAATAGTTCATTCCTCTTTTGGCTTAATCCCAAAAGTAGCAAATGGTATTTGGGGTCAACATAAATAAAAATATGTATATATAACATAAATAAATACATAATACTTTTGGGGTCAACCAAATAAATATTTTTATATTATTATTTATAATCTATTATAGATATAATTTTATAATATTATTTATAAAATAAAATATTTATAAATATTTATGGGGTTCACATAAATAAAATAAATAGATTAGCCCCTAACCCTCATCCCAGTGTAATGGAAGGTAGTAGAGCAGAGAGCACCAAGAGCTGACAAGTTTTTGGCAAAACTCCTAACAAACGAGTGTGGTATGTTTGATCCTTGGCTGGCGGATACAAGGTGATGGATGTTGTTTCCAAGCTGGCTTGAAAGCATCAGAAGAAGAGTGTTCAGGAAGCATCCTGCCTGGACCCTCCCTTTGTCGATGAGCAACCTGAGGTCCCTAGGGGCTGCCGACCTCTCCAGGCCCCAGAGCCAGCGGGGCGTTTGTTCTCATGACCAGTTGGTGTGTTTGCAGTGCACGACCAAACCAAGACGGCAAAGAAGTACATCCACAGATCAACCTTTGAGTGCTTCATTTAAATTTCATAGATGCAAAATAGGATCCTGCTACAAAAAGGAATGTTTGTTGTCCCCAGCTGTTCAGGTCACCACTGCCAGGAGGAACCAACGCAGCCACTCAGCAGAGGGCACTGAGGACAGACTGGAAGGCCACTCTCCACCCCTGGCCAAGCATCACGAGCTCCCGCTGGCCTGCAGGCTTTCGGGACCCTCAGCCTGGGCTCCCAGGACCAGGTTGGAGCTTTCAGAGCCTGCTGGGCAGATCAGGGAATGCCCAGGAAGCACCTGGTCAGCATTCACCCTCCCTCCCGGAAATATTACTGTCCCCCAGAGCGTGGAAGGAGAGAAGGAAGGGAGGAGAGTGCTTACGGGGCAGAAACAGCGTGCTCATGTTGTCTCATTTCCCAGCAGAACCTGTCAAGGTGGACATTGAACCTGCTTTTACAGATGAGTAAGCCTCTTAGAGTCCAGGGTTCAGAAGTGGCAGAGCTGGGTTTAGGACACGAACACCGGCCTCCTTGTGAATCTTTAGTCCTCCGAAAGTTGGAAATGGTGAATGCACAAAAGCTTGGAAACTGACTCAGTCTCCTAGTCATTCTACAGATTGTTTAAAAACTGCTGTTGAAAGGCAAGATGGGCAGGAAGAGCTGTGGACACCAGCTGGTGTGTCCCTGTTGACTCCTCCCCGCCCATCTAAGCTGCTGTCCAGAGGTCAGCGAGGCCCCAGGTACAGAGGCCTTCCTGGACCACCCTCTTCACCTCTCTGCGTGACCTTGGTGACCACCCCTCTCTTCTGGAAAGTCACTTCCATGGAGTAAATGACATGTGTTCTGGGTCTTCCCTGCCCTTGTCCCTTTCCCTCCTGCTGTCCCCTCCCCAGATTCTGTCCTCAGCACTGTTCTGTCCTCCCTCCACCCCTGCCAGGACCTCTCCCTGCCCCCTGGCCTCAGCCAGCACCCTCAGCAAATCTGCAACCCCAACCACCTTCCAATCAGAATTATCTGCCACTCCCCCAGTACCACCTGACTTCCCACTCCAGCCCTGCAGTCAGTGTGTCCGCGCTCCCTTGGAATCTTCTCAAATGTCCCCTTCACTACGCGTTCTAATTCTGCCCGTTCTTCAGAGCCCAGATCAGATGCCACTCTCTCCTGGAAGTCTGGCCTGAGCCACCCCTACCCTCCCACCCCATCCCCCAAGCTGGAATTAGTTTCTTCTCTGAGCTCTCTGTGGCTCCCACGGGTCTTAACACAATTTGCCTCCCGTTTTAGTCATATCCACTCAGGTTCAGCTCCCCTGCTGGCCATAGGTTCTTTACACCCAATCCTGACTCTTTTCCGCATTGGAATCCCCGACGGCCCCCAGCAGGGCCACGAACTGAGCAACTTCAATACCCAGATGGTGAACGGAAGACTCAATGAACAGCATCTCTCTCCTGTCACGGAAAACGGGATCTCCTTTATCATATTACATTATCATATTCCTCACTAACCACAAATAAAGCACGTCTATTTAATTTCATCTTAAAGAGAACTTGCTCAAAACTATTTTCCCTGTTTCTGTGGAGTATGGTAGGTAACCATAAAAATGGTTTCTAATTATTAGGTAAATTCCCTATATCTTCTGAACCACACAAGAAAATAGAAAGAAAAATGCAATAATTATTATAATATTGATATATTTGCAGCTGATCAAAAAGTGCCTAGTTGTTGACCAAAAGCAAACTAACATGATAGTAGATGTTTTGATCACAGCACATTGAAGGATTTAATTCCTTTCACTTTATAATTACTCAGTGCCAACGTGTGGCCCACTTGGGTTCAGGACAATGGAAGATACTCTGGCCAGAGTCTCAGTCTGGTCTAGAAGGAGATGGACAATGTGGTTGAGAGCGGGAGGCATGGACCTCTGAGTGACGGCATAATAATTCAAGCCCGTTTATTATCAAGTGTCGGGTTGACCCCTCCCCTACCAAGAGGCTAGACACCCAGGCAGAAGAAAGTCCAGGCTACTGCCACCTGGGTCTTGGTTTTTCCTTTTACCTCCTAAGAATCACTAATGAGCACTTGTCAGTCCACCTTACCACGCGCCTCCACATTCCTCTTCCCAAGCTTTCAAAGGGTATAATGCTGCTGCTGACAAGCAGAGAAACCTCCTCCCCCTTCCCACGAATGCCAGAGGTAAGTTATTGCAGGAATGTTCTGTAAAATTATGAGTTTGGGGAAAATACTAGGGTGAGGGGTAGGAGAGAAGCAATGTATTGAATACCCAGGGAGACCCTATGGCTCCCCTCAAGCCCTGACATACACTTTAAAGATGTTGCAGAGACAGAAGGGGTGCCTCTGGTTAGAAATGCTTTCAACACATTCATCACTGTTGCAGAAACTGGGGTCACTCCGTGGAGTCATGGCCTTGAGGAATCCTAGTCTAAGAACCATTTATTTTCTTGGCAGAATTTTAGAGCCTTTGCCTCTGTCTTTTTTAGGTTCTGCAGCAGTGCATGAGAAAGCTCCTTTGGTGAAATCCCTGCTGTTGGCCGGGCCATCGGGGGTAGGGAAGAAAATGCTGGTCCACGCCATCTGCACCGAAACGGGAGCCAACCTCTTTAACTTATCTGCAACTAACATTGCTGGGAAATACCCTGGCAAAAATGGCCTCCAAATGATGCTGCATGTAGTCTTCAAGGTATTTATTACATTTCTTGGTTTCCAGTTCTCCTCTGTCTTTCAAATTACATTTTCAAATCCTGCAATTAGTTTCCTTAAACCAGCTATCACGGACCCTTGCAGATAATTCCCTTGGGCTGACATGCACATCCTTCTTAAACTTCCCTGTTGCAGTGCCCTGTATATTACTTACTTATTGCATCTGGCTGAGCATCCAACGATTAGAAACAGCTTCTTTCTTTGCATAAACACCCTCCTGTGCCATCCAGATCAGCCTTCTTCTGCCACAGGGACCCTCCCTGAAATGCTCGCACGTGTCGTTGAAAATTAAATCCAGAATTTCTTTTTTCAGCCCATCTCCCTTCAGTAATGGCATCGGATATTTGCATTTTGGGGTATTCTTTCTCACGTGGCGTGAATTGCCAAGGTATAGTACCTTCTGTCCATCAGCTCCTCACACAAGTAATAAGAGGAGCCTGCAGGAAGCTAAGCCAACCACGGTAATGTAGATGCTCAGTTATATCACAGGGCTAGAGGATGTGGTGTCCTGAAAGATCCATACACTACCCAGCTCTGTGATCTTAGATAAGCTCTTCGCTTCCCTGGGTCTCCATTTTATCATCACAAAATGAGCGAGTCAAAACAAATGATACTGAGGTCCTCTGTCAACCCTAAAAGCAATGATTCTCTGATATAGCTCAGATAGAGATGATGGTGGTGATAGATAAATAGATGATAGATAGATAGAGAGACAATATACATATATACATACATATACACACGAGGATTACCAAGTTTTAAAGCATTTTGGTACAGAATATTTATATTTAATATTAAAACTTCACAGAACTTCGTTTTATTTGATTGAGTACCTCAAGGTTATCCTTCTGCTGTTCAATTTGCTTTTAGTTGCTAGAATGCCAGATAAGCCAGCTTTTACTATATCAAAACATACACGTAGCAAGGACTATCCTATATGCGGGGCTAGACGTTGGTTCTGCATCTACTTTCTAGGGGGCTGTAAAGCATGGGAGTTGGTTGATAATAATAAACAGTTGCTCATAGGAATGATTCCTTTTCCATATCATCCTAACAGCCGTAAGTGAGAAAGTGATGGCAGTGAGATTTCTTTCCTTAGCCACATGGTCCCAACCCTGCAGCAAGTTAGAACATTCCCCCCTCTCCTTTTCTCTCTTGCTTGTCCTGAAGGAATTCGTGGAAAGAAATTTTGAAGAGCTGGGAGAAGGGAGAGGAGGAAGGTAGGTAGAGAACAAAGAAAGACCATTAAGCTATTTAAAGAGCTCCTCGCATGGACTGGATGTTTCCCACCTTTGTGTTCACAACAGCCCGGTGAAGAGTCCATCGTTATCCCCATTTACAGATAAAGAAACTGGGGCTCTGGGAGGTTAGTAACTTGCCCAAGGCCACCAAGATCAAGTGGCTGAGCCAGGATTCAAACCTAGTCCTTCTCTTCTTTATCCTCCTGCACTATTTTTATTAAGGTCAAATTTATATATAGTGAAATAGACAGATCTTAAGGGTATATTTTCATGAGCTTTGAAAAATGTGTAAAACTGTGAATCTCCATTTTCATGTGCTTTGGTCCTGGTATAACTTCTTTTTTGAGATGTCTGTTCAAGCCATTTGCCTACTTTTCGCTGGATTATTGGTCTTGTGATTTGTAAGAGTTCTTTGTGTATTCTGGATACAAGTTCTTTGTCAGACACAGGTATTGCAAATATTTTCTCTCATTCTCTGATGTGCTTTTTCATTTTCTACCTTTTTTGTTGTTCTTGTTTATTTGTCCTCTCAATTACTGAAAGAGGGTGTTAAAACCTCCAACCATTGATTGTGGAATTCTGTATTTCTCCCTTCAATTCTGTCGGTCTTTGCCTCCCATATGTTGAAGTGCTGCTATGAGCTGCATCCATGTTCATGATTGTTATGTCTTTCTAAGTGGTTATTTTATCATGATGGAATGTCCCTTATTGTCTCTAGTAATACTCCTGGTCTTGAAGTCTACCTAGTCTGATATTAATAGAGCCACAACAGCTTTCTTTATACTCTTTTATTTTCTATGTCTTTACAGTTAAAGTGCGTTTCATGTGCATAGCACATAGTTGAGTCTGGCTTTCTTATTCAATCCGACAACATATACCGTTTAATTGGAGCATTTGCTCTGTTTACATTAAACGCAGTTATTCATATAGTTGAGTTAGGTCTACCATTTTGCTGTTTATTCTCCATATGTTCCATTTCTTTTTTATTCTTCTATTTCTCCTTTCCTGCCTTCTTTTTGGTTAAATCAGTACTTTTTAGTGTTTTATTTGGATCCCTCTATTGTCTGTTTTATTTTTAGTGATTGCTCTACAGTTTACAGTAGTCTTTTTTAACTTATCACAGTCTACATAGAGTTAATATTGCACTATTTTACATAAAATGTGAGAACTTTACAACAATATCATCCATTTATTATCCCTTGTCCTTTATGCTTTTTTTTTTTACAGTTTTATTTATTTATTTTTTTGTGAGGAAGATCAGCCCTGAGCTAACATCCATGCTAATCCTCCTCTTTTTGCTGAGGAAGACCGGCTCTGAGCTAACATCTATTGCCAATCCTCCTCCTTTTTTCTTTTCCCCCAAAGCCCCAGTAGGTAGTTGTATGTCATAGTTGCACATCCTTCTAGTTGCTGTATGTGGGACGCGGCCTCAGCATGGCCGGAGAAGCGGTGCATCGGTGCGCGCCCGAGAGCTGAACCCAGGCCACCAGTAGCGGAGCGCAAGCACTTAACCGCTAAGCCACGGGGCCGGCCCCCTTTATGCTTTTATCATACATTTTACATCTAGAAATTTTTTAAATACCACGTTAGAGTATTATTATTTTTGCATTAGTTGTTTGTCTTTTAAAGAAATTAAGAGGGAAAAAATGTAGTATTTTACACTTATCCACAAAGTGACCATTTTTAGTATTCTTCATTTCTTTCTTTGGATGCAATTTTCCACTTGATGTCATTTCCCTTTCAGCTGAAAATTTTTCTTTCATGTTTCTTTTAGTCCAGGTCTGCTGGCAAGAAATTTTCTTAGCTTTCATATTATTTATTTTTAATGTCTTTACACTGCCTCCATTTTTGAAGGATATTTTTGCTGGATATAGAATTCTGGGCTGATATATTTTCCTTTCCATGCTTTAAAGATGTGTTTTCATTGTCTTCTTACCTCTATTATTTCTGATGAAAAGTTATCAAAAATTTGAATTGTTGGTTTCCTGTGTGTAGTGTGTCATTATTCTCTGAATGGTTATAAGATTTTCTTTTTATTCTGGTTTTCATCAGTTTAACTGTGATATGTCTAGGTGTTTTTGTTTGTTCTTTGTACTTAAACTGCTTGTGGCTCACTATGCTCATTGAATCCGTAACTATATGTTTTAAACCAAATTTGGGAAATTTGGGCCATTATTTCCTCAAATATTTTTTCTGCCCCGTTCTCTCTCTTCTCCTTCTGAGGCTCCAATTATGTATGTATTTGACTGCTTGATATTGTTCCACAAGTCACTGAGATTCTGTTCTCTCTAGTTTCCACATTAGATAATTTCTATTAATCTGTATTCAAGTTTATCTACCCTTGCTACCATCTCCAATCTGCTATTAAACCTATCTTATGGACTTTTTTTGTACTTGTGATATTTTGCTTTTCAGTTCTAGAGTTTAAATTTGTTTATTTTTATGGGTTTCATTTCTCTGCTGCAATTCTCCATCTGTTCATTCAATATGACTATCTTTTCCTTTAAGTCCTTGAACTTAATAGTTACTTTATAATCCTTATCTGCTAATTTCAATACTGGGTCATCTTTGGGTTAATGTTTCTATTTGGCTGCTTTTTCCTTGACTGTGTCACATTTTTCTGTTTCTTCATATGATTAATAATTTTTATTGTATATTAGACACGTGGATAATATGTTGTTGACAATCTGAAAAATGCTAGGCTTTGTGCTAACAGGCAGTTAAATTACTAACTGATCAGCTTGAACTGTTGGAGGCTTTTGTTGCCATTTTGTTAGTGTGGGTCTATGTTGAGTTTGCCCCTAGTCCCAGGTAAATCCCTTAGTCCTGGAACATGGTCTTTACTTTGAAATTTCAGTGGCAAGCCTGAGGTGTTTACAAGCTTCTCTAACTTGGCAGAAGCTAAGGTATGTGCTCAGTTCCTTTAGTTTTCCAGCTGTTGCTTTCCACCGAGCTTCTTGGAATCTTCCCTTATGCACACACACTTCCAAGGTTAGCCAAGGATTTGAGGGCAAGTTGGAATTTAAAGCCTGGTAGCCTAATCTGTGGCCTCCGTGCTTAGCCTCTGAGCACTAAGTTCTTCAGAGGAAAAGTAAAAGAAACCCATCCTCTTGCCCAAAAGAACACCTAAATTCATTCATTCTAAACACCAAATTTTGTTGACATTGTCAAGTAACAGACAGAAGCATATAAATATAAAAATTGGCATATAAAGGAGTGACGTCAGCATCATGGCGGAGTGAGCTTTCCCGTGAATTCTTCCCCCACAAAATACAACAAAAGTAACAGCCACAGACCAACAACGGAATCCCAGACAGTCAAAAGCTGGAGCGGAGGGATCCACACTGCCGCACATCTGAGAGCGGAACGTGCTGGGCCCCCGGAGGAAGTGGGGAGAGGTAAGGAGAACTCCGCTCCCTCCCCATCAGATCAGCGATCCGGTCCGCGCGGCTCCCAGAGAGGGGGGAGGGGCGGCCCTCGGCGGGAAACTGTAGCTCTTCGGGCGCTCTCAGCCAGTGGGAAACTCCCGCACAGAGGGCTCAGAGGAGCCACAGGGCTACCATCAACATCTGAGCAACCCAGAGAGCGGATAAAGAGGGGCAAACGAGAAGCCTCCCACGTCAGGGACCCAGAGGGCAAAAGAGAGAGCTCCCCCCTCCCCGCAACCCGGAGTCTGCAGCTCGACCAGATCTAGCGGTCCGAGGCAGACCTGAATAAACTGGACTGGACCCGTGGATCGCAGTGGGGAAAAGAAACAAAACAAAACAAAACAAAACTGCGGATCGCAGCAGAAAAACTGGGGCAGAGCGCAGGGGGCTTAGACCACACAGCCCTTTACCACCACACAGTGGCGGCAGGTGGAAATTGCAACCAGAGACTTCCAGGATGAGGAAAATCAAAACCAACACAGGAACCACAATGCAAAAATATATGAAATCACCAGACCAGAAACAAAATGACAAGCACCCAGAAATCAACCCCGAAGACACAGAAATCCATAAACTAAATGACAGAGATTTCAAAATAGCTATCATAAAAACACTCAACGAAATACGAGACAACACAGACAAACAATTAAATGAGATTAGGAGTTTCTTCACAAAAGAGATTGAAATCATAAAGAAAAACCTATCAGGGCTGATGGAGATGAAGAACACAATGGAGGAGATAAAGGAGAATCTGGAATCTTTAAAGAACAGAGCTGACAATATGGAGGAAAGAATTAGTACTTTAGAGGATAGGAATACAGATATACTCCAGATGGAAGAAGAGAGAGAACTAAGACTAAAAAGAAATGAAGAAAGACTCCGAGAAATATCGGACTCTATTAGAAAATGTAACATAAGAATTATAGGTATTCCTGAGGGAGAGGAGAGGGAAAGAGGAACAGAGAGCCTATTCAAGGAAATAATAGCTGAAAATTTCCCAAATCTGGGGAAGGAGCAGGAAATACCAGTAAGCGAAGCCAACAGGACTCCTATATATATTAACAGACAAAGGCCTTCACCACGACACCTAGTGGTAAGGCTAGCCAGGGTCAACGACAAAGAAACAATATTAAGGGCAGCTAGACAAAAACAAAAAATAACGTACAAAGGAACTCCCATCAGGCTCTCAGCGGATTTCTCAACAGAAACTTTTCAGGCTAGAAGAGACTGGAATGATATATTCAAAATACTAAAAGAGAAAAACTTTCAGCCAAGAATACTCTATCCAGCAAAAATATCCTTCAAATATGATGGAGAAATAGTAACTCTCCCAGATAAACAAAAGCTAAGGGAGTTCATGGCCACGAGACCGCCACTACAAGAAATACTCAAGAAGGCCCTCAGGCCTGAAAACAAGAAGAGAAAGGGAACACAAAGCTTGGAGTAAGGAGAAAAGTAGGTAGACAAAATCAGAGAAATAGTAGATCTTTACCGGAATAGGTTAGCAACCACTTAAATACTAAACTCAAAGATCAAAGGAAGAAATTCACCAAAAATAAATTTAACCTCATCACTGTAAACACACAGCCACAACACAAGATAGAATAAGGTATAACAAGAGCAACTTAGAAGGGGAAGAGGAAAGTGACTGAATTGACTTAGTATAAGGAAATAGGAGGCTATCAGATAATGGACTATCTCATACAGAAGATTTTTCGCCCAAACCTCAAGGTAACCACTAAACAAATAATCAAATTAAAACCACATATGATAAACAAAGAGAAAACTAGAAGAATCATAAGACAGAACAACCAAACTGAATTGGCAGTCCAAAACAAATGGGACAAGAAACAAAGGAAATGCAAAAGAACCAGAAAATAAGTGACAAAACAGCAACATTCAACCCTCATATTTCAATAATTACCCTAAATGTAAATGGATTGAACTCTCCAATCAAAAGATACAGAGTGGCAGGATGGATTAAAAAGCAAGACCCAACAATATGCTGCCTTCAGGAAACACGTCTTAGCACTAAAGACAAGCACAGGCTCAGAGTGAAAGGATGGAAGACAATACTCCAAGCTAATGGCAAACAAAAGAAAGCAGGTGTTGCCATACTCATATCAGACAAAGTAGACTTCAAGATAAAACAGGTTAAGAAAGACAAAGAAGGGAAATATATAATGATAAAAGGGACACTCCATCAAGAAGACATATCACTTATAAATATATATGCACCCAACATAGGAGCACCAATGTACATAAAACAACTATTAACAAACCTAAAAGGAGAAATCAACAACAACACAATAATAGTAGGGGATCTTAACACCCCACTTACAGCAATGGATAGATCATCCAGACAAAAAGTTAATAAAGAAATATTAGACTTAAATGAAAAACTGGACGAGATGGACCTAGTAGACATATACAGAGCACTCCACCCAAAAACAGCTGACTACACATTCTTCTCAAGCGCGCATGGACCATTCTCTAGGATAGACCATATGTTGGGAAACAAAGCAAGCCTCAATAAATTTAAGAAGATTGAAATCATAACAAGCATCTTTTCAGACCATAAGGCTATGAAACTGGAAATGAACCAGGAAAAAAAAACTGGGAAAGTGACAAAAATGTGGAGATTAAACAACATGCTACTGAACAACCAATGGATCATTGATGAAATTAAAGGAGAAATCAAAAACTATCTGGAAACAAACGAAAATGATAACATGCCATATCAAACCATATGGGACGCAGCAAAAGCGGTCCTGAGAGGGAAACTCATAGCGATACAAGCCCACCTTAACAAACAAGAAAAAGCCCTAATAGGCAACCTTAAATTACACCTAACAGAACTAGAAAAAGAAGAACAAACAAAGCCCAAAGCCAGCAGAAGGAGAGAAATAATAAAAATCAGAGCAGAAATAAATGATATTGAGACCAAAAAAACAGTAGAAAGGATTAATGAAACAAAGAGTTGGTTCTTCGAGAAGATAAACAAAATAGACAAACCCTTAGCCAGGCTAACTAAGAAAAAAAGAGAAAAGGCTCAAGTAAATAAAATTAGAAATGAAAGAGGAGAAATTACAACGGATACCATGGAAATACAGAGGATTATAAGAGAATACTATGAGAAATTATATGCCAACAAATTGGACAATCTAGAAGAAATGGATAAATTCTTAGACTTATACAACCTCCCAAAATTGAACCAAGAAGAAATGGAGAATCTGAATAGACCAATCACAAGTAAAGAGATTGAAATAGTAATCAAAAACCTCCCAAAAAATAAAAGTCCAGGACCAGATGGCTTCTCCAGTGAATTTTACCAAACATTCAAAGAAGATTTAATACCCATCCTCCTCAAACTATTCCAAAAAATAGAGGAAGATGGAACACTTCCTGAATCATTCTATGAGGCCAACATCACCCTGATACCGAAACCAGACAAAGACAATACAAAGAAAGAAAATTACAGGCCAATATCGCTGATGAACATTGATGCAAAAATCCTCAACAAAATATTGGCAAACCGAATACAACAATATATTAAAAAGATCATACACCATGATCAAGTGGGATTTATACCAGAGACGCAGGGATGGTTCAACATCCGCAAATCAATCAACGTGATACATCACATCAACAAAACAAAGAATAAAAACCACATGATCGTCTCAATAGACGCAGAGAAGGCATTTGACAAGATACAACATCCATTTATGATAAAAAACTCTCAATAAAATGGGAATAGAAGGAAAGTACCTCAACATAATAAAGGCCATATATGACAAACCCACAGCTAACATCATACTCAACGGGGAAAGACTGAAAGCCATTCCTCTGAGAACAGGAACGAGGCAGGGCTGCCCACTCTCACCACTCCTGTTCAACATAGTACTGGAGGTTTTGGCCAGAGCAATTAGGCAAGAAAAAGGAATAAAAGGAATCCAAATAGGTAACGAAGAAGTGAAACTCTCACTATTTGCAGATGACATGATTGTATATATAGAAAACCCTAAAGAATCTGTTGGAAAACTGTTAGAAACAATCAACAACTACAGCAAAGTTGCAGGGTACAAAATCAATCTACAAAAATCAGTTGCATTTCTATATGCTAATAATGAACTAACAGAAAGAGAGCTCAAAAAGATAATACCATTTACAATTGCATCAAAAAGAATAAAATACCTAGGAATAAATCTTACCAAGGAGGTGAAGGACCTATACAATGAGAACTACAAGACATTATTGAGGGAAATCTACGATGACATAAAGAAATGGAAAGATATCCCATGCACGTGGATTGGAAGAATAAACATAGTTAAAATGTCTATATTACCTAAAGCAATCTACAGATTCAATGCAATCCCAATCAGAATCCCAATGACATTCTTCACAGAAATAGAAAAAAGAATACTAAAATTTATATGGGGCAACAAAAGACCCCGAATAGCTAAAGAAATCCTAAAGAAAAAGAACAAAGCAGGAGGCATCACAATTCCTGACTTCAAAACATACTACAAAGCAATAGTAATCAAAACAGCATGGTACTGGTACAAAAACAGACACACAGATCAATGGAACAGAATTGAAAGCCCAGAAATAAAACCACACATATACGGACAGCTAATTTTCGACAAAGGTGCTAAGGACATGCAATGGAGAAAGGAAAGTCTCTTCAATAAATGGTGTTGGGAAAACTGGACATCCACATGCAAAAGAATGAAAGTGGACCATGTGCTATCGCCATTCACAAAAATTAACTCAAAATGGATCAAAGACCTGAAGGTGAGACCTGAAACTATAAAACTCATAGAAGAAAATATAGGCAACACACTATTTGACATTGGGTTTAAAGGAATCTTTTCGGATGACATGCCTACCCAGACTAGGGAAACTAAAGAAAAAATAAACAAGTGGGACTTTATCAGACTAAAGAGCTTTTATAAGACAAATGAAATCAGAATCAAGATGAACAAACAACCAACCAGCTGGGAGGGAATATTTGCAAAACATACATCTGACAAGGGGTTGATCTCCATAATATATAAAGAACTCACACAATTGAACAACAAAAAAACAAACAACCCGATCAAAAAATGGGCAGAGGAAATGAACAGACACTTCTCCAACGAAGATATACAGATGGCCAATAGGCACATGAAAAGATGCTCAACATCACTAATCATCAGGGAAATGCAAATCAAAACAACACTAAGATACCACCTCACGCCCGTTAGAATGGCTATAATCACCAAGACAAAAAACAACAAATGTTGGAGAGGATGTGGAGAAACAGGAACCCTCATACACAGCTGGTGGGAATGCAAATTGGTGCAGCCTCTATGGAAAACGGTATGGAGATTCCTCAAAGAATTAAAAATAGAGATGCCCTATGATCCAGCCATCCCACTACTGGGAATCTATCCAACGCACCTGAAATCAACAATCCAAAGAGGCTTATGCACCCCTATGTTCATTGCAGCATTATTCACCATAGCCAAGAAGTGGAAGCAACCTAAGTGTCCCTCGACTGACGATTGGATTAAGAAAATGTGGTATATATATACAATGGAATACTACTCAGCCATAAAAAAAGACAAAATCGTCCCATTTGCAACAACATGGATGGGCCTGGAGCGTATTATGTTAAGTGAAATAAGCCAGAAAGAGAAAGACAAACACTGTATGATCTCACTCATATGTGGAATATAAACCAACACATGGACAGAGAAAACTGGACTGTGGTTACCCGGGAAGGGGGGGTGGGGGGTGGGCACAAGGGGTGAAGGGAGTCATATATGGGGTGATGGACAAACAAAAATGTACAACCCAAAATTTCACAATGTTAGAAACCATTAAAATATCAATAAAAATCAAAAAAAAAAAATTGGCATATAAATATAAAAATTTCATAAGCATCTATATATATCTTTTCTACACTTCTCTATGTATTAACTCATTCAATCCCCATAACAACCTTATGAGATAGGTACTATCATTATCCCCACTTTACTGATGAGAAAACTGAGGTGCAAAGCGTTTAAGTAATTTTCCTGGGTTGCAATGCAATGCACAGTCTGGATCCAGAGCCTCCAGGTTTAATAACTGCATTATTCAGCCTCTAACTGAAGTAGGGCCGAATTATGCCTCTCTTGTCCCACCTGCCAAATGGCTCAGTCACCCCTGGTGTCACTCTAGGACAGAGCCAATGCCACGATCATGATGTTCTTACTCTCAGGAAATTATTTGTTCCTGCTGCTGAGAGGTTTAATCTTGATATCAGATAAGCAATCTTTGCATTTATTAGAGTCATTGCAAACTGACAATCCATGGACCACAAAATGCTGGATGTCAAATTATCAAAATGTGCAACAGCACATTTATCCACCTAGGCCACTCCGTGTCAGAGTGCCTGACACACACCTCATTAAGCTTCACCTTCACTGTGTGTATAACTGATTAATGAAAGACCCAGAGGTGGCAGGAGTAGGAGCCATTCAATTAAAAATCGTGCACACTGAGGCCCCTGCGTCCCATGACTTACAGAGCAGCTATCTGCATTGCAAAGAGGTATTTGCTTTTAATTAACCAAAGGAAGGCAGGAAGTTATGCCCGTGCTCTAAAGCAATGGCAGGAAGCCGTAGTGTGTTCCTGTGTTACGTGAGCCGTAGAACGGGGGCCGTGGCTTCAGTGCAGCAAGATCTGTGGCATTTGCTAGAGAAGGTGAAATAACAGAAGGGCCTGATTACTCATCACGTCTTCTTATAAAGAATTCCTATTACTGAATTCATCTTTAGAGAGTAAATAATGCAACAAAGAGGAAACTGTTCATAATGTCACTTCTGGCCAGCGGCATTTGCTTTGCCCACGACACCCTGCACTCTGGAAACACACTGGGGACGCAAGCCTCTGATTTGCTTCACAAACACAAATTCAAATCCATTTTGTTATCATTATTTTTGGAGGGTTCCTTTATTTTATACACAATAATTCTAATAGATTAACAACTTGTGGGGGTTCCTTTAAGAAATGTGTTTACTGTACAAGTAAATTATTTAAAATTCTCTCTTCTACTAAAGCTATATGTGGAAAAGAATAGACATCCATTTTGCAAGGAACATATATCTAACAATTAAGAAAATGTGTAAATGATTAATATTTAATACATGTTTCGTTGACAAAAGAAGTTATTAAGGCAAGACAGCAGGCTCCTTGGGTTTATAACGGTAAATGGGGGGATGAGGAGTAGGAAGGACTCTCATTGTCTGGCCAGGAGTCGGGCACGTGCTGAGGAGTTTTACACACGCTGTCGCTTTTGATTGCACCAATCCCTGATGAGGCAGGAATTAATGTCCCCATTTTACAGACAAACGCTGAGGCTTAGAGCACTTAATATGAGCAAAAAGGCAAAAGAACTAGGGGGCTGGCGTCTGGATTTAAGCCTGACTCCAAAGCCGTCACATGGCCCCCAGCTGGCCTCTGGGGAAGTGGAGGCTCAGTCATGCCTGGCCTTGTGAGAGCTGTGCCTTCATGGTGACCCAAGGACAAGGCTGTTCCTGGGCCAAAGTGTCAGCAGGGGACATTCCAGCATGAGAAGGTGAAGGAACTGGAAGCTGTTGCATCCTGTTGGCGCACTCCCCCAGGATTCCTCTTTTTCCCGACTTCCCTCTTCCCTGACACTCTCCAGGCCTCTCATGAGAAGGTCAGGGGGACCAGCAGAGCCCAGGAAGCAGGCCAGAGCAGAGGACTCCTCACCCTGTGCTCCGGGGCTTGGGAGAGATGTTCTGTCCTCCCCGTGGTCCTTGCGTCCTCTCTTTCTTCCTTTGCACGTGATCTGGCCACTGAGGGCTACAATCGGAGGGAAGCCTAGGAGAGCAGGGCTACGGAGGCCGCCTAGCCAGTGTCCAGTCTAGGCCACATGGCCCACACTGGCCTGTGAGCCTGGACAGAAGGAAGCTGCGATGCTGCTGGTGCCTCACGCCACCCACCAGGGGCCCCTCGTTGGGCTCACAGCCAACAGCCTCTGGCAGCAGGCCAAAGGATCCTGCCCAGATGTGCTGGTGTCAACAGCTGGTCCAGGAGTCAGGCGATGGGGAGACTTCTACTCCTGGTTAATAACCCAAACAAAGACATTGTTGCTATTGGTGGGTCGTTTTTGTTTTAAACACACAGATTTGTAATAAATGTAATAAATATGTTAGTCCCACCTTTACAAAAAGGATGAAGCAAAGACCTACACTTGACCCAAAAAAACAGCTGCTCAAGTGAGAGAGAGAGATAAGAGGAGATAAGAGGAGAGGGGAAGGGAGGGGAGGAGAGAGAGAAACAGGATTTAGCCCTTTGGTGCAGCATCAAGTGTGTAGATAAAGGAAGGGAGGGGCTGGTGGTCGTAAGTCTTGAATGGGTCTGCTGTCTGAAAGCCAGGTCTCCTTCCACTGTGTCCTGGAGACAGTTTCAGGTTGAGAAAGGGAGTGCACATAGGCATCAAAAACTTTTTTTTTACATAGACTTTATATTTTAGAGCAGCTTTATGTTCAGAGAATAATTGAGCAGGAGCCCGATTATTCCCACACAGCCCCTGAGGCGAGGGTGCGCCCTGCCGGGAGGGAGGGCACCAGACTGCAGCTGCCCTGGCCATTGTCTCCCAGTAACGTCTGTAAGAACGTTCTGCGGGCTGTAAATCCTCGTAAATACAGTGGGCATCTGATCTTGCTCTGTGGTGGGGTAATGGGGACGAGCTGGGACCAGGATCAATGCCACAGGCATTAAAGAATTTTTAACCAATTTGGAAACACTTAGAGCAGGAGGTGCCTTAAATGTGGCTAAAATGTGCCATGGGAAGTTGAGTATGGCCTTGCACACAGGCATTAACCCCTGTGCTTCTCAAAGTGGGCACAGAGTCAGTACGGTCTGGCGTGAATGCATTGGCCCTAGTGTAGTTGAGAGTGGGCTGGGGAGGAGAAAGGGGTTCCAGAGGAAAGTCCAGATGACTCGCGAGCCTGACGCCTGTCACCATCCAGACACCTTCCCTTGAATACAGCTTGATAACCAGCAAAAACATCAACGTGTTCCTGTTACTAGAGCATCAACTGGCACAGTCTATCCACGGTGCCTGCATCCCCGCTCCCTCCTGGTCCTGTCCTCTGCCTCAGTTTACCTTGCTTCCCGTACAAGGTCAGCCAACCTGGACTCCTGACTCTTAGTACACCTCTGCTCTTTTTTTGATTATCATTTACAGTTTATCCCAGCTAATACCCAGTGAGGACTTGAAGTAACTTCCACAGTCTCATAAAAGGTAATGCAAGGACGTAGAAGTTTAAAATAGCATTTTAAAATAGTGGAAATACAGAACAAAATGTCTTCACATATTACGTATTCAAACAGAATCCAAGTGACTACAGTCCAGGAAAGTGAGCCCTGCTCTCCAGTAACCCAGTCCTCGCCAGGTCCTCCCCAGCACTGCAGCACCTTGCTGGTGGCTGCCTGATGACTGTACCCAGCAACTCCCATTCAGACACAGGAAGCTACACACTCTGCAGGCAGGGACCATGTCTCTCAGTTCCCAGATGTCCCCTGCCTCCCCCCATGGAGCCTGACAATCAAAGATGCTCACCAGATATGTGTGGAATGGATGGATGGATGGGTAGATGGGTGGATGGATGGATGGGTGGGTGGGTGGGTGGATGGATGGATGGGTGGGTGGGTGGGTGGATGAATGGTCCTTTTCAGTTTGGTAAACTGAGACACAACCACTGAAAAAAGTAGCTGATTTTTTTCCTAGGGTTCTCTATGGCAAGCAAAATACGACTCTTTGAAAAAGAACTTCCAAAGCTTCCAATAGTCACTTGGGCAGATCTTATTAGTAGCTCAAGTGTGCCAAATACAAACAGGTTTTCATTGTTGAACCACTATATCCTAACCCAAGAGAATCTAATTCTGATAGTGAATGTTTGACAGCAACTCTTTGGAGGAAACAAAAGATCAAATCCATAAAACTCACACGGAGGAAAATGTCTTTAATTGTTTAATAGAGCTTCCCAGAATCTGAAAAGGCATATGTGGGTGGAAATTCATCTTTCTTCCAGAATTGACACAAAACTGAAAACCTGTAGTGATATTTGATAGGACTGAAGAGCCCTCTACTGGCAGCTACAGTAAACTATCCTATGTAACTTCTGAAAAGTTCAATTATGAATTAATTACATTTAATTGCCCATGACCTCCAACTGCCTGTGGGTAATTTAAATGAAGGCTTTTCATTGCTAAATGAAAATTAAAAGAGCAAAGGATACCGTTTTTCATTAACAGGTTGGCAAAGAGTTTTTTATTGCTAATACTTGTTGAGAAGAGTGTGGAAATCAGATCCACTTATTATGGCTGGAGGGAGTGTGAACTGAGAACCTCCCGGAGGGCAGGCTGACAACACGCGTAAAAACATGAAGAACACACAGCCCTCCAACCTCGAAGCTTCTCGTGATGCTGTCATCACAAAGTGCTCATCTTAGCACTGTTTGGTTTAGTAAGAAGGCAGAAACCATCCAAATGTTCAGAAACACAGGGCTAGATCAATAAATTATGAGACATCATGTTAAAATGATGTTGGAGAAATAAATTTCGTATTAAGGGAACAAGAATATAAAGCAGTGGATGTGGAGAATCTCAATTTTGCAAATACAGATGTCGGAAAGAGTCTGCAAGGATAGCAAATTCTCGAGGGGGGGGCAAAGAGTGTTGTTTGTGTCACTCTGGATATGTATTCTGAAATCTTTACTAATGAATTTGCAATAACAATAAGAAAGGACCGAATTTCCAGGAGGTGTGTTTTCAGAGCTCAGCCCTGGTGCATCTGCAAATGCCCCTTGTCTCACCAGCACACTGCCTGTGCCAGAAGGTCCAGGGGCAGGGAGGATGAGCCGTCTTGTCTCCAAGGTCATCCAGTCCCGCCTTCCCTTCCCATCCCATGCTATCTCCAAGCTCTGTGCTGCCCATCTTTCTGAAAGAACTCTCCCTGTCTCTTTCTCTGTCCCACTCACATCTCAGCTCCCTGTCACCTGGCTTCTGTCCCTTCCACGCCCTGCCAAGACCACCAATGACATCCTGGTTGCCAGACCCTCGGGCCAGCATTGGCCACCACTGCCCACTCCCTTGCTGCACCTCTGACTTCTCTGGGCTCTGGGGCCAGCTCTATCTTCTGTGCCCCCTTCTACTCTTCCTTCTCAGCCCCAACCCTCCTCCTCCAACATCTTCACCCTGTGGTCCCCACCCCCCAGCCCTCGTCTGCCCTCATCCACTCTCCCCCGTGCTTGGGAATCCCTCCATCCATTCCCATGGCTCCTCTGCCATCGTTGGCTGCAGCCCCAGGCCAACCTCAAAGCCTCACGTCTGCCCTCCCCTTCTATTGGGGGGCTCCTTGAGTGCAGGGACCTCAGCACCTAGCACAGTGCCTGGCACATCAAAACTCCTCTGTAAACACTCTGTGAATGAAGAAGTGAGAGAACGGCTCTCCTTCTACATGCTGGGCCAGAAATAATACAACCAGTCTTTCTTCCCCACGACAGCCTTTCAACTATTTGAAAACAGCTAATTACCCCCTTGAGTCTTCTTTCTCCAAGGAAAAGAGCCTCAGTTCCTTCGATCCTTCCTGGTGGGAGGTTTCCCCTGAATGCCCAGTTTTCCGTGCCTCGCTTCTCTGCCCAGAACTGAGCACGGTCACCAGGTGTCCTCTGACCAGCTGGCGACTGAGGAAGGTCAGGAAAATCAGCGATTCGCGATCAGGAGGATAAGACGGTGACGGTTTTAGAGTTCTTCCTGCTGGAATGAAAGGTGATAGTGGAGGATACGGGTCAAGAGTAACAAGATGCTTTGAAATCAGTATCTTGTCTACCACCCAACGTGGCTGCGTGCTGCCTGGTTAACAGCACAGGCCTGGGATGTCAGGCAGACCCAGGTCTGATTCCAGGTCCGACACTTCCCCACTGTTGGAGGGGTGCATTACTTGCCCCTCTCTCTGCCTCCGTGAGCTCACGTATACAACGGGAGGAGGCGTGGGACGTGCTTGGCACAGTGTGTGGCACGTGGCGAGTGAGGGCAGAAGTGGTGTCGTGGACACCAAGGCACTTTGCAAATGAACATTCCTTGTATTATTACCGTGAAAGAACTTGCTTGGGAAATGTTCTCTGTTTCATTTGATCACAATTGAGCCCATCCAAACCACGTCACCACCAGAGTCCTCCACACAGCCCTGTGGGCCCCAAAGCAGGTGACGGGTCCTGGGAAAGGAATTCCTCCACAGGTGCGTGTTAAAAATACAGGAAGTGTGGAATTCCCCCACCCACCCTGAAAGAGCATCAAGTTCAGGGAACAATGGTTAACTTTCACGTTCAGTGGGGTGGAGTGACCAGGTTTTCAAAACAACTTCAAGTCAGGTACTGGAAATAAGACTGTTGGGCTCAAAAGGATCCAGAGCTAAGAAGATTCCTATATTTCAAGTCCGTCTAGGTAGCTGACTTTGTTAAAAACAGAAAGAGAAAAAGTACCACTGAAATCCTTGGTACCCACATCTGCGATTCCCATTAAGAAAAACCGGATAAAGAGAATAGAGGCACACAAATAAAAACTGTGGAAAATCCTCTGCTTGCCAAATGGACGTGGGAGAGGCGAGGTCTGTGGCATTGGCAAGAGCACGATGTAGCCTGAGACAAGAGACAATTGTTTCTGTGAGAATTGTTTTCCATTGCTTTCGGTTCTAAAACTAAGATTTTTTAAGAGGGACTGAAAAGAATAAGATTTTGCCTTTGTTATTATAAAGAAAATATCTTTTTTCTATGAAGCTGAAAACCTTTTACGTACAGTATCTCATTTTCTTATTTTTATGGGGGACTGGAAGTAAAGAAGCTTTTTTTTAGTTATTTTATTGAGGTCATATTGGCTTATAACATTGTGTAAATTTCACATGTACATCATTATATGTGCTTCTGTATAGACTGCATTGTGTTCACCACCAAGAGTCTAGTTTTATCTGTCACCACACATATGTGCCCCTTTACTCTTTTCGCCCTCCCCCAAGCCCCTCCTCCTTTAGTAACCACTAATCTGTTCTCTTTGTCCGTGTGTTTGCTTATCTTCCACATATGAGTGAAATCATACGGTGTTTGTCTTTGGCTTATTTCACTTAGCATAATACTCTCAAGGTCCATCCATGTTGTCCCAAATGGTACAATTTCGTCTTTTTTATGGCTGAGTAGTATTCCATTGTGTATATATATACCACATCTTCTTTATCCATTCATCAGTCAATGGGCACTTGGGTTGCTTCCACATCTTGGCTATTGTGAATAATACTGCGATGAACGTAGGGGTGCATAACTCTTTTTGAATTATTGATTTCATGTTCTTTGGATAAATACCCAGTAGTGGAATAGCTGGATCATATTGACTTAAACTCAGAATAGCTTTTAGTGGAACAATGGTTCCTTGGAGGCTGCCCCCTTGACACTTTAGCTAGATCCCTCTGACAGCAGTGGCCAGGCCACATTGGAAAGAAGTTGAGGGACTTAAAGTAAGGAGAGGAGAGAATGGACGAACTGATGGAGTTGAAGGAGATTAGGAGGTAGAATGGATAGACTTTGGGATTGCAAGATGTTGGTTGATGAGGCAAGAGTGGATACCCAAGTGTCTGGCTTCAGTAAATGAGGGAACCCGTGGATGTGGCCGTGCTTCCAGCACAGACTTGACAGCCATCAGCCTGGCCTTGCAGCTTGCTTCTGCCACTTTCTAGCTGTGTGATCTTGGACAGGTCACTTAAGGTCTTTGAGCCTCGGTTTCCCCATTTGTGAACAAGGATGATAATAATGGTGCCTGCATCATACAGCAGCAGTGAGGGTGAAGGAGTTATTGCAGGTGAAGTCCTCGTGGTCCTGACCGTGCGTGTGACACTCAGGCCTGGCACACGGCTGCTCGCTATCTGCTGGCGCTCACTGTTACTGTCACACCACCCCGCACCGCCTCGGTAGTGGGATTCAAACTTGCGATTCTGAATTCTTAAACTCTGTGGCTCTGGGTCTAAAAAATAATGCCTACCAAACAGTGGTTGGCTAGTACCATTTCCTCTGTGAACATCCCAGCATGCATGGGCTGTGAATGCAGCCAGCCCAGGTGTCGGACTGGCACCAGGATGGAGTTAAATCCACTTTGTCTTTGAACATGCATAATCAGCTTCACTTGGTACATAAAGCTGGGGGAACAGACACGGCCACAGCATTCCTAGTGATTTTTTCCATCATTTATTAAATGCCTGTCTTGGTTTAAAAATCACACCCGCTGCCTTAATGATGTTTTAAGAAATATAAAAATAGGAGTACATAACACTGTATTCGCTGTGGCTGCAGACGGCTTTTATCTGTCACAGTTTCGCACAGAGCACAAATTGTTGCAAAAATGCCCGCACTTCGCTCTCATGGGGGCGCTTTGAAGAGATTGTTAGGCGTGTGGCAATTATTCTCGGGCCCAAGGTAAGTCCCAGCGCGGCTGCGGAGCCCTGCCCGCCCTGGAGGGGCTCAGAGGCACTTTCTAGGCGAAACCTGGGCCACAAAGGCACAGCTACAGGGAGACGAACAAATGGCATCATGGGGGCCCTTGTGCTGAAATGGTTTTTCTCACGATGAGCAAACTTGAATAAACCCGAGAGCAGCAAGGAGGCTGTAATTAAAACTCATGGCCCAATTCCCTGTTCGTTGGCAGCAGAAAACTATTGGTTTATTTCAAACCAAACCAAGTGGAGGTGCTCAGGGTCCTAGAACAGAAGGTGCAGACCTTGAGTGTGTCCTGCCCCATAAAGTGGGAGGAGGCCGCGGTGGTGCCCCCATCCTGCTGGGAAGGAGGGTACACTGGCGCATGGCATGGACCCCTGTGAGGCCCTGCCACCGGCGAGAGCTGTCATAGGGAGCCACCAAGTCTTGGTGTTGGCTGGGGCTCAAGTCTGTGCCCAAGAGGGAAATGTACTTGCAACCAAGGGTCTCCCTTCTCTTGCAGGTGGCCCAGCAGCTCCAGCCCTCCGTGATATGGATTGGAGACACAGAGAAAACCTTCTACAAAAAAGTTCCCAACTCCGAAAGGATGGTGAGGGTTTCTCCATCAGTTCTTAATTTGGCCCTTTCTTTCCTCCGAGGGGCCCCTTACCAGGGACTCCCTCTACTTTTTGAGAAGGTCTTGCTTTTGCGAGGGAAGAAGGAAGGAAGCGGAGGGGCAGCCATCTCTCTCTGCCCTAAGTACTTGTCTGTATTTGAAAGGATCCAGTGGTCTGATTTTATGAGGCATAATCTAGTAAAAAAAAGATGAAAGAAAGTGTGGAAGAGGGGAGGGGGAGCTTTAAGCCCAAACATACGATTCAGAGGTAAGAAATGATTTAGAGAACTCTGCTCCGTTAGAGCAAACAGCACACGGAGGAGTTATTATTAGGACTTCCTATTGTTCATAATAATAAATAGCAAAAGGCCTGAAATTTATGAACAAAGGCCGTCCATGGAACTGCTAAGTGCACCGCGTCGGGGCCTCCGGGGAGCCTTCTCTCCATTGCTTCCTTCCTTCTTTTCTCTCCTTTCAACGGCCCCCCTCCCCCGCACTTCCCCCCACAAATCACCAGCAAATTTCCCACAGGTTAAAAAAAATTTGCAGCTACACACGATTGTTATTCCACATCAATTTGCACCAAAGCAAATAGTGGTTAACTGTGAATTTCTGATTAAATTCATAAGGATTTTAATCACTTTGGATCCTTATGTATTATACATCACTTTTAGCAGGTAGAGATGATTTGGATAAAGAATGAGAGCTCAATCTTTTCTTCCCCAAATGAGCCTTGATTGCCCTGTCATTTCAGAAACTCTTGAGAGGACTCATTTATTATTTAATCCCGGAATCTAGGAGTTAGCTCCCTCTGCTGGCCAAGTGGTTACATTGAAAGAAAAAAAAAAAAAAAAAAGTCCGCATAGATGCAAACTTGAAGGCTGGAGCTCCTGGGAAGCAGATCACAAATCTAAAGAGAATGCAGGGCAGTGTTGAATCCAAGGTGTCACACCTGATGTCGTCAGAAGTTTTGTCTCATTAACGGTCAAGGGGTACTGCTCTCCCCAGGACGTCAGCCTGGGGAGTGGGAAGACAGGAAATGTGGGTTCCAGGCTGGCTCTGCCCTTAACTTTAGCTGGCTGTGTGTCTCTGAGCAAGTAACTTAACCTCTCTGAGCTTCCCCTTCCTTAACTGTCTAAGTAAAGAATTCCAAAGAGAAGAGTCTCCGAGTTCATGAAGCCCCCCTCACGTTCTCTCATGACCCCCTGGAGCTATCAGCTTGCTGTCAGCAATTACAACCATCTGCCCTCCTGCACACCTGAGTCCATGGAGAATATGAGGAAGGCAACACACTCATTTATAAGAGCCAGAGGAGCACTGGGGCAGTGCTGATGGAGGGTGCTTTGAGGGAGAGCTGACAGCAGGGAATGAAATGTGGATTCAGTAGGCACCTCCCATAAAGGGAGTCCATGGGAAGGAGCAGGCAGCCACAAAGGAGAGAGATGACAGACCTGAGTCTCCAGAACCTTCACCTGAATCGGCCCTCCCGTTGGTGACACTGAGATATTCTCTCTGCACAACTTCTGATTCCCACAAAAATAGGTGCCGACTAGTTTTATTCCTGTAGAAAATGAAGGCCTTTGGTAGCAGAGTCTCTGTTGTGGACAAATCGGACATTGTTCTGTCCACTTCTGCATTAGAAGAGTCCGTCGTGTGTCCGGGGTGTTAACTGCACTACAGACCACGGGTCACGCCCTGGGATAAATCCCAGAACGCCTGATGAATACAAGGGTTCATCAGGGTTCCCTGGGTCCCCGAACGTCCACAAGGCCAGCTGGGGCCCTGAGCCGTCCCACACAGACAGAGCAAGAGGAGTGCACGCTCCAACCAGCGGTCCTGGCCCGGGTCCAGCGCCCCAGCTGGAGGAGAGCGAAGTGAGGAGGGAACCACTGTGTGCGCATCCTCCAGCTCCACACAGGCCCCGGGTCCCTGCTCACCCCTACGTGCTGGGCCTGCCCCTCGGAGAGCGGGGCTGCAGGGTTCCTGCCGCCTTCCTGGGATTGTGGGGCCAGGACTGGGCCAGCTCTGCTCTCCTTCCCAGCCCCCGGGCTCTGACTTCTGCCCTCACCTGAGTCTCTCAGGGACCAGGGCCCCGGGCAGCCGCAAGCGTTGGCCGTCCACATTCCAAAGGAGACCACCAAACACCAAGGGTGGCAGCTTCGTCCGCAGGTGCAGAACCCAGGAGGTGTCACTCTGGCTCCTCGCTGCATCACTCGGCCACCCGGGAGCCCGGCGGCCTTTCTAGCACCTGCCCCAGCCTCTGTCCCAAAGGCGTTGAGAAACAGAGAAGAATTCCCCCTGCAGACAAAGCAGGAGTCTGCTGTGCCCACCACCCACAGCCCCAGTGCAGCACTCCCTGATGCAGGGACCTGGCCCCCAAACCTAGGACTGCTGCAGCAGGAAGAGGAGGCCCTGGAGGCACAGTGCATGTGTCAGGAAAGCGCCCAGCAACCCTGGGAGGGAGGCAGCCTTCCCCTGATTTACAGAAGAGCACAAAGGCTCTGAGAGGATGCACAGCTGGTTAGAGGGGGCTCTGGGGCTCAGAAAAGGTCCATCCATCTGAAGGCAGAGGCTGAGCCCTTCTCTCCGACTGGACGCCGCTCCCAGGGGGGATGACACTGAGTGCCAGCCACTGGCTTCCCGGTCTGCCCTCCCGCGGGCTTCAACTACACCCGCGTCCACCCGCCACCCCTCCCCGCCCCCAGGTCACTCTGAACCACATCCTGAAAACGGCCCATGGGCCCTCTGGGCTTAGCGCCAAAGGGGCAGCTCTCTCGAATCCCCACACTCCTGACGGCACACCGTCCCCTCCCATCGTCCTCAGCACCCTGAGGAGCCCTTTCACCACTAGACTCTCAGGAAGACCCACGATCCCCGTAAGCCCACCCCTGACACTTGGTTACAAACAGCCCCCTGCCCCGGGCAGATGCCTGGACAGGGCCCCTTCCCTTCTCCTCCTTCTGGGAGCAGAGCCGGCCTCTCCACCGTCTGCGGCTCAAACACAGCCAGTCAGTTGTCTGTGTAGGAGATGAAGGCGGTAAGAATGAGGCACAGCCGTCTGCGGCTGCATTTTCTGCACCATTACCCTCCGTTACCTCATCTAGCTGGAGCCTTCCCCACATCACAATAGGGCCTCCGCGAGGGAACTGCTCGCTTTATTGGAGCTGGGTGCAGCCGTGGTTCTGTGGCGCTGACTGCAGAAAAGCAAATTGAAATTGCTGTGTGGATGCTAGGCACTAATTTGAAATTGCACGCAATTATACGGTTGTGTGGGGCTGGCAGGCCCAGCGGTAGGGGCGGTGGCTGTGGAGGTGGCCAGGTGATGGTGGGGATGTTGGGTGGTATGATGGATGAGCGTGTGGGTCTCCAGCATAATGGATGCAGCTCTGAACTGGACAGAGGTGGCCGGAGTACAGGGAGTGCTGATGGAATGGATTCACCTTTCATTTCCGTCCCCTCTTGATGGGACTGCGCCTCACCATCAGTGAGGATGTCACTCTGGATGCAGCCAGGATCAACATTAGCAATCCAAACAGGCTAATTAAGTTCAGATGTCCCTGTCATTTCAGGACATGCAGGTAGCAATATCATCTCCTGCCTCAGAACAGGCTGACTGCATCACTGTCACCATGGCAACTAGGCTGCTGGGGATGGGTTCAGACTGTGCAAGTGTGTCTCTACCCCCACAGAATGGCAGTCTCCAGCATCACCAGGGCCCTCAGATCAGTCCTTCTTCCACCAGTCTCTGGGCAGCTCCCATGTGCAGCACACATGTCCCAGTTGCCCCCACCACCTGCATTGTTCTCCATTGCTTCTTAAAACACCTGTCTGTCCTCACCATCCCCACCCACTCCTCAGCCCACCACTGTCCACTTGCTGCCCTCCAACTCCACAGAAATTGCTCTCATAAGGTTCTTCTTTGACATCCATTTTGCCAATGAACACTTCTATCCCCTTCCTCTCCCTTTCTGCTACATTCAACAGGGTTAAAATGCACCATTTTGTAAAACTCTTTCCTCCCTTAGCTTCCATGGCCCTGCCTTCTCCTGGTGTCCTCATACCCTGCCAACATTTTCTTCTGTGTCACCTTCGCGCACTTCTACCCACCTCTTAGAGATGTTGGTACTCCCTGAGATTCCATCCCAGGCCCGTGGCCCTTTTCTCTCTCCTTGCCTTCCTTGGGCACCATCTCGTGGCTTCACATATCACCCCTAACCCAGTGACTGCCCCTCTCCATCCCTAGCCCAAAGCTCAGCTGCAATCGCCCGGAATCACCCCTGGGACACCTCCCTCACGATGCTGCAAACTCAGGCGGGACCCTCCCACACTCTCCTCTTCCATCACTACCCGCCACCCCAAGCTGCTGTCCCTCCTGCATTTTCAAAGAGTTATTTAGTTTTTTAAAAAATATAACCACTTTTCATAAGAGTGCTTTGGATCCACCCTGGTAAAGTGAATCTTGAATACTGCCAAACTCTCCAAGCTTCTCTAAGTGCAGTGGATTGTTTCCTGGCACAGGGGTAGTATTCCTATGAGGAGTCTCCTTCCAGAATCTTAGCAGAGGGCTTTTGTTGAGTGGCAAGAGGCCAGAAGCCAGCTTCTCAGAGCTGAGCAGTTGAAGACTTACCATCTTGTGCAATGGGAACTGACGGGAGCTTTTTACACAGTCATTTTGAGCTCTGTTGGCAATATTGCTAGTTTCCTCCAAATCACAAAGCCCCCAGTATCTCTGACTCTCCCCTTTAAAACCTTTACTCTTCAACAAAGCAGAGCTGGCATTGATTTCCCACCAGCACTCATATGTCAGAATAATTATTCCTTGTTAAGCACTTTGTCAGACACGGTATGCCATGCAATCCTCTCAGCATCCCTATAAGTTAGGTTCAATGATTTTCCCCATTTCTCAGATGCAGGGACTAAGGCTCAGAGAAGTTGAGCGACCTGCCCAAGATCACACAGCTGTTAAGAGCAGAGCCAAGACTGAGATGGAAGCTGTCTGAACTGAAGTCTGTGCATTTAACCATTTGCTACATCATCTGCCTTTTGTTATGGAGTTCCATCCTTGGGCTTTTTTTTTGCTCACAGCCTGGCCCCCAGGGGAAATTCAGAATCAAAGTAAAGGCCTAGCAAACATCCCTCCGTGTCCCAGGCCAGCCCAGAAGCATGAGTCTGAGCCACGGCAGGTTTCTGCAAAGACCTTGGGTGACAATTGGGGAGCAGCCCCTTCAGGAGTGGCTTCCCATCCTCGTTGTCAGGGCTGCCCAATCTAGGATTTCAGAAGGCTCGTTCCAGATCATCCCTCTCCTTTGCTTTGCCCTGTTTTGAGTTCCTCTATCTCCCCAATCCTCACTCAGGGCTTCCAGGGCGAAATCATGCAGGGCCATTTTTCCTCCTGACGGAGCTGGAGCAGGCTCTGGACTCCTGTGGGTGCCGGAGGAAATGACAGGAAGAGGCCTGGTGGTCTGACCTCAAGCCAGCCTGCAGGATTTAGTTTGCTGTAAAAATCCCATCTTTTCCATGCTGTGAGTTACATTACACAGTCTCCTCTGAACTGAATCCAACAATATAGAAAAAGGATTATACACGATGACCAAGTGGCATTTATCCCGGGCTTAACATCCAAAAATCAATTAATATAACATACTATATCATTAGAATGAGGGACAAAAACCACATCATCATCTTGATAGATGCAGAAAAAGCATTTGACAAAATCCAACACCCTTGATGATAAAAAAGACTCAACAAAGTAGGAAGAGAAGAGAACTTCCTCAATCTGATAAAGGGCAACTACAAAAAATCCACAGCTCACATCATACTTAATGATAAAAGACTGGATGCTTTCCCCTTAAGGCTGCCTCTTCTATGCAACATTCTATTGAAGGTTCTCACCAGGGAAGAAAATGAAATAAAGCCATCCATATTGGAAAGGAAGAAGTAAAACTATATCTATTTGCAGATGACATAATCTTGTACGTAGAAAATCCTAAGGAATCCACTAAAAAAGTATTAGAACTAAAAAACAAGTTCAGCAAGGTTGCTGGATACAAGATCAGTATACAAAAAGTGATTTATTTCCATACACTAGCAATGAAAAATCAAAAATTGAAATTAGAAAACAATTCCATATATGGTAACATCAAAAAGAGTAAAATATTTAGGCAAAAGTTTAACAAAAGAAATGCAAGACTTCTACTCTGAAAACTAGAAAAATATTGTTGAAAAAAGTTAAAGGCCTAGATAACTGGAAAGGTACATCATGTTCATGGATTGAAAAACTTAGTGTTGTTAAGATGGCAGGAATCCCCAAATTGATCTACAGATTCAACACAATCCCCATCAAAATTCCAGCTGGCTTATTTACAGAAATTGACAAGCTGATCCTAAAATGCATATGGAAATTCAAGGGACCCAGAACAGCCAAATCAATCTTGAAAAAGAAGAACAGAGTTGGAGGACTCACACTTCCAGTTTCAAAACTTACCACAAAGCTGCAGCAATCAGGATAGTGTGTTACTGGCATAAGGAGAGACATGTAGATCAATGGAATAGACTGAGAGTCCAGAAATAAACCCTTACATTGACAATCAACTGATTTCTTGACAAAGGTGCCAAAACAATTCAATGGAGAAAGAAGAGTCTTGTCAACAAATGGTACTGGGACAATTGGATAGCCACCTGCAAAAGAGTGAATTTGGACCCCTACCTCACACAGTATACAAAAATCGACCCATAATGCATCAAAGACATAAAAGAGCTAAAATTATAAAACCCTTAGGGCCGGCCCGGTGGCGCAAGTGGTTAAGTGCGCGCGCTCCACTGTGGTGGCCCAGGGTTCGCTGGTTTGGATCCCGGGCACGCACCAACGTACTGCTTGGCAAGCCATGCTGTGGCAGCATCCCATATAAAGTGGAGGAAGATGGGCACGGATGTTAGCCCAGGGCCAGTCTTCCTCAGCAAAAAGAGGAGGATTGGCAGATGTTAGCTCAGGGCTGATCTTCCTCACACAAAAAAATAATAAATAAAATAAAATAAAACCCTTAGAAGAAAATAGAGGCATAAATCTTTGTGACTTTGGATAAAGCAATGGGGTCTTAGATATGACACCAAAAGCATAAGCAGCAAAAGAAAAATTAAATTGCACCTCATCAAAACTAAAAACTTTTTTGCTATAAAAAGCATCTTCAAGAAAATGAAAAGACAACCCACAGAATGGGAGAAAATATTTGCAAGTCATCTGTCTGATAAGGGACTTGTATCTAGAACATATAAAGAACTCTTACAACTCAATAATAAAAAGATAAATAACCCAATTAAAAAGTGGGTAAAGGATCTGAATACACATCTTTCCAAAGAAGATACACAAATGGCCAATAAATACATGAAAAGATGCTGAACATCATTAGCCATTGGCAAAATACAAATCAAAACCACATTGAGATACTGCTTCACACCAACTTGGATGGCTAAATAAAAGAAAGCAGACAGTAACAAGTGTTGACTAGGATATGGAGAAGCTTGACCCTTCATACTCTGCTGCTAAGATGGTAAAATGGTGCAGCCCCTTTGAACTTTGGAAAACAGTCTTACATTTCTTCAAATGGTTAAACATAGAGTAACCATATGACCTAGCAATTCAGTTCCTATGTATATACCCAAGAGAAATGAAAACGTGTGTCCACATAAAATCTCGTATACAAATGTTCACAGTGGCATTATTCACAGTAACCAAAAAGTGAAAACAACCCAAATGTCCATCAACTGATGAATGGGTAAATAAAATGTGGCATATCCGTACAATGGATATCATTCAGCAATTAAAATGAAGTATTAATACATGTCACAACATGGGCGAACCTCGAAAATATGCTAAATGAAAAAAGCCAGACACACACACAGAAAACACATATTCTATGATTCTATTTATATGAAATATCCGGATTATACAAATTTGTGGAGACAGAAAGCAGATTAGTGGTTGCCTAGGTCTAGAGAAGGGGGTTGGAGGAGAATGGGCAGTGACTGCTAATGGATATGGTCTTTTGGAGGCGATGAAAATGTTCTAAAATTGATTGTGGTAACGGTTGCACAACTCTGTGAATATACTAAAAAACACTAAATTATATACTTTAAATAGGCAAATTGTATGGTATGTGAATTATAGCTCAACAAAGCTGATATAAATACAATAATAGTGATATAAATAAAATAATATTATAATATAACAGAACGTAATATGATAAAAAAAATATGTATTTTGTCTCCTTTGTAACCCTCAATTAGGATAGGCCCTTACCCAGGATTTGGGGGCAGAAGCAAACCCCATCGCACATCCCCCTGGATTCAGGGGACCCCAGCGTAGAGGGAGGGGCAAGAGTCTGGAGTCACTGCCTCTGTGTTCAGTTGGGGTCCTGCTCATGAACTCTGGGCCTTGGGGATGTCACTCAGCCTCTCTGTGCCTCAAGTCCACACCTCCCAAGTGAGGGTGAGGACTGTGTCCCCCTCCCAGGAAGGCTGTGAGGATCAAGTGAGAAGGTTCTTGTCAAGCACTAGGAGAAGTACCTGGAACACAGTAGGCACTCAATAGATGCTACTTACGAGTATTATTGAGCTTGAAGATTTATCACCAGCCTGTGTGTAAGAAGTGATAAGTGCAAAGTAGATGCTGGAGAGCCAGCCCTGGTGGTGTAGTGGTTAAGATTCAGCACTCTCATCACTACGGCCCAGGTTCATTTCTGGTCAGGGAACCACACCACCCATCTGTCGATTGTCATACTGTGGTGGCTGCGTGTTGCTGTGATGCTGAAAGCTATGCCACCAGTATTTCAAATACCAGCAGGGTCACCCATGGTGGAGCTTCCAGACTAGGAAGAAGGACCTGGCCACCCACTTCCCAAAAAACTAGCCATGAAAACCCAGTGAATAGCAGCGGAGCATCGTCTGATAGAGCAATGGAAGATGAGAGGATGGTGCAAAATCAGGGGGCAGGGTTCCACTCTGCTGTCCGCGGGGGCGCTAGGAGTTGATCATCTCAACGGCGCTAACAACAGCAAAGATGTGAGAGAACTAATTCCCCGTCCCGTCCTTGGAGATCAAGATAAACCCCAAAGCCAAAGCCCCCAAGTTTCTGCAACGTCCCATCAGGCTTTCCTCCCACTGGCCCAAGGGAACTGCTCTGCTTCACGCAGCCTCCTTCCTGCACCTTGTCAATCCAGACATGGAACTTGGCCTTTTCACTGGTCAAAAGGAAGAAGAGAGGAAGGATGCAAACTACCACTGCGAGCACAGCGCGGCCTACAGCCTCACAATGCAGAGTGGACACCCTCGTGCTTCAGAACCCAGTCTAGCCACCCACCCCTAGGGGTGCCCCCTTGCCCTTCCCTTTAAGGACTCCTCTCTCACCCTCCCCCCTCCGCTGGCACCCCGGCCCTCCAGGGGGCACTGTTACACCTGACACTTCCCCTCTACGGTGCAGAGCAGTTTGGCAGGTCCCAGCCCTGAGTCCCAACTCTGCAGGGCCAGACTCAGAGAGATACTGGGCCGCCAAAGCGCCTCCCATGGAACAGGGCTCCATAGCACGTGAGTGTCCCTGTCCCAAAGGCCCCGCAAATCATACACAGCTCTGTCATCCCCTCCTGCCCACTGTGGCTCCAACACCCTGCCATTCATTTTTATTCCACAGGGTGGAATTTATCAAACACCCACTCCCTTCCCTAGATGTCACCGGCCCTGCCTGCGTGCAGGGCTCTCTCCTAGCTCGTGGCCCAGACAATAGGTGCCCTGGCTTTATGGCGTGTTCACAGTGTGCAGGGGCTGCTCCAGGAAAGCCAGGCGGTGGGATGTTTAACTCTCTGGCTCAACATTCAGATTCTAATTCGCTCAATTGCCCTTGAGCCAAATGGGAGCAAAAATGGCTCAGACTGCCTGAGGTGTCTCTGTGGAGGTCCTCTCCGTCGCCCCTAACGTCCTCCTTCCCCCACTTCTCCTTGGCTCCCCTCTGCCAGGCAAGGTTAATTCAAAGCCCATGTGTTGCCGTGGCAACGTGGCCAAATCTGACCCCCACAGGCTGGAAGTCATCCTCCCTGGGGTACCTCATATCTTCCTCCTCTCCCTCCTTAGAGCTGAGATGATACTAAAATAATACAGGTTCAAACTCTTTCCAAACTGCTTCAGAGAGAGAAGTTGCAGGCCGTTACGGAACTGGGTGTTTTTCAGACATGAGATCCAGGACTCCGGTCCCTCAATGTCATGGCAGTCAGCAAAAGAAATCTTGAGTCCACCTTCAGAACAGCTCAGAGGAACTCAGAGCACCGCAGACTAATTCTCAACCCCAGCCACCTCCTTCCGCTTGGAAATCTGCCACTATTTCCCATTCTCAGGGTTAAGGTGCGAGAACGTTCAGTCAGGTGCTTCCTTCCTTCCTCGTTTCCAAAGCTGAATACAGAGATTGAGGAAAGGAAGTGCCAGCAATTCAAATCACCCAAAGGAGGAAACACATCCCGAGAACCGGCCCAGGACAAAGTGTAAGAAATTGTGTTTCTCAGAGCTGTGGAATCACTCGAACAAATGTACGTGCAGGGCATTCTAACCGTGAATGTTCTTTAGTTCTTAAGTCTTTTTTCTACACGTGGGCTCATGTTTTTTTCCTCTCTCTTTCTCCCAGATCGAACCGAAACGCCTGAAAAAACAGCTCCCTAAAATCCTGAAACTCCTAAAACCAGATGACAGGATTCTGATTGTGGGGACCACACAGCGTCCTTTCGATGCTGAACTTCAATCATTTTGCAAAGTTTACCAAAAAATTATTTTGATTCCCAGACCAGACTATGCTTCCAGATACGGCAAGTACCCCTCGCCCCTTCCCATGGTGGGTAACTGAGGCTGAGCCGTCCAGTGGTGGCTTGCAGATGTGTAAAGCCAAAGGTGGCCCTCATCACCCAGCGATCGTCAGAAGGTGTCGCAAGGGGACCCCCGTGCACTGGAGAGGGGGGCACACCTGGACGTCAGCCATGCTCAGTTCTGTGAATATCAACCACTGGGTCATAAGAGCAAAACATACATCTTTGTTCTGTTGTTTGTTAACTGATCTCTTTTTACCCAAGACAAAAGAACACTGGACAGGGATTATTATTTTTGGCCCTGAAGCTGACAAAAGCTCTTGCATGTGTGATTTTTCTTCTGACAGGTAGATTAGGGTCACCTATCTTATACCGTGGTGATGGTGTCTTTCTCGTACAGCAGCATTTCTTGCCACCAGGTTGGTTTTTGTACATCTCCTGAGTCTCAAAGTATGAGTCCAGGAGCATGTTGATTTACTTATACAAGTCAGCGTTAACTACAACAAGAGCTTACTTTCTCCATTTTTTTCTTCTTGAATAGACAGATTCAAAATCCACTTATTTGGAAACATATTTTTAAATAGCAGCAATAGAAAAAAGTGACCCTGGGAGCCAGTGCAATGAAATTGGAAAGAGCCTTGAGATATGGGCTCTGATGAGACCTGGTTCTGAATCCTGGCTCTGCTGCCGAATAGCTGGATGACCTTGACAAGTCAGCTGACCTTCTGAGCCTCCGTTTTCTCATCTGTAAAGTAGGAGAACAGTTTACTTCACAGGGCTGGTGTGAGCCTTCTATGAGGTTAGCAGAGCGCCCAGCACCGTCTCAGCTCCCAGGAGAGCGTGGGTGGTGGTGGTGGAGATGGAGGAAGAGAAGATGTGCTGGTTGTGGAGGAGGAGAGCGTGATGGGGTGGTGAATGGCAATGGTAGTGTTGGTGGTTGTGTCTCTCACCCACCGCTGTGTAACACAGCTCCCCAGTGGCTTAAACCAGCACTTGTTCTGGGGGTTCAGTGGGCTCAGCTGGGGAGTTCTCCCTTGAAGTATCTCAGGAGGTTGCGGTCAGATGCCAGTTTGGACTCAGTCGTCTGAAGACTCGCCAGGGCTGGACGTCCAAGGCAGTTCACTCCCATGACTGGAGTTGATTCTGGCTGGCAGCTGGGAGCTCAGCTGGGACTGTCAACCAGACAGCGTACACCTGGCCTCTCCATGTGGCTTTGCTCAGCACAGTGGCTAGGTCCCAAGAGGAAGCATCCTAAGAGCAAACGTTTCAAGAGGTTCAGGCAGAACTGGAAGGGTTCCAGGCTCAGAAGTCACACAGTCACTTTCGCCATGCTCGACTGATCAAGAGCCAGTCACAGGGGCAGCCCAGACTCAAAGTCAGCAACTACACGAGGGTATGAATACTGTAGGTGTGGCTCACTGAGAGGTCATCTTTACCTCCCACGGTGCTGGTGGTGGTGATAGATTTGGTATAGAGAGGGTGATAGTGGTGTGAGTGTTGGAAGTGGTGGTGATGGTGGTGGCAGCATAGCAGTAATGGAGATGATGGTGGTCACATTGGCAGTTGTGAGGGTGACATCAGGAAGGTTGGTGGTGTGGTGGTGGCAGCATGGTGGGAATGGAGATGATGGTGGTCACATTGGCAGTTGTGAGGGTGACATCAGGGAGGTTGGTGATGTGGTGGTGGCAGCATGGTGGGAATGGAGATAATGGTGGTCATGGAGGTGGTACTGGTAGAGGTGATGGCAGCGTGGCAGTGTGGTCGCAGTGGTTAGCATTAATGGTAGTAGTAAAAATGATTAGGTCAGACTTGGCTTCTATTAATCTTTCTCCAGATATTAGAGCACCACCAAAACAGAGAGGATATATGGTCCTTTCTGGTTAGTCTTAAGCTCCTGGTCAATGTTATTTGCCAAAAGAACAATCCTCTACTCCCCACATATTATAAATTCCTAGCTTATTAGCCACATTTGCAATGTGCACTCATTTCTGTCTTC
Source organism: Diceros bicornis minor (assembly GCF_020826845.1). NCBI lineage: Eukaryota > Metazoa > Chordata > Mammalia > Perissodactyla > Rhinocerotidae > Diceros > Diceros bicornis. The sequence continues at coordinate 23,955,480 of NC_080776.1, read as the reverse complement.
ATGAATTGTGATCCTGGCTTCATAAATGCAAAGTACAGAAAGACTTTGGTCCCAGTTATTTCTCCATCCCTCTAGTGGCTTCTCCATCTTCTAGGGCCTCCACGCCCTCCACTAGATCCTTTGCATCCAGCCAGCATCAAAGGAAGAGAGAAAGACAGTACGGAAGATCTCACAGGAGATTTTAGGGACTGGACTTGGAAGGGGCCCACAGTTCTTCTGTCCATATTACCTTGGCCAGAATGACTCACATGGCTCCACCGGGGTTCAAGGGGGCAGGGATGTGTAGTCTAGCCAAGGAGGGAGTCCACACAGAGCTGAGCACCAGCAGTCTCAGCCCACTGTGAGTCAGTGCAGAGGATTCCACGCTCCTGGCTCTGTCAGAGCTTTCCCACTCTCATCCTCCTTGGTCAGATTTCCTCCCTCGTGCTCTCTCTCTCTTTTTTTTTTTTTTTTTTTGTATTGTACATATATTTTAAGCAAGCTTAATGGTATAAAGTAGAGTATTATTAATTTTAAGGGGCTAGAGCATTCTTCTTGACTTGGGATTGAATAGTTTCCATTGTTTGCGAAAACCATAGGCCCTTTAAAAATGAAGCTATTGATGTATAACAGGGACAATTGTGTTCTTTTGGTAAAAAACCAGGCATCTCTAGGGACCCAGATCCCGTTACAGATTCCAACCTGAATCTCCTCACAGCAGCATCATGGGAAAGGAAGGAGAAAGCTTCCCTTCCCTGTGGGCAGAGGACAAACCTACGTACAGCAGTTGTCATAGGCCCAGGGCTCTGTCCACTAAACCACATGCTTCTCACATATTTTCTTGGTGGGTGATTTGTTCAGACCGCCATACTTGCAGACTTCATAAATGCTGTCCAATGTTTCCTCCAGTGACCTTGAAGTTTTCATAGCCACAGTGGCTGGCACATCCATCTTAAAGAAAGACTGTTCCTGTCTTTGCAGTGATCAAAAATGGTCTCTTCCAGCCCATAAAGCATGTGCTGCAAATCCATAACCTGGGCCCTTGCTTGGCCATCTATCTACCGGCAGCAGAGCGCCGAAGGTGTACAGGAGCATTCGCTGTCCCTCTTCTCAAATTCCTGGAGGCGGTGTGCGGGAGTGACGGGGCTGAGAAGCCAAGGGGGGCTCAGCCTGAGGAAACGCAGTCCTTGAGGTTTACCAAATATAATTCAGTATCTACCTCCTTTCCCCAAATCTAGCTGCTTCCTTCAAAATGTCTCTGCAAAGAAAATCCACCCCCGAGGTTGATTAATGCCTTGTCTAGTCCCCAGAAATCCCCTTGGGTTCCTTGGCTCCACATTCCTAATGCTTCCTCCTCTTGCCTCTCTTCCCTGGGGTCTGTTTTGCTAATAACCCAATTCATCACAGGCTCCCGCCCCGGACCCAGTGTCTGGTCGGATAAGTCCAGTCCACGTCTTCTGATTTTTCTGGAATGCGAGGCTTCAGAAGCCAGAAGCTCATCTAAATCATCTTATTTACCTCTCATGCTTTTGAAAAATCCCAAATAAAAATGAATTTTAAGATATTACATACATCATCTCAAGCACCAGCCAGGATGGAATCCATTGGAATTCTAAAAGCAGAGAAGGGGGCCCAAAGACCAGATTCCTTTCAGTCTAAAGAGGAGGAGAATGGTAAATTAGTCTGAAGAAGTGAGGAGCCTTGTGCATCCAAGAGGGGGAGGTGGAATACAGCCCTCGGCCTGGAGAGCACCTCGGCTGCCTTCAGCCCTCTGGATTCCCTGGCCTCCAGTCCTCAATGCCACACCCGTTGCTGCCCCTGGTGTGCTATGCTTTTATGTTCTCCTCGGCCCAAGACTCGGCAGCCTGCCAATGGCTCCAGTGCTGGCTGTGGGGCTCCCGCCTCAATGAGCCCACCAAGCTGTGACTCCCTCCACACCTGACTCCCCTCTTAGCCCCACAGCAGCTATTTAAGGGTCAAGAACCCATGAGCCGGTGGCTTTGTAAAAGCAGTAGAAGCTATTCTTTGAAAAACTAGTAACTCTAGTTCATCAAACACGAGAAGGAAGTCCAACCTGATTCTCTTTCCCATTCTCTGGATCTTGAGATGACCATGGGCAAGTGGGCAAATCTGGCTGTAGCTGTGACTGCCTCCACAGAGTTCACTTACTGGGCCTCCATTAAAAATTAGTGAGCTTTGGGAAGTAATCAACAATTTATGCATTTTGAGGAATCTGGATCAAACTCTACCTGAATACCAAGTACCACAGATTTTAAGTGATCTATAGTGTGTTTGCACATACACACTCTACCAGAGTAAGTATAGTTTTTTGGCTCCACTGCTCATGAATCTTTACTTGTAGAGATTCCTCAGGTTGGAAGGTTGGAAGTCTGTGACTATTGTAGCTGAACAGGCAGGCAGGGGAGAGAGCTGACTATTATGTTGCTGGGGAGCCCTTGGCCCTCGCTGCTTGCCCACTGCCTGGTCCACCCCATGCCACAGGTAGGAGTTTTGCCCATGGGTGCCCAAGGCTGAAGCTGTTCTGGGTTCCCAGCTGGGGTATCTACTGGGTCCTCAGCTTCAGGGGCTGTCCCCTGTGACTGTCCCACAAAACATGTTCCCTTCTCAGCCTGCAGAGTCACACTCAGATCTGTTTGCACTTTTTATAGATGTTATAAATTTGGACTGGAGACACGCTAGATCCCAAGGGATGATGTAGTCTGGTTGTTGGTGTCATTGTGTATTTTTACCATGGTTATATTTTCCGATTTCTAACTCTACAGCAGTTATATTTAGATAAGGGCAGTCCTCACCTGCTGCAATCTGTCTTTACACAAATACGCTTTAAAATATTCTTGGTTTATTTGGTGTTATCTTTTATAATTGATGTTTAATGAGCATTAGGAAACTTCGGTACAAAGTGGAATGACAAATAATAATAATATCATTTGCAAAAACAACAGTAATTCTGCTACTGAAAATAAAGTGCCCACCATACTCTGGAACAGTGCTCTTCCAAGGGCATTCTATACATTCTTTACTAATTTCTCACAGCAGCCTCAGAAGTAAATCTTTGAAAGACTATTCAAATCTTTGAAAGACTACTCCCCTTTTACTGGTAAACCTAAGATGGGTTCAAGCTCAAATAAACCCACCAAGGAAGTAGCAGAGTAGATCCAGGGAGTAGACGTTGCTGTAGGCCAACCCGGAGGCACCGTGGCCCTTGCTGCTCTCCCTGCAGCTCTCAACCCTTGATGCCTCCATTGCAAGTCATTCTCTTCCTTGACAGTAATTACAGCTGTTCACTTCATCAAGCATTTTTGGATCAATGTATTTGGGTGAGATAAGCATTTAACAGACCTGACAGTGCTCAGATCATGTCGTAGTGGTCATTTTTTTAAAAACTGTTTCAAATATTCCTCAAAGAAGTTCAAAATGCTTTAGAGACATTTGACCAGGTCTTCCCAGTGCTGAGACGGGCTCTGAGACAGATGGCCTCACCTTTCCTCACTGTCTGGGTACAACTAAACCAGTGACGGCCGCTCTCATTTAGTTTCCTGGAACCTCTCTTTACAGAATGGAGGTAGTTCTCCACGGGTATTATTTAAGGGCTGCATGGAAGTCCATTCTATCTCCAAAGTTAAGTAGACATCAGAAATTATTTCATAATTCTTTTTCACAACATCCCTGTGTTCTGAGTGAAGTCTCTCGGTTACCCCAGGTCCCACTAACCCAGAGAACAACTGGGCACCCATCCAGTACATCCTTCAACCTGTGGGTGTTTACAGCTGTTGGGGAAGAGAATAAGGGTCAAATTGCTCTATTTAATACAGTGTATAATACAGTGTCTTACACCCAAAGGAAACTGAGCCTGGCAGTGGCTAATAGAAATTGGAATCTGCATCCAATTCTAATTCCAATCTGCATCATTCCATATAAAAATAATGTAAGACATGAATTTTATAGCTAAAAAAAATATCAAACTCCTACTTATCCCAACACTTTGGAAAATATAATATTCTGATGAGCAGAGATCCCGTATATACCCTATGTGAATTTCCAATTTTGAAAGATTTTGAACATCTGTAAAGGTGTTCAAACTAAAACTATATTGACTGTGGTTTAATTTTTCCTTGTCAATTCACAAGGGACTTGGGGATGTGTAGACCACACGGTCATTGCCATGTGTGTCTTATGGTTGACAATCACTCAGAGGAAAGCATTTAGTTATGTGGCTTTCTGCTCATTTGAGTTACTAATAAATTGAAGTAGACCTCCTGTGCATTCCTTTCTTGATGAGATCCAACTTTGTACTGAGAATAGACTAATACTGCTTTCTCTGTGGTGACCCTTGCTCTCTGTGTCTTTTCCACCATCTTGGATACAACAGTTTTGTGGAAAGAGATCATTCAACGCAATGGAGGAGTCATTACTAAGGCCTTGAATATAAGTTGCCTGGCAAAGGTCAGCGATGGCTTCACCCAGGGTCACATAGTCCAAGTGCTTAAAGCTGTGCTCACAGACCGGAGAATCTGCCAGCAAACTCATAAACCACTCACAGCAATCGAGTTTATTGCAGCCCTAACCAGCATGAGTCCGGTATACCAAGAGGAAGAAGAGAGCTTTAAGGTAAACAGAACCCCTGCATGGCCAGATCTTAGCAACAAACTCTTGTCACATTACCTCCTCTCCTCCCTCTAGTCCTAAGGTTCATGAATTTGAACTCTACCATATGCAATGATATTTGGAAACTTGAAATTTTTGGATCACAAAATCTTTCCAGCCTTAGCAGTAAAGCATGGCTCTTCCAAGTTTTAGGAAAATCGTGGTGCATGACCTTATAAATTAACAGCCAGATTGCAAAATTGAGTAGCAGCTTTGAAACCATTAGATTAACACACACACACATGCGCACATACACACACACCCTTCTCTTGGCTCTCACTGGTTTTTATTTCATATTTCACATAATGGAACAACTTTTGCATAGAGAAAACCATTCCCTAAATAGTGTATTTCAAGCCAATGCTGTTTTTGCCCCGTATTTGTCCTGGTACACTTCATTTTTCAGTGCACTTGCAATAGGCAATCACGAGAGAACTCACCAAAATTGAGTTTCCTAATTTTTGAATACATTCTGAGATGTTCACAGAATTTTTTTAGATCTGGAGGAAATTTTCAGAATCAACTCTTTCTAATCCTTCTTTTATAAGAGGAAAAGAAATTGCAGAGGGTTATGTACCTTATCCAAACACAATCAACCTTAGAGCCCTAGTCCCTGATGCCCATGCCAGTGGGCACTCCTCAAAATCCTTTTAATCAAAATGAATACAATTGTATTCTCTTTCTAGACCCGAAAGTAGTTTTCTTGGCCAACTGGGAAGATGAGGGAGGAGAATTATACCCGTGCAATGATGCCCACCACAATATTGGCCATGCTATCAGCAGAAAGCGAATTGGAATTCTTGGTCAAGCCTCGTATCTCTGGAAGCCTACTTGAGATTATGAACATTTCCCTCTACAATGTACCACTTTTCCTCAACTCTAAAAACTGTGTTTCCCTCCTGCGTTGCCACTAAGGCTTCAGTGGAAGGTGTAAAATAGTCACCATACTGATCCCTGCAATAATGATCTAACACAGAGGTTGACAGACTTTTTCCGTAAAGGGCCAGATAGTAAGTATGTTAGGCTTTGAGAGCTGTGCAGTTTCTGTCACAACTCTTCAACTCTGCATCATAGCGCGTAAGCATCCATATACAGTAGATAACTGAATGGGCATGGCTGTGTTCCGTTCCAATAAGACTTTATTTGCAAAAACAGATAGCAGGCCACTTTTGGCCCATCAGCCATAGTTTCCTGAGCCCTACTCTAGCAAAACTGAAACAGAAATTTCCAACTCCAAACTGTAGTTTTTGCCAAGCATTTGAATTAATATTCTTGTTAACTCTTTAAACCTTATTAATATTAATTGCAAATATTTATCCTCTTCAAGTCATATATCATATTCTTTTTCCAATTTTTTTCTCCTTTCTAAAATAATAATTTTCTTTCTTATTCTGAGGAGCTAGGTTTAGGTGTTAAAAGCTATGCTTTCTCTTAGCTGGATTTTGAAATTTCTAAAGTGATTTCTGGAAGCTTTTCTATCTGTTATAGGTGCTTGAGGTCAAGTAACTACCCGATCATTCTCTTCAAGACAAAGAAATGCTGCCGTTTTATAACTTGGGATGAGAATGCGCGTGCTTCTCACGTCCATTCTTGCCATATTTGATCACTTATTCATTTTTTTAAGGAAACTGAGTCGTTTTACCACCATCACCACTATCCCCTCCCCCCCCCCCCGCCCTGTAGCTCCAGGGCTTGGCACAGTGCCTGGCCCCAACTAGATGTTCAATAAGCTCGTTTGGTGGCAAATTTATGGAACAGATGGATAGATGGAATGACATCGTTGCACTGCTAAATAACATGATACCGTGGCTGTAGTTGCTTGTAATCTGGCAGATCATTTTTGCCCCGAGAAATTTTACCTAGTTGTACTGCTGACAACATGTCAAGCTAAGGTCTTGTGGATTCTCCAGACACATTCTACCCTGCTCCATGGACATGATGGGGGAAATATTTAATGATAATGATGGTAATAATCATGATAATATTAATACTTATTGACTACTTATGTGCCAGGTACTCTATTAACTCGTGTAAACCTCACAATCTTCCTATTTTACAAAGGAGGAAACTGAGTTGTAGAGAGGTGTGATAGGCAGAATCTTGGTCCCCCAAGGATGTCTACATCGTCATCCCTGGAACCTGTAAATGTGCTAGGTTACATGACAAGGGGGAATTAAAGTTGCTAATGGAAATAATGTGGCTAATCAGCTGCCTTTAAAATAGGGAGATTTTCTAGAATTATCCTGGGGAGTCCAATGTAATCATACAAGGTGGAAGAAGGAATCAGAAGAGAGAACCAGCTTGAGATAGAGAGATAGCAGCTTGAGAAGGACTCATGGGTGCTCCAAGTAGCCCAGCGTTGCTAACTTGAAGATGGAGGAGGGGCCACAAGCCAGGAAAGCAGGTGGTCCCTGGAAACTGCAACAGGTGAGGGAACATATTCTCCCTGGAGCCTCCAGAAAGGAACACAGCCTGCAGACACCTTGATTTTAGCCCAGTGAGACCCATTTTGGATTTCTGCCATACAGAAGTGTAAGATAATAAATGTTTTGTTTTAAGCCACTAAGGTTGTGGTAATTTGCTACAGCAGGAATGAAAAACACAAGGGGCCAAGTGACTTGTTCCAGGTTACACAGCTAAAAAGAAGCAGAGCTGAAATTCAAATCTTACTCCAAAGTCAACTTTATTAGCCATATTCTCTACTGTGTCTCAATGAATTAGGAGTTCATCGCCTTGAGTAGTTGGCCACCTCACCTTACACTGAAAACAGAGCCAAGCTAAAAGAAGCATGAGAAAATCCCCAAGTGCCAGAAACAAAGATAAATCTCAAGCACAGAAACAGTGATATCTTGGCATGCAGCATAAAGAAAAATGAGGGATAGAAAGCAAAGCGCAATTAGGGGTCATGGAAGATAAAATGGCAATACTTGCTGCTTCTATGACCAGATCTTTGATATCCCAATATCACTGAAGAGCATTAACTCCAAAACATCATTATAAGACCCAGCTCTGGATTTGAGTTTAGAGGACTGTGTAGAAGCAACTTCAATCCTGCCAGGGAGGGAGGAATTAAGAGAGATAGAGGTCAAAGCAAAGCTTCATACTCAAAATTAATCTGAAAATCAAAATTCTAAAACATTTTAGGAAATCTAGTGCTAAGCACAATCTGACAAAAATGGTTAAATTAATGTAATTAAGATGTTCAAGAAAATAAATGAAGGCATGACTTCCGTTAGAGATATACACAAAGTTTGAAACAAAGAGAGGCAGAAATGGAAATAAGAAGAGATAATTATGAAAAAAAATCACAAAAAGAAAGCTTAGAAATGGAAAATATATTAACTAACATAAAATGGCAAAAAATAAAAGAGGTGTGAACTCTAGATCAGACATGGTCAAAGAGCAAATTAATGGATTCAAAGATGATCCTAGGGAGCTCCTCCAGAAGGCAGCACAGAGAAACAAAAAGATAAAATTTATAAAGTGCAATTAAAGACCCAACTAATAAGTCCTAGAAGAGAATAGAAGACATCTCAGAAGAACAATTATTTGAATAAATATTTGCTGAGAATTTTCTTGAATTAAAGACACAAGTTTTCAGATTGAAAACAAACTCCAAGTGACTAGCAGAACTAGTAAAAATAAATCCACACCTACACACATTATTGTGAACCTGAGAACAAGATAATAAGCCAGGCTTAAAAGATACCAGATTGCCTACAAAGAAACAACAGTTTGGAAATGAGATGTCTCTTTGACAACAGTAGATGCCACAAGACAGTGAGATCATATCTCCAAAGTGTTGAGGAAAAATAACTGTCAACCTAACATTTATATCCAGCTAACTAGCATCCAAGAGATAGGAGAGAATAAAGACATTTTAAGACATACAAAGACTGAGATAGCTTCCCACTCACAGTCACTTCAGAGAGCAATTTGGAAATATCAAGTAAAATTGAAGATGCTCATAACCTAAGACCCTAGGAATTATATTTCTATGTATATGCCCTAGAGAAGCTTTCTCATATGCATACATGGAGATATGTAAAAATTGTGAATATCAACATCTTTCATAATAACAAAAAATTGGAAATGACCCATATGTCTATTAATAGTAGAATTGATAAATAACATGTAGTATAGTCATTCAGTGAAATATTACTGCTGTAAAGTGTATAAACCAAAATGTTTCTCAGATTTCAAATAAAATGTGAAGGTTGAGAAAAATGCTCACAGAGCCAGTTGCAATCATTAAGTGCTTTGTTGGTATTTTGGCTCCAGTATTCTTGCCATGTTTTTGACAGTTTCCCTCAGAGTATTTGTATGGCCTCCCGTTGTTCACACGTGGCCACCAGTGCCGCTTCTAGTGGCCGTGTGTGAACCATGGGAGAAATTCACATTACGAAGAAAACCTACACCCTCAGGATGGCGTAAGATCCCCAGGAAGTCAGGTGACTTAGTTGGGAAGGGTTGTTGGTTATATTTGGCCTGTAATTCTCTGAACCTATTAACTCCTTGAGATGGAAATTTCAAAGTGTGTAGAAATATAGATTGGAAAACCCACTGGGGAAGAATTTGCAATAAACGTACATTAAATTCCCAAAGTTTAATGGCTGCTTGCCCCTTCCTTCTTAACAAGTTTTTCTTTATTTTTAAGTGAATTCATGTCATTCTGATAGTTTTCTAAAAGTCTCTTTTATTTCAGGCCTGGTATGCTAAGACCCCTATGGGTAAAAAGCGAGCCTTGGCATTAACAGGAGGTAACACAGAAAAGGAAAAGGATAAAGGAAAAAAGAAGGAAAAGAAAGGGAAAAAAGAGAAAAAGAAAAAGTGAGGCCTTTCTGAGGAGCCATCCTTGCGTCTCTCTCAGGGATGGAGATGGCCCACGACTCTCCAGGGAGAAGATTGACCGTTGCCTGTCTGAAGAAGACCCAAGCTCATGCCACAACCTCCTCAGCCTCTGCATTCACTCAGTGAGATCTTTAGTAGGCTGTACCCCAAGTTAGTTGTTTCTAGAGCTTGTAATTGTTTCTTAATCTACGTAAAGTTTGTATATAACCAAAATTCACTCTTCACATGCTCTACAATCTTTCCAGGTTAGATACTTCATCTCATCAGTGCTACTTGACAAATTTAAAATTTGATAGTGAGAAAACACTCTGATTTGATAACCAGTAAGTAAATTGAGTCTATCATATCAGTACACTAGCTTTTTATTGATCCGTATATACTGTATATTGTCTTGCACGTATTTTAATAAATTAATTCTTTGATCTATTAATATGTTTTATATAATGGAATAAAAACTGTTGTCCTTGAACTGACTCAGTAATTTGGTTGCTGGAGCTAAAAAAGACCTTTAAAATTAACTACAATTTTGTGTTGCTTAACGATGGGATATGTTCTGAGAAATGCATCATTAGGTCATTTCATCATTGTGCGAACATCATAGAGTGCACTTACACAAACCTAGATGGTACAGCCTGCTACACACCTAGGCTACATGGTACTCATCTTATGCGACCACCATCGTATATGCAGTCTGTTGTTGACCAGAACGTTGTTATGCAGCAAATGACTGTGTTTCAATCTTCTGACATTGAAGATTGGGAAACCAAGGCCCAGGGCCACACAGCTAATATTTGGAACATTGAGACTGAAGTAATTCCCGTAAATTCCCACCCTACTGCTCTTGAGAAGCACGGGATCATTGCCAGGCCCATGACTAGATGAAAACTACTACATAAAAATAGGGTAAATGTGGAGAAGAGAAAACCTAAGTGAAGAAGTAAGAAATGCTAAATAATAAAAGGAATAAATAATAGAAAAGTAAGAGTCAAAAGATAAATTTTGTAAGAATATGACAGGTTATTTGGTGGAAGATAGTATGTAACCCACTTCTACACTGTGGGGTGAATTAAATTGAGGTGGGATGAATTTAATTTGAAATTTAGGAATCCCCAGTTTTTGGTTGCACCACAGAAAGTTGTAAAATCTCCTACTCCACAGACCAAGCTAGATCTCCGAGTTTTCTCGGAATTCCCAGGAGGTTGGATCTTCAACGGCCGAGACCACCGTGGTTCCCAGGTGTCTTCTGGCCACCAGCACATGCCCCTCAGCCTGTGTCTGTACCGGACACTGACACAAATTCAGACAGAGAGAGGCAGCCATAGGCCCACGTGCTCTGGACATGTTCTGCACACACCAGAAAATAATCTCCCTGACTCTGTCCTCTTGAACACACTCCGTTTTCTGAGTGCCCTGCCATAGACCTGCCTTCTCATACCAGAGGAACCCCAATTTCTGCAGACTGTGGGCCTGACCCCCTTGCCCTCTTCAGACTGTGTCTGGCCAAGGCCCAGAGTGGCCTAAGAGATGGGCAGACTCCCCACCCTAACCTTCACCTCTCCAGGATGGTTGCACCCAGATCCTTTCTGTCACATGTCATGGGAAACAGACTCTCGGTTATGACCCAAGAAGGGAACTTCAAGGGTCTAGGATTTGATGTTCATTGCAAAATAATAGGATCTAAATTGTAAAGAAATGAAAATCATGATTGTAAAGAAATGAACATTATGAAAATGTTAAAAGTAAACAATCCCATTTAACTTGGTCTCAGTTTAACAAGCACACTTTTTCAGAACTCATACAAATTTGTGTTGGTAAAGCCTAACAAACAATTAATAATTAAAGGACAGAAATTTAACCAATACGTGTGCTTTCGAGCAGCCCCATCCTCTAGAAATTCCTGCAGTGATGGAAATGGTCTGGATCTCTGCTCTCCAGTGGGAGAAGCCAGTAGTCACACACAGCTATTAAACACTTGAAAGGAGGCTGGTACACCTGAAAAACTCGATTTTTTATTTAAAGTTAATTTAAATTTAAAGAGCCACATGTGGTTAGTGTGACCGGTATATTGAACAGTGCAGCTTCATAGTAACTTGAGTCTTAAAAATTGGTAAAGATGGCTCACATATCCTCCCAACATACTCACTCTCCTTCTGGCGGCACACTCGCATTGAGCCGTGATCACCACTGTTCACTCTGTTTTCTCCCAAACTGTGACTTCCTGCCCTTCCCAGTGCTGGGTTTTCCCTCTGGTTCCACATGGCTTGCGTCAGCCAGCCCCTGCTCCTGCTTACCAAGAACCATGATGTTGCTCCCACCCCAGCGGGCTCCGCCCCACTCATAGATGCCCTCTGCTCTGCACTGGATGGACTCCCATGTGTGTCACTGCAAACTCCACAAAATCCCACCACCCTGGAGCCTGGCACGCATGGTGTTTACACTACGGCCTCCTGCTTTGTGTGTGTGGCAGGGGATGTGTAGATACCAGCACATACACTCACACATACGTATATTCCACTGTTTTCACACGAATGGTAGTATATCATAAATATATATATGTATAGTTCTACTCCCTTTCTCTTTGCACCTAATAATATATCTTGGATATCATTTCATATTGGCACAAATAGATTGGCCTCATTTTCTGGATATAATATAATACCCCACTTTCTGGATATAGCATCATTTATTTAACCAGTCTACTCTTTGACAGACATTTAGATTATATCCACCCTTTGGCTATTCCATCAATGCCACAATTAATACATTTATACATTCTTCTTTGTGGGTATGTACAAGAAAAAAAATCTGCAGGATAAATTCCTAGAAGAGAAGTTACTGGGTCAAATTACCTGTGCATTTTTAATTTGGGTGGCTGTTGCCAGGTTGCCCTCGAAAGAGGTGCTCATTGCACCAGACATGCAGGAGGATGCCTGTTACGACGCCATCCACGGGGCAGGTTATCAAATTGCGAGCCTGTCAGTGATCCGCGTTTAAAATCCAAAGTCCCTGGAAGGTGATGTAACAATGTGCTACAACTCCCAATTTTAACTGACACGGAGACAGGAGAAATGACAGGCCCCGATGTAAGGACAGGAAAATGAGGAGAGTGCGTGGGGTGGGCGGGGGAGGGACTGGTGAAGGGATTGGTGGAGGGAAGGGGACATAGACCCTGCCTGGGAGTTCTGCTGGGGCCTGAGCTCTTCCTGGGCCATTATGTGACAATTAGCTCCTCTTGAGCATGTTCTTAAGTGAAGGGGACAGTAATTAATGCCATTAACCCTCATTAAGGGAGCGTTCTATGGAATGGAATCTGATAAAGTGGAATTAAAGCTCTCTGTGTCTCTGTGCTTGGCCTGCCCTGAGGAATGAGCAGGTTCCTGGTCCAGAACCGTCGCCTGATAACATGGAGCCCCGAAAATATGTTCCTGAGACCATCGGGGCTTAAACAAACACCTCCATTCAGAACTAACAAGTTTAGAGCACCCTAAGGCTAAAGAATCTACTTTTGGGACTCTTCCCAAACAGACGTCCACATGTAATACAAAGGCAGTAATTGTGGTAGGTGTCACAGGGCTATTTCACAAGAGCGACACAATTTTCAGCCACTAATGAAACTTTGGGACCCAAACCTCTGAGAGAAGTGGCTTCCAATGTCCTCGAAAGTCAAGATTTTAATTTAAGAGAGACGTAGGGTGAGGCTAATGAAGGCTTGGACTTGAAACCAAGCTGGCAGCCCCCTTACCAGTGAGATTTGGAAAACCAAAAGGACCCGGGCCCAAAATGCGTGTCTCCAAGCCCCTGAAACCTCCACCATTAGTGAAACCGGCAAGCAGCCATTGATGACTGAGCAGCTGGTAACGATGGGGGATTGGAATTTGTGAACTCAGAGTACGTCTCTGCCTGAATGACGTTTTGACCCCCACCCCCACTAACTGACCAAAGGAGTTTGGGATGGGAGGCCTGCCCCCAGAAAAGGCCATTACTATAGACACGTCCAGGTACCTGGGTGGGGTGGTGCTAAACCCATTTTTAGTTCTAGTTACCCTTTATGAGAGACATTGACATTTGTAAAGAAAATCTCCATTTGTAAGGGTATCTTCCCTGCACCAGGAAGAAGGGGGGATGGCCATACCTAGAAACTTATCAGAATGGAAGGGAGGACTTAAATCTGCATGATAAACTTACTCATTGTTAACTGTGCTGTTTGGACAATATGCTATCTGACTCCCACTAGGTTCCTATAGACGACATCTCCCTGGAGCCTGGGTCACCATGGTAATGGGTGTTTGAGCTATTTTTTTCAGGAACTGAGCCTCTTGTCCACTTCAGGTGGGACTGAGACCACCAACCCATCAACTGGGCCCTTTTGATGGCAAGAGGTTGGAACTCCACCCTCAAGGCACGCTAATGCCGCCATTCTGTGAAGATGTGTCCTACAAAGAGGCAGAAAGCTGACTATGCTTGCGCAGATCATCAATTACCTCATCTCACCTCCAATCATTTCAGACCACCTTGCCCCCTCCCCATAAATACCCTTGAGTCCCTGTTTTCGGGGAGGCGGATTTGAGACTTGTTCTCCCGTTTTCCTCACTTGGTTGCCTTGTGACTAAACCCTCTTTCTCTGCAATCTTATCGTCTCCGTGATCGGCTTTCTAGGTGACAGGCAAAAACGGACCTGGTGCGGTAAAATTAGAATCGTTCATTTGTTAAGGCTCGGCCCCCTCAACAATTCCATCTTGGTGGAATTCATAGCTGCACCATAACCCCGTTTCTTTGTTCATCCTCCCAGGCTTTCATTAAGCATCTTCTATGTGGCAGGCAGCGGGATGCAGACGTGCACTGCTCTGCAGTCTGGTGGGGGAGGAGACATTAGTAAAATGGTCATGCCATGAATGTGCAAGGCCGGATCAGCGCCGTGGGCGTATGTGGCTTGGAATTGGTCTAGTCTCAGGGATCAGGCTGACGGCTGCCTGGCTTCACCCCTTTTCTGATGGAGAATCTGACGCTCCAGGTATAAGGGGCAGGTCTGTCTGATTCTTGAGCTCTTGGAGGCGGCCGCCCTTAGCGCCCCTGTAGTTACCTGAGACAGTGTATTCAGGGGCCCTGGCACATGGGATGCACTCGGTGAGTGGTTATTGCCTTGTAGTCAGTCAGTAGTGCACTCCCCATGTTGGGCTTTGGGGAGGTAAATGGGAACAAGGAGTCTGGGGAGTTCTGGCCCCCCCACACACACACTGGGTTCATTGTCAGATGGTGGTCTCCTTGCCCGAGGCAACTAACCCAGTTCCTCCCCATGACAAACTAGCACAGCGGCTCACTCTTTCTTCTTGCCTAGGGATTAAGCTTTTTAGACATAAAGTTTCTGCCATCGATTCTGGTGGTTTAGAGCAAAGGCCTTGACTGACCTAAGCACAATCTCGGCCCAGCTCTCGCCATTACTGGCTCTGCGCACTCCACGTTTTCAATGGGCATGCGTTTAGTCTCCGCCTCACTGGGCTGCTGGGAGGAGTAAACCCAGCTCTGACTAGTGCGCTCAGCACAGTGCCCAGCGCCAAGTAAGTTCTCCGTGAACACTGCTCGCTGTTCAATTAATTCTGACGAGCACAGTAGACCCAGCCCAGTGGAGCAGGAACTATGGGCGAGGTCTCTACCTCCATGAGTTGACGGTGCAGTGCTGCGATGAGGGAAGAGGGGTGGGGAGGGGAGTGGGGAGCTCCTGCCCCCTCAGGGCCAGGGCAAAGGGTCCTGTGAGAAGCCGAGGTGAGCCCCTGCAGGAGCTGGGGACGCTCTGCAGGGTCCCCCCACCACTTTCCGTCTCCAACCCTTTCCCTTGGCTCTGTTTCCCTTTAGGGGCTAGTTTAGGGTCTGGTAGACCTCTGTGCACCACCTCTAGGATATCCCTAGAGCCCTTGGCTGGCCATGCTCACCCCTTCCTCAGGCCTCGCCCCGGCCTGTCTGGGAAGGAGGATCTGCCAGTGTGCCGTGAAGAGGGTCATGCTTCTTGGAAAGCATGGTAGGCTGGGCTGGGCTGGTCCAAATTCACAAAGCAGCTGAGTGACCTTGGGCCAGTCCAGCCACACATCTACATATATGTACACACAGGACACATATACACACTACAGGCATAAATACACATGACTCACAAACACACCACTCACTACACACACGTGCATATACACATAAACACGCATATAGACATGTAAACACAGATACACATGTATACACGTACAAACACATATACACTCCACACATACACATACACACATACATGATATGCATACACACGTTCACATGCATACACACATGCACACACACACACTCCTCCTGCAGCCCCCATTTCCTCAGTGGGGCTGATGACAGATGCCCATGGCCCACAAATCCCTGAGCCTCAGGCCTCACCCAGGGCCACGGCAGGGACCGGGAGCAGCAAATGGGGAGATGACCAGGTGCTCCCGGGCCCCGAGAGGTGGGGGCAATGTGTTTACTGTCTACACCGAGCGAGAACACCATGAAAACATCCGCTTCCTGCTCCTCACGGGAGTCAGAGGAGACTCCGGCTGCAGCAGGAAAGGCTGACACAGACCCCACAGTTTCCAGCTGCACATGGAGCAGGGACGGCCAGGAAGGGCCCGCTGCGGCAGCCCAGGAGAGCACCGTGGACAGTCACCATGCTGGAAGTGCATCTCCTCCAAAAACCGAAACCATTATCCCCACTTTACAAGCAGGGCTCAGAGAGGTTAATGGTATTCCCAAAGCCACAGCGCTGCTCCCCAACACCACAAGACTCAGAGGAGCAGCATGGAGACTGAACTGGCGTGATCTGGGGCCATTCCTTCTAGCTCTAAGTTCCTATTGCCTTAGGAGACAAGCATTCCAGAGATGAGGGATATTTAGAATATTCCTTAACCCTTAATCCATGACAATCATCAGGGTCATTGTGATGAGCAGACCACGGCCAGGTCCACCACGCCTCCCAAACAATTGGGCCCCGGATACATCCTTGAGAAGGCACCCAAAATATCACACGGCAAAGTTCTTTACACACCACTGGATGTTCAGCACGTACACAGCAAATGGCACCAGAATGTCGAGGGATCTATCCTGAGAGATGCAAGACCCAGTGTTTATGAAAAAGGTAGACAGCTGGAGGTCAGAGCTAGCGTGCTGTCACTGGGCATGTGATTCTCTGAGCACCTGGCTTATTTTATGTCCCAGAGTTACAGCATGAGAGCTGGAGCGCTGTCTGGTGAGAGGTCACCCTCATCTCAGAGAGCGGGGGCAATATGCGTCTTAGATCATTGGCCTATGATGCCACCTT
This sequence comes from Diceros bicornis minor, assembly GCF_020826845.1. NCBI lineage: Eukaryota > Metazoa > Chordata > Mammalia > Perissodactyla > Rhinocerotidae > Diceros > Diceros bicornis. Next base: position 23,938,667 of record NC_080776.1, on the reverse strand, counting down.
ACTGAGGCTGCGTCAGGACACCTCAGGAGGCCTTCTGGGCAGGTGGGCTGGCTCTGCATTCTCCAGGAGGCCGCAAGCTCTTTGCACCAGCCTAGCATCTTGCTGGCACTGCTTTGACAGTCAAATCTGTCTCCAACAGCAGCTTCCGCCCCGTCACTCTGTTTGCTTATCTTGCTTTATTTTTTATTAACCACCACTTTCTTTGCCACCACCTAACTTGGTAGATATCAATCTGTTTTCCGTCCTCCTCCAAGCTGTGCGGGAATGTACAATCCACCAGAAGAGCAGGTGAGGCCTGAATGACTCCATGGAGAAGTCCTCCCTCACCCCTCACTGAACTTCAAATGGCTGAGAAGCTTCTATTGTGTTAAGCCCCTGAGAGCTTATTGGGGAGGGGAGAGCAGATAGGACCAACGGAAGGGTTGTATGGGCCAGGTCTGCAACGGTGTATATATCAGATTTACATGTCCTTGGTCACCACGCAGTCACATGGCCAAGCCCAAGGGCAAGAGAGGGGGAGAAATGTTAGATAGCTGTGTGCCGAGCGTCTACCACAAATGGAAACATGAAAAATGATCTCCAATTTTGAGACTGTGGATTCAAGTGTACAAAATTCAAGGATATTTGATATTTGCCAGCCAGCAAAAGCACTAAAGATAATTAAATCTTCCCTTCTGACTGTCCTATTAATATTTGCTCTCTCACTGTGCCTGAACATGCCATTAGAGACTCTTTCTTTTGAAAGAATACTTTCCAATACTCTCATATCAAAATGTGAATACCCAGGAGAGGGGGTAAACAGTTTTTATTGAGCTATGGCACAAACACAGCAAACAGCTCACAACCCAGGATATGAAAAGGAGGTGTTACCAGCCCCTTAGAAGCCCCTCTCATGCCCCTCCCAATTACTGCCCTCCCCTCTCCCAAAGGGAACTGTTGTCCCAACTGCTAGCATCATAGGTTAATTCTGCCTGGTTTTGAACTTTACGTAAATGGAAGTAAAGAGCATGCGTTCTTTGCACCTGGCTTCTTTTGATCAACAGTATCTTGTGGAACACTTCCATATCCTTGTTGCAGCAGTTTATTCATTTCTGTCGCCGTATAGTATATCTTTGTATGCACCATGGTGAGGCTTCTGTTCTACACTTGATGGACATCTGTCTTTTTTCTTTGTTTTAGGGCTATTATGAAAGATGCTGCAATGACAGCTGTGTAGGTGTCTGTCGGTGCACATGTGCACACTTTGCTGTCATGGATATGCTAGGAAGACAACTGCTCACCCCAGAGAATCATCAAGTGTAGGAGGCAGTGACAATTTGCCCACACCTCTCCACATCTTCCCCAAACTCGGGGTGGCCGGCCGTTTAGGTGGTCACCACTCTGGAGTGGGTGTCGTGGCATTGAACAGTGGTTTTCAATTCCTTCTCCCTGCTGACTGCCGAGGTTGCTCACCTTTTCATATGCTTGGGGACCATTTAGAACTACTGTTTTTATAAAATGCTCGTTAAGTCTCTTGTCCATTTCTTTTTGGGGTTATCTATCATTTTCTTGCCAACTTTAGATTTCTTTCCATGTTCTCGATAGAAGCTATTTGCAAGTACATGAGTTGCAAATATCCTCTCCCACCCTTCAGCTGTCCTCTTCTGTCTCAGTGGTATCTTCTGATGAATAGAAGTTCTTAATGTTGATGCAACTTAGCTTATCAATTTTTTCTTTGTGGTTACAGCTTTTTTGTTTCTTGTGGGACAGCTATTTTATTTTTTATGTTCTCTGTTGCAGCTTTTTTTGTCCTATTTTGTGTTCTATTGTCACTAGTTTTCAATTCAGCCGTTCTGATAGATGTGTAGTCATTGATGGATTTTTTGGGTGTTAAACCAGCCTTGCATTTTCAAATACAAGATTGTCTTTGAGATGTGCTTTTTATAATAATGGTATCATCTTTGGTAATAGTTTGTATAGAATGTTTGATTTATGTTCTTATGTGAAACTGCTCTATAATTTTCTTCTCTTGCAATGTTCTTGTTAGCTTTTCATACCAAGACCTCTTTAAATCAGTAGGAAAGTATTCTTTCTTTTTCCATTCTCTGCAAGAATTTGTGCAAGGTTAACATTATATCTTTTCTACAGTTTTGTTAGCCTTCACAGGTGAATCAAGCTTTCTTTTTTTCTTTGTGGAAAGATTTTAACTTCTAGTTTAATTTCTTAAAGCATTTTAAGGCTATTCAGATTCTATTTCTTCTTGTGTCAGTTTTAGTAAGTTGCAATTTTGAAGGAATTTGTCTAATACATCTAAATTCTTACTTTTATTGGCATAAAGCTGTTTGCAATATTCTCTTACTATCTTTATGTCTGTAAGACCTGAAGTGGCATCCTTTTTAATCTCTGATATTGGTTGTTTACGTCTTTTCTCCTTTTTCTTGATTAGTCTCTTCAGGCTTTATCATTTTTTTTTTTAATAATTTTATTTATTTATTTATTTTTCCCCCAAAGCCCCAGTAGATAGTTGTATGTCATAGTTGCATATCCTTCTAGTTGCTGTATGTGGGACGTGGCCTCAGCATGGCCGGACAAGCGGTGCGTCGGTGCGCACCCGGGATCCGAACCCGGGCCGCCAGCAGCGGAGTGTGCGCACCTAACCACTAAGCCACGGGGCCGGCCCAGGCTTTATCATTTTTATTACTCTTTTCAAAGAGTCAGCTTTTGTAATTTTCTTATTTTATTAATTTCTGATCTTTATCATTTCTTTCCTTCTGCACTTCTTAGCCCTTAATTTGCTGTTCTTTTTCTAACTCTTTGAGGTTCATTGATTTTTAGTATTTTTTCTTTTAAATATATACATTTAGAGCTGTAAATTTCCCTCTGAAAATCTATCTCTTGAAATTTACCAACTCTGAAAAAAACAGCTCCAAGTGTGAAATATGATCGATACAGTGCATTTTAGAGTTTACACAAGTACCTACAGAATTAGGAGAGCGTCAAAATCAGCAGTCACCTCTAGGTAGTGGGGTTATGAGAATGCTCATTTTCTTTGTCATTTTCTGTTTTTCCCAGGCTTCTCTCATTTAACATACACTAAATTTGTGATTGGAATAAATATATTTTTTTTAAACTACAACAAGAAAGTGTAAATTAAAATAAATGAGATCACTATATAAACATGGAGGCCTGGGCCACTATAAAGCTGTGTGTGAAAGCATGCTAGAGAGATATTGCTTTAAAAGTTCCACAAACTTGGGCCAGCCTGGTGACGCAGTGGTTAAGTGTGGGCGCTTTGCTTTGGCGGCCCAGGGTTCACAGGTTTGGATCCCAGGCGCACACCGATGCACCGCGTGTTAAGCCATGCTGTGGTGGCGTCCCATACAAAGTAGAGGAAGATGGGCACGGATGTTAGCCCAGGGCCAATCTTCCTCACGGAAAAAAGGGGAGGATTGGCATTGAATGTTAGCTCAGGGCTGGTCCCCCTCACAAAAATAAATAAATAAAGTAGAGGAAGATAGGCAAGGATATTAGCCCAGGGCCAATCTTCCTCAGCGAAAAAGAGGAGGATTGGCATTGGATGTTAGCTCAGGGCTAGTCTTCCTCACAAAAAAAAAAAAAAAAGTTCCATAAACTTGAAAGATACAGTAAAGCAAATTCTATGGCATCTCTGCCCTGTTTCAATTTTAACTTTAATTTTTGTCCTAAAACTTTGTCTCTATATGTCCTTAGGGAGCTCACCTGGAATCCTATGTTATGTTTTTAAAAAGTGGATAACATGTTGAACAATGAAAAATGTGAGTTTTAAGGAATCGGTTGATGATGAAAAATATCATGGGAAACAAAGGCCCAGGAAGTAAGGGGATGTTATCACCTTAAAATATCTACAGAGAGAAACACTGGAGGAGAAGAAATAGGAGACAAAGGGGCGACACAGTTTAATCCACTGGAAACCCCCTCCTGTATCCCCATCCCACAGCCACTCTCCCCTCCAGGCCCGGCTTGGCATCGTGTCACACTCCAAGGCCAAGATTGGGTGTCCAAGCATGAGTTGGTCTCCAAGAACAGCCCCAGTAATCCCCACACACATCCCTGGCCAGCTGCTAACCCCACAGGCCAGCTGCCCTGCTATTCCTTTCACTCTCTGTGCTGTCTTGACTCTGACCCCAGGACCCTCCTATCTGCGTAACCACAACCACCTTCTTCCATGGCAGCCCTCAAGCCTCCAGGCCATCCAAGAAAGTAGGAATATTGGATGCAGAGCAGGGTCGGTTTAGGTCTGGTCTGGAGAAATGTGACGAGAATGATGTGAAGATGGAGGACAAGGCTCACCCTTGACAATAAGACCAGAAGGAGGGCCAGCTAAGGGGCTGGGGTGCAAGGCAGGACCCCACTCTGAGCCCTCTGACCTGGGATAGGGAGAAACCGGTGGAGCCAAGACTCCAGGTAGCACCTACACCCACAGTGAGTTTGCAGAGATGCCACTTACAGCACTTCTACCCTGAGTGTGGAGCAGCACTGGCCACTTCCAAGGCCATCCACCCAGTGAGATGTGGCTCCCTACCCGCCACCAGGCTCCAATGTTTATGGGCTTACAGGATGGGGACATCTCATGGTGTGGCACTCCAGCAGGGCTGGACCCAAGCAGAAGCTGATACCAACCAGAAAGCCAGGTCTCCTCCTGGCACACCCGGGGTGGGCTATGCTCAGCAGCAGATGTGTGCAGGTCCTGGGGGCTCCCAAGGCTCATGGAGCGCAGTACCTCATCCCCACAGGTGAGCTCGGTGCTCGACTCAAACAGCAGTGCAAGGATGACACCCTCCCTCTTGAAAGATAGATTGTACTCCAAGTGCAAACTAATTGATTCTGCCTCAGCAACTTTCCCAATTTGCGAGAATTCTACCACTGACAGATCAGCTGATGGGGAATGTTACCTTTATATAAAACAGTTAGCCACAGACTTCACAGGGTTCTCTAAAGATGTAATTTAATTACCTCCTCCCCAACAAGACATCCAAAATATCCTCGCTTGGCTTTTGTGTGTGTATTTATATTAAGCACAATGCCCACGTCCTGTGACATTAGTATTTCTCTTCACATCATTGAAAATATGAGTACTTTGGAACTAGTTGGAGCAAATTATAATGCACCCAGCCAGGGCCTTTTGTTACGCAGCTCTTCAAAGGGGGTGCCTGCCTGGCCCACTGAAAGCTGTGGGCCCACTGGAGTTCATTTGAGAACACTCTACCCCAAGTTGGTCTTGCAAATTATTTCTGCCCTATGCAGAGTCTTTTTATTTTCCTTATGGCGTCAAGCGACTTTGAATCTTGCATAACACATACTCACACATACACAGGGAAAGAATTATTGTGCCACCAAGATTAAATAATGCTTATGATAATGAGCTGATGGGACATGGAATGACTGAGGGTTCGTGTTTGTTCCTGGAATGGCGTGGTGCCATGCCCAGTGGGGGTTCTGAAGAACTTCAGGGCTGCCAGGGCTCCTACAGAGACTGGACTGTGCCATCCTCCAAAGTCTCAAAATCTGGATTTGGGCTACATCTGACCTTGGTGAAACACATTCCTACTTTTTCTCTTCTCTCTGGGAAAGGAGGAACAATAGGTCTTTCAGAGGTCAACTAGTGCTAAGATGACAACCAGACCACACAGGATCTTTACTGCTACTTGTGGGCCTGGCTTCCTAGGCTGGGTGGTTGACTTGCTACTGGCCAGGCTGACCACAGGCCAGCACCAAGGGGCACTCCACCCCAGACCCCTGGCTCTGGGAGGAAGGTAGACCCAGCCTCTCTCCCACCAGTAACAGATCAAACCGGGGCTAGGCATCCATGCATGAACAGCACCAGAGAGCTCGCCAGGCCTGCAGATATCGGAACCAACTCTTCTCCCTAGCCTTGCTCCTTCAGTGGCCAAGGACATCCAGTGCTCTCTGTGCTGAGCCAGCACAGTCAAGCCAGTCACTTGGCTCAAGGCCTCCATCCTTGATGAGGATGGAAACTTCTCTCATTCCGCAAGGAGCAAACTGAGAGTTTGATGAAGAGGTGCACCAGTCGGGCACCTGCCCAGGGGTCCATTGAAAGGGACACCAAAACAAGGCTTGGATCACAGTGCCCTCAAGTGGAGATTTGCAAACACTGCTCTCCATCAGTTGCAGACGAGGAATGTGCTCTGTTATGGTCAGGACATTTAGAATAAGAATCTCTTATTCTAAATGTAAAGATGGCAGCATGTCATTTTATGAATAGATATATTTGTTTATTAATAGAAAATAAGCTATTCAGCTATCGCCATCTCCAATAAGTAAAAACGTTGTACAAATATTTAAAGAATGTTTGTTTTTAGCCTGCTTGGGGTCCTCCACGTCTCACCTGTCCCTACCTTCTTGCCTCTTCTGCATATGCTCACTTGAAATGGCCATCACCGGGAGGTCTCTTCTTTGGGATGTGAACCACCTGGGGGATGGACAAGGACAGGTGGAAAAGGGAGGGAAGAAGAGACGCTCACTAAACAAGCAATTCCTTTGGACCTGTTTGTGCGAGACACAGGTGTCTCTCAACCTCATGATGAAGTGAGGCTCTGAAGTGTGAGCTGACTGAAAACTGGATGGGCGGCCCATGCATGGCCGCGGGGAGAGCCCGGAGCCTGGAGTTGCTGTGGAACAGGAGCCCCAGCCGTGTGTGCAGGCTACTATTGGGCAGCCCAGTCCTGATCTGCCTGGTAGGAAACGCAGCCCTGCGAGCAAGATTCCAATGTCCTCCTCGTGTGTTTCATGTGGTCATCAGTCACTAACTTCTTCTACTGGATTATTATCATGGGCTAGGGGCTGCCCAGGAAGAGCATGACTTTGGCTTAAAAGATGAATTATAAAGGCACCAACAACTGGAAGCTGCTGCTGGCCATTTCCCTTGAAACTGAACAACACACTCTTCACTGAAGTAAGATCCAAATGAGACTCCATAGCAGCCAAAGGTTTCTTTCTTTATCTCAGAGCAATGTTGGCAGCAGCTGACCAGGTGACCATCTGGGCCGCCACCAATCGTGCCACAACAAATATCCTCTCACGCATAGCTTTGTTCATTGCTTTGTCTATTTCTGCTAGATAGATTCATGAAATTGGCCCAGCTGGGTCAAAGTTTCATGCACACAGAAAGTAGAGTGGGGAGTGACAGTCATGGACTATAGCACTGTGGGCTCCTGCCAGCCCTCCAGTAGTGGCGTCCCCTGGGTCATGGACACCCTCAGCAGAGGATGCCTGTCAATCATTTCTGCTATTATAGAAACTGGCTGAGCGCAGGTGGGAGCCACATCGGGAGAGCAAGACGTGGTTGGAGACACTCCCTGAATCTTTGATGTCTGCATATGCTTTCAGAGGGACCCCAATACTGTCGATGTTTCCACCCTCTCTGGGGCACTTTCCAGTGGACCTCCTACCACACCAGAAGGAACAAGGAAGGAGGAAGGAACAAGGAAGCCATTGTCAGGAAAATGTTGAAATAAACGCCAAATACCTTGAGAGCATAGGAAATGCTTCAATCAGATTTCCATTCCCTGCGTTCACTGGTGGGACGAACATCTCTGGAAGGCAGCTCCCTTGAAAATTGCTGAAGAGAGCTGGGCGTGTATGCACACCTTAAGCCTGTTTGTGGTGGTCACAGAGGACACCCCTGCCACCCTCTATGCCGCTGTGGGATGCCAACCTGGATTGCTGGCAAACATCTGAATTTGCATCAAGATGAGGCAATGGGTGGGGGAGTGGGAAATGAGGAGGTGCTAATCAACGGGCATAAAGTTTCAGTGAAGCGTCATAAATAAGCTCTAGAGACCTGCTGCACAACATTGTACCGATAGTCAACAAGACTGTACTACAGTCTTAAAACTGTGTTAAGAAGGTAGATCTCATGTTAAGTGTTCTTACGACAATAAAATAATTTTTTTTTAAAATGAGGTGATGGTGAGAGGATCTTCAAACTACAAGAGCTAGGAAGTCACTGTCTTGACAAGTCACTGTGAGGCTTAAAAATAGCATTTTAAAGGGAGTCCGTCAAATAGAATTAGAGTGTACTATATGGAGCAGCTAGCACAAGGGGCAGAGACCTGCAGTAACTGGCCTCTGCCTGTACCCTCTCCCCGCCCCCCGGATGGAGATTTTACACAATCTGCCTTCCTGCGCTCTTATGACAGGGGCACCGTAGGATAGAGAGGGGATGCTTGAGATGGGTACTCTATAGGGGCTCTTCTCATGCTAAATGTTGAAGAAGCAAATCCTTGGCACCAAGAATCCAGGAATTGGCGAATCCATCTAAATGTCTCCTCCTGAGTCCAGGACACCCTAAGAGACTGGACTGCTTCATGTGGGCAGTACTACATACACATCATGGGAGGAGGACAAGACCCCAATCTGAGAACAAACACCTCCGACGGTCAAGTGAAGACTCTGTTGCAAGCTTACTCCCTCTGGCCCTTCTAAAGATGCCTCACTTTATTACAGGGGCGTGAGATGTAATGGTGGAGAGAAAGGGATGCAGGATGGATTATGCAGTGAGAAGGGGGATATAATCTATTTTAACCTCTGTGATAATTTACACTCAGAGTAATATTAGTGAGTTGAGGCTGCAAAGACCAGATGGTTTAAGAGGTATAATACTAATCAGACAGGCTTAATAGTCAAACGATTTGGAGGAAACGAAAAGGGGTAGAAAAACTGACATCTGCCTCTTCTCCTTCTCTCCTTATCAGAGCTCAGGATCTGACATGCCTTCCCCAGAGCTAAATAAATCTGTGTTTGCTCAAAATTTCCTATTGTCTTGGCCAATTATGTTCAAATATGACTGGTACGTTTACCTTATCAAACCACCATCACTGCCATGTCCAAACGCACGTGCGTGCACGAGCGCGCACACACGCATCTCAGCTGACATATATAATTTGGAAATGTTAAATCCCAATGACTTCCATTGACTGTGGAACACAGAGCTAAGGCCCCCTGAATAGGATGCATTTTTCAGAGCCTTCCTCCTGGTTGCCTTGGTGAATCCCTGTGGAATGGAGATTGTCTTGGTGATAAGAGGGCAGCCACGCCAGGAGAGTGGAGGAGATATTAGTATATTGAGGCCAATAAAATCTTGACAGTTGGTTTCCTGGAGACAAGTTGGGGACACCACTGTGCTTTCACCCAGGTGTCCTGCTGGCATTATTGGTCAATAAACTCTCCTAAGATTCTATGAGCCAAATGGTCCCTCTCCCTGCACATTACCCCTGGAGCCCAGGGCCTGACTTCTGTGAAGGGGAGGGGTGCTAGCAGCTGAAACATGATGCTGAAACAGAATGCCTTAGGACAGCTGGAGGTCAATAAAATGACCTCAGATCCTGCCCACCAGACCCAGTCTCTGCCTGAGGTCCCTGGGATTTCAGAGAGGACACAGCTAGTAAGGTGGGGAGAAGGCCCACTGCACAAAACAGATGCCTAGTAACTAGGAGAGTTACTAGGTGGACCACAGCAGAGTTGGGAAGTGTTTCTTCAATCAGGAAACAGACCACCAGGAAGAAGAAGGGAAGGAGGAGGGAGCATAGATCATCAACATCGCCTAAAAGGAAAAAGGATGAATAATCCAGATTGGTCTTAAAGAACATGCACGGACACTGGTGCACCTGAGGGCTCCTGGTGGAAGCTATCTGGACACCAGTGCACCTGAGGGTTGACAGTAGAACATGCACAGGTTTCAGTACACACAAGGGCTACTACTGGAAACTGCCAGGGCACCAACGCACTCAAGGGCTCCAGGCGGAACTTGCACAGGCAGCAGTGCACTCGAGGGCTCCTCCTAGAACCTGCTCCAGCACCGGTGTAGGCTCCCGGCAGAACTTGATGCAGTCGCTGTCTGTGAGATGGTCACCTGCAGCTCCGGGCCCCTGCAGTGGCCACACTGCTGCATCATTGAGCACTGCCTCTTGGTGTTGGACATGCACTTGAATCTCCTGGAGATCTTGTTAATGTGCAGAGTCTTTATTATGGGTCAGGATTGGGACCCAAGATTCTGCATTTCTGACAAGCTCTCAGAAGATACTGATGCAGCTGGTCCCCGACAACGTTAGTAGAAATACAGCATCGTGGGCTCCACCCCAGACCTACCGAATCAGAATCTGCCCTTTTTTATATCCCCAGATGCCTCAAATGCACATAAATTTTCAGAAGTTCTGTTCTAGACAGTACTTATGCACTGGAAATCAGAAAGGGGGCAAATCGGAGACAACTGTGCCTGAGCACCCACAATTTGTGCACGTGAAATGAGCAAACTATGGGACTGCATGGGGCCATCACCTTGGAGTTTCCACCATACCACAGGGAGTAAATCCATAGTGCCACAGATGTCACCAGACTGATGGTGCTCAGGCTGGCCATTGACATTCATTAGGTAGGGCATGTGGCTATATACTTCGTCCCAGGTGCCCCCAGGTGTGGTCCATTCATGTGGCCATGTGGCCATTTGTCTGGTGGCAACAGCACCCACAATTTTCTCTGATTTGCAAAAGGCAAGAAACAAGTTGGTTTCTTGTAAAATATAGATGTGCCAAAACATGGGGACACAAAGCTCCAGGAATCAGTCCTGACAGGTCAAATTCAACTGTGTTTATGTGAAGACTCAATGAAGACATTGCGAGACAAGGGAAATACTCTGGGAGACTCTGACTTTAGGTCTGGTGGGAAGCAAGGCATTGCTTGCGTAACTGGGGAGAGAGGTATGTCTAAGGAATATATGTAGAAAAACCTTTTTCAAATCTTCCCACTGACAGGTTTGAGAAAAACCCTAATGATTATCAGCAAAAGAAATTCCTTAAACTAGTAAGAAATAAAAGTTAACCTATGTTTTATTCAAAGAAACAAAAACAAAGAGCAAGAAAGAGCGAGAGTCAAGAACACAGAACAGGGAGGGAGACCCATTCAGCCCAGTTAGGCCACTAACAGGTGTGCACAGACCTTTGGCAAAACTCAATCCAGCTAAACGTCAGATTCTTTGTCCCCAAAACTGGGCATTTGACTTCCAAAACTCATTCGCAGGTCTAGGAACCTAAATCTTCAAAATTTGTGACTTTACCCATCTTTCTTTTGGTGCTTTTCTGTGGCTTTCAAAGTAGACTTAATCAAATGCATTTAGAATATCATTTTTAAAAAAAGAAGTGAAAAGACAACCCACAGAATGAAAGAAAATATTTGTAAATCAGATCTGATAAGGAACTTATATTCAAAATATGTAAAGAACACCTACAATTCAATGATGAAAAGTCAGATAACCCAATTTAGAAATGGAAAAGGATTGGAATAGACATTTCTCCAAAGAAGATTTGCAAATGGCCAATAAGCACATGAAAAGACGCTCAGCATCATTAGTCACCAGGGAACTGCAAATCAAAGCCACAATGAGATACCACTTCACACTAACTAGGATGGCTGTGATGAAAAAGTCAGACAATAATAAGTACTGGCAAGAACGTGGAGAAATTGAAACCCTCATACACTGTTGGTGGGAACGTAAAATGGTACAGCCACTTTGGAAAACCATCCAGCAGTTCCTCAAAAAGTTAAACATAGAGTTACCATGTGACCCAGCAATTCCACTCCTATATATACCCAAGGGAAATGAAAACGTACATCCACACAAAAACTTGTACACAAACGTTCATAGCCAAATGATTTATAACAGCCAAAAAGTGTAACTAACACAAATGTCCATCAACTGATGAATAAATAAAATGTGGTCTATTGATACAATGGAATGTTATTCAGCCGTGAAAGGAATGGAGTACTGACCCATGCTACAACATAGAGGAACCTTGAAAACATTATGCTAAATGAAAGAAGTCAGGCACAAAAGGCCATCTATTGTATGATTCCATTTATACAAAACGTCCAGAATAGGCAAACTTATAGAGACAGAAAACAGATTAGTGGTTGCCAGGGGCAGGGAGAGGAGAATGGAGATTGACTGTTAATGGGTTTCTTTTAGGAAAAGTGAAAATATTCTAAAATTAGAATATGGTGATAGTCACACAATCCTGTGAATATACTAAAAACATTGGATTGCATGCTTTAAATGAGTGAATCATAAGGTACATAACTTACATCTCAATAAAGCTGTTTGTAAATCAAAGAATGTCATGATAACCCTCATATTTATTTTTCACACTTTGAATTGGCATATAACACATAATGAGGAAGGAACACATATGGTAAATGTGCAACTCAATGAATTTTCACCAAAGTAAACATCCAGATCAGGAAACAACTTAGCTGCACCCAGAAGCCCTCTCATGCCCCTTTCCGGTTACTTCCCCCTCCAAGGGTAATTTCTATCACGAGTTCTAACTCCATCACTTATTGTTGCTTAGTTTTGAACCTTATATAAAAATAACCACACTCTATGTTCTTTTGTGTCTGGCTTATTTCACTCCAGGTTTTTTGTAAGATTCATCATGTAGTCTTGTGGCATGTAGTTGTAAATCGTTCATTGTCACTGTGAACATACCACAGTTTATTTAACTATTCTACTATTGAAGTGTGTTTGAGTAGTTTCCAGTTTCTTCTTCATGTTACAAAGAGTGTTCTTGTACAAGACTTTTCCTTAAACATGTACACATATACAATGGACATATACCTAAGAGTAGAATTTCAGGGTAAGAAGGATTATGTGTTTTCAGTGTTAATAGATATTGCCAGTTTTCCAAAGTGGTTATTCCACTTCACACTTGACCAGCTATGTATGTGAGTTTTGGGTGCTCCACACTCTCACCACACTAGGGGTTTTGGTGCGTGGGGGGCGGGGAGGTTGTCATTGTTGTTTTGAGCCATTCTGGTGGCTTGTGACTTGCCATATTCTTTTTTTCAACTCTGTCTTCATCCGTTCAAGCTGCTATAACAAAATTATCATAGACTGCGGGGCTTATAAACAACAGACATTTATTTGTCACAGTTCTGGAGGCTGGGAAGTCCAGTATCAAGGCATCAGATTATCCAGTGTCTGGTGAGGGCCCTCTTCCTGGTTCATAGATGGCCATCTTCTCACTGCATCTTCACGTGGAGGAGGGAGTGAGGGAGCACTCTGGGGTCTCTTTTATAAGGACACTAATCCCATTCATGAGGGCTCCACCCTGTGACCTCCTAATACCATCATGTTGGGGGTCAGGTTTCAACATAGGAATTTTGGGGGGACACAAACATTAGTCTACAGCAAACTCCAATTGGTAGAGTATTATAAACAACTTCAACAAGAATATGGAATGATTCCCAAGGTTCTCCAAGATTTTCCTCTGTATTAATTGTGGTCATCAAAAGGCTAAGTGGACGAAATGGCTCTGGCCCCTCAAGAAATGGTAAATATATAACCCTGATAAATCCTCTGCTCTTGTCACAACTCTGTTTATGGAAAGTTTCCACGTTTTCCATAGAGTAGCAGGGAAGAAAACACCCATTCCACTGTTTCATATTCTTTTTCTACTATATTTTTATATATCTTTATCTGCCCTGCTTCTATCATCTGTTGTTGCTTATGTAACCAGGAACAATTAACACTAAAGCTTTGATTGCAAATACAGTCACATCACCTCATTTTCAAATTAAAATACATTCAAGACCCTACATGCCATGCTAACAGAGAGCATTATTTTTCCCTTTCTCCCTAGACATCTGGAAATCTCAGAGAGAAAGAACTCTGCTCCTGTAAGTTTTACCCATTCGACGGAACCTGTCCATGAGCGTTTCCTTGTCGACTGAGTCAAATGCTGACACTGATCAGGCTTGCCCTGATTCTTTGGTGACTTTACGGGCACCATGAGAATTAGCATGGATGGGGGCCGCCCTCTGGTGCAGCAAACATCCATCTTAAATGGAGTAACAGGAGTCTGACAGCTCAGCCCCTACGTTTTTTATTTTTAATTAATTAACATTTTTATTTTGAGATAATTGTAGGTTCACATGCAGTTGTAATAAATAATACAGAGAGATCCTGTGTAGCCTTCACCCAGTCTCCCCCAATGGTAACATCTTGCAAAGCTGTAGTACAATATCCCAACAAGACTGTTGACGAGAATATTATCCATTGACCTTATTCAGACCTCTTCAGTTTAACTTGTATTCATTTGTGTGTGTGTGTGCTTAGTTCTAGACAGTTTTACTATGTACAGGTTCCTGCGTCCACCACCATGGTCAACATACAGAACATTTCCATCACAAGGATCCCTTGGGCTGCCGTTCTATAACCACACCCACCTCCCACCAGTCCTCCTCCATTCCTAACCTCTGGCAACAACTAAGTTACTGATGTGTCAACAGTTCACTCCTTTTTATTGCTGAAGAGTATCCCAGTATAGATGCACCACGATTTCTTTACTACTTACCTATTAAAGGACATTTGGGTTATTTCCAGTTTGGGGTTATTACAAGTAAAGCTGTGATGAATATTCAAACACAGGTTTTTGTATGAACATAAGTTTTCCTTTCTCTAGATTATATGCCCAGGAGTGAAATCTCTGAGTCTATGAAAATTGCATGTTTAGTTTTATAAAAAATTGCTAAACTGTTTTCCAGAGTGGCTGCAACATTTTACATTCTCAGCAGCAATGGATGAGGGATCCAGCTTCTCCGCATCCTCACTAGCATTTGGTGTTGTCGCTGTTTTTTTATTTTAACCATTCTGATAGATGTGCAGTGATATTTCCTTGTCATTTTAATTTGCATTTCCCTGATGGCTACTGATGTTTCACGTCTTTTCGTGCACTTATTTGCCATCTGTAACTCCTCTTCAGTGAAATGTCTGTCCGTGTCTTTTGCCCACTTTCCCTCCTTTTAACTAAATTTAATTAATTAAAAAATTCAGTGCTGCTTTTAGAGGAAGAGGAAGTATGCATCCCTGCCAGGGAGATGTGCATCCTCAAAGATTCACAGAATGACCTACAGAAACGGCCATAAGAGTCAGCCGAACTTATTGAAGAATTATTGTCAAGAAGAGCGTCCAGACACTTAAGCCAAAGCTTCAGTTGTTTGCCAGATTCTGGAGAATATTTCTATATAATGCTCTTCAACAGCTAAATGTCTGTACTGATTTGAAGCGGAGTGGGTGTGTTCACAATGTGGCTAATGTGTCCTAGAGGCTCTGTTAGGATGTGGTCCTAATTCTAACGCCCACTGCTGACTCTAATACACGGTGCTGTAAGCAGCATATTAAGACTCTATTTTGGTAGAAATGGACACTATGGAACTCCTGGCTTACAATTTCCCAGACCACAGTCATTTCTTCTCTGCCTGTGTTGCAGAATTCTAATAGACACCTGGGTATTAGAGAAAGTAAACAGATTGGAGTCGTCTTGTTTTAGAGCAGTCCCAGCTCTGGGAACAGAAACTTCTGCAGCCCCTCTGAGCAGGGCTCAGGGGTCCACAGTGAGAACAAGAAAGAAGATGGGGGACCGGCCCCGTGGCTTAGCCGGTTAAGTGCTCGCGCTCTGCTGCTGGCGGCCCGGGTTCGGATCCCGGGCGTGCACTGACGCGCCGCTTCTCCTGCCATGCTGAGGCCGAGTCCCACATACAGCAACTAGAAGGATGTGCAGCTATGACATACAACTATCTACTGGGGCTTTGGGGGGAAAAAATAAATAAATAAAATCTTTAAAAAAAAAAAAAGAAAGAAGATGGGATCTTTGCACGTGCACACCCATGTCCACAGCAACATTGTTCACAGTAGCCAAGAGGTGGAAACAACCCCAGTGCCCATCGATGGAGGAAGGGATAAACAAAATGTGTTTGTGGTCTATCCATACAACGGAATATTATTCAGTTTTTTAAAAGATAGACATTCTCTGTTGACATGCTACAACAGAGATGAATCTTGAGGACATTACGCTAAGTGAAATAAGACAGCCACAAAAGGACGAATACTGCTGGATCCCACTTATATGAGGTTCCTAGAGCAGTCAAATTCATAGAGACAGAAAGTAGAAGGGTGGGTGCCAGGGGCTGGGGAAGGGTGAATGGGAGTCAGTGTTTAATGGCAACAGAGTTTCAGTTTGGGAAGATGAATAAAGTTCTGGAGATAGATGATGGTGATGGTTGCAAAACTGTATGAATATACTTAAAGCCACTAGACTATACACTCAGAAATGGTTAAAACGGCAAATTTTACGTTATGTATATTTTACCACAATTTTTAAAAAAGAACGAAAGAAAAGATGGGCTCTACTTTCAGACATTCTGATCTGGTCTTCCCAGTTCCTGCCCAGGTCAGCTCAGAAGCAGTCTTGTTTTGATTCCCCAAACCTCCAGGAAAGAGCAAAGTGTAACAACCTGGCAACTGACTCTCATTACCTCGTGAAGCAAAGACCATTGTCCTATTTGCCAGCAGTTAGGTCCAGCTTGATTAGGTCCTCCTGGCAACACTCCTCGCCCTTCCGAGCAGCAGGAGAAACTGGCATAGGAGCAAGAATTTAACAGAAATTCAGGTCTTGTTGGCAAAGGAGATATTTGCTGATTTTTTTTATCTTCACCGTACTTGGCTGGTAAGATGCTAACTCAGACGAGCTCCCAAGACGAAGATGGCAAGGGGTTGTGTCCAACCTCAAGTTGACTAAATTTAAATCCATTTCTTGTGGTTCCCAACTCTTACCACTGACCCCTCTCCTCCATCACCGATGGACAGACAGCATCCTCATGGGTGTGCCCTGTCACCATCTCAAGAGCCTCTCCCACCAGGCCTTAGCTCCACGTGTTCTGAGCATGGGTGTGAGCCCGGGCCAGGCAGCCGTTAGCCAGCCAGTTAGAGGGCTGCAGGTTAGCAGGACCATTTGGTCACTGCTGCTGCCTGCTGGGTAACCTGGGTGCAGCCATTTCCTGGGGGCCTACAAAAGAGAGAAAGTCTCTGGGGGCAGTTCTCTGAGAGGTCAGTAGTAGAAGGTTGTCTCTCCCACTCCTCTCCCACTGCTGATATCCGCATCCTGCCAGAGAATGGGTGGAGGACCTGTGAGTGGATTTCTCAGCATCCTGAAGACAGCATCACCCAGCTCCCCTGGTGGGCCAGTGCTGGTCAGGGGGCCCTGGATGTGAGCTCTCCCCCTCATCCCAAGGGAAGGTTTCCGTCTCAAGACTCCTAGTGGCGAGGGAGCCAAGGCCAGTCAAAAATGGAGCGAAGTACACAAGCAGCCAAAAATCTGCAGCCCCACCCACACCAACTTTCCTTTAACTGTATTGGTGTGAAATGTACTTAGTCCAAAGGAGATAAATTTGTCCTTTCTCGAAAGTTGTCGACCTCTTTATGTTTCCAATAAGGGAGCTTTCCTGAATCGGACTTGGGAAGCAAATTAATCCATGTAAGATTTCAATGATAAAATAAGTAATTTGTTTCTGCATTATTATTCAGAATTTTTGTGAACTCTGACTGCTGTGCACAGTCTTCAGTCAGCCGCTGGTTTCAGGTTCCGTGGGCTATAAACACACCAAACAAATTGTGAACACATCACACAAAAATAGTCTGTAGCAGTTGGTCAGGGCTGGTGAAGAAGTCTTTTAATTTCCAGTGGAGTGTTTTGGGCAATGAAATGTTCTCTATCTCAATTGTGGTGTGGTTGCATGACTGAATATATTTGTCAAAACTTCATTGTACACTTAAAATGAGGGAATTTTATTGTATGTAAATTATACTCCAATAAATTGAGGAGTTTTTTTTAATATCCACTTGAGGGTGATTTCTTCTTTTGTGAGGGGTTGACCAATTTACTTTCTCTGGTTATGTGCACATCCTCACGTGAAAGCTGAGTTAACTGGCACCATCTTTTTTGACTCATTCCAGTGGCGATTTTCGTGGCCTAGTGTGCCCACTGGCTGACTTCAAGGTATGAAAGTGCTCCAAAGATTGGACTGTGACTAGGTCAAGGGATGGTGTGGCTTTACTGTCTCTACTCTCCACCCTCTTATAGTGTCGGGAACAGAGAAGCATCGAGCACAGACTTGTTCAATGTGAGAACTCTCTGTTTTTCCCTGACTTCCACACTTGGCTGGTCCCAAACTCAGGGATGATGGACTCCAACTCAGGGAAACTTACCCTCAGCAATGGGTGGCCCAGGTCGCTGCAACCCCAGGCCATCTGCCAAGGTACCAGGAGAGTGAGTCTCCTTTTCTTCCCGGGTTCCTTCCCCTAAAGGTGGCGTTGTCTGCTGCTAGGACAGGTGAGGCAATGGGATTACCACTGCATGACGGATTAGCCCCATGGCCCATCAGTCAGAGGGGAAGCCACAGCTCTGCAGAACCACAAGTTCTCAAACACATGTGCTGCTCTTACACATCTGGGTGCAACCAGCGTCCCCTCCTTTCTGTGTTCCCTCTTTGGATTCCACCCAACTTTCCCTGCAGACTGTCTGAACCACCCAATGGAGGTTCAATGGTGCTGCCCGTTTCTCTGCCCAGTTGGGGGCAGACATCCACCTCCGTGAGTGTAAGATGTCCTAGGTGACCTTGGTTGGTGCCTGGAAATTCTTCTTGGTGATACTGGGCTTCTAATTTACTCTAAACACAGAGGTCACTGAACCCTTCCATACTCTACTCCAGCTGTCCTTTGCAGGCTGAAGACTTGGGGAGAGCTGAGGGGGCTAAACTAAGAACAAATCACAGCCTAAGAACACAATACACATCAAAGAGTTGCAACATCTCAAAGAAGGCAGCAATCAGTCAGATGGCAAAGGCAGGCACCATTTGGAAGATAACATCCCTGGGGGATGGCTGCATGCCTTCAGAACTCTTCAGTAGAAACTACAGATATTTCTGATTGTTGACTTGTGGTTACTTCCCCTCCACCCTCCTCCCCTCTCACCACCAACGGAGAGGGAGCTTCAAGCCAGAATACATTTGAATGGCAAAATAATTTATGCTTAATTAGGGTGCTGGATTTAAAATTAGAAGTTTAAATGCATAATCACATGGATTGTTTAATCTCATTGTTTTGCCACTCATTAGCCACTCTTTTTAGATATCTGTGACACTGGAGCCTTCTCCCTATTCCCCAGTACACCCTTCCTCTCATTTTTATAAATTAGGCCAAATTAATCTTTCTAAAACCCCACCTTGGTCATTTCTCAAGCTTCCTCTAAACAATTGAATAGTTGCTCATCAACAGCCAGTTCCTGGCGCTTAGGACCCTGCGTGCTGACCCATGCCCCCTTCCCATGGCACCACATCCACATCCACGCCTTCCACTGCTGTTGGCCTGGTCTGCACACCTGCTGGTCCCTCCACAGCCCTTTGCTCACTCTTTTCCTTCCATCTGGGAGAAAACCTTTCTACCTACCAAAATTCTGCCCATTCTTTAAGAACCAATTCAAAAGCCACCTACCCATGAATTCTCTGGTTACTACAACAAGAAGTCATCCCCCCACCACCACCTATTGCCCAGGCCGATCTGGTTCCTTATTATGTATTCCTAACCAGTTGATCCTGGAACCAGAAACCTTGTTCTGTAAGCCTTTGTAGCCTACAAAAGGGGCTCACTAAGATGATTCTTTTGGATTAACGGAAATATAGGCCGTGTCTCTCCTTAACCCTTCATGATAGATCAGAGAAGAATAAGACACATGATGGGCTCAAAGCAGAAAGTTTCCCCTACTGTTGATGCCACTGAAATTCATGGGTTCTTGGTGCCATCTGCCAATTTTCTCTTTGCACCTAATCAGCTACCTCTCCCATTAACCACAACAGAATTTCTAATTTGCACTGCTGTGTTCAAGCTCTCTACCCAATCATCTCTCAGCAAATGACTTTGAGTCATATTTCACCCAAAGAAAAGACACCATTAGACCTCCTCCCTCGCTAATCTGGACCCCGGGACAAACTTCCCTCTGTCTTTGGAGCATCTGTCCCATTCTCCTTTCCTCCAGCATCAAGTATGTTCCTGCTTCCGCTGGAGGCCAGGGCTCCTAACTCATTCTGGTCACCAGCCCTTCTGCTCCATCATTTATTTCCCCTTTCTGCAGTACTTTCAATATTTCTCTCTATATAAGATTTTACCTCTTAGAATACAAACATACTCAAATCTCCACAATCTCACACCACTACAGGTCCATCCCTGTGATGGTTAATTTTATGTGTTAACTTGACTGGGCCATAGGGTGCCCAGATGCCTGGTTAAATGTTATTTCTGGGTGTGTTAGTGAGGGTGTTTCCAGATAAAATGAGCATTTGAATCGGAAGACTGAGTAAAGCAGATGGCCCTCCCCACTGTGGGTGGGCATCATCCAATCTGTTGAGGACCTGAAGAGAACAAAAGGCAGAGGAAGGGAGAATTTGTTCTCTCCACCTGACTGTTAAGCTGGGACATCAGTCTTCTCCTTCCCTCGGACTGGAACTTACACCATTGGTTCTCCTGGTTCTCAGGCCTTTGGACTCAGACTGGAACTTCACCCTCAGCTTTAATGGGTCTCCGGCTTGCCAATGACAGATCACGGGACTTCTCAGCCTCCAAAATCACACGAGCCAATTCCTCGTAATAAATCTAGAGAGCTAGTGAGATGATTCAAACGCCTCATGGCATCTGGCTAGGTAACTTCAAGCCTCCATCTCACAAAGTAGATGGCTTGGCCTTTGGGTCTTTGCTATCTGGAGTCCAGAGGCCAGAGGTCTTCTCCCCTGGGCAGGATTAGGAGGCTTCTGGTAGCATTTCGTCTCTCGTGTCTTTTGCTGACCAGCCCCCTTCTAATTGACTCTTTCCTGGATGTATTGATTCATTCAGCCATTTTGGAACTGAGTCATGCTGACCTGAAAACCATTCTCTCCTTTTTTACATTTTTAGATAAACTGTATATAATTATTATTATGAGTTCTCTTATAAAAGAAATAGATGCTCATTGTAAAAAAGATATAATGCTGGTAAGTGAACAGAATAAAATAAAATACATCGTTCAAGTCTTTAAATAAATACATGGGTTTTTTTTTTTTTTTTGCAAATAGCGATCACAATATGCATTCAGTTTTGAAACCAGATTTTCACTTAACAATAAACTGTAAATAAATTTCCATGCCATTAAATATTGTATCATCACAGATTTGTATGGCTATGTAGGATTCCACTGAATCAATGTACCATAATTTATTTAGCCAATTCCCTATTTTGGGGTATTTGGGTTGTTTCCAATTTGTAGGAGTTCATCAAGTGGCCCCTCCCAAAGAAAAACCCCACTGCAGAAATGGCTTACAAGCCTCCCAATGACAGTTTCTCAGCTTCAACAATTTTAGGATCCAATATTCACTGAGGACTATTTCTCAACCTTCTCCTCTGCTCCGTTGGTCTGTTAATTCCCACATCCGCACCACATTTCTAGGCACTATTGCTTTATACTTCCTGGGGAAGCTCCCATCTTTTACACATTTTTCTAAGTTTTCTAAACTATTCTCATATATGTATTGTTTTTTTAAAAAATAGCTTTTTCAGCATGATTACAAAGGTTTTATTGTAGAAAACTGAGGAAATATAGATCAAAAAAAAATACTCACTAAGACATAACCACTGTTAACGTTTGGAATCCATCTTGTCAATCTTTCTCTAAGCATAATTTCGTATATACTTTACCAAAAATAAAATCATGCTCCACATCCTGCCCTCCAGAAGTTTTACATCCACTAGAAATGTATGTAAATGTCCCATTCCCTATAGTCACCTCAACACACAAACATGTGCATTTTTAAAGCTTAGTCAATTTAATATCTTGTTTTAATTTGCATTTCTCTGAATATTAGTGGTTTAAAACTACTTGAAGAGATTTATTGGCATTTTAACTCCTTTTTTGTGAAATGGCTGTACATGTCCTTGGCCCCTATTACCATTGGAGACTTAGAGATGTGCTCGAATATTAAGAAGCTCTTTACATGTGAAGGCTTGATACTCGGTTCTGTTTCTCAGAAGTGCTCTTACAGTTTGTGTTTAGGGCTTTTTGATATTTAGAAGTTTAAAATTGCTTGTTTGGGCAAATCTATCTTCTTCCAGATTCTGCCTTTGTTTTAAATTTAGGGAGCCCTTCTTCACCACAAGATAATAAAAATATGTATCTATATTCTCCTTTAGTGGTTACATGATTTTATTTTCATTATTTAAATTTTTTAATCATATGGAATTTCCTTTGGTGCATAATATGACAGAATTAACTTCTTATTTTTCCAGTTATCCCAACTCCATTTATTGAAAATCTTTTCTTTCCTAATGACTTAAATGTCTCTATTTCATATTCGAAACTATTTATGGAGGTTCTGTTTCCAGACTTTCTCTTCCATTGACCTTCCATAGATTCTTTTGCCACTACCACACGTTAAGAATTATTGTAGCTCTGTCACGTAGTTTGCCATCTGGTAAGGCGAGTTTTCTCTCAACATTCTTCTTTTATTGAATTTCCTGAACGTTGGTGTGAATTTATTTTTCCAGACTTCTCCACATCTTGCTCAATTTCCCATCTTTGCTTGAATATAGAAAAGCTATTAATTTTGTCATTGGGGAGGGCAATAGGCTAGCTTACTGAACATTTCTGTAAGTTCCCTTTTTTTTTTTGAGGAAGATCAGCCCTGAGCTAACATCCATGCCAATTCTCCTCCTTTTGCTGAAGAAGACTGGCCCTGGGCTAACATCTCTGCCCATCTTCCTCCTCCTTTTTTTTTTCTATGGGACACCACAACAGCATGGCCTGACAAGTGGTGCATCAGTGAGCGCCCAGGATCCGAACCCGGGCCGCCAGCAGGGGTGCGCGCACTTAACCACCACGCCACAGGGCCGGCCCTCTATAAGTTCTATCTAATATTTTTTCTTTGATTTGCTTGGATTTTCCAAATAGGTGTATCATCTGTAGAAAATGGTTGATCGTTTTGATTTTTTTAAAGATATTTATTGTTCTTATTTCTTTCCCTATCTTATCACACTGGCTGAGACTTCTTGAAGACTGTAGAATACTGGTAGAGGTCTCCTTGGCCTCATGCTTCCATATGCAAAAACTCGTACGTGTTTGATGTCCTGGCCTCCCTCCAGTTTCATATCTTTCTCCTTGGGAGCACTTTATTGCTATCTCTGGGAGACAGAGTTTGTTTGCATGACGCAGCCCCTTCTGGATTCTTTTGGGGTCTGCCTATCTGAGGAGAGAGTACTCTTTCATCTCTCTGCTTCCTGGAAAGGGTCAGTGCTAGTTGGGTGTGGGTGGGGAAAGGAGAGTCAGAGCTGCCAGTGACTGTGTGTGTTGCCTAATTCAGGGATTGCTAGCAAACTCTTCTGGCTTCTGATCTAAAGCCACCTTCTTCAGTCGGCTTTATCAGTAATGAAGCTGACATTTTGAGCCCCATCTGTCTGATGGCTCCTCTCAATTCCAAACCAAAACTGGGAAGAAGTGACAACAGTGATTTTGCCTGCTTTGTTCTTGACCACAGTAAAAATATCTGTTTAAGTATTAAATATGAGGTTGGTTGTTACTTTTAGAAAGATAATCTCTATTGTGTAAGAATGTATCCTTTTCTTCTAGCTTACTAAAAGTTGTAATAAGAAATGGATGTTAGATGTTATAAACTATTATTTCAGCACCTAGTCAGATCATAGTATTGTTTTCCCTTTTGATATGAGATAAAATATAGTAGTAGATTTTTTTAAAACTAAACTAATTTTGCAATCCTACAATAAACTCTACTTGGTTGTATGTACTATTCTCTCAACACATTACTGGATTTGATTTGTCGATATTTTACAGAGGATTTTTGCAATTATATTTGTGATTGATGTTGGTCTAGCTTTGTTTATTGTTATTGCTGTGATTGCTAATATATTTGTTGTGTTTTATTCTGGCTTTTTGTGAATATTTCTTTGACAGATTTTTTTAGTTTCATTGACAGAATTGATAAATGGTGGTTTTCCAACCCTTATTTATTTTTTTTATTTTCCTGAAAAACTGCCCATTTCATTAAGACCTTCAGATGAGTGAAAACATATTTTCTTGAAGATTTAAAATTCTGTTCTCTATATAGGTATAGCCTCTTTTTCCCCAAGGTTATGTATTTGTGCTTATTCTCTTGGCTTTTTTATTGACCTTGCTGGAGA
This sequence comes from Diceros bicornis minor, assembly GCF_020826845.1. Lineage (NCBI taxonomy): Eukaryota > Metazoa > Chordata > Mammalia > Perissodactyla > Rhinocerotidae > Diceros > Diceros bicornis. Next base: position 23,914,588 of record NC_080776.1, on the reverse strand, counting down.
TTTTTTCATATTTTCTTTTCAAAATAATGCTGAGTTGTTAAATCATCTTGACTTTTTCTATGTATTTTTTTAATTTCTAAATTTATTAGTTCTACATTCTTGCTTTCTTGGTTTTATTTTTATATTGCTTTCTCTGTTGTTGAGGTGAATGCTTATGTTCTTTATTTCCCTTCTTTCTTATTTCATAGTAAAAGCATTGGAGGCTATGAATTTTCTTCTGAGGATAACTTTGGCCACCTCCGATAAGTTATGCAGCACCCTCATTGTCATTCATTGGAAAAAATTTCTGATCACTGATTTGATTTCTTCTATAACCTATGAATTATTCATAAATAATGCTTTTGTTTGTTTTTAACATCCAATGATGATTTGTACTTGTTCTAAAGATATTGTTATATTTTTATTTTATTTATTTGTGGTCAGAGAATACGACCACATTTTTTTGGAAATGTATTCGTATTTCCTATATGGACTAGGATGTAAATAAATGTCCATGCAACAGCAAACATTGCACGGACATTTGCGAAGACCACGCTGTTGAGTTACATCCTACAAAGTGCAATACGAATCTACTACATCCATTTATTTATTTATTTATGTTATAACAGTGGTCAGTGCATCTACTCCTGCCCAGGTGGCATGTATACATGTATATATCTCCCACGTATATTTATGACTGTTTCATACAGTCAATACGTGTGCTGCTTCACCTAGAAGTCGTCCCCTGGAGTGGGTTCTGGCGCAGGCCCAGCTTCTTGCCAGCTGCCCATCCACTCACCTCAACCTAGGGGGATGCTTGCTTCCTTGGCCAGAGTGATGACGAGGTGCAGGGTGCTGCTGCTCCACCTGTCTGGTCCCACCATCTCTCTCCACAATTCCCTTTACTTCTCAGGTAATACAAGGGCAGACCACCAAGTAGCTGGCCAAACGGATATATAACCAGGGAGCAAATGTGAGTCCCTACTTCCTACAGGCCCTGTAATCTTTGAGTGATTCTCTTGAAATCCCTCCCTTGGCTGTGGGGACCCCCTATCCACCCATCCGCCCCCCTCCTCTATAGGAAGGGAAAGGGATAACCTTTCTTCCTGATCTCTGAACTCCACAAAACATCAACTTCCTCTCTCCTCTCAAGGGACAGGGTCATAGGGCCAGGTGGGGCAGCCCTCAGTCCTCCCTGCCAAGAAGACACTGGCTCCCAACTGCTGGAAGCTCTCTGAATTTGGAATTGGGGCGCTTAGGACTTTTGCCCTCAGCTTAGGCCTTAGATGCATTCAGATCACTGCCTTCCTCACTGTATTGGTCATGGTTTACCAACTTATTTTAACCAGCTTTTCTTTAAACCACATCTCAATTCTCGAGTTCTTAATTTTGGTTTTTTCTCAATCAACTAGAATAACTCTTAAGGTAATTTTTTTCAGAAGATGAGGTATCTGAAATATTTTCTGAGTCCTTGCATGTTTGAGAATCTCTGTCTGATGTCCACGCACAAGAACGTTAGATGGGCTGAGAATGAGGTACTTGGGTTACAATATTTTCCCCTTAAAACTTTGTAGACCTTCCTCGCTTGCTTTGTGCCACTTTATGAAATGAGGAAACCTGCTACCAATTAGTAATCTGGTTTTTCTGCTGCAAACTTTAAGAGTTGTTCCTTTATCTTTGAAATACCAAAATGTCATCAGAATATATTCAGGTATGTTTCTATCTTTTCAAAGAATCTCTTGAAGGATATTTTAAATTTAAAGACAAATCTTAATTTTTAAATGTGTTTGAAGGGAGTTTTAATTTGGAGAGAAGACATTCTTCAGCTCAGGGAACTTACCTTAGTCTGCTGGGGCTACCATAACAAAATGGCATAGACTCGGGGGCTTAAACAACAGAAATTTATTTCTCACAGTTCTGGAGGCTGAAAGTCTAGGATCAAGTTGCCAGCAAGGTGGGTTCCATTTCAGGGCCTCGTCTCTTGGCTTGTAGGTGGCCGCCATCTTGCTATGTGCTCACATGGCCTTTCCTCTGTGCAGTTGGAGAGAGAGATCTCTGGTGTCTCTTCCTCTTTTATGAGGACACCAGTTTTATCAGATCAGGGCCCCATCCTTGTGACCTCATTTGACCAAAACCACCTCCAATACAGTCACGTAGGCAGTTGGGGCTTCACCATACGAATTTTGGGGAACACAATTCAGTCTGTTGCAGAACTTATTTTGTATTATTTCTTTGTTTACTTATTATATTCTCTCTGCTTTTATTTCTCCTAAAACATAATGAATTCTCTGAATCTGTAGTCAATGTTACTTTGCTTTATGTGTCTTTTTGTCCTTCTTGTACTCTGAATATGAGAAAATTTCCCTGTCTGGTCTTTTAAATCACTGATTTGGTTTTCTGCAATCTCTAACTTCATGTTAAAATTTGAAATAAGAGTTTTTATCTCAGAGCAATATTTCTCAATCTTCCATCATTCTTTTTCCACAGATATAATGTTCGTCTAGATTTTTAGCAGCAATATGATTTAGAGATTGTCTCAAATTTTTTCACTCCTTGCAGCAACTCTATTTCGTAAAAAGACATTTGCTCTGATGACTCAAAATAATCCATTCTTCTCAGTACTGAATCAGAGTTCACTGTTTGCTTTTCCTAGAGTGAGGAAGGAGAGAATGAGAGAAGGAAGGATGATGGCTACGGCTTTCTTAAAATAGTAGTTCAGATAGTGTATTAAGTACGTATTGTGGTTATAACAAACTATCCCCAAAACCTAATGGCTTAAAACAACAAACATTTATAATTTTTTAGTTTCTATGGATCAGGAACCAGGCACATCTTAGGTGACTGGTTTTGGCTCAAAGTCTCTCATGAGGTTGCAATAATCTCAAGGCTCGACCAGGACTGACAGTTCCACTGCCAAGCCCCCTCGGTGACTGTTGGCAGCCTCAGAATATCCACTTTCAAGTTCACTCACCTGGGTCACTCCATGGGGCTGCCTTATAACATGGCAGCTGGCTTCTTCCAGGGTGAGCAATTCAAGAGAGAGAGAAAGAGCATCAAAGACCAAAGCCACAGTCTTTTTATAACATAATCTCCAAAGTGAAAATCCAGCACTTCTGCTGTACCATATCTGCAAGTCACCAAGCCCACACTCAAGGGGAGGAAATTACACAGGGTGTGAATGTCAGGGGCGGGGTCATCAGGGGCCATCTCAGAGGCTGCCCACCACAGAGGGATCACGGATTATGTGTGTCTGCGGTCAAATGTTTTCAGACCCAGACTAAGAGAAGAGGACAGAGTTCATCCTTATAGACATTTTACTTTTCTATAATAGAAACGTAGAAATTGGAAAGAATTAGCTACAGAGATGACCAAGGAACTTCATCACTGGGGCAGAGTGTTTCTTTCCAGTTTTTTGTTTGTTTGTTTGTTTGTTTTATTTTGTTTTTTAATATGTGGCCATCCAAAATGGCTGGTGTGATGCCCCTTTCTGAAACGTGAATGACTGTCCTCCTGAGAGGCCACTGCTGCCCCCTGCCTGAGTGTGCTGGGCATCAGGAGAAGAGTGTGACATGATGTTCTGCGTGCACTGTGGGATTCAGGGCCCCTTCCCAAGCCTGCTGATGAGGCAAGCTCTGCGCCCCGCTCATCCCAAGGCTTCTCTTTGCATTTCCTTCTACTCATGCCCGCAGTGAGCCGGTCAGCCCTTCCCCGGTCTTGCCTGCCCTGTTTCTCACAGGAATTCCTCGAGATTTTTGTCATGGTGATGCACTGTGCCCTGAGTTCAACCATTGACATCGATTTTCTCCTTTTCCTTTATCTCCAAGATTATCTGAGATGGAAGGAGTTAAAAATTTGAAAGCAGATTACTGTCTCAAACTGTTCTTATGCATCCTCGATATGACTCTACACAGTCTGCTTTGACCCATCAGGTTGATTTTAAGTTTAATTCTCAGAAGGCAAACTTCTCACCTTACACCATGTGCTCAATGGATGCTTCACTGTCACCCCCAATCAACGACAGTGATACCCGTAATTAACTGTGTAGCTCTTAAAAAGCCATGACCCTGGTGGTCCAGTCTCAACACAGTGCCTTGATTAGGGGAACACCATCCAGCAACCAAAGATGATTTCAAAGTAGTTGACTTTCTTTATCCAGTTCCCACATATGTGATAACTGCTCTCAGGCCTTTTTCTCCCCAAAGCCCCCCAAATACTCCTGGTCCCTGCCTTAGCCCTCGCACCTCTTTTCTTCCCTCCCACCCCTTCCCCATCTTTTCTCACAATACCGCATCTTGAAAAAGAGCAAAAGAACAGGAAAGAAGGAAGAGGAAGAAACTGACTATGAGAAGGCAGAGTGGGGCCCAGGGAGGTTGGATGCAGAGAAGCAGGACCACACAGTTCTAAAGAGCACAGTCAGGCTGCCCGCATCTGCATCCTAGCTCTGCCACGCAGCAGCTGTGTGACCTCCAGCAAATTGTTTCACTTCTTGTTCTCCCCATCTGCCAAGTGGTGACAATGATAGAACCTGCCTCACAGGACTGTTGAGAGGGGAAAACAAGTTTATATACACAACACCTCTAGAAGAGTGCCTGTTGTATACCACACACTATATAATCAGTATATTGCGTAGAGTATCCTATATTCCCAACACATCGAGAAGTGTCTCGCATAGACTAGAGCTCAAAAAGTGTTTATTGAATGAAACGCATTGGTTTGTTCTTTTGTCTTTGATGGTTGCATTAATGGAAAATGTCTGCATCTCCAATTGTACAACTCCACCTTTGGGCCATCATAAACCATGCCCCTAACAGAAAAAACTTGCAAGAGTTGTAAATGGCTTTTATCACATCTTGTTTGTACCCACATCCCATCACGTTGTTTTAAGCCTTCGAAAATGCTAAGGAAATGCAAGGGAACCCTGTTTCCCCATTGCACGAAGAGCTGCCCATAAAGACCACGTAACAATGCCACCTTACAAAGTGGCTTCCCACAGCCCGGTAGGCTGATGGGAGAGCCAGTCCTGCCACACCACCATAAATACATTCTCTCAGATGTCTTGGTTGAAACCGGCAAGACTGAAATGCTATGAGAGACTCATTAAAGAGGAATTTAGAGGAATCTTCAGCCAGACTGAAAGGCTTCTGACCACAGGGAGAAGCATCTGTGTTGCTGGAGCAGGAATTGGGAGAGCTGTGAATAAGAGGGTGGGAAGCAGAGGAGAGAACAGGGAGAGATGGATGGAAGCACCACGGCCTGGGAAGGAAGCCCCTGTCAACCCCAAGCTGGTAGGTTGTGAAGGTGAGCGATGAGCCAAGAGTCCCCAGGGGCCTACTTACCAGGAACCTGTGTGTTGAAGGAGCAGCTCTTCAGAACCTCAGGAAATAGCAGGGGCATTTCAGGCTTGAAAAAGAAATCAGTCCCAGAAGTGGATCCATTTCACAGAATTATGCCACAGTCACTTCAAGTTAATCTAGATATGCCCAGTGCTTGTCCCTTGCCCTGAGGTCACAGTGGGGCCTGAGTATTTGGGACTGACCATATCTCCCTGACCACGACTCTCCATTGGCAACTGACTCTCACTGGCATCCACTCCTAACACAGTGCTGAGACAAAATTAGACCCACCCTGTATCCATTGACTCTTCGGGCATTGTTATTTTGCTGCAAAATAATTCAAAACCAATAGTATTGATAGAGAGAAAGTTCCGAGGCCGGCAGTCTCTGAAGGTGTGCTAACGGGCCATGCACAGCTACACCAAAGTTCTGTGCCAGCCTTGCCTCATTGGATGCAAACCCACAAGACATAAAAAATTCTAGACAATATTTATGCTTCTCTCACAAAAACACGAATGTATAAAGATACACGCACCCCTATTTCGTTGCAGCATTATTCACAATAACCAAGACTTGGAAGTAACCTAGGTCCCCATCAAGGGACAAATGGATGAAGAAGCTGTGGTATATATACACAATGGAACACTAATCAGCCATAAGAAAGGATGAAAACTTGCCATTTTTGACGACATGGATGGACATTGAGGGTATTATGCTAAGTCAAATAAGTCAGAGGGAGAAAGTCAAACACCATATGATCTCACTCATAAATAGAAGATAATAACAACAACAAACAAACACATAGAGACAGAGACTGGATTGGTGGTTACCAGAGGGGAAGGGGGGAAAATGGGGGGTGAAAGGGATGATTAGGCAGATATGTGTGATGATGGATTGTAATTGGTCTTTGGGTGGTGAACATGATGTAGTCTACACAGAAATCGAAATATAGTGATGTACACCTTAAATTTATATAATGTTATAAACCAATGTTACCACAATAATAAATAAATAAATAGAAATAATCTAGTAAAAAATATATATATATTTATGCATCTCTAGGAGGATCTGTGTTATTAGTCCTCATCTAAACACATTTATAAACATAACATGTCATGTACAATATAGCACTGAAAATGTGTAAATTGTGGTACCCTCCAATGATTATTAAAAATTGAAGTAGAACAATAAAGTGACCTTCATGTGACTCAGAGAAAGCCAGGATCTGTCTGCCATTGATTGCTTAAATCTATTCTGTAACTTTCAAGGGCAGTCGCTGAAGGAGAAAATCAAATGTAGGATTTCCAAGAGGTTAAGGGGGACATATTGGTGCTGAGTTCCTTTCTCCTCGAATGATGGTTCAGCTGGTGGGGGACCGAGGCAGGCTGGACAGTGGGGAGTCATATGAGCTAATCAAAAAAGGAAAGATAAAGAAATAGAGATTAGAAGATTTCACACTGAAATAAAGAAATTCGTGTTGCCTTAAATATAATTGGTGTTACTTACATTTCAATTTCTAATTTATACGTAGCAGGGTTGATAAAGAATTACATTATAACAAAATTAGCCAGAATAATTAGCATAGTATATGTGCTACTGATTAAACACCCAGCAGATAGCTCAGTAATTAAGATCAGGGAGTGCCATATTTTGAAGATTTGTCATCTTATTATCTGCCTAACAAGTACTTCATCTTTACCTCCCTTCTGATTTGAAGTTTGATAGCAATCTGTAATAATTCTCCTTTTAGTTCTGTAAATTACCTTACTCCAATCCCAACAATTTTCCTATGATCACTACCCTCCCTCTCCTTGCATTTACACAATTGTGCTGGTGCCAAATTTCTTTCTAAATGTAAGGCAGTTGGTGTTGTCAAGCATCTGTGCTTGGAAATTCAGGTTCAAAAATCTCTTTCAAAACCCCTCATTCTTTAGCCAAAGAAAGAACCAGAGGCCAACCACACTGTCTGCAAGTTGGTCAAACACCTGAACTGAAGACTGACCCCCTGAGTTCCTATCTCCTTTCCCGGAAGAGCCCTTTGCCGGGGATTGCAGGAATGTCTCCATCAGGGCCCGTTTCTGTCCTTGTGACACTGGAAGGCAGCCTCTCCAGGGGCCCTGGCTGCTTGCTCATCGATGACCCTGGCCTGTGATGTCCTTGCTCCTCCATCGGGGAGTCAGGGGCTCCCTGCTGTTCTTGCAACACACAGTGAGATTTTACGGTGGAAAGCAGGTAGCTCATATTATCAAAGGAGACTAGGACTGATATTATTGACATAAACCAACATGATTTATCACCAGGGGCCAGGCACATTGTCACAGCAAAGAAAACCCAGGCTCTGTTAGCTAGGAGGAAGGAGAATGAATATTGGGTGGGACTCCAGGGCTGGCTCCTCAAATGCAGATGCAGACATGTTGGGGGAAGTGTCAGCGTATGGAACAGAACCTGCAAAATCATACACGGGAGCTGAGAGGAGGAAGGGAGTGTTAGTCAGGGTTCCCCAGAGAAACAGAACCAACAGGATGTATATATCATATTACATATATGAGAGAGAGACATTTATTTTAAGTAATCAGCTCACACAATTGTGGATACTGGCAACTTCAAAATCTGCAGGGCAGGCCAGCAGGCTGGAGACCCAGGGAGAGTTGCAGTTCTAGTCCAAAGGCCGTCTGCTGGCAGAACTCCCTCTTGCTCAGGGAATGTCAATCTCTGTCCTATAAAGGCCTTCAATTGATTGGGTGAGGCCCACCCACATTATGGAGGGTCATCTGCTTTACTCAAAGTCCACCAACTTAAACATTAATCTCATCCAAAAAACATCTTTACGGGAACATCCAGAATAATGTTTAACCAAACATCTGGGCACTGTGGCCCAGCCGGGTTGACACACAAAATTAACCATCACAAGGTGAGACAAGAGAAAGTGAGAAGCGAAGAGGTGACAAGATGGGGACACACGATGGAGGAGGCTCTATAAAAGCTATCTCTATAAAAGCTATATGGCACGGCCTGGGCCCCTCAGATCATCATGGCACACAGGCAAACAGCTGGAATTGGGTGCTTTAAGTCAAGAGTACCAGCCTCAAGGGGTGTGGAGGCTGCGGCTAATCCTAAGTTCCTGGTTCTTGTTCCCTTATGGGAGGGTTTTGTCTTCCTGAGACCAGCCAGTCCGTCGCTGAAGTTGGAAACCAAAGATCCCTCTTCATTCTCTTTAGTTCAAGGCATGTCCAATTTCTAGTCAACCGGACTCTCCTTTTAGATGGAGTGAAGGAGTACGTGGTGTAGAACATTACAAACTGTGCCTTCCAACAGAAAGAGCTTCCAAGTCCCGTCTTCGGAAAAGGGTTTTAAAGTTTCAGGATAGAGTCTGGCTTTTGATAAAAGAAGACATTATTCAATGGTACCTACGAGAATTTTCTTTTAAAACAGTGTCCACTCGTCTTCATCCACTCACAAACATGTCTACTGCCCCCATCTCTAGAATAATCCTTAGCTGAGGCCTTTGGAGAGATTAATTCCCATCTCCCTGTGAAGAAATGGGCCACCAGCCAATGGCCTTCCCCACTTGCTGTCACATGAGCCAGTTTCTTCTATTTATAGCAACGCCCACACCACTCTCCCCACAGCTGCTAACTTTGGACTCACTTGAGAAGAAGAGAAGTTGGGTGAATATACAAACGACATAACAATGTCCAACTCCGATTGCCTTCCCGACTACCCGCTCAACTCAGATTTAGTGAGGAGATTAAAGTCCGCCCTGGCCGCCAGCGATGAGGAGAGAGTGAGGGACTTGCTCTGCACTGAAGTTGGGCAGGTGGACGCCGTGATCGAACTGGCCAATGACGACTGGATGAAAGACCCGTCGGCTCAGCTGCCCCCCGGGGTTCTCCTAGGTAACCAGAATGAATCTGTTGCATTTGAAACTAAATTACCCATCACGTGCACGTGTAAAGGGTGGGCCATTCCTGGAAGGGAAAGGCAAATGGTTGAAAAACGCAGATGGTATGTACTCTCATATCTGGTTCTTCTATATATACATACACACATGTGCTGCATATACTGTATACATCCATGTGTGTTACAAAGGCAATAATTACAGCATAGTACAAAAAATTTAAAAAGAGAAACACTAATCCACGTCCCTACCATGCTAACACACTGCCTGTGTTCTTTTCTCCAGGTTTTTCCAAGCTAGTCTATTTGCATGTGTAAATTTCCCCTACTTATAACCATGTCGTAGATCTAATTTCTTGTTCCGCTCTGTTGAGTTAATATATCTAAAGTATTTTCCATGTTGCTACAGAGTCTCCTTAATTTCAATCACCTTTTGAGGTGATTAATCACAAAATACTTAAACCAAATGCCTACAAGGGGGAATATTTGTTTGCGTTTTTACTTCTATCAATAGTGCTGTAATTAGCGTCTTTATTAGCATTCATACAGCTTTTTCCTTATTAGGAGTTATATCTTTAGGATAAATTCCTAAGAGCAGTATTACTACAATAAGGATAGAAAATCTTCCAAATTATTTTCCGCAAGGATTTCTGTTCCCTCGGACAGCGAGTGCACATGCCTCACGACACGCCGTGCATTGCTGGTGATGAGTATTTGTACTTAAATCACCCATTTGATAAGTGTGCCCTGGTCCTTCTCCACCCCCTGCTCATCCGCCCTTTCTTTGCTGCTCAGTCTTGTCCATAGGGTTTTGTTTTTCTTTGTGGGCCTCTTCACATGTGACTTGTCCATTCGTGTCCTTGGGCATTATCTCCCCCTTTCTTTGTATCTTTTTTGTCATTTTGTAGGGCTTCTTCACATAACACATATATAATCCCTTTTGCTAAAAATATGTTCCCTGACCTGAGATTTACAATTTTTTCCTTTTTTTTTTTTTAAAGGAAAGGTGGGCTTTGAATTGTTTCTAGAGCTGCATTTCTGTTCTTGTAAGACTCAATTTGTATGACAAGCACAGTTGTTTTTTGGGTTGGTTTTTTTTTTTTTTTTTTTGAGGAAGATTATCCCTGAGCTAATATCTGTTGCCAGTCTTCCTGTTTTTCTTTTTTCTCCTCAAAGCCCCAGGACATAGTTGTATATCCCAGTTGTAGGTCCTTCTAGTTCCTCTATATGGGACGCCACCTCAGCATGGATTCATGAGCAGTGAGTGGGTCCGCGCCGGGGATCTGAACTGGTGAACCCCCAGAAGCCGAAGCGGAACACGTGAACCTAACCAATACGTCACCGGACCGGCTCCTGAGATTTACTTGTAATTGTACTGTGCTGTTTTCTAGCTGCCCTCCACAATGTTAGTCTCAGCCCCTAAGGGATGTTCAGGGCTTCTCCCCACCCACCAGACAGACTCCCTCCCCACACACACACTTGTGCATGCATACACATGTACACACTTGCGCACACATACTCACACATGCGTACGTGCACACACGCACACACACATGCACGAATGCATGCTCTCACATGCAGAAAGTGTGCCAAAGAGGAGCATGCGTGGGGCAGTGGTGCTAGCGAGTGGAGCTTCCACATGCTGGAGAGAGAGATCAGAGATGGCAACTTCCAAGGGGGTGACCATCCCTCTGCTCCCTCGTGGTTTGGGTGCACTCCCTGGGCTGCCTTCCACTGGGGAGTTAAGCCAACTGCATTAGACTTTAGGGAGGAACCCTCTCTTGCTTCTTCTCTTCGTTTTCCTAATTTTTGGGGCCACAATCAGGGTGAGGGCCCAGGACCCATGAGCCCAAAAAACAACACGCCTTTGTTCTGAGCTCAGCTCTGCCTAGACAGGCACGAGGCCTCACTGAGACAGCGCCTGGTACACTCACCTCTCCAGGAGGTTGCACTGGGCTGTGGGGAGGGAACTTTGTGCTCATAAACTGTGATTTGGCCAGGAGTGCTCAGATATACGTTTTGCATTTGCCCTCCAGACCCATCGGGTACCCTGCCCTGCGCCACCCATGAGGCTGACCTTACAAACTGCATCAACCTGCCCCGTGCCCTCTGACTCCTGTTGGGTGCACCTAATGGAAGGTGCTAGAAGGAGCGGGGAGGGTGGGGTCTTTGCTCCAGGGACCCATCCCTGCCAGATCTCTGCTGCAATCTGGTTTTGTCCTTGTGCTGAAGGCTCAGCTCCGACCTCCCTGCTTGCCCCTCAGACACAGGGATGGGGGCTCCCACTGTGGCTGAGGCCACCCCTCGTTGGCTTCTCTGAACCCTGCCTGCCTTGTTACGCCCTATGGTCATGCCATTTGCTTTCTGCTGGGATTCTGACTGGAGCAAGTGCCCTCTCTCCACGTCCCCCTTTACAAACCCATCCCAGCGGGTGGGGATTTCTGTATTTGAAATCCCCAATCTAAAATATCATTTCTTTCCACATTACTAATTGCCCTGCACAAACTTTACAGTCCCCACCACTTTCTTGAATGCTTGAAACCAACGAAATTCATGTTATGAGAATCACATTCCCCCACATGATGAACCCACATTCTAAATCATATCCACCTGCCACTCTCCCTACTGAATGGCATGATTCAGAAAGGCCAGAACAATTCTGCTGATGGTGTATTTTAAGAACTTGGAGGCCGGCCCCGTGGCCTAGCGGTTAAGTGCGCACGCTCTGCTACTGGCAGCCCCAGTTCAGATCCCGGGCGCGCACCAAAGCACCGCTTCTCCGGCCATGCTGAGGCCGCGTCCCACATACAGCAACTAGAAGGATGTGCAACTATGACATACAACTATCTACTGGGGCTTTGGGGAAAAAAGGAGGAGGATTGGCAACAGATGTTAGCGCAGAGCCGATCTTCCCCGGCGAGGAGGGGAGGATTGGCATGGATGTTAGCTCAGGGCTGATCTTCCTCACAAAAAAAAAAAAGAGAGAGAGAGAACTTGGGTTTGTTCTGGGTTGTCTTCATTGCAGGATGACAGTACACTGAAGGAATAAGCAGGTAACCCTGGGGCACACCTTGCTATCAATGATTTTACTGCAGGAAAGCAGGCTGGCCTTGAACTGAGGGTAAAGGGTGTGGCATGGTCAGACTCGAATTTTGGTCTGCTGCTCTGGCTAACATGTGAAGGTAGGATTTGAAGGAAACAGGAAAGTGTGGGAGAGTCTAGTGAGGAGGTGATTGAAGGCCGTCACCTCGCTGAGAGATGACAAGGGTCTAAAGAGAGAGAGCGAGGTAGACAAAGATAAATGACGAAGATGAGAAATGCGTAGGCGGCTCCACAGGCAGGTCTTGGTGATGAGTGGAGCACAGCGCCACCAAAGGAGACAGAAAACAGAGGGATCTGTGACTGTGATACATATGGAGCCTCTGCTGCGTGCCTGGCAGTATGGAGAGTGGAGCATATAAACAGGAATAACACACATGACTGCCTCCCAGGAGCTCACAGCCCAGCTAATGTCACTGCAGGTAGGTTATCAGGTGTCTGGAGAAGCTCTGGCCTTGGTGTGAGATGCTCCAGAAGGAATCTTGGGTTCTGCCACCCACAAGCTGTGTGACCTCAGGGAAGTCTCTTTCCCTCTCTGGGCCAGTGCCTTTAATTATTAGCTAGCGCATGAGATTCAATTAGTGCTTCCCAAACAGAGGTCCATGGTAGGATGAGCTTGGAAAGTTCCCTGGTGTATCACACTCTCGGAGATTGGCACAATGGCATATTAAAGGCTCCATGTGGTTTCACCACCAGGAGAATTGGTGGTTTGCAGATGTTCTTTGGGAAATGCTGGCTTGGATCATTGTTGAGGTCCCTCCATCACTTTGCTTCTCTGAAGCCATGATCCCTCTCTGTTGCAGCCTGAAATGGAGTGTGGGTTCCTTTTTTCTGAGAGTGGGAGCTAATGGGCTCTTTCTCAAGGTTAGTGTGAGTCCTTGGGGAACATCTCTGATAGGAACAAGAGCCACTGGGATTCAAATATACACGTGGAGTCTTTAGAATGTTTGAAGAGTGGTCAGAACTTATGGCAATACCTTGAAATGCAGCCCATATAGGGAATGGACACTGTAAAGAATTTAAATCCTTGAATGTGGAGAAAAGGGCACCCTCATACACTGCTGGTGGGAATGCAAACTGGTGCAGCCACTATGGAAATCAGTGTGGAGATTTTTCAAAAAATTAAAAATAGAAAGACTATATGACCCAGCTAACCCACTACTGGGTATTTATCCAAAGAACCTGAAATCAACAATTCAAAGAGATCTATGCACCCCTGTGTTCATTGCAGCATTATTCACAATAGCCAAGATGTGGAAGCAACCCAAGTGCCCATCAATGGATGGGCATAAGAATGCATAAAGAAGATGTGGTGTATATATATATACAATGGAATACTACTCAGCCATAAAAAAGACAAAATCATCCCATTTGCAACAACATGGATGGACCTTGAGGTTATGATGTTAAGTGAAATAAGCCAAAGAAAGACAAACACGGTATGATTTGACTCATATGTGGAAGATAAACAAACACATGGACAAAGAGAACAGATTAGTGGTTACCAGAGGTGTAGGGGGTTGGGGGGAGGGCGAAAGGGGTAAAGGGGCACACACACATGGTGATGGATAAAAATTAGACTATTGGTGGTGAGCGTGATGCAGTCTATACGAAACTGAAATATAATAATGTGCAGCTGAAATTACACAATGTAATAAACCATTATGACCTCAATAAAATAATAATAAAAAAAGAATTTAAATCCTTGGGAGGAGGATGTGAAGATGGAGGAGTGGTGATGCAGGAGAAAAGGGGACTGAACCAGGAAGGGGACCAGAGCTGGGAATGTCCCCCAGGCCAGGAGGGGCAAGAGCCAAGTGTCATGCTGTCATACATTTGGGGGAAAAGTAGGAAAAGTTTTCCATCCCAAAGGCAGCTCTAGTTGACAGAATTCCAGATATTGGTCAAAAGGTGATAATTTGAGGGGCCGGCCCACTGGCGCAGGCGGTTGAGTGCGCACGCTCAGCTGCGGTGGCCCGGGGATCCCCGGTTCGGATCCCAGGCACGCACCAATATGCCGCTTGTCAGGCCATGCTGTGACGGTGTCCCACATAAAGTAGAGGAGGATGGGTATGGATGTTAGCCCAGGGCCAGTCTTCCTCAGCCAAAAAAGAGGAGGATTGGCAGATGTTAACTCAGGGCCGATCTTCCTTACAAAAAATTTTTAAAAAGAAGATAATTTGTGAAAATAAGAAAAAGAAAGGTAACAATTCTCTCTGCTTGTCAACATGAATACACAAGGACCTTGCATCTATCCGTGGAATCCCCATGCTATTTGGTCTATGAACTGATTACTCTCACCAAATAGAGCAGAAAAAATAATCATAACTTATTTGGACACATCCATGTCAGCATCGCCATAAAAGCATAGAGAAAAAGAGGGACCAGCCAAGACAGTGGTGTGAACAGCTTTTTCTGGAGAAACCCTGTCAGGTGTACATGTGCCCCTTTGATGAAGGCAGAGGTCCGAGGAACTTAAAATTTTAGCCCCAGCAGATAATGGGACAAAGTGCAGAATGTACCCTCTCTGCATGGCCAGCGGCAGGCAGGAGGCAGGAGAATGGCCATTGATTAGGATTCCCCTAAAGAAACAACTCACCTGTGCCTTTAGGAAGCCACCTGCTCTCCTGCAAGGATGGACTTGGGATGCCCTGCAGGATGCTGGGAAGGATGAGCAAGCCACTAAGAGGCACTCAGCCCTCCCAGTCAGACACACCATGATCCCTCCCCAGCTCTGGACTGCCCCACTGTGAGGAACACGGAGGGCCGCGCTGGGGCTGGGGCGTGATCTGTGTGTGTGTGTGTGTGTGTGATGAGTGAAACAAGACTGAGCCCCCATCACAACAGGAACCTCTCTACCAGGGCTACACCCAAATCCCGGGGCGTGTGAGTGGCTCCTCTGCTCCCCTAGGCCACCCCATCTTTCCAGATCCACACAAGAGGCATCATCTCCCCTGCCCACTCTGCCCTGCAGCCTCACCTCCTCCCTCCACGAGAGCATAATGCTCCCAGTCTCCATTAGTTACTGAAACACATGACCTGGCTGGGCTAATTTTATATACCCACTGAATATTTCAAACTCAAATACGACCTCCTCAAGGCCCAGGACCTTGCCTAACACTTGGTATCTAGAGCCTGGCACAGGGTCCTAGCCCCAAAAAGGACCTCAATCTGTGGGTGCCATGCCTGGCATGGGGGGCGAAGTTCCTTTGCTAGCACCCAGCTGAGTGGACACAGACCACCTCTCCGCAGACACTATTGGGGTTTGTCTTTCTGCAAAGAAATACTTCATTCTACTTTCTGCTAAAGCCAAGTGTCTGCTGTTTAATAGTAGCGACAATTGCATTATTTGCCCTTGCCTCTTTTCAATGCCTGTCAGCTCACTAACCACCGAGAACACAGGAAGGGAGAAAGGACGGCTGGGGGAGGGGTGGCGAGACCCTTCTTGCCCCCAAATGCATCAACTGTACAATTTGGTAACCGGCGTAATCAAACTACTTAAGAAACAACTGATTACTAATTGCTATTATTCAGGATGTCAGCATTCCATGATTTTGCTGCTGATGTATTATATACAAGTCAAGATGCTACTTGAATTCTTGATTGAAATGGAGGACTAGAGGCAGTCTGTTGTGTTTGGGGTAATGGTATTTAAGCATCTGGAGGCAAGTTAAAGCAATGTTAATTGGGTTTTTATTAAGAGATCTCACCCAGTAGCATGTATAGGTGGGGAAGGAGCGTGGGTGAACATGTGATGGACATGTGCACGCACATCAAGATGGGGCCCATTTGCGAAAATCGACTTCTCATCCAACCAGTGCCCCTGCAGGCTTGACTCTGAGCCCGCCATGACGTTAGGGCCTCAAGTACTCCTTCCCTGTGCGTGGAGGGGAACATCACCAGGGCAAACTGGACAGTTGAATGCCAGTTAAATGCACACAGTTCCTGCCTTAGAGGACTCATATTCGAACACAGTGACAAGAGTGTGTGCATTGCTGGTGGCTCTGAGACATGTGGCACAATTGGAAGGGCAGGAGACCAAGAGTGAGGTGACCTGGGTTCTTACTTTGGCTCTACCACTACCTGTGTGCTCTTGAATGTGTCAAGAGCAGATGACAGAGAGATGGATGTGTCAGTCCATCCATCTCTCTGAACCTCAATTTCCTCAATTAAAAAAAATGAGATTGGTCGGGTCATCTCTCAGTGGCTTTACAAATTGCACTAACTAGGGTTCTAAGACCTAGTCCTAAGGACTTGTGTTCGTGGAGGAGATTAACAAAACACATTGCCTTCACAGGTGTGGTGCATCGAACAGAGGCCTGTGTGGACCAGGCCCGCCATCAAAGGAATGGCCGGCTCCCGGCCAAGTGGGCAGGGAAGGTATCACCTGGCAGGCTCCTGGGAGACTGGTTTATGAGCTCGAATGCACCAAATAAGCAGCAGGTTGGTCCGGGGCCAGCCCTGTTCTGATCATTAGGGAGAATAAGTCCCCAGACCAAAGCATGTTAGAACTGGAACCAGCCTTAAGTGGAGGCAAAGTGAGAAGAATCCCACACAGTGAGGACTTCTCTTAGGTATGCATTGCCCAAGGGCTATTGTCTTTCCCACTTTTCCAGTTGAGGAAAATGAGGCTCAAAGAGGTTGAGTTACACACCTGAGGTCCTATAGCTGGTAGGAGGTATAAATCCAATGTTCTTTCCAGTATTCCATGATGCCTGTAGTTCATCCTGTGGCTGTATTTTACACTGAGACACTGAGGCTCATGTCTGTGTTCTTACTGGTCAATAGCCCTTAGGAGCAGCATATAAACCAGGTACGTTTCTTAGCTTGTAGTCAAGAACTCTTGATGCCTACCCACCCAGAGACGTGTTGCAGGAAGATCCATGAAAAAATTTCCCCATTGAAGCTATGTAGAACTCTTTGACTTGACATTACACGCATATGCACACACGCACACACACACACACACGCACACACAACACCAATAGCATGGAGTCCCTGACTTCAAATAATTCAGCAAAAGTGTTAAGAAAAAATATGGATGAATGAGTGAGGTGCTCAGCTGCAGAATAAAAACAGAAATGGGAGGCAGGAGGTCAGCAACGACAAAGAAGGATAGAGTGGAAAGCACTGTGCCATCTCGGCTGCACACCCTGATGAGAATGTGGGGGCAGGGGGACCCTGCTCGAAGCAAAATGAAATTAAACCTTTCTAAGTACTTATAAATCAGCACCTAATGACACTATCCCACCACCAGCCGGAGCATTGCTCTTATTACTTTGATTCACAAGCCAGGAAAAGATCTGGAATTATGCACAAATTATTGTCCCATCTTCTTAATTAACGCTGATTGCAAAATTCTTGCTAAAGTCCTTGCTAACAGACTCAATTATGCGCTGCCTGAATTGATTCACCCAGATCAAGTGGAATTTATTAGAAATACACTTTCCTACAATAACATCAGATTATCTTTGAATATCTTAAATTATTTAGGAATAAAATGGCTCCAGCGGCAGCTCTTGCTTTAGATACAGAACAATGTGTCCGACCACCTAGAATGAAGATATTCCTTTGCCTCCTACCAGACACACACCCTAGGCTCTTTTTTGCCCAGAAGCAGGTTGAAGCACTGTGATGAGATGAGATGCATGCCTTAGAGCTAATGGTCCGGCTTCAAAGCATATGGGCAGGAAGAAAAATCCAGCAGGGTCACGTCTCAGCTCCCCCCAGTATGAACCATCATTGCCTGTGGAACACAGTGAAATTGCAATTAGACTAAATCAGGATATTTTCAGAATCAAAATTGAGAAACAGGCTAATAAAGAAATAATGTATGCTGATGACATACTTCTATTAGCATCACTCCCAAGCACACTGGAGAGTTTTGAAAGAACAAAAAGAACTGAGGATAATAGTGAAGAGGCTTTCTACCTTTCCCAATGATGATGGTTCCTGCAATGGTGTGCAATGCTTAGGAAATAAAGACTCTGAAGGAACTAATTAGAAATGGCAAACACACTGTCTATAGCCTGGTTCTACTTTCCAATCCCACTTTCCAGCATCTTCTAACACCGAATTCAGCAAGATATTCAACAGGGACCAGGTTTGTCCTAGTCACCACATCCTGGCACACAGTAGGTGTATAACAAGTATCAATAGAACAAATAGCATATGAAGAACACTAAAAATCTCCTGGGTTGACCCTGGAACAATGTACATGTTCTTGACAGGCTGTGATATCGAAAGGAAGGGAATCCAAGCAAAGGGAGCAGAATGAGCCAACATGGAGCACACAGGGGCACGCCCCCTTGTACAGGGAAGTGGGACCCCACTGGAGGAAAATCCAGGCAAATAAATTGGGACTGTATTGTGTGAGGCCACAAATTCTAGACACAGGTGTTTACACTTATTTGGAAAGGCAGTGAGGAGCCACTCAGCAATGGGATAAGATCACCTAATTTGGAAAAAACAAAAAAATGTTACGTATGTAGGAAGGATAGAGGTGGGGAGACTGGTGCCAGGAGACATGGCTGGCTGCTACACACCCACTCTCCCTTCCTTCTTTACCAATAAAGTCCCTGTGGCAATACAATGTGCCCAACTGGAAAAAAATACATTTCCCCACCTCCCTTGAAGCTAGAACTGGCCTAGATCTAGTCAACAATGGGCAGGTTGAAGATGACAGAAGATTTCTTCAGTGAATTTGAAAACAGTTCAATAGAACGTATCCAGTCTGAAAAACAGAAAGTAAAATGATTGAAAATAAAATGAACAGGGACTGTGGGATGAAATAGAAGGTCTAACAGATTCAACCAGAGTTCAAGAAAGAGAAGAGAAAGAGAATGGAGCAGAAAAAATACTTAAAGAAATAATTACTAAACATTTCCCAAATGTGATGAAAGACATAAATTTACAGATTCAAGAAGTTCAGCAAGCCGGAAGCAGGATAGAGCTGAAAGAAAGGGGTCAAACATGGTCCTGGGTTCCTGGATGCTGTGTTGACTGTTGTTGAGTCAATTTTGCCCAGAGAATAAAGAGCGCGTTGCATTGGAGTGAAGGGTAGGAAAGGTATGCAAGGAGAAGGATGCAATAACAGTTTCATGTTTGGAAGTGCATGTAATTCTCCTTCCCACAAGCCTGCAACGGTTTTCTACTGCCTGCAGAGAAGGTCAGCAAACTATGGCCTGAGGGCCAGCTGCCTATTTTTATAAATAAAGTTTTATTGGTACGTGGCCATGCTCATTCATTTATGTATTGTCCACAGCTGTTTTTATGTTACAATGGCAGAGCTGTGTAGCTGCCACAAAGACCATATGACCTACAAAACCTAAAAATTTACTATCCAGTATTTTACAGAAAAAGTTTGGCTACCCCTGTCCAACAGTGTACAGTTCCAATTTTATAGCAAGTTTCCAAGGACCTAAAAGATGTGCTGTGAGCTAACTTGCCCCACCATCTCTCCCAGGGTCCTTTTACCCATCCTGTAGTTCAGTAACTCTGATCAATAATGGTGCTACTCAGAGCACAGTGGGAGGCAAGTGTCGCGCTGCAAAGTGTTTGCCATGGAAATTGACAGTAAGCATTTGGAAATGTTAACAGCAATTTGACAGTTAACACAACATCCACATGAGTGATTGCTGGACTTGTAATTATACATCTTTTTCTATTTTATTTTTTTCTTGTAATTACTCTTCATTGTATTTTGAAAGAGAATCAGTCTGTGACAAGTTGGGACAAAAAAAAAAACAACTCCTGGTCCTTCACCTCAGGCGATGTCCAAACCACGCCTCAGTGACACCATGAACCGCTTTCACCTTTCTTGGCCTTTGGTCTCTGCTCCCCTGTCTTCACCTGCTCTGACAACACGCCCACGTGTCCTTCCAGGTGCCCCAGGAGCCTCAGGGTTCACAGTCTAACGCTGAGTGCAGTTTGCCTCGCAGGGTATTTGCTGGGGATCAACACCTGTGAAGGGCAGAGGAGAAAGCCAGATTGGCAGAGGGAGGTTGATCTATGACACAGACCCCACAGTGCCTTGGCCAGCTCCCAGGGAGCTTTGGAGCTGATACACGTGCCACAGTTTTCCTGCACCAGGTGAAAATAACAGGATCATTCTGCCCCCACCTGGATCAGTCACTGGATCTGCCCCTCAGGAAGGGTATTCTTGGGTGAGGCGGCCCTCCGCAGCTGAGACAGATCCTGAGGGAGCTGACAGCTGGCGTGACAAGTCCTGCCTAGGGTCTGGGCAGAACATCTCCACGTCCACCAAAGAGTCTAGGCCTCGCCGCTCACCTGGGCTCCGATCTCTCAGACCTGCTGTCTGCCTCTTCTTTCCTACCCAGACCCCCTCTGCTGCCTGACCGCTGCCTGGTTTCCTGAATGCCTGCCTTCTGGACTGCACCCTTGTCACCATGCAACACAGCCCTAAGGCTGGTGACGCTTGCCTGTTGCTCAGCCCAGAAAAATATGATACCGCTCCACCCCGCCATAGGTAGAGAGGAAGAAACAGACACCTCAGGGGCACATGAGCCATCCTTGTCCATCAACTCCCACTTTGCTCAGATAGCACCTGTGTAGAAAGCCTGTCCACCCCTACTTCCTATCACTCTAATGTCTTACTTGATGCTTTCTCACCATATCTATACCTCTATTTGTCAGAGGTCTCATTCCACTTGCTAGTCAATGGTTACCTTGTCTGTCTCGCCCACTAACCGTAATACTCCTTAAAGGCAAGGATTTCAACTCTTTGCCTCCGAAGGCTGCTAGTACCTGAAAAATGCCCTGTATGTGTAAATTCAATATAGAAGATTTCCAAATTGTACAGACAATGACCCTTCCGCCTGCAAACTTATGAGAGCATCAGTTGCCCTAAACTCTTCCAAAACTTGAACTTTAAAAAATATTTCACAACTTGATAGGCAAAAATAATTTTTGTTATTTTAACTTGTACTGTAAATTAGTAAAATTCGACATTGTGTATATGTTTAATAGTCATTTATATTTCTTATGTCTTTTTCCTATCTTTCTGTTGGAAGCTCAAAGTTCTCATTTTTTGCCAACAGGAAAACAAGTAAAATGAACCTTAAATCCATCAGACAAAACTAGCCTCACTTAGCTCTGTGCAGAGTTGGAAAGCAACAAGGAGAGTCCACCAGGACCCCTCCCTCCTCCACTGCAGGCTCAGAAAACTTCTCATTTCTAGAAGGGGTATAAAGGATGACAGGGCATCACAATCAGACCACACCAACTTCAAGAGAGAAGTATTTTGCTCCCTGTGTGAGATTCATAAAAAACAATCAGTCTTAACATGTAATTTGTCTCAAGAGGCAGGAGTTGCAATTTTATCATGTAATTAAGTCCCCATGACAGCCGTAAAGAAACTTCGTCACCTTTATCAGGGAAAGCTTCAATGATATGCTTTCCAGCACCATCCCCAGAGTCTATAAATGTCCTTCCAGGGCTATTTACTGGTGGCTGTGTATGCTGGGGATCCGGCTGCTCTGTTTCACACGCAGCCACAGTGGAGAGGCAGCACTCAAGGGCACCTTTGTTTCTGAGCTTCCAAAAAAGCCCTCCTGGGCTATCGATGGAAGCAACACTTGACCTTTGCATAAGATGGCATCCATCACAGAAGTGACTTTGTTGTTTTGCATGATCTGCATGGGGCTGGGTACCAATGTCAGGAAAATAAGTTGGTGCGGTGTTTTTTCCCCCATATTGTGTTCTTCCACGTGATGGCAATGAGATTTCTTAATAATGTGAAATCAGTACAGACAATTTAAGTCATTATTAATAGATACACTTGATCTGAGGAAGTAGACTGTTTTAATGTTTTGTTAAATGAGGTGTGCCGTGCTAACATTGTTATTCAGAGGGAAGGTGGAGAGACTGACATTTTTGATATTAATGTCAGTGTAACTAACTCTGGTGGATGGTGGACGTATCCCAGAGCTCTTCAAGGCAGAGCCTTACCCACCTGCCCAGCTTATTATTTTAAAAATAATTTTTTTTTTAATTTAAAAAAGCTGCAGGGATTGGTAATGAAGGAGCAATGGCCTTTAGAAATTAAATAGGGGTGAGCTGGCCTGGTGGCTTAGCGGTTAAGTGTGTGCACTCCGCTACTAGCGGCCCGGGTTCGGATCCCGGGCATGCACCGACGCACCGCTTCTCCAGCCATGCTGAGGCCGGTCCCACATACAGCAACTAGAAGGATGTGCAACTATGACATACAACTACCTACTGGGGCTTTGGGGAAAAAAAGGAGGAGGATTGGCAATAGATGTTAGCTCAGAGCGGGTCTTCCTCAGCAAAAAGAGGAGGATTAGCATGGATGTTAGCTCAGGGCTGATCTTCCTCACAAAAAATTAATTAATTAATTAATTAAATAGGGAGAATGAGGACCAAAAAAAAGGTGTGAAAGTAAAGCCACTGTAAGACTTGGGACTATTGTGCCAAGGGGTAATAATGTTAGTATCCTAGGGTCCAATCAGATTTGGTACTTCGACACAATTTGGAATTATAGACACAATAGACACAATTCATGTAGGAAGCACAAAATTGACCAAGATAACGATATACACTGGCATGCTTGAGAAAGTGCTCCGAATCTCACGATATCCAGAAGGGGAATGACTTTCTGCCCTAGCTTCTCCATTTACATGGACACTTGAGCCCAGAAGGAAGCCAGATATTTGCCCAACGGGTTAGGAAAGAATCCACACATTTGCCTTCCCCCAAGAACACAAGGAAATGGTGGGGCGTCCTGCAGCCTAGGAAACACTACCTCATAGCCTGAACACATGGAAAGTCGCTGACATGGAGAAACAGGCTGACCCTGGAATAAAACCCGTCTGCCCCACATTTCAGGCTCAGCTGGATTATTCCACAGAGTACCAGCAGAACTCATCCTCAGACGCTTCCGAGGAAAAGAAAATCATTCGTCAATTCAACGGCAGGATGCAAAGATCCCAATATCACTTGAAAATAATAACCATTCATTCAAACACTACCATTTGGGGCTGGCCCCGTGGCTTGGTGGTTAAGTGCGCGCGCTCCGATGCTGGTGGCCCGGGTTCGGATCCCGGGCGCGCACCAAGGCACCACTTCTCCGTCCATCCTGAGGCCGAGTCCCACATACAGCAACTAGAGGGATGTGCAGCTATGACATACAACTATCTACTGGGGCTTTGGGGGGAAAAAATAAATAAATAAAATCTTTAAAAAAAAAAAAAAAACACTACCATTTGTATATCTCATTATAATTTTGAGGTGGATTTTACTTTTTCATCTCATTTGATCCAGAGGCAAAAACTCCCTCTCGTTAGCTACCCATGCTACAAGACTCAGTGTGGACAACCAGTTTTTGTGTCTCCTGCGTCCAAAACGTTATGCTTATATTTTAAGTCTCAAAATTCTTCTTTGCAAAATTATGTTCAAATCCAGTTGACTACCTAACTAGTTGTGAGAGAGATTTAGTCTGTTCACTCGGTCATCCAGATGAAAGTTGGGTGTCCTCTCCTGTTTGGATTTTTGTCTTTCTTTTCCTAGGTTCACCCCACAGTATGCAATAAAAGGCCACTGCAATTAAATCTGTTTAGTGCTCTGAAATGGTCCACCTATGCAAATGAAGCTCCTCCATCAAATAGGTACCACTTGATAGTTCTTCTGAAGAAATAAAAATATTAAACATACTGATTTGGAAACAATTATACTCATCAGAATCCCTCTTTCAAGAAGGGTGCTGTTTGGTTCCGAAGAATTTCCTGGACCAGCTGCCTGGAGCAGAAGCCGAAACCAGCAGGGCCTGAGAATGCGTGGAACCACACTAAAAGGGAAAGGGGGAGGATTTTAATGGTTGCACCAGAGAGAGAGGAAGTGGACATGGAGGAGAAAGGTGGAGTGAGACTGTGCAAACTGTGATGGACCCCTTCACATCACAGACTCACTAAGTGATGTTAGTGGGCTAGCTTGAAAGCAAACAAATCAACCAAGAAAAGCTAAATGAGCTAATTTTGTGCCCCAGTGTGGGCAGGGCAGAGCATACACAGTCTGAGCAAACACAGAGGGCAAGGAAACGTGAGGAGGCAAAGCACAGGAGCGTCCGGAATTCCAGGGAGGACTCCGGGTTCTACAAAGCAAGGGTCCCAGTGAGCAAGGGAACTTAAACTGACACCTAACAAGCTACCCTGTACAGATACGCTCTGAATGTTTTGAAATGATGTCAAAATGATGTCAAAACTTGCTGCATCTATGCCACCTAAATTTGGGTATAAACATCAACTCGTCCATCACACCACTAACCTCTGAGCTTAAAAGCAAGACAGAGAAATTTCTAGTGCCAGAAACAGGGGAGTTTCAGCCTCGTGATTCTCAAGGACAACAGTATCCCCTGTGCCTGGGGTTTTAATGCTGGCGTGGGGCATTGATGGCATCAGCCCATCGCTCTGGCCTGTTGAGATCTTTTGGCACCCTGATTGTGTCACACTCCACGTCACCCACCAATTTGATACCCACCCTTCCATATGTTCACTCAAATCATCGATAAGCATATTGTACAGGATCAGGCTGTAAACAGAGTCTGTGCTCCTGTTTGGAGCAGCGGTTCTCAACCTTGGCTGCTCGTTAGAAGCCCCTGGGAGGTTCTAACAGGCCTGATGCTCAGCCTGCACTCCCCAACCCATTACACCAGAATCTCTCAGGTTGGGATCCAGGCATCAGTGTTTTGTTTTAAAGCTCCCCAGGCCATTCCATTTTACAGCCAAGGTCTGAACCACTGCCCTATAAGTACCATGTGTATTATTTCTCCAGTTTGAGTTTTTTAGCAAGATTTTCCTAAAGAAGACCCATATTTTTTCCGTCTTCTCTAAAAGGTTCTCATGAAACCTTCCATTGCAGGTTGTAACATACATAGCTACGCCCACATCCCCTCTACATAGTAATGCAATAACCATGTCACACAGGAAAATTCTTTATCCACCCTGACTTGTTCCTAGTGACCCATAGAGCTCCAAATGCCCCCACTCCCGTTTTTAAATGTCCCCAAACCATTATTTTTTTATAATCCATTTTGGAATTTTCCCAGGACTGATGTCAATTCAGACTTTGAGGAATCAAATTCTTTTCCTATTTGAAAACTAAAACTCTAGTCTTCTTGTCCTTCTTCTGTTTTATCACAATTCCTCAAAGATTTTGACAATTGCTAGCAACTTCATACACAAATTCACTCTTGGAAGAAGCTGAGTTTTCATATGGACTGAAGTAGGCAGAGAAGATGAGATCTGGGTTGTATCTTGAAGCCTACGCATTGGCTTTGACTAATCTGAGAAGGGTGAGGATGATAAAAATGAGATAAAAATGGCTTGACCCAAGCAAGGTATCGATGGGTAAATTGGTGTGCAGCAGGCAAGAAGGAGCCTAACCAAGAGTGCTGGGTCAGGAAACAGTGTTATTCATTCATAACTACAGGACGTAGTTCAGCTGGTGGGAAGGAAGACTAAAGAACGCCTGTGTGTTGGGGACCTCTGGTCACTGCTTTTTCCTGTGTGATGCTTGAGGGCAGGATTATTGTGGGTTTTTTGTTTTGTTTTGTTTTGTTTTTTGGTCTCTGACTCTCCAAAACCTAACAACATATCCTAGAACATAATATTCCATAAATGCTTACCGAATGAATAGATGAATCAATGGATAGGCTTACAGATGTTTGTGGTGGGTTTTGTTTTGTTTTGTTTGTTAATGTAATAGTCACACATACAGCTATTCTTGTTCTTTGGGGGAAAAAAAAAAAGACACCTCTGCCAAGCTCCTGAGGTAATCTGCACGTCCTACTTGTGAACCAATGCTGTCGACCATGAACTATTTTTAAAGCTCTCACAAAGGACTGAGTCTGCTTCTGGATTACTACTCCCCACCCACTGGAATCAAGCTTGGATATTTATGGCACTGTTGACAAATATAACGCTTGGAAAGCTAAATTTAGCACAGGACACAGGGTAGAATGGCTGCTATTCCTGGACATACTTCCAGGATCTGACCCCTTTTAAAAATAACCCATGACAATATTTATTCAAAGAACATGAAATAAACAATACAAAGAGATTTATGCACCCCCATGTTCATGGCAGTATTATTCACGAAGCAACCCAAGTGCCCATCAACAGATGAACGGATAGAGAAGATGTGGTATATATATACAATGGAATACTACTCAGACATAAAAAAAGACAAAATCGTGCCATTTGCAACAACATGGATGGACCTTAAGGGTATTACGTTAAGCCAAATAAGTCAGATGGAGAAAGACAAACAGTGTATGATTTGACTCATATGTGGAAGATAAACAAACACATGGATAAAGAGAACAGATTAGTGGTTACCAGAGGGGAAGGGGCTAGGGGAGTGGGTGAAAGGAGTAAAGGGGCACATATGTATGGTGACAGATAAAAACGAGACTATAGGTGGTGAACACAACTCAGTCCGTACAGAAACTGATAAATAATAATGTACATCTGAAATTTACACAATGTTATAAGCCAATATGACCTCAATAAAATAATTTAAAAATAATAATAACTCATGACAAAATATATTAGGTAAAAAAGAACTCTCCAGTTTAAAGTGAAGTACAAGATCAAGTTGGATCATATCATAGTTGCGATGAATAAGTCCTTCAGAAATGTATCTAATTATAAACAGTCAGTCAGAAAAATAACATGGCAAATGACTGTGACTAGAGAAATGAAATATCTGAAGAATTAACATTGCTGCTGAAATGAACAGAGCAACTGCAGAATAAGCAAATGAAGGGGGAGGAGCAGGCAACTTGATTTTCCTGTACATCTGATGAGGGAAATGGTCCCCATAGCATTCTGTTCGTCATTTTCTGCATGCATATGCCTCTTATGTCCAATGAAGGTTGTACGTTCTTTGCAAATATGTCTGTATATTCCTTACGACTGCATTCTTCACAGCACCCAGGAGTGTTTCAGGCACACAGTGCGCCCTAGAAAAAAATCTCTGCTGTTCCATTGATGACACTGATGTTGTCTTTGCTGCTACTGATGGAGACAAAGAAGATCAACTTTGAAACCTCTGAATAGAGGTTTTAAAGGGCCCTCACAGAGCATACAATAGACAAGGTCTTCTTAGGAAACTTGGTAAGGCACCTTTACAGGTGGGGAAAGGTGGCCTGTGCAGGGAAGCCCACAGATCTGAGGTGGAACTCCACTCCCAGCATCTGAGTCCCTGCTCTTGGGCAGCCAAGACTCCAGGTTACCACAGTGTTCTTCCCTAAGGGAATAAGCTAGCAGATGGCCAAGAATGAGAGGAAGAACCACTGAGGAATTGAAATGTAGTCAAGCAGATTTCAAAGACACCAATCCATTCATCCTTTCAACCATTTGCATTGAGGACTTGTTGTGTGTGAAATACTGTGCTAGGTGCTAAGAACCCCACAGAGACGAAGAAGGAGAAGCTCGTGGTCAAGTTGGGACACAGACGAGTAACCAGCAGTAACCAGCAGTGTGCTGCAGACCACAGACAGGGTATGAGGGCAGACGGTAGCCCAGCCACAGACATGAAGGGAGGCTGAGCTGAGTGTTGATGAATGAGTGAGGCCGGCCAGGTGACGAGGGGAAAATAAGAATGCCAGGCAGAGGGGACAGCATGTGCAGACACCTGGCGTCCTGAGACACCAAGGTGCCATCAGGGGACTGCAGATCCCTGTGCTGAAGTGTGTCATGCTCAAAGACAGCAGTGAGGGACGAGGTAGGAAGCCCTTGTACTCACAGTGAGGGGTTTGGGCGTTGACCACCTCAGGATTGAGGAAGTGATCTGAATCTCTGCATCCCAGTTTCCTCTTCTGCAAATGGCATCAAGGGTACCCACGTGCAGGACTCCCCGGAGAGGACCACTTGCAGGAGATGCTGGGGTGGCAGCAGCCTCCTCCTGCAGCTCGCCCTGAGCCCCCACAGCTAAACCCCGTGGGCCCTTCTGCATCCTCTGTACTGAGCCTCAGTCCAGGTGTCAGACAACTGCAGTGAAGACAAACTCATGTCCCTGTGGCAACCAGTTCAGGTAGTGACCAAGCCACTCACCACCCCCCCACTGTCACCAATGTGAGGCCTTTAGCTTTTGAGGCACATTCTATGCTGCTTATCTGTCTGCATGAAGGCATCACAGATGGCCAGACAGACAGCCACACCTCTCCCACACCAGCACCCCTGCAGCCCGCTTCTGTAGAGGAGATGTAGGTTTTACCAATGTATGTGTACATCTGTACATGTACATTTATGCCTGCAAATCAGGTCTATAACCAAGGTAAAAACACAACTTTATTAAATTATAAATGCATTCAATTTCCCCTCCACTGTTTACCTCTTCTGTTTTTTTGTTTTCCTTTGGTTGGTTTTTTTATTGAGGTCACATTGGTTTATAACATTGTGTAAATTTCTGGCATACATCATTATATTTTGACTTCTGTATAGACTGCATTGTGTTCACCACCAAAAGTCTAGTCTCTGTCCGTCATTGTGCACATGTGCCCCTTTACCCCTCTTTCCCTTCCCCCCCCATCTTCCCCTCTGGTAACCACCAATCTGTTCTCCACATCTATGTGTTTGTTTGTGTATCTTCCACATATGAGTGAGATCATACAGTATTTTTCTTTCTCCATCCGATTTATTTCCCTCAGCATAATGTCCTCGAGGTCCATCCATGTCTAAAATGGTAAGATTTCATCTTTTTTACGGCTGAGTAGTATTCCATTGTATATACATACCACATCTTCTTTATCCATTCATCTGTTGATGGGCATGTAGGTTGCTTCCCCTGCACCCCTTCTAAAGAAGATCAAGGGTACTCTGCTGGGCCCCCTTTGTTGTGGAAAATCTCGGTGAAAGGGACCCCCCGGGGCCAAGGTTACCCTTCAAACTAAAGGGCCAACAAGAGAGCCTGCTCAGGCCTCGGGAGAGCTTAGAGAGTGGAGGGGCAAGCCACAGGGCAGCTTTGGGGTGCCATGGAGATTGAGAGGGGGACATGGGAAAAGATGGTGCTTAAGAAGTTCAGCTCTGAATAGGAGGGTGCTGTCCCATGAACCTATTCCTTGACTTCAAATCTCTTTTCCTGTTGTCTCTATGCTGTTTGTTTGATTGCAACACCACGTAGCAACAGGATCCCGCCGGTCTCCAGGGCTAATGCTGGCACCGCATTGGTGGTGGCTACTGTTATTCGCACCTCCCTCAGGAGTCTCTGTGTTAACTTCCCCGGGCATGTGCTCCGCTGCTTCCCCTCGGCCCGTCCAGGCAGTGCCCTCCTGACCCTCCTTCCTCCCGCTAGCCTCTGGTCATGTTTTTTTACTGTAGCCCAACTACATTGGCCCATTCCAACTTTCTAGTAGGAGAAAAACAAGAACTGGAAAAAAGATCTGAGAATTTTGTATTATCTATGTTATAAGAAAAAATGACCTTGTTAATTTTAGACAATAAAGTAAAGCCCTGAAATAAACTGTAGCAAGTAACTAATAAGTTACTAATGAAGAGCTGTTACCATTCATTAAAAAAATAATGTGGCATTTCTCACCTTCAGCAAGGGACGCACATTTTGGGATCAGTTCTCCACTGGAAGAAACTCACAGGCCACCAGGGGCCCTGGATGATGCCTTTGGGAGTCCCTGGTCTGCCCCATGGAGCCTCCCATCCAGGGACACTTGTGCACAGCCGGGTTGTTTGCAGCATCCAGCTGGGTCTCCCCCACGCATCCTCAGGGCTGACACAGCCCTCAGGACACACATCCACCACCACTGGTCACAGCAGCAAAGAAAGCGACAGGCCAAAAACAAGAAGACACCCTGCAGAGCAGGAAAGAGAAGCCCCGCCTACTCAAGAGTGTCTGCCCTCATCGTGTGGAGCGCTGTTCTGGAGATACACAGATGTGTCTGTCTCTGGAGTTAGCGTCTATACAATCACAGGGGGTGGCTGAGCACTTTGCTGTCTCGGTGGTCACATGACACTGGTCATATCAAGTAACCATTATCACATCGGAGCCCACAGGAGTTATAAATACACCACCACCGAGCCCCAACTGGATGACAATTGAGTAATGACAATACAAATAGCTCCCGCTCCATAAGACCATCTTTCTCCTTCCTGAAGAACTCTTCTGAAATCGACAGCACTGCAATGGAGAGACGGCCAGAGCCAGTGAGAGGAAAGCTTCAGATCTTTCAGAAGATGGACACAGAGCCTCAGGCTGGTGCCGGGTCCCCGGTGCTCGAGTACCACACTGCCCTGGTCACGGGAGACCTGGACCGCCTTGAGGCCCTCATGGACCAGTTCTTCCAGGATGCCAACGTGGTGTTTGAGATCAAGAAGGACGAGATGGAGTGGCAGGTGAAATCCTCAGCCACGTTTGGCCCGTCAGGTACCCTCGCTCCCTTAAAGCTCAGTTATTTATTTTTAAGGAGCTACTAACATTCCTCTGCATGTATAGCTCCCGTGTGTAGACGGCGCACACAGACGCTGTGGTTAACACATGCAAGCAAAGGACGTCTATAAATGAAATGTGGTTTGCAGGAGTTTTAAGATGTAGGTTTTAGGTGATGAGATGTGAGGGATCGAATTGGAAAGGCCCAACTGTCAGCGAAAAGTGCTCATCTGACGCTGGAGGTGCCTCTTGGCTTTAAAAGAGCGTCAGTTTGGGTGCGGATCTGCCAGCGCCTGCATTTGGCAGGCAGGGAGGGGGGAGATGGAGGATGAACTTCCTTTGCGTGCGCCCCGAGCAGGCTGCTGGCGTACAGCTCCGCGCAAGATCCTTGTATGAATCCGTGAACATCACGGCTACAGCGGGGTGGCTGGGGCCCAGCCACCGTCAACAGAGGGAGAGCTCTCAGGAGCTGCTCCTCCTGTAAACTAGGGAAGCCTGAGAATGGGGGAGGAGGGGGCAAGAAACCAGAGGTCCTTAAGTCACAGATGTCTGAGTACATTCTGGCTGCCTGAACATGGGCGCTATGTGCAGGGCAGGCAAGCAGACCCCCTAAGTGGAGATGCCCCCTCACCCCAACCCGGGATGAACAGACTTGCTGATCACAAGGCTGCAGCCAGGGCTTTCTTGGCTGGCATTCTTCATTGGGCACCCCTCTCCCGCCCCGTGTGTCCAGATGCAACACGTTTACGGAGAGGGTTCATGTGCTGGAAGCCACAGCAGCTCTTCCAAACCAAGAGGATTTGAGAGTCTGTGGTCAGTGAGCCAACAGCCAGTCTCCTGTGTCCCTGACTCGTGAGCCCTGGCAGGCAAAAAATGCAGAAGGTCCGTTTCCAAAGAACTGACACCTTTACGTTTATCCCTCACATGGAGAGGGAACAAACCCACATCGCTGTCAAAAGGCCAAGCAGCTCGTAGCAACCAGTGAGGGGCAGGGGCTGCAAGGAAGGAAAATGCAGTTCAGGTCTGGGCTGCACCACCTCCCAGCTGAGGGCGTCCCAGAGCCTTCCTGGGCCTCCTCTTCTTCACCTGCCCTGACAGGGGGTGTGTAGATTCCTCCAAGGGCCGTGTGATGATTCAACCAAGAATGCCAACTGCTTGAATGCTCGATTAATGTTTATTTCTTTTTAAATCACGTGCCTCCGGGCCTTGGACACACTCACCCACGCTCAGATGTTGCCGTTTCAAGTAGATATTAATGTTAACCCGTGGTCTGAATCCAAAGGCTCCTTCCTTTTTCCTCCTTAATCTTTCCACCCCTAAGTTGTGCTGTTTTTCTATGGCACACCTGTATGACAGAAAGCTGACAATGAACGTGAGCTGTTACCAAGGAAAGGGCAACCCAGAGAGCTAGTACTGGCCGCAGCCTCAGTGCGGGCTAGGGAGGGAGGGTGGATAGGGCTCAGGGCTGCTGGATTCGCGCTCTTTCGGCTCAGCCCTTGCAGCTGGCCCAACAGCAGAAATGACCAAACTCTGTTTGGCAACAGGGGCCCCATGTGCTCTGCCCTCTCTCGTGTGAGAACTTCCTGGTGACCAATTCCAGCTTCCCCTGACGGAAGCCATGGGGAAGGGGGTACACCTAGCAGGTCCATACTGGCCAGCCCCTCACTACCACATCCATGACGGAATGCTGGCCCCATCCAGCTCGCAGGGCACTGGCATGCAGGAGCTAATGTTTAGAAGGACGCACCACATGGGGAGAAGCCTATATCTGTGTTCCTCCTGGTGGCAGAATCTGGACCAGGGGGTGGGAATTACAGGAAGTTGCTTCAGGCTTTCTGATCCAGAGAGCTGCCAGGTTCTCTTGAAGGACTTGTGCAAGCTCGCTGCCATCTCCCTGGACTGGACAAGCGTGCTGGCCCTAAGCTATGGCTGAGCAATGCCCACCCACGGCTCCTTGCCATCAGTCCATGGGCAGACTTGGGAATCCGGGGTGGGTGAACAGAGCTGCTGGGGGTGGGTGGAGTTGGACTGGGAACTTAGCATGCCCTGGAGAATGGAGCACCCCCTTCCCGCCCCCCAGTAAGCAGACTTCCTATCTCCGGAAAATGAGTAGAATCGAGAACCAGCAGCTGGCCCCTGCAGGAATGTGGGTCATTGTTATCATTGAGGACTATATCCATCCTTCCCTCCCGAAATCAGCCCGATCTTCACCAGAAAGGGCAGCCCCACATCCCCAGGGCCTCTGGCCACTATCATCCATCACCAGGACGACAGGCCCCCCATCCCCCACAGGGTGTGCAACCATCTCCAGGCTGAGCCCTGGGGACACAGGGCAGGCTGGAACTCTGCACCACGTTCAGATAGGTAATTACGAGTGGTCTTTCAAAACTGCTCAGCATGGGTCCCCAGAAGGAGGTGGCCTCTGAAAAGGGTCCCCTCTGCAGCTCATTACAGCCACGGGATCGATTCTTCCATCATTATCAGAAGGCATTCCTGCCATGTGAAATCCTGTCCCTTGAAGTGTATTCACCAGGGACTGCTTCCCCCATTTCCACGAGCGCTCCTGGCCGCTAACAACCTTCCACGGGCCTTTTGAAAGCCCAAAGTTTTCAGAGAGGTAAAACCGATAGCACCCGCTCCATTCATCCCTCAAGAAAAAGCAACCCTATACACACACGCGCACACACACAAAACCGTAAAAAGCGCAAAGACACAAACCGGAATTGTGCTGAATGTGGACCAGCACATCAAAGCGTGCTTCTGAAACTCAGCCACTTCCAAGAGGACTAAACTTTGAGTGCTTTTCTTGAGCAGCCTCGGGGCTGTGGGTCAGTTTGTTTTGTCTGTTGTCTTCTCCTCTTAATGATAAAGGGGTAAGTTCCGGGCTTGACGAGAGAGAGCTGGATTCGAGAAAAATCCACAGCTCACTTTCCGCACTCCAGCTGCCCCCAATTCAGAGCCTGGACAAAGTGAATTCCACACTGATTCTCCCACTGTCCACCCCACCTAGTCAGCTTCTAAATCCTCAAACCTTACCCTAGTCCCCAATCACCCTCTTATTTGGCAAAACCCTCAGGCTTCTCCACAAGGGGTCCCCACCCCACAATCTCTCTGGCTCAGTTTTGGCCTTATCAATCTCCTTTTTGATTTCTTTTCTCTCTGTGTCTCCCATCTCTGTCTCCCTCTCACGGTCTCCCTGCTCCATCTCTGTGTGTGATGTGACTCTCCTGGAATCTTCCTGCACTGCTGTTCCCCCTTAATCTCTCTGACCCTCTCTGCGCGTGTCTTTTCACCTCTGTCTCCCTAGGCCTTGCTCTCTCTCTCTCTCTTTCTCATCCGTGCGTCTAGCTGGATCCCACTGGGTTTCTCTGTCCCGGCCCTCCGCGTCTTTGTATATCTCCCCGCAAGCCCACCTGGTACCTACTTCTAAGAGATGGTTTCACTCTATTTCCGCCTTAATGGACACCGCCCCCCATAGGTGCCCCCCACTCACCTAACCTCTCCTCCGCCCCAGGCCTTTGGACCCTGGAGTACAAGCGGGAGCTCACCACGCCCCTGTGCATCGCCGCGGCCCGAGGCCACACGGCTTGCGTGAGCCACCTGATCGCCCGCGGCGCCCACCCCGACGCCAGCCCCGGCGGCCGCGGCGCCCTGCACGAGGCCTGCCTGGGGGGCCACACGGCCTGCGTCCAGCTGCTGCTGCGGCACCGCGCCGACCCCGACCTGCTCAGCGCCGAGGGCCTGGCGCCCCTGCACCTCTGCCGCACGGCCGCCTCGCTCGGGTAAGGACACAGCCCCGGCCTCGGCCACCGACCCAGACCGGCCACCTCCGCCCTGGCCCCCGCCTCCAGACTCCGCCCCAGACTCTTGGCCCCCGCCCCACCCCCGCACCCTGGACCGCGCCTCGGCCTCCGCCTCCGGACTTGGACAACCCCGGCACCCTGACCCCACCCAGACCCGGGACCCGGTCTCTGTCATCGCTCCAGGACCCGGCCTCGCCTCTTCCGCCTGCAGACTCCACCAGACCTCGTGGCCCCTGCCCCGCCCACGGACCCAATGGGTCCTCGGCCTCAACCCTGCACGCTGACACCCAGACCCGGGACCCCGCCTCCGCCACCGCCACGGCCCTTGCGGTCCATCAGAGCCCCGCGATGGCCACAGCGCTCGCTCCAGCCGGGTACCCCGCCCTGCCCTTGGCCACAGACCCTGGACCCCGAGCCCCCCTTGGTCCCTACCCCGACCCCCACCACCAGACCCAGACCCCGGACCCCTGACCCGGTACCCGGACCCCCGGGCCCCACCTCGGGACCAGACCCGGGCCCGTAGAGCACAGCCGCGGGCCCCATCAGGCCCCGGGAGGGTCCTGGATCGCCCCGGCCCCCGGGCGGGTTTAATTAGCGCTTGATTGCGAGCGCGAGGGGGGAGGCGCCACACCGCGGTAATGAGCGGGGTGATCACCGGCC
Source organism: Diceros bicornis minor (assembly GCF_020826845.1). Taxonomy (NCBI): domain Eukaryota; kingdom Metazoa; phylum Chordata; class Mammalia; order Perissodactyla; family Rhinocerotidae; genus Diceros; species Diceros bicornis. Next base: position 23,879,403 of record NC_080776.1, on the reverse strand, counting down.
TGCAGACGCCGGCGCGAGAGAATGCTAAAAGGCCGCTGGCAGGGTTGGAGGCAGAAAAATTAGGGTTTTTAATGATAATTTTATGCAGAATAATTGTCACAGTGTGACATAAATGGTTAGCTCCTCGGGCGGGGCTCCGGAGTCCCACAAGGAAGTCGAGCTGTGCCCGGCCTTTTCGGGGGCGCCGAGCCCACCGCCCGCGCAGGTGCTGGGATCCTGGAAGTCCTGCAGCTCCGCGTCCAGCCCCGCGCTGTCCTTGCAGAGTGTCTGTCCCCGCGGGGTCCAGTAGGTCCCGGGAGAGGCGGCGGGGGCCACCGTGTCATTGCACAGGATTTATGTTTGCGTTTTTCAGCTTGCGTTGTGTCATCTGGACATTTCTTGAGACCAAGTGTTCCAGTCCCTGCCCTTGGGTTATAATTTCTTGGCCTTCTATCTCTGTGGTGAGGATTAAATAAAATCACCACGTTAAGTGTGGGCAGGCAGGGCTACTGCGCTCTCAGGGACCAAGGTGGGGCATCACCTACAGGTCACCTGAGTTCAGAATGGGGGCTCAGAAGGGCAGTGGACCACCAAGCGTCTTGAGAGTGACTGCAGGAAACAATGTTCTAACAACATTTTTTTTGTTTTTTGTGAGGAAGATCAGCCCTGAGCTAACATCCATGCCAATCCTCCTCTTTTTGTTGAGGAAGACCAGCCCTGAGCTAACATCTATTGCCAATCCTCCTCCTTTTTTTTTCCCTTTTTCTCCCCAAAGCCCCAGTAGATAGTTGTATCTCATAGTTGCACATCCTTCTAGTTGCCGTATGTGGGACGCGGCCTCAGCATGGCCAGACAAGCAGTGCATCAGTGCGTGCCCGGGATCCGAACCCGGGCCTCCAGTAGCGGAGCACACTTAACCGCTAAGCCACGGTGCCGGCCCCTAACAACATATTTTTAAAAGCAGCTTTACTGAGGTGTAATTGACATAGAATAAGCTGCACGTTTAAAGTGTGCAATTTGATAATTTTGGAGATAGGTATGCATTCAAGAAACCATCCCTATAATCAAGAGAGTGAACACAGCCGTCACCATCAAAAGGTTCCCTGCCCCACTGTTCTCTCTCCCTTCCCCTTCCCCATTTTCCCACTGATCTGCTTTTTGTCACTATAGTTTAGTCTGAATTTGCTAGAATGTTATATTTTGTCTGGCTTCTTTCACGCAATGTAATTACTTTGAGCTGCATTATGTTGTTGTGTTTCCCTGATTCGAGCCTTTTCATTGCTGAGTGGTATTCCATGATAGGGATGCACCACAACGTGTTTATTCATTCAGATGGTGAAAGACACTGGATTGTTTCCAGTTTGGGGCTCTTACAAATAAAGCTGCTGGGACATTTGTGTACCAGCATCTGTGTGGTCAATGCTTACGTTTCTCCTGGGTAAATACCTAGGATTGGAATGGCTGGGTTGTATGATATGATTAAAAGATAAACTTTAAAGAAACTGCCAAACTGGTTCCCAAAGTGGTTATACCATTTTAGATTCCCACCAGCAGCGTATGCGTGTTCTAGTTGCTTCACATCCTCACCAATACTTGGTGTGGTTACTCTTTAATTGTAGACGTTCTATAGGTGTGTAGAACTATCCCACTGTAGTTTTGACTTGCATTTCCTTAATGACAAGTGATTTGAGCATCTTTTCCTTTATTTATTTGCCATCCATACATCTTCTTTGGGGAAGGTTGTTTGGCTTCTTCTTAAATTGGAAGGTTTCTTTACATATTCTGGATACAAGTCCCTTGTCAGACATGATTTATAAATATTATTTCCTAGTCTCGGGGTTATATTTTCTTCTCTTAAAAGTGTCTTTTAAAGAACAGAGGTTCTAAATTTTGATGGAATGCATCTCATCAACTTTTTTCTTTTAGGGATTGTGTTGGGTTATTGTATCTAAAAAAAATATTTGCCTGACCCAAGATCACAAAGATTTCCTCCTATATTTTCCTCTGGAAATTTAATAATTTTATATTTTACATTTCAGTCTATGACCGATTTTGAGTAAATTTCTGGATATGGTGTGAGGAATGGATTGAAGCTTTTTTTCCCCTTTGCACGTGGATTTCCAGTTGTTCCAGCACAATTTGTCAGAAAGCCTTTCCTTTCTCCACTGAATTGCCTTTGCATCTTTGACAAAAATCAACTGACTACATATGTGTGGGCTTATTTATGGACCCTCTTGTCAAGTACACCCAAGACAGGGCAAGGTCTGCCTGATTCAGCTGACAAAGACCCAAGGAGCCACTCTTAGACTCGGACCGTTTATCACTCACACAAACGGTGAAAAGGAGAATAGCCGAAGTTACCAATACCTCATGGTCCTTGTCCCACACACCACAAAGGACAACACCTAAACAAAGGGGGCCAGATGATGGCAATGTGAGTTGTAAGATACTCTGTTGCTGAGCAGCCAAATCTAGGCTTCAGCTGAGCGATTTTATAGCCTGCAGCTCTATTCTGACGGAGGCAAGACAGGAAGTCTCAAACCTCAGCAGAACCCAGGAGACAGAGAGAAGAGTGGACAATGGCCTTATGGCAGCTCTTTACAAGACTTCCATCCAGGTGGATCACAGGGTGTTCTGCCAAGACTTTGACCAGCAGTGGGTCAAACCTTTATTTGCGTGGCCTACATGGCTACATACAAGTTCGCCAGGGCTCCGTGGCAGAGCCATTCCTCTGTAACTCTATTCTATTTCATTGGTCTATTTGTCTGTTTTGACTCTAATATCACATTGTATTGAATGCTCTAGCTCCTATGAAATCTTGAAGTCAGGTGGTATAAGTTCTCAAGTATCATTCTTCTCCTTCAAAATTGCTTTGGCTATTCTAGCCTCTGCATTTCCATATAAATTTTAATATCAATTTGTCAATTTCTACAAAAAAGGCTGCTGGGTTTTGGCTGGGGTAGCTGTGAATCTGTAGATCAATTTGGGGACAATTGACATCATAAAAATATTGAATCTTCCAACCCACGAACACAATAAAGCTCTCCATTTATTTAGGTCTTTAATTTCCCTTAGCTATGTTTTATAGTTTTCAGTGTACAGGGCTTGCACATATTTTCTCAAGTATTTCATATTTTTGGTGCTTTTGTAAGTGGTATTTTTTATTGAAATTTCTGATTGTGTGTAGCTGCTACATAAAATTGATTATTTTTGTATACTGATGTTGTATCTTGCTAAGATACAACATACAACATACATACAACAAAATCTTGCTAAGCTCACTATTTGTTCTAGTAGCCTATTGTAAATTCCATAGGATTTCTATGTAGGCAATCATGTCATCTGAGAAGAAACACAATTTTGCTGCTTTTCCAATACACATGCCTTATATTATTTTTTCTTACTTTATTGCACTGGGTGGAACAACAGGTGTGATGTTTAATGGAAGTAATGAGAGCAGACAACTTTCCCTATTCCTGATATTAGAGAAAAGTATTAAGTCTTTGACCATTAAGTATGATATTAGATGTAGGTTTATTTGTAGATGACCTTTTTCAGATTGAAAGAGCTCCCTTCTATTCCTAGTTCACTGAGTTTGTGTTATGAATGGATATTAAATTTTCTCAAAGGCTTTTTCTACATATATTGAGATGATCATATGGTGTGTTTTTTTAGTTTTTGTTTTTTTTTTTTTTTTTGGTGAGGAAGATCAGCCCTGAGCTAACATCCATGCCAATCCTCCTCTTTTTGCTGAGAAAGACTGGCCCTAGGCTAACATCCGTGCCCCATCTTCCTCTCCTTTATATGGGACACCGCCACAACATGGCCTGACAAGCAGTGCATCAGTGCATGCCAGGATCCGAATCCAGGCCTCTAGCAGCAGAGCGTGCGCACTTAACCTCTACGCCACCAGGCTGGCCCCAAGTCTGTTGTTATAATTATTTACATTCATTCATTTTTCAAATGTTAAACTAACCTTGCATTCTTGAAATTAAGTCACACTTGGTCATGAGTATTATCCTTTTTTATAAATTGCTGGGTTTGATTTGCTGAAAATTTTTAAATATCTGCATCTATGTTCTTGAAAGGTATTGATCTGTAGTTTTTCTTGTAATGTGTTTGTCTGGTTTTGGTTTCAGAGTAATGCTGGCCTCAAAAATGAGTTGGGAAGTATCACCTCCTCTCCTATTTTCTGGAAGAGCTTGTGTAAAATTGTTATTATTTCTTCCTTAAATGTTTGGTAGAATTTATCAGTGAAGCTATCTCGGCCTGGAGTTCTCTTTGTGAGAAAGTTTTTAAGTATGAATTTCTTTAATAGCTGTGGTGCTACTCAGGATATTTCTGTCTTTTGAGTGAGTTTTGATAGCTTGTATCTTTCAGGAGATTTATCTCTTTCATCTAAGTCGTTAAATTTATTGGCATAAAGTTGTTCCCTTTCACTAGCTGTGGAATCTGTAGTAATATCACCACTCTCATTCATGATGTTGGAATTTGTGTCTTTTATTTTTTTCCCTGATCAGTCTTGCTTTCAATTGCATTGATTTTCTTTTTTTGTTTTACTGTTTTCTATTTCCTTGATTTTTCCTATGATTCCCTTTCTTTGTTTACACTGGGTTTCATTTGCTCTTCTTTTTCTGTTTAAGATGAAAGCTAATGTCATTGATTTGATGATTTTTTTATTTCCTGATATAGGCTTATAATGTTACACATATCCCCCATGTACTACTTTAGCTACATCCCACAAATTTTAATATGTTATATTTTCACTTTCAATCAGTTTAAAATACTTGCTAACTTTATTTTTGATTTTTTTTTGATCTATGGGTTATGTAGAAGTGTTTTATTTAGTTTCCAAATATTTGAGTATTTTCCAGATATTTTTCTATTATTTATCTCTAATTTAATTCCATTTTAGTTAGAGAACTTACTTTATATCACTTTACTCCTTTTATTTTATTTTATTTATTATTATTATTATTATTAGTGAGGAAGATTGTCCCTGAGTTAACATTTGTGCCAATATTCCTCTATTCTGTATGTGGGACACCACCACAGCATGGCTGATAAGCAGTGTGTAGATCCATGCCCAGGATCCAAACTCGTGAACCCTGGGCCACCAAAGCAGAGCATGCAAACTTAACCACTACACCACTGGGCCGGCCCCATTCCTTTTAAATTTATTGAGTCTTGCTTTATGATCCAAAATATATTCTGTCTTGGTAAATGTTCCATGTGCACTAGAAAAAATGTGTATTCTGCAGTTGTTGGGTAGAGTGTTCTGTAAATGTCAATTTGCCTAATAGTGTCATGTAAGTCTTCTATATCATTACTGATTTTCTGCCTACTTGTTTTATAAGTTATTGAAAGAGGGGTGTTGGAATCTCTGACTATAATCATGGATTTGTCTATTTCTCTTTGCAGTTCTATCAGTTTTGCTTCAAATATTTGAAGCTCTGTTATTAGGTACATATATGTTTAGCATTGTTATGTCCTCTTAAAGAATTGATCTCTTTATCATTATGAAAAGATATTCTTTATCTCTGGTAAATATTCTTTGCTCTAAACTCTACTTTGTCTGATATTAAAATATCTAGTCTGATGTTAATATAGATTTCTTTTGATTAGCGTTAGAATAGTGTACCTTTTTCCATCTGCATTAGTTATCTATTGCTGTGTAACAAGTTAGCACAAACTTAAAGACTTACAACAACATACATTTATTATCTCATGGTTTCTGTGGGTGAGGAGTTTAGGCATGGCTTAGCTGGATCCTCTGCTTCAGAGTCTCTCACAACACTGCAGTCAAGGTGTCAACAGGGGCTAGGGTCTCATTTGAAGGGTCAACTGGGGAAGAATCTGCTGCCAAACTCATATGGTTATAGACAGAATTCAGTTTCTCAAGGACTGTTGGACTGAGGATTTCAGTTCCTTGCTGACTGTTGATTGAAGGCCATCCTCAGTTTGTGTCTCTATTTTTATAGTTGATTTCTTGCAGGTAGATTATAATTGGGCCTTGCTTTTTTATCTAATCTGATAGTCTCTGCCTCTTAATTGAGTGTTTAGATCATTTACATTTATTGTGATTTTGATATGGTTAGGTTCAAATGAAAGATCTTGCTATTTTTTTCTATTTGTCTCATCCATTCTTTGTTCCCTTTTCTTCTTTATCTGCCTTCTTCTTTGTTAACTGAGTATTTTTCATGATTCCATTTTATCTCCTTTTTTGGCTTATTATATATAACTTTTCATTGCATTATTTTAGTAGCTGCTTTAGGATTTAGAGTATACATCTTTGCTTTATCATAGTAATATTATGCTACTTCACATATAATATAAAAACCATATGACAATATACTTCCATTTCTCTCCTCCTGGCCTTTGTGCTAATCATACATTTTACTTCTGCATAAAAGTTTCACAATACATTGTTATTATTTTTGTTCAGACAGTCAATTATCTTTTAAATATATTGAAATAATAAGAAAAAAAGTTTTTTTGTTTACCCATGGAGTTCCCATTTCCTTCATTCCTTTGTATAGATCAAAGATTCCATCTGGTAACAGCTTCCTTCTACTTGAAGGGCTTTCTTTAACATTTATGGTAGTGAAGGTCTTCTGGTGATGAATTCTTTCAGTGTTTGCATGTTTGAAAGTCTTTATTTCATCTGAGCGTTTGAAAAGTACTTTTGCTGGGTAGAGAATTCTGCATTGACAGGTTTTTGTTTTGTTTTGTTTTATACACATGGCTCCACTGTCTTCTAACTTGCATTTTTTTATGAGAAAACTTCTAGCCTCCTTATCTTTGTGCTTTTGTACATAATGTCCTGTTTTCTGGCTTTAAGATATTCCCCTTATCACTGGTTTTAGGCAATTTGATAATAATGTGCTTTGATGTAGTTTTCTTCATGTTTCTTGTCCTTGAGATTCATTGAGTTTCTTGTTTCTGTGGGCTTATACTTTTCATCAAATTTGGAAAATTGTTGGCCATTATTTCTTCACATTTTTTCTATGTAATCCCCTCCTCTCCTTCAGGGACTCCAATTGCATGTATGTTACACCACTTGAAGTTGTTCCACAGTTCATTGATGCACTGTTAGGTTTTCTCTTTTTCTTTTCCTCTGTAATTCATTTACCTTTTGTTCTGAAATAATATAATCTGCCATTAATTCCATCCAGTGTATGTTTTTTTTTAAAAGAGCTGAGAATTCTTTTTTTTTTTTTTCCCCAGGAAAGACTCGCCCTGAGCCAACATCTGCTGCCAATCCTCCTCTTTTCTTTTTTTATGTGAGCCACCACCACAGCATGGCCACTGACAGACAAGTGGTGTAGGTCCGTGCCCAGGAACTGAACCCGGGCCACCAAAGTGGAGCGCACCGAACTTAACCACTAGGCCACTGGGGCTGGCCCCCATACAGTGAATTTTTCATCTCAGATATTACAGTTTTCAACTCTAGAAGTCCAATCTTATGTCTTTTTTGTATCTTCCATGTCTTTTCTTAATATGTTCAATCTTTCCTCTAGCTTCTCAAACATATGGAATACAGTTATAATAACCATTTTAATGTCCCTGTTTACTAATTCTATCATCTGGGTGAGTTTTAATTAATTGGGTTTTTTTCTTTTCATTTAGTTCATTGGGTGCTGGATATTTTTGTATTCCTATCAATATTCTTGATCTCTGCTCTGGGATGTAAAGTTTCTTGGAAATAGTTTGATCCTTTTGGGTCTTGCTTTTAAACTTTGTTAGGCAGGATCAGAGCAGTATTTAGTCTAAGGGTAAGTCTTTCCCCAGTACTGGGATAACACCCTTCTCAGTACTCTAATCCATGCCCCATTGTTTATGAAGTTTTGCATGCTGGTTGTTAAGAACAGGCACTATTCCTGAACCTGTGCACTCTCTGGGCACAATTCCCTCTGATCCTTTCAGATGGTTATTTCCCCAGTCTTAGGCGGTTTCCTCACACCCATACACTGATCAGTATGTGACTGAATACTCAAGGGGACCCTCTGCAAAGTTCTTTCTCTGTGAGGATCCACCCCCCAGTTCTCTGCCCTGCAGACTCTAGCTGCCTTGACTTCCCTGGACTCCCAACCCCATCTCCTCAACTCTGAGAGTCCACAGGGCTCTGGCTGGGTCTCTTTCACTGTGCCCCAATCTGGGAGCTCAGAGGCCCTTTAAGAAGTCAAAAAATTCAGTGTTTGCCAATCATTTTGGGAAGTGAGTTCAAACTTTGTGACTCATTTCTGTCCTCAGCTGCAGGTTCTCCACTTTCTACGGGGAGGTTCTTTCCAATCACTCAACATGGGATTAATTCTCTCTCATTTTAACTTCCAATTTCTGTTCTTGACTCATTTGGCAGATGATTTGCTGGTGTCCAAAGTTACCATCTGGTGACAAAATTAAAGAAATTCCATCTATTTTTGGAAAGCACAGCTCCAAAGTCAACCAATAATAACTCCATTCTTGCAAGCGTTCAATCACAGTTGTTGAACTCTGTGAGGTGATAGGGCTGTGCTGCATTAGACATGGTCTCTGCTCTCAAGAAGCTTGCAGTGCAGGGGAGAGGAAGGTAATGATACAGCAGTGGAACAGAAATGTGTAGAATATACTATGTGCATGGAAGTGGGGGGAGGGCAGGTGGATTTCTACTGGAAAATTTCTAGGACAGAAAGAAACATCATCTTTATTGAAGGCCATAAGCCAACAAAATCAATTGCAGATCTTTTTATATACTAAAAATGCAGGCAAAATTATTAATCAATTATACATTGATTGCACTCAATTTTGATCGTATTTTTATACCATACAATTTTATATGCTACAGTACATATTTTACCACATTCAAGGCCTAGGTTGAACCCCAATGCTGACATTTACTACCTGAGCAACCTTGGGCAAGTCACTTAATTTATTTGTGTCTCAGCTTTCTCATCTGTCAAATGGGATAATACCTGAGCCTACTACATAGGATGGTTATGAGAATTACATGAGTTAACGTAGGTAAAATGTTAGGAAGAGCACCTGGCATATAGTAAGAATTGTGTAGGTGCTGACTCCAACTACTGGGGCATCTGGTATAATCATTTTGTTCATTTTATGGGAATTGAAACAATACTTCACTATTTTAAATTACTATGGGGATTTGTTATTATTTCTTTCTTTTATCTCCATATCTGTTGGTCACCTATGACTTATTTGCTGTAATATTCTTTGTCACGAATATAACTCCCAATTGTAACATGTTCCTATGGAAAATATAATCCATTTGATGATATGCCACGTGTAGGAACACACCAGGCCTCCCACCTCCCCAAAAAACGTGTCTAAATTTACTTTTCTCTTGTTCAAAATTAAGATCTCTAAATGCAGCATGGTATCCTGGATTGGATCCTGGACCAGACTGTGGGCATTAATAGGAAAATTGGTGAAATCCAAATAAAGTCTGCAGTTCAGTTAATAGTATTATACCAATGTTAATTTCATAATTTTGACAAATGAACCCTCATAATATAAGACGTGAACTTTAGGGGAAGCTGGGTGAAGGGTATTTGGGAACTCTCCATGATACCTTTGTAACTCTTCTATACATCTGAAATAATTTAAAAATAAAAAGAGTTTTAAAAATCAAGTTTGCTTCATACCTTGGGCTCCCACCTCCCACTTACAGTATTAGGAAAAGATTACTTTTTACTAAGAAATGAGAACGCAACACTTAGAGCACAAAATATTGTGAATCCTGACAACAGCCCTTAAGACAAGCAACGAGCTTACATTTGGATATCATAAGGAACTGAGGTATACATAGACCATTCAAGCCACTCAGCTTATAGGCTGTGCAATAGAAACTAGTTTCCTGGCTGCCGTTGGTTTTTCAGAAATCATACAGATCCAGGACATTGTTTAATAAGGGCTTTTAAAATGTCTTTGTATTAAAGTGGGGCTTTTAAAAATCTCTTTTCTTTTGTCTTCCTCTTCCTCCTCCTCTTTCTTCTTTTTCTTCTCATTTTCTCTCCTGTCTCTCTGTGTCGCTCTATGTGAATCTTTCTTCCTGGCTATTTCGTTTGACGGTCTTGACTCATTTAAATCCTGGAGTTTGGGGAAAAGTTTAAGCTAAGTGGTGAACACACCAGAAGTTCAGGCAGAACTAAGCAACAGCTGACTTCGAATCCCTTCAATATCAATGATTATAATGGAAAATGCTGGCAGATTCCATTGAACACCTCTATAATAACACAGCCAACTACATTGGAGGATGAAAAATGAATAGATGTCAGAAAGGGCTTGAGGTTTCGACCACGCTTTTCAGCTCTAAAGAGTCCCCCTAAAGTCAGACTCCGAGGAGGTCTGGCTTCAGGTAGTATAAACATTATCACTTTGACAAGAAAGAGCTAGTTTCTCCAGAATCTTTTTATACATAGTAGATTTTGGGTCATCCTTAATTTTTTTACCTTATAGTAGAGAGGAGGTCGTTGACCTACATACAGAGCCATTTCATTTTCTTACTCTTGATGACAATGGTCTTCACACCTAGGGACCCAGTTCTGCTCCATCCCCTTTTAGTCAGCAATTCACCATGGGTGCAGGACTTTAAAACCTTTGAGTGTCTAAGTTCCTGGGATTAAAAAAAAAAAATTATCTGTGCTTACTTCCAACTGGCAACCTTCAGAATTCAGAATTCAACACACAAAAAGGCATATCAGACCTTTAATCTAGGAATCTTTTGAAGAGATTTTCCCAAAAAGAAAAGTTCCAGTAAAGATACTCTCTTCACGTTCATTCGTAGCCTGCATGTCAGCCTCTCCCTATTTATTATCAGACTCCTTTCCTTGACCTTTTTTTAAATTCTGAGATAATTAAAATGAGAAAAGAATTAGTACAGTCTCAATTCTTTTTCTCATCTAAAGCTGTCTGGATTTAAAAAGAAGTGAGGAGGAATTGCTTCCTCCATGAACATATTAGTCAAAAGCATGCAAGTTTGCTTTTTTCATCCCAGTTGTCTCAATTCAACTAAATAAAAAATAAATCATAAGGGGCCGGCCCGGTGGCGCAAGCAGTTAAGTGCGCGCGCTCCGCCGCGGCGGCCCGGGGTTCGCTGATTCGGATCCCGGGCGCGCACCGACGCACTGCTTGGCAAGCCATGCTGTGGCGGCGTCCCATATAAAGTGGAGGAAGATGGGCACAGATGTTAGCCCAGGGCCGTCTTCCTCAGCAAAAAAAGAGGAGGATTGGCGGATGTTAGCACAGGGCTGATCTCCTCACAAAAAAAAAATTAATTAATTAAAAAATAATAATAAATAAATAAATCATAAGCCAGAGTTGGACCTGTGAAAGCAGCTAATTATCTTAGGGGGAAAAAATCATTGAAGAAAATCACTGGGCAATTCTTTTCTAGTTCAGACCTGGCAAGTTGAAATCTAGGCAGGGAGAAATGAAATATGACTTTTCCTGAGGCAAGAAAGGCACTCTCTGATCAGGATTCAAGTGGGGATAACAGTTCAGAGTCCTCACACCAGCCCCAAAAGTCTCCACCTGATAACAGGTTTACCTGCATGAGGTGTCAGGCTCCCAGGCATTGATACATAATCCAGAAAACAATCTACTCTTTCCACATCCCAGATGAGTGATGGATTCATTGTTCACGTCAAGGGGAGAAAACGTCATCTGGTTCAACAGCAGCTTGAAGCATCACAAGGACTATTGAAGAACAAGGGGTCGGAGAGGGGTGCCACCACTGGATGAGCTGATATTTGTAGAAGAATGTCTCACATTCCTGAGCACTTGCAAGTGTCTTGCTTGCTACCCTCCTCCCAGCAGGCCTGCAAGACATGGTTATCCCCAGTCTACAGATTAGAAAACCGAGGCTCATCAAGGGCCAATGTTTTGCCAATAAGGTGGCTCACCCGGTGGAAATTGTCAGAGCAAGGCTCAAAAGCCAAGTGTCATAAGAGAGATTGACACTGAAAGACTCTCTCCCTTGTTAACTAATTTTTTTTCAAAAACTGTCAATAGTCAGCAAGTAGCTCTACTCGTCTCTAACCAGCATTTTCAAACATGTTCTATCCACCTGGCCTCCCCACAAGGTCCACCTTGGCCACCACGCTGGATCCTTACCAGAGAGCCGGTTTCTGCAGCAAACATCAGATGGTTTGCAATGAACGCTTCAGCCTGGAGACTGCTGTGCAGGTGAAAGAAACCATGCTGGCACTCGAGAACTTGAGAAGTCCTCACATAGGTAGGGATGCAAACCCTAGACTTCACCTGGCAGTAGGATTCTCAAGAAGAGGGAGAAGGCTCGTTTCCCTTCCATTCATAAAACATCTTGAGATAAATTAAGCACCTATTTTGTGCCCACCATGCAAAGTGATGTTACACAAATGGGTGGTGTTGTTCAGAGGTTTTCCACTCTTGTTGAGCAAGAGCTCATTGGGCTTCATTGCCAAACCAATAGGTGCCCACCAGGAAGAGGCACCCTGCAGTGGGCAGGGCCAGAAGACATGGGCATGCAGGCTGCCACACAAAGGCCTTGAAAGTGTTAACCTCCAGCAGTTATAGGTTTCTTGTTTATGCTCGTTACAAATCTGTTTATTGTGACTGCCCCCCCCCACCGGCCCCAATCTGCTGGGGCTGTAAAGCTCTACCAGTCCCTAAGAAAAGCAGGAAGCTTCAAAAAAAATAAAATTCTATTACGGGTTTATCTCCCTTCCCTGCCCCTTGATGGCGTCTAGGGCAGATTCCTCAGCTTTCTGGCCACTTGCCAAGTCCCATTTGAACACCTAAGACTCACTTTCAGGAAATAAAAAAGGTGATCCAGGCCAAATCAAACCTTTACCCTCTGGGCAAAAGCCTTGATCAGACACTTCACGAAAGATATGCAAGTGGTCAGCAAGCCAATGAAAAGGTGCTAAACATCATTAGCCATCAGGGAAATGCAAATTAAAACCAGAAGAAAATACTCACCATTTCATACCTGTTAGAATGGCTAAAATCAAAGGCTAACACCACCAGATGTTGGCAAGAATGTAGAGCAGCTGGAACTCTCATACATTGTTTTGGGGGAGTGTATATTGCTATAACCACTTTGGAAAACTGTTTAGCAGTTTCTTTTAAAGTTAAATATACAATTCTTTTAAAGTAAATATAACAGCAATTCCACTCCTAGATATTTACCCAAGAGAAATGAGAACATATGTCTGCAAGACGACATATAAAAAAGGTTCATAGCAGCTTTATTCATAATAGCTAAAAAATGGAAACACCCAAATGTCTATCAATATCAACAGGAGAATGAATTTTAAAATTGTGGTATATCCACACAATGAAATATAACTCAGAAATTAAAAAAGAATGAGTTACTTATGTGTGCAACAATATGGATGAATGTCAGATATTATGTTAAACAAAAGAAGCCAGACACAAAAAAGTAGAAAGTTCTAGAAAAGACAAAACTAAACCATGGTGAGAGAAATCAGAATGGTGGTTGCCTGTGGGGATGATGACTAACTGGTAACAAACACAAGGGAACTTCTTGGAGAGATGGAAATTTTCTACACCTTTATTGGGATGTTAGTTACACAAGTGTATTCCTTTGTTGAAAATTATTCAACCGTACTCCTTAAGACTCGTGCATTTCTCTGTGTGTAAATTTTACCTCACTTTAAAAATACATAAATACATACATCAAACTTTTCTCTCATCTAATTCAAAGCTCCCTCACCTCACCCCCACCCCTGCCCAAGAAGAACATAGAGTCTTTTCTTTCACTTTCCTCCTTCTCCTCCTCCTGTCACTCTGATGCTTCTGGGTCTTCCTCTTCATGCAGCATATGGGGACCAGGGGAGGAGAGAAAGATTGCCCATTTCTTGTGGAGGAAGAAACAACAGTGAAACTTCCAGAAAGTCAGATCTGCTTCATGGGCAAGTGGGGCAAATAGTGGAGCTGACTTCTCAAAGTTTGTTCCCTAAATCATTTCTCAGTTCACCAAAATGCAGGGTTCCCTTTGCAATCTGGGGAGAATTTGCCAAAATATCATCACCAGCCACAATCATCCAACACTTCAGAAAAAAATAAAATGGCAGCCATTGCTCCAGGGAAAGCAGAAGGATAGAAATGGCCAGCCAGTTTCTCTGTCAATCTCCCCTCTCCCCTTAAGGATTTGTCCATTCACATCAGCCATTTCCATTGTGAATGTTTATGCTTCTTGGTCTCACAGCTTAGCATCCTGAGAGAAAGGGAGAGAGAAGAAAATACAGAACAGAAGGGGTGGTGGCATGTCCCCAAAGGAGAGGCTCAGCAGAAGGTCCAGGGAAATAAAGTGGAACTGCTCTTCCAACAAAGTCCTGGGGTGGTGGCTTCCCCGTCCTTCATTCGGAGCCAGCTGGGGAATCAATCCACAGGAGGCAACCTCTTGCACTGGTTTCATTTAGAAAACATGGCTGTATTTTCCTCCTGAGTCTCTCCCCATGTCCCCGGCCCCCCACAGGCTGGCACTTGCCCAGCATCCAGGCAGCCACTTCTGCCCCCACCCTCAGATCAAGCCTTGGGGCTGTAGCCACCCTGCCCTGGGGACATGTCTCCAGCCCGTCTGCCTCCATGTCAACTCCGAGGAGGAAAAGTAGCAGTAATGATGATTCAACAAGACTGGTTCATAACACCCCTTACTCTCCCTGAACACACTGTCCAGCATGAAACCCCTCTGTCTGTCAGAAGGGATTCGGGCAGCAATCGGGTGAGCAGAACAGTCAAGGGCAGTCAGGATTGTCCAAGGACTCCAGCGACTTCCGGCGATAGATGCTCAGGAGACAGATGCTTAACATATCTAACAAACTGCTCATAAGCACTGTCTCTTTCCCCCTGAAAAAAATTTAAGTGATTTTGTTGAATCTTGAATTTCACCTTATTTTTAATAGTTCTTTGTTGTTGTTGTTACATCACTCCTTCAGGACCATCTTTTGGTGGTTGTTGAGTCATTCTATTATCCAGTGGTAGCTGGAGTTCACATCCCAAGCAGGATGTGCTGGCTGTGGTGTCACCATCATCTCCCAGGTCCCTACCCTTGAGATCACTGCTCAAACCTCAAAACCTGGATCCTCACTGAAAACTAAAGGAGAATGAAATCTACCGTGCGAGGTTGCCAAAGGACTGGGGGAGAAGCAGGCTACTGTTGCCCGCCCACAGCTCGAAGTCCACGGGGTAGGCTACCTCCCCAACCTGGTCCCCCACCTGGTCCTTCCTTCAGTGCTCTGTCGGCCAGTCTGTACAGAAATTCTTGTGGATGCTCAGAGAAGAAACACTTCTCCCTGCCTTGAAAGCCTGTTGTTCTCTCGGATGGATGGAGGATGTTCTGTACTGAATGAATGAATGAATGAATGAATGAATGAAAAATTTAGAGATGACTTACAGAAGATGCCTAGAATAGTGCCTGGCTCATAGAAAGTGCTTAACAAATAATACCAATGGGAAGAGGCAGCAGGGTGGGTGATGTGACAGAGAACTTGGGGGCCGAACACAGCAGTCCTGGCTGGATGGCCTTATGCAAGTCACTGTCTTCTTCTAAGCCTCAATTTCCCCACCTATAAATTCTACCTACCATGGAGATTTGTTGCAAGAACTAAAGAGAACATGTTTTTAGATATAAATAAAAAGACCAAGTACTGGGGTTTGCAATGATCTCCCAGCTCAGAACCAGAGGCTGTGAAATACCACTTTTGAGGGCTTTATGTAAATAGAGTGATGGGGAGGAGGGAAGACAGATGAAAGAAAGCCATGAGCAGGCCCTGTCTCCTGGGGCACAGGAAGGCTTGGCAGGTGGGGTGAAAGGGTAAAGGAATTGGTAACGGTGGGAAAACCCAGGTTGAGGCATTCATTCGGACATTCTGCACCTGGGAGGTGACTGGGGAAGGACGGTGCTTTGGGAAGATGCTGGAGGGTGGATGGGAGCGGTGTGTGGAACGTGAGCTCAGAGTCCTACTTGCCCCTTTAGAAGTAAGTTAAAGTGACATTAATTCAACAGCCCTTGATGGGCTCATATCTGTGAACTCCTGCCTTTCGGCTCGAGCTACTTTTTCTGTGTCAACCTCGGGCCCTGTAACAGCCTGTCACCACGGTCATTATCAAAGACGGGATGAGGGATTGGGGGGTTAGTGTTTGCCCGAGTTGCTTCATATCAGAGGCTGTTCAGACAACACGATGTCTCCTTAATCCCTGTAAGATAGAAACAAGTCGTTCTGACATCCTCAGATGGGAGCCCACCCTTGCTTCCTGACAGTGACTGCTCGACACTGGCTCCAGGCCTCCCTGACTTTTGCCTGTCTATCAGGAGAGCAGGAAACCTCACAAAACCTCCCCTCGGAGGACAGGGCTCAGCCAAGGCTGGGTTAGCCACACAGTCCTGCAAAGGCTTGGTGGTGCTTTCCCCGCCGGGCCATTTCTTCTTCGACTGGAGACACTGACACATACAAGGTCAGGTCTAGGAGGTCCCCAAGAATGGTATCCCTTCCCTGCTTATCGCTGAATACCTCCCACCCACCCCAGCCCTCTCCTCTAGGCTCACCTTCTCGTAGGCACTGCCAGACATACTTTCCGAGATCACTGCTATGCCTGGACAGATCAATGGAAAATTTGAGAGCATTCTGGAATCCTGGAAAGCTAAGCTGACATTCTTAGAATCCATGAGCTCTTGCTGCGGCTGGTGGGGGATGGTTTTGTTATTAATAACCTCTGTTGTTGTTCCTTTTTCATACTGTAACTCTGATTCATTATGGAAATTTTGAAAATACAGGCAGGCAAAGAGGAAATGAATGCACCCATCACCCCATCACCCAGAGGTAAACACACATTGGCCTATATATTTCTAGGCTTTCTTTCTATGCATATACCTATCTGCTTTCTTTAAAAACGGGACTGTTCAGTGCTGTTTTGTAACCTGATCTTTTCACATAATCATTGCAAATAGCTTTCCATGTCATTAAACAGGATGAATCCCACACCTTCATTTTTAATGACTGCCCAGTGTACACCAGCAGAGCTGTGCCCCAGTCCATTTGTTGTGTTGTTTTTTGTCGTGCCTGTGGTCTGCAACTTACTTCATTACCTATTCTAAGAAAGTGCCAAGGTTTAGCCAATTAGAAGCTCTTCATTAAAAATGAAAAGGGCATCTGCAGCCCTCCAGAGGGTGGGCAGTGTCCTCATTCTTCTGAAAGGTATCCTTGTCATAAAGAGCAACCTGGCCATCAGCCAGTTAGGTTATGGACGTGGAAAAGAGGCCTGATTTTATTTCCCGGTGGACTTCTTTGGAGAGGCTGGGCTGCTTTAAAAAAGAAGAAGAAAATGTTTTGTAATTGTTTGCGAGCACACGCAGGCTCAGTGGCAAAATGAGACGGAACCCTTGATTTCTAACCTCCTGCTGCACTGTTCAAAATTCCTCCCCGAGAGGCAAGGAGGAAGCGAATCTGAAGCACTCAGATTGTACAATTTGCATCCTCTCTTCGCTGGTTATTGTCCCAAAGGACATTTCACATCAAATTGTACTTGTTTGTAAAGATCTTTCACCTAAGACAGACCACTTCTCAAGATACTGCTGATATGGAGGCTGGAGAAATACAGAGAGAGAATTAAAAACACTGCGAGTCCCTGGGTAGAAATGTAAACGAATTTCAGGGCAGCCGCTTCCAGCCTGGGAACCCTCAGTGGATGATCTCGTTCAGGAGAACAGCATCAACATGAAGGAAAGCTGAAAGATGTTCATTAACAAAATGAGTTTGTGCCACATGCTTTTAGGCAATACCATAGTAGGCTAGTCTTGCAAAAGGCACGGAGAAGCAGAGATAAATCAAACCCCTACGTCTACATTCAAGGATCCAGCAGGCTAAGAGAGTAGTCAAAGGTCTATCGAACATTTGAAACATGGTGTGATAAATGCTGTGCCCGGGCACTTATGTACGAGGTACACACACACAGAGGTGTGACCCTCTGCTGGTGGCACTGGGAAGGCGTCTGAGAGGAAGAGAAAGGAAAGATAGGAATGTGTCCACCATCACATGATGGTGGACACAGGGCATCCCAGGAAGGAACGGCAGGCACAAAGGCGTGGGGGCATGAAACGGCAGGATGCGCTCTGAGAACCACACCTGGTCAGGATTGAAACACAGGATGGAGCACCAGGAAATGAAACTGGTGAGGTCCACAGGAGCTGGATCACGCAGCATCCTGTGTCCCGGGGAAAGGAGTGTGGGCTGTCTCCAGCGGGCAGGAGGAGCTATTTGGGTTTAGGCTAGCACATGTCCTCTGATTCACACCAGAAAGGCTCTTTCTGGGTAGTATGGAGCTTGTTAGCTTGGCGCAGGGGACGAATTAGGAGACTCTCAGGCAAGAAATGATTTATGCCTCAACAAAAGAGGGTGACAGTGGGGATGGAGGGAGGAAGCAGTTCAAGTGATTACAAGAGATGGAGACAACAGAGCTGAGTGACCAGTTGAAATGGGAGCGGGGATAGGGGACAGGGAAAGGGCAAGGAGCAAGTAATTTACAGAGCAGACCCCCAGGGAAGCAGAAGAGGACTACGTCTGGGGCAAGATGCTCAAGAGGGATTCCCTCCCTGAGACTCATGGAGGAAGGAGAGAACAATTGTTGCAGAAACATTCTAACAGGTGTTGGAGCAGACTCACTGGCAGAGGCAGGAAGGATGGCAGTTGCTGGGAGAGCCCGCACTCTGAATGAGGTAGGAGCAGACTGCTGAGAGGGAGGAGAGTGGAAACAGAGGAGGGGGCTTGAGGATGGCGATGGACATCTGGAGCAGCTACTAGAGGGCGAGGAATGAGGAGCTGGCCTGCAACGCCGGAGAGTGTGGCCTGAGCTCCCTGAGGCCCAGCTGAGACCGGAGGCCACTCTCCAGGAATGGCATTTCCTCCAGCCGGCTCAGCGCCAAGTGGGGAAGAGAGGGTGGATGATGAATGGGTTCCAGGTCGACGATCTGGCCGTCTGATGTGGCAGATGGCCACGTCCTCTCAATTCAAGGGAACTGAGGATGCCATGAAGAGAGGGACTGGAGTTCTCCCCAGGGAAGGAAGTGAAGCCAGGAAGCCTGAGGGAGATGAGGGGTCAAGGGCTGCAGTCTCAGTAGAGCAGCGATGAGGGTACCACCAGCTGTGGGCAGGCTGGAGGGACCGGAGGCTGTGGTCTGAAGTCAGCGTGTTGGAGTGCAGACTCCCAAGGTGGAGCAACCACATTGATGGCAATGTCCAGCAGGTGACCCGGAAGCAGGTGGCTGAAGTTGGCCTGGTGTTCGGTCCCCACGAATGACAAGGGCCAGCAGAATGGAGGAGGGTCTGTGTGACTGTCCCTCCACTTTCAGGCTGGGGCAGACTGAGTTTCCCACCAGTGTCCGAGGCCCAAGGTCTAGCCTGGGCCTACCTGGTCAGCAGCGTGCCACCTGTGTGTGCTTAGGTTGAGGCGTCTGGAGTTCGCCCAGGTGTGGAAGAGGCTCTGAGGAAGCTGCTCTCCTGGGAGAGGCATTGGTGCCTGAAGGAGAGGACACTCTTCGGATCCGGTTGGTAGACCTGGAGGCTGCACCCTCCCCCACCTCTGGGGGAGACCACAGTGTCCCATGGGAGCCTAGAACCCCCAGGAATTTGGATACAGCCAAAATCTAGTCTGTTCAAGGAGAATCTGGTTGAAGCAAAGGAAGTCCCACAATTAGGCATGGTTGTGTTTTCCACCCATGTTTCCAGCCCTGTCTGAGGACACCCCAGTGCCAATCTGAGGACACCCCAGTGCCAGTCTGTGTCAGTGCCTTGAGGGACGGATAGATGCTCTCCATGCAAGCAAAGCAAGCCTTGCCGCACACTGTCACCAAAGCTGAGCAGTTTACAGGAGAGGTACATGCTGACCAAGAAAGAGCCCTCCTTAGTCTAAGGGACCTTCAACTGCCACTTGTGACAAAGGGCCCAGGTAATTAGTGCTTCGAGCACTGTCATTTGAACCACATTACCTTCCAAAGTAGCACCAACCAGTTACAAATTATTTGTAAGTTTTAATTCTGCTCATGAATTCTTAGGAAATGTTCCTAGCTATTTCCACCATTTAGTAACTGGTGGGCCTCGAACCCCCCGTGTTTGCCATAATCTCACTTTTTTTTTTATTGAGGTCACATTGGCTGATAATGTAGATTTCAGGTGTACATCATTATATTCTACTTCTGTATGTCCTACATCGTGTTCACCATCTAGCTTCCATGTCATCATACAAATGTCCGCCTTTACCCCTTTTGCCCTTCCCCACCCCCTTTCCCTTCTGGCAACCACCAATCTGTTCTCCCTAAGTGTGTGTTTGTTTTTGTTGTTTTTAATCTTCCACATATGAGTGAAGTCATATAGTATTTGTCTTTCTCTGTCGGACTTATTTCGCTTAGCATAATACCTTCAAGGTCCATCCATGTTGTCACAAATGGCAAGATTTCATCATTTTATGGCTGAGTAGTATTCCATTGTATATATATACCACATCTTCTTTATCCATTCATTCATCAGTGGACACAGGTTGTTTCCACGTCTTGGCTATTGTAAATAATGCCGCAATAACATAGGGGTACATAGATCTTTTCAAATTAGTGTTTTCATGTTCTTTGGATAAATACCGAGAAGTGGAATAGGTAGATCATGCTGTAGTTCTATTCTTAATTTTTTGAGGAATTTCCATAGTTTTCCATTGCACTGCACCAGTTTGCATTCCCACCAGTAGTGTACAAGGGTTCCCTTTTCTCCATATCCTCTCCAACACTTGTTATATCTTGTGTTTTTAATAATAGCCATTTCAGCTCAGTTTGAACTTCCTGGCACAGGAGATCTGAACTTACGTCCTTACTCTCGAGACACCCTTGCTATTTGGGGGAACCAGCTGGCCCCGTAGAGCGTCAGAAGCCGGTAACCGGCAGCCAGGGCGTGACGAGTTGGGGGTGGCTGGCGATGGACGTTGGGATGTCGCCCCCCTGCGCGACCCCAGTGACCGGCCTTGGCCTCTCTGCAGGTGCGCGCAGGCGCTGCTGGAGCACGGCGCCTCGGTGCACGGCGCGAGCGGCGCGGGCGGGGACACGCCGCTGCACGTGGCGGCGCAGCGGGGCCTGGACGAGCACGTGCGCCTCTACCTGAGCCGCGGGGCGCGCGTGGACGCGAGGAACGGCCGCGGCGAGACGGCCCTGAGCGCGGCGTGCGGCGCGGTGCGGCGGCCGGACGAGCACGCGCGCTGCCTGCGCCTGTGCACGCTGCTGCTCCGGCGGGGCGCGGCGGTGGACGCGCGCGACGAGGACGAGCGCAGCCCGCTGCACAAGGCCTGCGGCCACGCGCGCCACGACCTGGCGCGCCTCCTGCTGCGGCACGGCGCCGACGCGGGCGCGCTCGACTACGGCGGCGCCTCCCCGCTGGCCCGCGCGCTCCAGACGGCCGCCTGCGCGCCCCAGGCCGCGCCGCAGCGCACCGTGCAGGCGCTGCTCAACCACGGCTCGCCCACCGTGTGGCCCGACGCCTTCCCCAAGGTAAGAGGTGGCTGAGCGACAAACCTGGAGCTTTGCAGCGCAGGGACCGGGCCTGCAGCTGGGAGGCATGCCATGCTTCTCAAACTTTAAGGGGCCCAGGAAACCCCTATGGACTTGTTAAAATGCAGATTCTGATTCCGCGGGTCTGGGGTGGGAGAGTCTGCATGCTAACAAGCCCCCGGATGAGGCCGAGGCTAATGGTCTTGGGACCACACTTGAAGGAACAAGCGCTTGGAAGCCTCCAGCTAGAGTCACTAGAAAATTAAGAGGTTGGAGTGTCAACAAGGGTACCCGAGTGTATCCTTTCAAAGGAGTCACCTAGGAACCCCAAGCATTTATTTTGATGACGCTGTCATGCCTCAAAATATTTTGGCAGCTCATCTTCTGGTGTAATTTTCAGAACAATGAAAATCAGTCTGTTATGGCATCTGGCATTTGATCTGAAATGAAATACCCGATCTGAGTTCCCACCTATTAGTGAGATTAATGAGAGCACTTTACACGTTTGCACATTTCTCTCATTCAGTCCTCACCACACTCCAATGAAATACTCCAGGCACGTGCATTCTCCTGCCTGGGTTTCAACCAGGTGAAGTCCCTGGTGGGGTCAGGGCTGTGTTGGGACCTCAACCTCACTTTGCAGACTTGACTCTGAGCAGCTCGTCACTTTTTCCACGTGTCAGGTCTACCCTGAAACAATAAAGGTGAAGAATAAAGATTTCTCATTAGAGAAAAGACTCAAAAGATGGAAAATGTTTCCAAAAGAAAAGTTCCTAAAATATTGGTTGGAATAAGAACTTGTCCTCCCCACAAGACTTCATTGAAGGGAAGTCACTCAATTTGATGTAAAATTGGCTGTGCTTAATTTAAAAAGTATCCCTGTTACCTAGACTCACCAATCATATGCAAGAGACATATTTTGGCCTGGTAAGTTTTGAACAAATAGCTGAAAGGCTGTTACCCAAAAAATACAGTATTCTAGATGGTCTGAAATAGTAGATTCACACATTTCTCTCAAATGCTAACTTTGCATGATGGATGCATGCAGAGTAAAGTTTGTGTCTATAAAAACATAGTTGAAGAGTGGAAAATCCACCCGGATAAATCCCTGAGTGTTTTCTTACGTGACAACATTGTGACAAGTTTCTTATGCTAACTCTCACACTATCTCGGAGAAATTCCCCCATGGTGCTCTACCAGTGCAGTGATTGCAATATGGTGGGCTCTTGGAACGGAAGAAATGCCAGCATTTTTATATTCTATATCCATAGTTTACATTTTAGCGTTTCCCAATATCCGCAGGCTTAGTTCATCAACCAATAACATGGAAACAAGACCCACCCACTGCCCCTCCGGTTCACACCGTGTTTGCATTAAACCAAGATGCACACTTCAACTCGCATCGTATGAACCTGCATGAAGATTGAAGAAAGAAACAAGGCTTTACATGATGGGCCACAAGTGAAAAGTATCTGGGGCAAATTCTTTTAAAGAAAAAAAAGTCAATATATTTCAATAGTGACTAGTCATAGTCCTTTGTTAGCCTTGACGTCACTCAATTTGAGTGATCTCATCCCTGCCCAAGGTTCCAAGTCCTGGGTGCAGCCCCACAATCATCATCCCTGGGGACACGACCTCTAGCCCTGAACTCTGTCTCTGAGGCTGTAGGAATTACCCTACCCTGACCTCAGATGCAGACAGGACACAGTGCCCACCCTCTGGGTCTCCAGGGGCCCTCTCCTGGGGTCCACGATACTATGTCAGCCACACTGGAATGGGGCATTTGCCAGTGGGGGGGCAAGTTGGGTGTGGGTTTGGGTTTAGGGGACATTATGTTATAGCAAGGGCCAAGAGGCCATGAGAAGTGACAATGGCTTGGCTCCTGGAAGTGACAATGAATCACTCAGCATTTCCACACCATTGTGGAAGGAATTGGAGCTTCCTTGAGAAATCTTAATACTTGGAGGCTTTCACCAAAAAGCATTGCCCCTCATTGCCTCCCCTGCACATAACACAGTGCTGGTACCTGCAGACCTTCAGTCAATGTTTGTTGAATTAATGAAAGGGATTCCAGCAGCTCGAGGGCGCGTAGCCTGCGGTTAAATCTTTGGGAATGGGGACCCGACCTCTTTGCGCTGAGGTCCCCCACACCTCTAGGGGGCGCCCACGAGCGAATCCCGGTGAGATCTGCAGCCGCCAGCTCCCCCACGCTCCCGGAGCAGGTTGCGGACGCGAACGCGTTTCTGAGAATCCTCTAAGCAGAGGTGCAAGTGTCTGTGATGTTCCAGCCTTGCCTCAGTACAACCAGGGTAAACACTCCGGACATCCGGCAGCAGCCTCTTCCTCCGCCCAGACCCGCTGCAAGTGCTCCACCGGGGAAGGGGTCTAATCACCACGCGCAACATCAAAGGGAGCCCCGCCTCGGCTCAGCAGCCCCGTGGAGCGCGCAGCAAACACGCTGAAACGGCCACAAAGATGCTCGGCGGGCAAGACTCAGCGCCACGGCCAGGCGTACACAGAGGCGCCGGGGAATGTCGCAGAGCACGCCGTCCGTGGGCAGCGGCCGTGCTTTAGATAGATGTAAAGAGACACCCACGGAGCTCAGAATCACCGAGGCAAAGGTTTCACAGCGAGCTTATGACATAAATCACAGTCCCCCCGCGCCCAGACAAAGGAGCGTCCCCGAGGCAGGCGGCCGCGAAGCATCCACCAGAGCCGTGCGCAGTGCTCCGCCGCGCGGATCAAAGCGGGGTCACGGCGTGGGAAGCGAGCGTGTTGACAATGCCCGGCTGACCGCTAGTTAACACCAGAGTCAGACAGCGGGCCGAGGGCAGGTGCAGGCTGGGGCCAGGTTTGAGTCTGGAAGTTGTCAGGACAGGTGGGGCCCGGCCTGGAGGAGAGCTGGCAGGAGGGCAGAGCAGCACGCACGGATGTGGAGCCAAACTTGTTTTGCAGCTGCCGCTAGTTGAGAGTTGGATGCTTGTCTGGAATAAAGGGCTTTGCTGTCGTCTCTCTCCTCTGCCCCTCACCTGGAAGATGGATTCCGGAAACAGCATGAAGCCCCGTGTTATCTGTTTACAGGGAAGTACTGCTTTCCACATCCCACGTCTTTGAAGAGCACATTTCCGGCTGGACCCCAGAACAGAATGCTGGAGCCCCAAAGGGCCTGGGAGCGCACAAGTCCACTCTGATGGCCCGTGACCTACCAGAGTCACAGAGCTGCGAAGGAGCAGCACCGGGACAGGACCCCGCATCCTCGGACTCAGCCTCCCCTCCCCCACCTCTGTCATGGGCTTTCATCTGCGAGCCACCCTGACTCACTGCTCAGATTAAGTGGCCAGCTTTGTGTGTCCCTTGATGTCACCTGACCCCCTTCCGGGAGCACTTTCCATGTGCAGTCAGCCCGTGGGGCTAACGCGCTCTAGCTGCTCCAACCCTGTCCCTTCTCTGGTGCTGTTTCCCAAAGGCTCTTCTGTTCCCTACAGGGCAGAGGCCAGCAGCAACCAGTGGAAATGCACGTGCCAGCAGTCATGAATGATTCAAACTCAGACTTGCCCGTGACTCAGGGAGGTGCAGGGACAACACCAGCGATGAACAATGTCCCCCAAACCACATAGGCCGTGCTTCCCAACAGGCATCCCTAAAGCCCTTATTTATTCATTCAACAAACATTTCTAGGGAAGCGGCGTGCTTGGTGCTGGAGTTACAGTGATGAACAGGAGCATGCGTATTTCCTGCCCTCAGGGAGCTGCCGGTCATGTGGGTGAGATAGCCTTGACTCAGACAACGGTACACACCCATGCAAAGTTGCTGTGGTGAGAAGAGCGGCAATGCCAAGGCCCTCCGCACCCTGAAAGTGCCAAATAGGGGGCCTAACCTGACTGGGGGGTGGGGGGGAAGAGGTCTGAGGCCCCCCCCAGAGCACATGTTGAGTAAGCCCAGATCTGAAGGCTGAAGACATAGCTATGTGAAGAGGGGAGGAATGACCATGCAAAAAGAACAGCACGGGCAAATGTCCTGGGGCAGAAGGAGGTTGCAACATGTGCAGTCAGAAAGATGACCCAGTAGCCGGAGAGGAAAGGAAACAGCAGAAGGAGCCAGCTGAACCGGGACCCTAGGCAGGGGCCTTGTTAAGGGCTTGAGCCTCTGTCTTAAGAACAATGGGACTCTACTGCATCATTTTAAGCAGAAAAGATGACAATCAAATGAGTGTCTTGGGATGATCTCTCTACTCGAGTGTAGAGACACGCTGGGTAGGGGCTGATGGAAAAACCACACTGTTGTGGCCATCCCGGTGAGGAATGCAGAGAGCTCGAACAAGGGGAAACGGATGTTGATGGCGAGAAGGACAGATTCTAGAAACATCTGCAAATCTCCCGTCTTGCCTCACCTCTGGACATTTCCCATCCTGAAAACACAGACTTCAAGTGTTCGTGTTTTCTTTTTACCTAATTACAGAATTAGGTACAGTGACTTCCCCTTACTCCAGTTCCACAGGCTCTTCACTGGGAGAATCCTGGGAAGCAGTAGTCAAACACCAGGCTGCGTTTCCCGGCTCCCCCGAGCTGCGTGTGCGCCCCGGCCCCAGCGGGAGGGGGAGGAGAGCCGCAAAGAGCGGGCCTCTGCCGCTCTTGCTCTCGTTTTATTTCTCCATCTCCATATAGAGCAAAGCGCCTGTGTGATTCTTCCCGTTAATTTTCTTTCTGCCGCCTCATTAGCCGGGGAGCGCGTGGACTCTAATGACATCAGCATGTCAGGGAAATGTGGCAGCCGCCTCTCCGCAGACAGGAAGGAGGCGGCGGGGATTTCTAAACTGTGTTGGCGTAAAAATAATGAAGGCAGCAAGCTGTCTGGCAAAGCTGAGGGGGCGCAGAGCTGAGGGATCGGGGAGGGCCGGGGAGCCCCAGAGAGGTGGAACCGAGGAGAGACAGGAAATGAATTCCAGAGACAGGCAATAAGACTTTGTCACAGTCTGTGACCCAAGGAGGAGGGGGCCCAGAGGAGGAGGAGATGCTTTTGCTGAGGGAGGGCAGCTCTTCCCGGGGGGCTGGGGGACGTCTGTGTCGCATGCAGTCGCTGGGAACCATTTAACATTTTGCATGGAGAAGTGAGAGGGCCAATGGGAGGGTCCAGGTTAGCCTGAGGAAGGCCTGAAGAAGCCAGAACTGCCGAGGATACCATATAAATACAACCAGACTAGATCTGGAGGGCTCCAGGGTGAACCGCTCGTCTTAATGGTGTGGTTTGCTCCCAACACAGAAGGGGGGTGATTGAAATCAGAGACTGCCATGCCCCAGGAAATGGCATGGTAGTGGCCGCTTGTGTAAGCCAGAAATACTAACACGTCAAGGGCACAGTGTGCGGTGGTGAGGGATGAGGTTTGGCGAGGCTGGGGAGGGAAGACCCACTCCGGCCTGGCTCTCCCTCTGTAGCCTGGTCTCCTGTGCTCACTCTCTCTCTCTCTCCTCTAAACCCCGCTTAAGCCTGACTTTGTGATGGTAATGGGTTGGGAAAAAACAGATTAGGAGTAGGGCAGGGACCAGAGGTGATCACTCTTACAATATTAATAAGATTACCAATTTTAAGAGGGCAGCTGCTCCTGTCTTCGTATTAAAATATCTGTGAAGACACAGACAAGAGGAAGGAAGGAAGAAAGACAGGGAGGGAGGGAGGGAGGGAAAGAAAGCAAACCCACAGCTCCAACAAGATGACCTCATGTCTGAGTCGGGAAGAACCGACGTTCCTCTGCTCACAGCCATAAGTTTTCCGGCAATCAGTTACAAAAATTGAAGTCGGCCAGGCAGTAGAGGATGCCTGTGGAGATGCAGTAAAGTGCAGAGGCAGAAACCGAGGAAGCCGGGGTGCATAGCAACCTGCTAACTCTGCTGGGGAAAGCGTAGGAGGAAGAGGCTTTCTGGCAGAGCGCAGGTCACCAGGTGAATGGACAGACTGGGACAGGGCCTGGGCACCTCCCCATCAGCCTTCTTCCACTGTGCCCTCCGCAGGCTCACCAGTGGACGGAGAACGGGGCCATGGACTTCCCCTGCATGTAGACGGAACTCGTGTCTGCATCTCGCCTTAATCAAACATGAATAAAGAGAAAAATAAATTGATTCATGGGGGGAAACAGAAAATAAAAGTGGGACAGCACCCAGAGAATAGAGAGGAAATCCACACTCTCACCAGAAGAAAGAAAAGATTTTCCGGAAAAAAATCTGAGAAATCGTGTGCCATCCTCTGTGGGGTGCAAGAAGACACAGCCTTTAAGTCTATAAAACACAACAGGTTAAGATGAGAAGTCAAAAGAATGCCATGAAAAGGAGGATGGAGGAGATAAGTTTATACCGAGAAAGGAAGAGCACGGTGGTAGATGAGATGACACGTTAAAGGAAGTAAAGGCAGAACTGATTCATAAAGAAAGAATCAAATCGATAGTGTAAATGAGAGTTTTGTGCTATTTGCCTGTGTGCCCTCAGATCCAGTCCCTGCTGTCCCTGTGTTCTCCTCTGTCTTGAGTGCAGCTAGCCCCTTCAAGCTAACAGTCCCGTATCACCTGGCTTCTGACTGGGTCCACCTAAGGAGACCCCATAGGAGATGGGAGTGCAGAGGGAGAAAGAAGCCAGGGTATTTCTCCTCCTCTTTCTCTGCCTTGAGTAGCTTCTGCAGCAGCACCTGCATCTCCTCTGTGGCTCCGACACCCCAGATGACTCCTCCTCATAGTCACAGCTCCCACTGGGCAGCCCCTGACTTGGTTCCAGCCACCCTCGTATCTCACACAACAAGAAGTGCAGAGGAAATGCTGGCTTCAGGATTGGTTGTTTCTTTGTCTGTCATGTCATCAAGGAACCAGATGCTTTGCAACATCAGTGAGTTAGCTTTGCCTTCAAAATGGCTCTTCTTTTGGTCACAAGGTGGCTTCCAGCAACAACTGGCCCAACCACCTTCCTTGTTCATATCCAGTTGCTTTTCTCTAGAAGCCCTGAGGTAGTCCTTCCTTGTGTTTCATTGGCCCTAGTTGGCTTAAACCTACCCTTCCCTGAATGAGTAAATGGCAAGGGGGATGAAATTACCGTGATTGGATTAAATTAATCATTCGGAGTGTTGGGAAGTCAACCACAATGTCCACTATAAAGGACTAATGGTAAAAGCTCTTTTTAAGTGCAAAAAGAAAAGGCCAAGAAACTTAAAGAGAAAGTGATGGTCATGAAGAACAGATAGCAAAGAGCCAACCCACAGATAAGTGATGTTACTGAAGAAGAGCCTAGAACAAATGGATCAGAAATAATCATCAAAGATATGCTAGAAGAAAACTTAGCTGCACTAATAGTCTTAACTTATAGAAGTCAAATGGATGTTCTCTGCAAATCAATGGTGGGAGACACATTCCTATGTACATTCCAGCAAAAATGTTCTAAAAAGGCATGGAAAAACCTTGCAAGGTATCCCCAAGCAAAAAACAAGTTATTCATAAAGGAATAAAAATCAAGCTGGACTCAGATTTTTCTACTGCAATATTATCATAAGACAATGAAATATCATCTACAGATCTTTAAAGGAAAGGTTTAGACACTAGAATTTTAGACTCAGATAGCTTTCATTTTGATGGCAAGAGAAAGACACTTTCAGATGTCAAGGGCTCATAAGACATGCCTTTCTAATGCATTTTTTAAAAGAAAAAACATACTTTTATTTATTTGATTATTTATCCAACAAACATTTATTGAGCACCAGCCATGTGCCAGCAACATACTAGATGATAGGATACATGAGTGAACAGATCAGGAGAAAAGTATTCCTGTCCTCCTGGAGCTTACAGTCTGATGGGGAAGGCAGACATTAAATAATGAGCAGAATAAACAGGCCAATAACGTGATAAGGACTCTAGAGAGATGAAACAGGGCAGGAGGCAGTTGCAGTTTTAAGTCGGGTACTTAGGGTGGGTGGCTTTTGAGTAAAGACTTGAGAGAGGCGAGGGAATCAGCTATGCAGATGTCCGAGTGAGGAGCAGTCCAGCAGACGAGCGGCCAGTCTGTGGCCCTTAGGCTGGAGTGGACCCCACCTGTGAGTGGAACAAGGGATCAGTGTGGCTGAAGGTGGAGAGAGCTGGTGGGACAGTAGGAGATGAGATCAGAGGTGGGGGGAGGGGTGCAGATGGTGTGGGGTCTTGTAGGACGTTGTAATGACTTGGGCCATGGGAGGGGTTGCAGCAGAGGAGTGGTATGAGCTGACTAACATTTTATAAGGATGCTTCTGGCCCCCATGCTGAGAAAATACATGAGGAGGAAGAGAAGAGAAGTGGAGAGACAAGTTAGGAAGCTGTTGCCATGACCCACGTGAGGGATGATGGTGGTGTGGACGAGGGAGATGGTCTGATTCTGGATATGTTTTGAAGGTAAAGCCAACAGGATTTCTTGACAGATTGGATATGGGATGTGAGAGAAAGAGAGGAGTCAAAGATGACTCCAAGGCTTTTAGCCTAAGAGACTGGAAGGATGGGTTTGCCATCAGCTGAGATGGGGATGATTATGGGTAGAGCATGTTTGGAGTCTGGGGGAGATTCAGGAGTTCAGTTTTTGATGTTAAGTGTGAGATACAGCCAAGTGCAGATATCAAGGAAGCAGCTGGCTATTCAAGCCCAGAGTTTGAGAGCGAGAGATTTGACTGACCTAGAGATATACTTTTGAGGGTCAGTGGCATATGGCTGGTATTTAAAGCCAGGAAACTGCATGAGATCACCAGGGAGGGAGAGTAAATGGAGAAGAGGAATGAGGACTGAATGCGTTCCAACATGGAGAAGACGGAGAGATGAGAGAGCAGCTGAGGAGCTCTGAGCAGGAGCAACCAATGAGGGAGGTGAAGAAATAAGAGGGTGGAAGCCAAGTGAAGAACATGTCAAATTGGAGGACATGACTAACTGTGTCAGACGGGCTGATACATCATGAGGGGAGGCAGAGCACTGACCACCACACATAGCCAGATCGTTGTGCCTCTTGGCAAGGGCAGTTTGGGTGGAGTGGTGGGGGCTAACACCAAACGGGGTGGAAGTACTCCACTTGACAAAGATGTGATGTGAAAGACTATCTCAGGAATGGGAAACTCAGTCTGCAGATTCTCTCAACTCTGCCTCCTAAATATCTCCCAAATCTTTCTCCTCTTTCCTTCCTGACTGCCACCAGCTGAGTGTAGGCCACCACCATCTCTCCCCTAGATTACAGAAACATCCTCTTAGCTGGGCTCTCTGCCTCCAATATGGCCCCTCTACACTCTTCACAACATTGCAACCATTGTGATATTTCTAAAACTGAAACCTGATCCTGTCACTCCTCCACTAATAACTCCCCGTGCCCTCAAGATAAAGTCCAGCCTCCTTATCATGGCTTCGCCAGTCTATTCTTGCTACTTCCCATGTCAAACTCCATGCCCCAGCCAACATTTTTGGTTCCTTTTCACCTCCCAAGTTTGGTAGATGTTTTCTCCACCCAAAACACTCTTGTCCTCAGAATACTCCAAACCTTGTATAACTCCTACTCCATAGTCAGGTCTTAGCTGGAAGGTCACTTCCTCCAGAAATCTTTCCCTGACAAACTCACCACCCCATTGCAAATCCAGGTCTGAGTTAGGTGCCATTTCTGGCACCTTGTGATTCCCCCACCATAGTACCGTGCCACCTGTATATTATTATTATTATTTGGGACTGTATTATTTGAGACTGTAAAATTCTGTGAAGGCAGGGCTTGCCATTGTATCACACAGACTCAACACGATCCCTGGCTTCTAGGAGGAGCTTGATAAATATCTGTGGAATGAATGGCTTAAAGGACAGAGGGTGAGCATATGACCCGGTTAAAATAGAGACACGTAACTGTAAGGCAGGTTATAAAACTAACTGCAAATACCAAAAATTATTTCTAAAGGAGATATATAACATAAAATATAATCTCATAATAATCATAATCTGGAACCAAAACTCCAGATGTTTTTAAGAAGGAAGAATTATTGGTTATGAGAGATGTGAGAAAAGGGATAATGGCACATCTAGAACACAAAAGCTACTATTTAGATATTTAGAGAAATGTAGGTCAATATTTTTTATTTTGAAGGTAACCACTAGTCAAATTTTAAATGATACATACTTCCAAAATATAAAAGATCTATACAAAGAAAATGCAAACCTGTATAACAGAAATCAGACAACAAAGGAAACAAGAAGCATAAAAAATCCTAGAGAATAAAATGATATAGAAATAAGACCAAATAGATTGTTTATAACAATAAATATAAATTTCTTAAACTACTCTATTACTGATACAGACTCTCAAACACTTTAAAACAAAGTGAAACAAAAGGTTAAAATTAAAGAGTGGGCAGAGGTAATTCTAGCAAAAACAAACTAAAAATAAAATGATGTGTTGACATCAACACACAACATAGGCGAATTCCAGGGAAATGCACAAAATGAGAAGAGAAGATTTATTTGACATTGATAGAGATACAGTCCATAGGGAAGGGATAACCATTATGAACCTTATGTGCCAACTAAGATTATGTTAAAATGGAGAAACTTACTGAAAAGTAATCATTCTAGGTGATTTTTAATTTATTTCTCAGTCTTTCACGAATCAAGTGGGCCAAAAAAAAAATGTATTGAAGCTTCAAATCATAAATATGACAAGCATATGTTGAACTTTGAACGTTGCAAACAGAATACAACTTCTGGTGCTCCAAAAGAAACTTTAAGGCTTTACTGCAACACACTATAAAATTAGTAGTAAAAAGTTCATTTTTAGAAATAGCATTTTGAAAATTGCATAGCACACTCCTAAATAACTACTACACCAATAGTTATTTAATTGCAGACTATTTTAGAAAGAAAGACAGTGAGAACACTGTGCCTCAAAACTTATGGCTATGACCATACCTCTGTTCAATGAAAATCCATACCATTTTAAAAGTTGCTTTTATTATGACTCAAGGGAAAAAATGTTACTAAATTAACTGAGCAGTCAATCCAAGGAGTTGGAAAGAGAAACAAAGATTAATAATCCCAGAGAAAAGGATCAATAATCCCAGAGAAAGGGATTAATAATGATAAAGGCAAAAATTATTGGATTAGAATATTTTTAAAGAGAACTGATCAACAAAATCCAGTAACTGATTCCTTGAAAAAAATAATTAAAATATACAAAAATAATTAAAATAGACAAAATTCCCACAAGACTAAACATGAAAAAACATTGGAAATACAATTACGGTGAATTTCAAATGAGAAGGGGTGCTTATTCCTAGATACAGTGGCGATATTTCCTGTCCAGATTTACTCTCCACCCACATGGACACCTCTACAAGGCAACTGGCCCTCTGTCTTCCTGGGTTTTGCCAGTGCAGTCTCCCAGGAGCAGGGGGAGGAAGGAGAGTGAGGTCAGAGGATGTATTCACTTGCTTCCTCTGCTTCAAGCTGGCTGTGTGTCCCCCACCAAGGATCACTGCTCCTGGTAAGACAGCCCACCCGACTCGCCACCCTGCAGGCGCAGAGGTGGAAATAGCTCTGCTACCAGCCTCACTGTCCCCTGTAGTTCCCCTGCACTCACACCTGGCTAAATAGCCCCTGTATCAATAAACCCCCCTGGAATAATCCTGTATGTAACGTGACATTGACACTGATGGAGGATACAGTCCTGTATCAATAAACCCTCTTGGAATAATCCTATATGGAACGTGCATCTGTTTCCTCTTGGAGTCCTGACTGATACATATGCAGTGCTAAATTTCTTTAAAATGAAGACTGTTTTGCAGGAAAACATAGACTAACAAAATTGATTCAAAATGAAATCAAAACCAAATGTACCAGAAGCAGAGAGGGGTCAAGCGAATACATCCTCTGGCCTCACTCTCCTTCCCTCTCCCTGCTGCTGGGAGACTGCATTGGTGAAACCTGGGAAGAAATTGAAAATATCAAGTTATTATCTGCAACTAAAGGCCAGACTTAGACAATATCAAATGCAACATCTATCATGTCTTCTTAATTCCAATAATTATCTCCTTTTTAAAATCTTCCAGAGTATTAAAAAGATAGAAATTTTCTCCAATAGTTTTACTAAATTAACATAAAGGGATATTAAAACCTGACAATAATAGCTCAAAAAACTAAAACTATAAACCAAATTTAGTTATTAAAAGAGATGCAAAAATCTTAGCAAATTGAGTCTGCCATTATATTCAGAAGAATAGCCAAATAGAGTCTGTTTTATGAAGGCAAAAATGGGTCAATATTGGAAAATCTTTTTGTATCAACTTGGTTAGAAAAAGCCAAAATTAAGTTAAATCCTAAAATTTGTAGTAACCTAGGAATAGAAAGATATTTCCTTAACTTAGAATAGAGTATCTATGTGAAACTAATATCCAAGATTATATTTATGGTGAAACATTAGAGACAGTCCTATTAAAATTAGGAATAAGATGATGATGCCTGCCATCAATATTGTTATTTAACATTGAATTTTAAAGCTCTAGCCAATGTAATAAGACAAGAAAAATAAATAAGAAATGTTAATATTGAGGATGAGAAAAAATCATTATTTGCAAAAATGACTGTCTACCTGAACAATAACTTTAATAAATAAAATGTACTTACAAATCAATGGAAAAAAAGTGAACACACTATAGGAAAAATGAGCAAATGACATAATTTAGTAATTCACAAAAGAAGACAAATGGTCAACCAAAAGTAAATACTGCATATCAAATTTAAATAATTAATGAGATGGTTTACCTTAGGGAGAAAGAGACACTTTTATACCCAAGTCTCCAAAAAGTGTACCAATTTACACACTTACAATTTGGTGGTATGTTTTAAAAGTTAAAATGTACGTACTCTTTGACCCTGCAATTGTACTTCCAGGAATTCATTGTAAGTATCTAAATAAGAATGGTTGGGGGCAGAAGGAGATAGAATTATGTTCAAGGATGCTCCTTGTTTATAATATCAAAAATATTGAGGCAACTTGCAATAGTTAATTCATTGAATACATTGTGATACATTCATAAAAATATATGGCCACTAAAAATGGTGTTAAAATGCTCATTTATAATATTTGAATTGTTCACAATCTTTTTTGAGGGAACAAAAATCAAGTTTCAAAATAATATGCAAAGCATTAGCCCTTTTTGTTATATATATTAATTTTTATCTAAATGCATAAAACAGTGTACACAAAATGTTAATAGTAGTTATCTCTGAACAAAGAAATATTAATTTTATTTTGCTTTTCTGTATTTTAAAGGGGTGTGACATATGAAAGAAGCTAGGCGAGTTGTAAAAGGAGCAATCAACTGAGTGATTTAAACACTTTTTTCTATGTGACTCTGTGTTCAGGGAGCCTCAGTGAGCATGGTCAGGCTGGGCTTGCTTTGGCTCTGACCATTGTCTGCCATAGATATTTGGTGCCTGATCTTAGAAAAATTAATTGACCTCAGTTTTCTCAACCAAGAAATAAGAAGAACAATTTTACAACACTTGGTAAATCTTAAACCTCAAGAGCAGAGAACTATGATGTTGCCCTGTCCCTCCCCAAAATCAAATCTGAATTTGATCAACTTCTAAGTCCAACTGCTAATTTACAGAAAGCAGAGAAAGAGCAGCATGTTCAAAAACCCCACAGGGATACAGTCAGCAAAATCCCAACAGTGGGAAACTCTATAGGACAAATAACCCCGTTTCTTCAACAAGTAAATCACATGAAACACAAAAGAGAGATCTAAAAATACATATCAACCAATCTCATTGTGTTGGTCTTATTTGGATTTTTATTAAATTATTTTTTCTAACATAATGGCATTTAAGAGAAATTTGTGAATTTAAACACTGATTATATATTAGATGATGCTAAGAAACTATTTTTAATTTCTCAGCTGTTATAATGATACTGTGTTTATGTTTCTTCTAGAGGGTCCTTTAATATTAAATGATAGGATACATTGAATTTGCTTTAAAATAATAGGAGGAGGAGGGGATCAGGGTGTGGATGGGGCAGGATTGACCATGGGTTGATGGTGGGTACATGGGGACTTATCATACCATTTGGTCTACTTTTGTATACATTCAAATTTCTCCATAACAAAAAGCTTATTTTTAAAAAGTGAATTGTGGGCCAGCCCCAGTGGCTTAGTGGTTAAATTCAGCACACCACTTCAGCAGCCCAGGTTTGGTTCCTGGGCATGGACCTATACCACTCATCTGTCAGTGGCTATGCTGTGACAGCAGCTCACATACAAAATAGAGGAAGATTGGCACAGATGTTAGCTCAGGGAAAATCTTCCTCAGCAAAAAAACAGTGACTTGTTCCCATCTTTATGATGAAGCTGATGGACTTGAATTATAAATTGGCAAATAAGAAAATAGGAATCCTTCGCCAGTGGGGACTATGAAAATAAAATGAAAAGGCAAAGTCGAGAGGAAATTCAACAGCCAAGCAATTCTTCTCCCCCAATTTCCCGACATATTAGAAAATTGAGGTAAGAGATTGGGAACACCAGCCTTGGGCCACACTTCTTCCCAGCAGAACTGCATTCCCTTTCTCTGAGCAGCTCTCCAGAAGTCAAGAGTGCCTGCCGAGCCAGCAGCACATTCCTCCTGGGAACTTGAACCCGTAGCACTTTGCCCAGACTTTCCATAGTGATAAGGTGGCCCCTTGCAGAGCGCTGCCTTGTGCTCATCTGTGAACCCCTGTGGCCCTCCAACAACCCTGTTGTACCGTTACTGTGATTGCTCTTGTTCCCTGTGACTGAGGCACGAGGAGGTCGCACAGCCAGCAAATGGCAGAAGTGGGTGAATCCAGATACACCCCCCATCTCCTTACCCTTTCCCCACATGGACCCCAACCCAGTCAGCCTGAACCTCGTCTCCCCATCTCCCACCAGGTGCTGAAGACCTGTGCACCAGCCCCCGCCGTCATCGAGGTGCTCTTCAACTCCTACCCTCAGCTCCGCGTGTCGGAGTCCTGGAAGGAGGTGATTCCCGAAGAAGTGTTTCAGGTAAGGAAGCTGCCCTTCCTTCCCCCTTGAGTACAAAATCCTAGTCTGTTTCTGCTTACCCGTGGGTGGAGTTCTGCACTAATATCCAAGTTAGTATAAACCATCTGAAGAAGGAAAGAGAAAGGGAAATTGGGGGCATATTGGAGTATTTCTAATTTTCTCCTGGAGGCTCAGTAATCACGCAGCCGAGAGCCTGTTATTAGAGTTGACCCCCACTGGCTTGAGGAATGTCAGGGCTCCGGTAACCAATGTCCAGAGAAGGGTGGGCAGTAGAGGTTCTGGCTCCTGTGTGTCCGTCATCTGCTTACGGCTTAAGACATGACCAGGCAGCTGTGGGCACTACAGCTGTGCACAACACAGTCCACAGGTGGCTGTCGACTGAGAAAGAGAACATTTTTTTCCTGGAAGATTTCCCCTCATGTTTCACTGACTTGAGTCCCATGCACATTACTGAACAGCAGATGTGCTGAGCAGAGGAGCTAGGGCAGAGCAGAATTCAAGGAGATTACCTATATTATCTGAAATCACCCAAAATGGAGTTCTCTCAGACTCGGCAAGAACTGCCCCTTAGAAAAGTACACAGACCCTCCTGGTGGAGGATGCTTCATCCAAACGGTGCTTCCCCCTGTAATGGGGTTATATCTGGCATCAGGTAGCGTGGAAAGGTTTGACTGTGCAATAGGAGGTCTTCTGCTAGGACAGAAATGTCTGTTGGTTCCATGTGCACAGGT
This sequence comes from Diceros bicornis minor, assembly GCF_020826845.1. Classification (NCBI taxonomy): domain Eukaryota; kingdom Metazoa; phylum Chordata; class Mammalia; order Perissodactyla; family Rhinocerotidae; genus Diceros; species Diceros bicornis. The sequence continues at coordinate 23,842,140 of NC_080776.1, read as the reverse complement.
TGATGTTCCACCCACCTTCCTTTCAGATGCACCAGCCTTTCTACAAGTCTTTCTTTGCCTTGGCCCACACCCCACGCTGTCTGCAGCATCTCTGCCGCTGTGCCATACGGAAATTATTTGGCAAAAAGTGCTTTTACCTCATACCCCTGCTACCATTGCCGAAGTCCCTGCAAAATTATCTCCTTTTGGAGCCGGAGGGTGTTTTGCACTGAAAACCACAGCATTTGGACCAAGGCTCATGTCCTCGTCTTTTCCTTCCCCGGCGGCTGTATGGTGAGGAGAGCGCCCTGCATGGGCCCCCCGGCTCCCCCGGGCGGACACACAGACCTCACCTAGCTTTGCGTTCACCTCAGGATGGAACTGGTAATAAAAGCCCTTTCTGCCTCTCAGGGTTGCTCGTGAGGATCAAAATTGTGACTATCATAGTACTTGTATCAGAAAGTACCTTTTACCGAAAGTTGAACTAAAAAGTATACATATTTTTTCAAGGTGTGTCTCTTGCCCCCAATGGGTTAGCAACGTGCATGCTGCCCCCCAGCCTCAGACCCTCTGCCTTATGGGAAACGTCCCACCCCTCCTGGAGCCCAGCCGCCTGGAAAGACTGTCCCCAGCACATGACGGACGTACACACTGAGAGAGGACACCTGCTTCCATGACAAGAGCACCTCCCCAGGAGCCCACTGGTCTTCCCAGCATGTGACCATCCAAAGCTCCCTAGAGGACAGTGGAGTGGTGGGGAGACGCACATTCTGATCCTTGTGAGTCTTCTGTCTGACCCCCTCACCAAGCCCAACTGATCCAGCTCTGGGGAATAGTCCGGAAGCCAGATGCCGGGAGAAGACACAGGTTGATACAGGTTGTATCGGCTCGGCTGAGCATCCATAACAGGAGAGATGTTCTAAAGGTCTAGGACTGTATTAACCACGTCTTCTATTTTCTCTATTCTGCTGCTTTGACATCTGGGGCCTTGCTGACTGACCCTGGAGGGGCTGCCCCCCCCCCCCAGAATGAGCCAATTCTTAGAGACAGTAAACAACTCGCCCCCAAGTGTGCTTTTCAAATGCAAACCAACCAACCCAGAACTCATACCCAACCACCTCCTTCATTGGACTCTCACACTCCAGGCCACAGTCCACCCCTGGGCCACGTTCCAGACAAGTGGGGACAGCCCCTCGGCCGCAGAGCCCCCTGAAATTATTCAGACTAGCCAATCCTAAACCTGTCTGTCCTGCCTCACCCGTTCCTTCCGTGGAAACCACGATAAAGGCTCTTGCCCACATCCCCTCCCCCACCTTCTGACCAACCCTGGTGCTTCCCCATGTGGCTTCCTGTGGCGTGGCATGCCCCTTCTCTTGGGAATGGTGAGTAATAAACTACCTTTTCAATGGCAGTCGTCTCCTGATCTGTTGGCCTTACTAGACTTCAAATTTTCTATTAAACACCAGATTTTAAAACAAGGATTCTTTATGGTCATCTTCTGAGGATGCGCAGTGGCTCCGTTTGTTCCAGTTTGAGCCAGTGCAAGGTGCTGCTGGGAGGAACCTCAGGGCGGGGTGGGGTGGGCAGGCATGCCCTCCTATGGTTGCAGTCTGGAAGGGGGGTTCACACCCAGCAGGTAACAGCAGTATGAGGTGGGATGTTGTGTGAACCATGAGTGAGGCCCACTGTGGGAGTGAGAGGGGGCCAGGAAGGGCCCACCCATTGAGGGTGGGCGTATGAAGAGGGTAGCCAGGCTGAGCTTGGTGGATGGTCAGATTTCAGCATCAACCCCCAGCACCTTCAGCTGACCTCCCCACATCCCACCCTTTGAGACAGACAACTCACCTGACCTAGAAAGGCTATGTAAACACGGCTTCAGGACCCCTCAGAGCCCCACTCCAGGCCGATGGCTCTGCCCAAGCCCCTTCTAAACATTCAGGAGCCACCACTGTATTGAAAGAACTTGACTGAGGGCGGGAAAATACACCACACATGGAGGAACAGTGACTTGTCCTCCTGGAGGGGAGGGTCCCCGTGCTTTGACAACCGGAAGGAGGCAGGGCTGGAGGGGCTAGGGGGCAGATCAGGAGGGCCTTGGCTTCCAGACCCAGGATGCTGAACTTCTTTGGACAGGCTGTGAGGATCCTCGGAGCAGATGTGGTCACGGGGGACTCTAGGGAGGTTCCTTTGTCCTGGAAAGGGACGCAACACACTGGAGGGCGGGAAGGAGACCTTGGTGACACCCTAGAGCTGGGGCTTCAGATCCAGGCTCCTCCATTGAGCAAGAACCGTTACTTAACTGAAATCAGCTGAGATTTGCTCATCAGGAGCGTGAGAGCATCCGCCCCTCTCTCACTGGGTTAGGATTGAGTGAGATCACTGATGTAAGGCAGGGCTTCTCCACCTCTAAAGGGATCTTGTTGAAATGCAGATTCCGACACTGGAGTCTGGGGCGGGGCCCGGATTCTGCGAGTCTGCGAACTTGAATGTTACTAACGAGCTTGGGTGACTGGGGTGATGCCCCTGCTCCTGGTCACCGACCCCACGGAGCACAGACTGCAAAGCCCCAGGCCCAGAGCCACCCAGAGAAGGAACCCAATAAATGGTTCCTTCTAGTATTATGATTGTTTTATTATTATTATAAGAAAATAGTCTAATATTAGGATAAAGACTGTAAAAAATGGAAAAGCAAAGCGATGTTATTAATGAGGAAAAATAAGAAAGGTAAGAATGGTAAGAAGTACAGCCACAGCAGCCACCAAGAAGGCCTGTCCTCCCTGGATTTCGCAAATTAGAATCAGAGCAAACATGCCTGCCTGACAGCGTGTCCTTCAGCCGTCCTTTCCGTCCCACCCACCGTAGACGACAGTTTGGTTGTATTTCCAAAATGCATTAAATTTTAAGTATGTTTTGGAGTCCTGGAACAAAGTAGAACTCTCTTAAAACGTACTGACTTTATATTCTAAAAATCTGATAAATAAAGACCAATGATTAGGTATCTCAAAACATATTTTTCCCCTGTTAAATTACAGCTTAAACACAACATGATTCTCACATTGAGCCCCAGCGTCTCCCCATAGCTGCCTGAAATTCCACCATGGTGGAGGAATTCTTTCTGTATTATTCATTATTTCTACTCCCAAGAATTTTCTTTTATAATTCAGATGCTCCCAGGAAGAGCTAATCCATAAAGTCCCTTAGGTTTAAAGGGTTGACTCGCCAATTCGCTCATGGATTCATCCCTTTACCCAACCCTGACTGAGCCTGCTGGGGGCAGGTGGAGCCCAGTGCGTGGGGCTGAGGACCCGGCATCAACAAGACAGGCTCCTTGTGGCGCTCACAGACAAGCAAGGAAGCCAACTTGGCAGAGGGCTGATCAGGGAGGCGTGGGGAGGAAGGGCTCCTTCTTGGCCACTGTCTCTCTGAGTCATCTCTTCCTGGAATGAGGGTTGCCTATTCCCAGGACAGGTGGCAGTCTGGGCACCTAGCAGCCTCCCTCCCCATCACTCTCATCACTGTGTCCTACAGGCCATCCTGTGACTCCAATGATGGGTACCCTCCCACCCCACCCCACCAGCCAGTACCGTATGACGTGTGTCTGGTACCTCCAGTCCAGCACCCTTGGCCAACGGGGATCCACATGCAACAGGAACATAGCAATGAACCGAACGGCCTAAGATGTCAGAGGTCCTTCTCCCTGCCCCCAGCTCATCAGGGACGTGACAGCACAGCTGCAAGAGAATAAGTCGGTGATAAACTGACATTAGTAATTAGTTCTGAGTCACCTGGGTTCAGTGGCTGTCCAGATGCGCTAAATACTGTTCCTGAATTATGGCTGTGACTGTAATGGGACAAAAATGGCTAGTGTGGTTGTTTGGGCCTATCTTAATCATCAAAAGGCATGGAATTCATTCATAGTTTTGCAGAATTTAATTACTGCTGGCAATTTGCTTTGTTAAGCAAAAAAGAAAATAATTGTCAAAAATTTGTTGTTTCAGTGTGCCTACCTATGCTCTATGCTACATTTGTTAGGAAGCTCTAAGATTAAGGGGACTTACACAATTCCACATAGATAAGAGGAAGGGGAGCAGAAGAACGGGGAGGCGGGGGAGAGGGGGAGAACGAGACTGAAGATGGAAGTGAGGAAGAGAGAGAAGGAAGTTAGTTGACATAAACATATAAAAAGACATTCTACCTTGAGGCTAGAATTATCCTGGCTAACTTCTTTTCCAGTAAACAAAATATGCCCTGGTAATTTTTTTATTAAAGGGTCTAAAATGTTTTCCATTCTTATATGGTTCACATTGGGCATCTTTACTTTTCTCTTTGAGTATATTACATAAACTCAATTCCATAAGACCTAAATTGTTTTCTTAAATTTCAAATTTAGTTTTTCATGAGAAGCATTCACATGTTTCCAAATTCAGAAGGTAACAAAGGAGTAAATGCTGTTTCTACTAAAAAAAAGATGGCAGAGGAATATTTTCCCTCCAACTTCATTGAGTATCTTTGTCCCTACTTATCATCTGACCACAGAGAATTCAGAAATACACAAGTGTGTTTCTCCACCAACAATGGTCCTGAGGAGGTTCGCCTCTTTGCATCCTGTGAACGTGGACAGGATGAAATGTCCACAGCACAGTGGGACAGCCAGACACAATCCACAGTCCACAGGTGATCAGCACCCCGACATGGCACCATGTGATCTTTTATGTTTACAATTCTGAACACAGCATTGGGCCTACATATCTAGTGTATTGTGTCAGTTTAATTTTAAGTTCCATGATAATCATCAAGTCAACATGTTTTGAAGAAAATCAAACAACTGACTCTTTAAGAAGCATTTGCTAATCGCAGAAACTGGATATAATCGTCACATTTCCCATCTCTGAAACAACCCTTTAGACACACGTTGATGCGCCAGGCCATTGAACTTTTGCAAAGAACACGTAACCCTCTACAAAAATGGTATAAAATAGAGGCTTGGAGAATGAGCTGGTCTGCTCCAGTGACCAGTCCTGATGTGGGGCATCCGAGAGGATGCTTAATCACTGTAATTGTAGATGTCACTAGCTTGCCAAGTGCTTTTCATGTCGTAAGGGCTGCCCAAGGACCAAGTGACAAACCAGGAATATTGCATATTTTATTCCATTATTTCAAGAATAAATTATTCCTTAGTCAAATTTTCTATGTGCGCTTGGGATATTCAGAAGCTGGGAAGTTTCTGCATCTTATTTTGGTATTTAAATATACTTTGAGAGCAGCAAAACACTTTTCAAACTCCAGGACTTGTCTTGAAATTTTCGACTTCTTTCTATTTTAAAACCAAAATTAATTTCCTTAAATTGCTAAAATAAGCCTGAGGTCAATTTCTAGAGCCCAGCGAGAGGATGGCAGCATTGAAATTCATTTTCCCAGAGTCCTGCAGATGGCGCCATAACCAAACCGTCTTACCCTGCCCACGAACCTGCTCTTCCAGAATTAAAGAGAGGAATACAAGATTTTAGCTCCCATGATAAAGGGGACGAGAGTATAGAAAAACTGTAGAATCGTGACATATCATATAGAATTGTGCTGCTATAATAAAAAATTCAGTAATTAAAATATTGATTATGGTATTGCCTACTTCCTTTGTATTAAATATGCGCGTTTTATAGGCAGTGTTTATAAATAAATATAATTTTAAATTGACTCTTTTATAATGCCATAATGACAGCCCAATCCTCATTTGTGTGTTAAACGTGTTCTTTAACAAAATTATACATTCACCACTGCATTGTAACTAGCCAGCTTTCCAGCCTTCATCTAATCTTCCAGAATGGTATTTCTGCAGCCTTAACACTCTGCTTAATCACTCCAATAAAAAGAGTAGATTTCTTTGTAATGCAATTTGTAAGCAATAAACACGATTGAGAATGCAGTATTTGCTGTCGACTATGTTTTATGCAGGGTTTTAATTCGGTGTGTAATTATTCATTTGGTAGGCACTTTTTGCATTCACATTTCTTTTCCCTGCTCTGAAGAAAGTTGGTAAGTTTGGAGAATATGGGGGAAACCGGGTATCTGTGTACTTTCTACAAGCCGGACTTTGATGCAGATGTTATAGAAAACGAACATTTTTTTATCTGCTAAAGACAGTAGGTCACATTAACTCGTAATACAGACACATAAAAATGTGATTATGGGTTCTAAACAGAACGCAGTAGGCTCCTAGTTAACACAATGAGATTTCTAGGAAGTGATGCATAAATTCTTCAAAAATGACACATTTCTCACGTTTCATTCCAATTAAATTACTGAGGCAGCTAACAGCGATGCGCACAAAGTACGGGGGTAAAATGAGGGTTTTCTTCTTGTAACTGTGAAAGTATCTTTTTATGAGAAGCAGTTAATATTGAGCTATTATTTTTCAACTGTGCTGGAAGGGATGTCTTGAGCCTTTCTTGCCGATCTCTCCGCAGAAGAATCTGCTCCTTTGTTTCTTGGGTTTGTTAAGAGGAAGAGAGAATTGCTCCGCTGGGTCCCGCCCCCACCCAGGTCTCGGCAGGGAAAGGGGCCAGCCTGGAAAGGGGTCCCAGGTGTCAGTCCCCAAGGTCGGGCCCAATCGCTACCCAGAGGCCTGCGGCTGCAGGACTCCAGAGCGCCGGGCGGGGGCGGGGGGGATGTGGAGCCGGCACCCACCCGCGATCCGCGAACACGAGGGGTCTCCGGATCCCGAGCGCCCCGCTGCCGCGCAGGGGTTCGCGGCCCAGCACCAGGTTCTCGGTGGGGGGGAGACGGCTTGCTCAGGGCAGCCGGCGGATCCCCTGGCCCTGCAGGCCTTGGGGCCGCGGGGGGTCCAGCCCCACCCTCTCAGCCCGGCTCTCGGGGCAGTGGGGTTCAGGGCTACTCCCCAGCGAAGGAGGCAAAAGGCGCAAGGGACCGCCGGGGGCGGCGGCAGGGGAGTCTGGAGCGGGCGTCGGAAGACAAAAGGATGTGAAGCTTTAAATTCAAAAAGATGTTTTTGAAAGCCTCGTCCTGGGGTTTGAAAGGCGCACCGAGGACAGCGGCAGAGCGATCCCAATCAGAAATGCGATTTGAAGCCCTAATGAACTTGATTGCGTGAACATTTATAATCCCCCATGGCCCTAAATGAAATCAGATATAATCAGAAGATACAGGGAAGGGAGTGTTTACAGCCGACGCCGGGCGGCTGCGGGACGGGGAGATGCGGCCCCGGTATTGATGTCGAAAATGATGGATAACGCGGGAATGGCAAATATACTATTTGTCTAATGGCTCGGCAATTAAATTCCCCTGTAAATGACCCATGCCTCATTTCATCCTAATCTATGGAATTTTGATTGAATTCGTCAGCTCTAATTGAAAAATACTGCACTTTAATGTCTGCATTGCAGTTTCAGGACGAGAGTGGTTTTAATGAGACGGTGCCCCCCTGACCCGGGAATATTTGAGACTTTTATTCGGAATTTAAAGCCAGAAGATTGCTCAACTGAGCGCTGCGTTTCCTCTCCTGTATCCAGGTCCATCTATCTCCAGACGCGATTTAATAAACGCACTTGGGGATAAATGCGCCCCCGACCTTCGCGCCCATGTGGCACCAAAGCGACGCCCCCTCCTCGGGATAAGAGCAGGCGCGGGCTCAGGACCGTGCAGCGGCGGGCGGCGCCGAGGGGGGCGCTCAGAGGAGAGGTCTGCCCCCACCCCAGGGCCCAGGTGCCCCGGCCCCCCTGCCTCTCGGGCCCCCGGGCCCCAGCACGGGCAACGGCCTCGGCCTTCCGGCACCAAACCCAGGCGTCCGCCCCGGAGGAGGAGGCCCAGCTGTCTGCGACCCGTGCACCCGGAAATGGGGCCCGACCCCGACTCGCTTTATGCAAATGGCGAGGCGAAGCCATCCCTGAGAAATTAGCTACTTGCTGAAGCATATTTACTAGATTGAAATGAGTTAAAGAGAAACACTTTAAGTCGTGCAAACGAGATAATTGGGCCACATTAAAACTGGAGATGCTTTCTCCTTTTCTAAAAAAAAAAAAAAAAAGCCTATTGGGGCGGGCGGTAAACGCGTGCCTCCCCCCTTACCCGAAACGAGGAAATGAGGCCCCGGCTGCTCAGAGACGGGAAGGCCGGGAGCGCGCGGGACCCTCCCCGCGGGGACCTTGGCGCGGCGCGGCTCGGGCAGGAGTCGGGGCAGCCGCGCTCTCCCGCTCCGAGGGGCCGATCCCGACCGCAGCCCGGAGGGGGCGCCCTGGAGCTAGAGTCCTGCGGCGCGAACCGAGCGGAGGGGAGCGGAGGGGCGCGGTCAGCCTTCGGTCCATCTGGCGCAACTCGCGTCTCGCCCCTCGCGTCCTGCCCCCCAGCCTCGTCCACCCGCCGCGCCGCGCGGTTTTCAAAATTCCGACAGTGGAGTCAGAATGGAGGCCCTGGGGAGACCGAGTTTGGCGGGAAGCAAGAGGCCAAAGTGCACGGGTTGCCTACCCCCTCCCCCAAAAAGGAATGTATTTGAGCTTTGTTTAGCACACAATTTATTTAAAATAAAATACTAATCTAAAATGACATAGAAGTCATCTCCCTGGAAACGCAGTGCCTTGCGCCCTTCTAATGCTGAACTCGATGATGAGAGCCGCCACAGAGGAACGCTCCCTGGGCCCGGGACCGCCTCTGCGCCTCAGTCTCCATTTGCGCAAAGGGGCTGGCGCTGTGCCGACCAGGGGCGGCGCTTTGGGACCTCTCTCTTCCGGCGGAGGCGTCGTGTTAAACACTGTACTGCATCCTGATCCATCGGTGGCCTGCGGTTTGTTTTTAAATGCTGGAGTCTGGCGATCAGAGGCTGCCCTCAAATTGACCTTCTCACTCTGAGAGACCCCTGGCTGCCCCGCGTCCACCTAGCACTCTGCGACGCCTCGGGGCTGGCGGGCGCGCTTGCAAGTCAGTTACCCTCCCGAGCATCCGCTCTGGGCCAGGCGCCCTGCCAAGGCGTGCTGCGTGATCTTGTTAAGGCCCCGCGACAACCCGTGACGTTAGCGCTACATTAACGATCCGCCTTTGAGGGACGCAGTCAGGCCGCTGGTGGCAGAGAGCTGGGATCCCCGCCCATTACGCAGATGGAACAGCAGAGGCCAGGGTGAGCTCAGCGGTCCTCTCAGGTTGTCAGACGGGCCCAGATGTCAGACGGTTTCTTATCCATCCGCTTCCAGGCCCTGCTCAGGGTGAGCCAGAGAGCCAGGAGAACCTCGCATAGATTTTAAAGAGAGCCGAGGTGGGTTTTCTCTTACCACGTCCAAAATTGGATCATATTTCTTAACACCTTATGCAATCACAGAGGTCTGACTTTTTCCCCCTCGTTTGTGACAAGGGCTTCTCTTGTGGCCTAGACGTTTATAATGAAAAGAAATTGGGAATCTTTTTCTTGTGCAATTGTAGGCATGAAAAAGATAGACGTCTCGGCCCTTCTAATCCTCAGAGAAGGGGAGCCCCGCATGGGTCTGCCTCCTGGAACCGTGAAGCCCAAACAGGCCGTAAAGCAGATGCCATTACCCCCGTGGCCCATAGGGGGCGCTCTGCACACCCACGGTGCTCTTCAGGCTGTTAATACTTCTGAAACTGCGAAGCCTTCAATAAAACTGTTTCCTGCCGTTCCCTCATTAATTTATTAAAATATATAATACATATTTGAGTTCTGTTTACAAATATGAAATAACCTTGTTAGATTGTTAAAATAAAAACGTGCCATGTAAAACTGTGCTTGCATAATAAATTGTTCAGTTCATTACCTTTTAAAAGTACAAATTTCCAAATAACTTGCAATATCCTGAATGAACTGAATTTGAAGGTTTTTGGGGTTAGAATGAAATTGAACTTTAAGAAGTCTCTCATAAGTTTTCTGGTTTTGTTTTGTCTGCAATTTAAGTGGATCTGAGAGAAACTTGAGAACAGGGGGAAATGATAATAACCAAGAGATAAGCTAGGAATGTCACAGCAACAAACAGATTCTAAACTATTCATCTTCTCAAAAAATGAATAAATAAATAAAAGGAGGGGATGTGGAGAGGAAAGGAGGGGAGGGGGAAGTCCCTGAACTCAGTGACTGCATCAGATTGGTCACGTGGTGTCCCATCCCCCTCATTTTCTGAGCCATCATGATCAATTTCTGCTCCTTCTGAAGCTTCACGTTCATTATTGTTCACAGACTTCAGGGAAGGAAGGTTTGTCCGGGTGGAGACAACAGGATTGCTTCAGGCGTTGGTTCATTTCCCAGCAGAGACTAGTTTTTCTCATGTGCTCAGGAGGAGAGCTGGGGGCCGACCTCCTGGAAGAAGCCCATGTACCAGCCCTCGCCTCCGCCCTGCTATAGGCTCCGTCACCATCCTCGATGGCTGCTCTGCTGTGGCCTGGTCAGAACAGGCCTCTGACTCCCAGAAGCCCCCGAAGCAGCCCCCACCCCCAGTCCCGCTTCTGGTGTCAATGGCAATGTCCCCTGTGGGTAACAATCATCTCAGCATGAGCCGCCTCAGTATAGGGGCGTGAAGGAGCTACAGGAAGAACTTCCCCTTGCAGGGGTGTTTTATCGTCATTGTGCAGAAGAAATACTGGATTGCAGGATATGAACTCCCTCTCTTTAACTCTCGGCTCATCATTGAAAAAAAAAGAAAAACAGTCTCTCAACAAACACACACACAAGGGCAACACGCCTCATGCAAAATGTTTTCATTTCCTGCAAAACCCAAAAGTGTCCCCTAGGGAGGTGTGGGGACAGCATTCTGAAGTTTTCTGGATTTTTCTCACTGTGCTCAAAGAAACCCTCTCTCATCATCCTCTCATCTTCCCATGTGATCTACACATGCTCTGGCAGATTGGTGCCTCAATGAAGATACTTCAGGGTGTTAGAGTTTGCTCTCTATCTTTGCTCTTGGTTCCTCCCTTCCTCAAAGTTTGGGGACTTAAGACTGCACCCATAAGGGAGATATAATTGTTGGTGAAAAAGTCATACAAATTGAGTCCTCTATTTTTTCAGATGGCATACGGAGGAAATTCAACAGTTCTTCTGTATCAAAGGCCTAGGAGGTCACCATTTCCAATTATTTCTGCAATCACCACCAATGAGGGGCTGTATATTTAGGGGACCTGGGGCAGTGGGGACAATTAAGAGCCCTAAAAACAAGGATCCTTCCTTCCTGAACCATTCCAACCTTCTCAGGCGTGGCAGGGAGCCATAAGGACAGTGGATGTGGATGATTTAATTAGGGAACAGTTTTAGATTGTCCCAGCCTGGCATACACAGATGCCCACCTCCATTTCATTTCCCAAGCCTCATTAAAGGAAACTGGCTCCCCACATTGTGAGCCCATGACCTACACCCCACTCTCAGGGCAGTGAGCAAAGGAGCATGGAGTAGGAGAAGGCTCAAAGAGTCTAGAGGGTGGGGGTTGAGTCCGTGGCCAGTCTCTACTGACAGCCCTTCTCACTGGCTCCTATTCTTGGTGGTGGTGGCTTTTAAGCCCCTCAAACAGAAGTCAAAGACCTACACTGGGATTTTCCTCCAACATGGAATGGGCCCACCCCGGTTGATCCTTCTTTTCCCAGGTTCTGTAAGTTGGATGCTCTATTCTATGTGGTTTCCTGTTGACCTTTTTAGAAGGGGTTGGCATCTATTGTTATCTTCATTTAATTGTTGATTAATAGAATGGCTTCCCCCCCCCCCCCCCCCCCCCCCCCCCCGCGACCTCCATCAGCACACACTCCCTCCTGTCCTCTCTTTGGGAAAGTCTGTCATTTAAGGCGGGCCTCCCTGAGGAGCTTTCTCTAATAGTCAAAGCTGTCCTTTGGGGAAACCTCCACGGAGGTATAGTTTTTACGGTTGAGTTTTCCAGATGAGCTTATTGCTAAGGGAAATTTTTACAATGACCTTTCCCCTCACACCCCGAAATTCGAGGGAGGGATGTGTTAGCAGCGACAGAGGCTATTCCAATCCCCCCTCCATTTAGCCAACATCTCTCCCTCTGTTTACACCCAATGCCCTGCCCTGTCTTGTGACACCCTTTCTGGGTCACGGTTTCTTGTCGGAGGGAGCAACAATCAGAGGAAATCGGAATCGTGCTTTACAAGTATTTCTCGAGGTAGGAGAAACGGGGTTCTAAGAGCAATCGCTGCTTTTTTTTTTTTTTCCTGTCCCCGCAGAAGTTAAAGTCGGAGCGGCGCCCCTGATGTGTGTGCGTGGCCGCTCCAAACACCCTCCTGCTCCCTCCAGTGTGGTTTCTAAAGGGTTAAATGGGTGACCTCGGGGGAAACCCCGTCCTCTTGAAAAGACAACACCTCTGCAGGGGGTCGAGGGGCGGCAGCTGGGGCCCTGGTTTGGGAGGGCCCGGGAGTCCCGATAGACTCCAGTCGGGGTCCCTGGCCGGCCTCTCCCCGGACACAAGTCTCCTCCCGAGAGTCGGAAGCTCGTAGGGCGCACAGCTGAGTCCCGGCCACTGGTTTGGCCCGACGCTTCCTACTTCAGCATCCACTGGACACTGGCTGTGTCCCGCCCAGGACCATCACGACGTGTCCGCCGCCTTCCAGGATAAGGCAGGCGGGATGGGACGCAGGGACGGTATCGGACCCCTGTGTCCCAGGAAGGCTGCCCGTATGGCGGTCCCCAAGGCCCTCAGCTCAGGCTGGACACCCCCTCACTCCTCTGTGCCCTCTGCCCGCCTCCCGGGCTGCCGTTTACTCGGCCCGAGGATTAACATCTCTGTGAAGTCCCGCAAACAATGCCCGCTGTGCTGGGAGATGAAAGCCGGGCGCCGGGTGGAGAGGCGCGTTTGAAGTCCCCGAAAGGTGGGGCCACGGGAATCCAGGGGGCAGATAGGAGGAGATAAAGCCAGGCGAGAAGGGCCGCGCGGCCTGCGCCTCCCTCCCCGGAGCCCCAGGGCCCGAGGTTCGCGGAGGCGCGCGACCTCCCAGACGCCCGGCCGCAGCCAGCCCCTGAGGGACGGAAGTGGACGCCTCGCCCGGGCACCCCCGGCCGCTGCCCTCGGCGCCCCGCCTCGCCCGCGCCCCAGGCCTCCTCCCCCACAACTGCAGCCCTCGGGTCGACTCCCGGCCCGGCCTCCGCCTGATGCTCCCTGTTCGCCGGCTGGAGGCCCCGGGGCGGGCGTACGGCTCAGTCCCGGCTGACGATTCCCCTTTGCCGGGCTGGGTGCGCCCGCAGAGACGCGCGGTGAGCGCGGGCGCGGGGCTTTGCAGGGCGAAGGCACCGGGCGATCCAATACCCCCAGTGGTCAAGAACTCCCCACTCCACCTTTAGGGCTGTTCCGAAAAGGCACTAGAAGCCCCGCCTGCGCCCTCGGACGCCTAGGCCCGCGTTCTGAAACCGAGCCCGGCGTGGGGTACAGGGGAACCCCGGCTCACGCGCTCGCAGCAGGCGCCTGCGTGCGCCGTTGGCGCGTCCACGCCCGCAGTCCCGGGGGCTCCCGGGCGGTGTAGGACCCCCCACCGCGGCACCCAGATACCACGAGGGCTCGGCTCGCGAGCCAGGCGGCTGTGGCTCCGCCTGTTCCTCCGCGCTGCCTGGGGAGCGCTGCGCAGGTGTGAAGGGTCACGTTTCTCGGCCTCAGGCCTCCGGGGAATATTTTCCAGCTCCCCCGAGGAAATGCCAAAACAAAAAAAGTCTCCTCCCCTTCACATTTCTGGTTTGCGGTTTTGTCTCTGCTACTTTGAGGGTGGGAGACAAAAAGCAAAACTTTCTCCCTAAGAACGTCGCGGCGCACACAGTCCCGCAAAGTTTTTTCTTCAGGGCGCTTTAGAAAAACCCCCTGTCCTGCTTTCTGCATGGTCAAGGGGCAGAATAATGAAACCAAAGACTTTTATTCTATAAACCACTTGATCTTTGCTTGGGAAACTCTATTAATTGAATGGGTTTGCCTTTTTTGCCAGTCTCCTTTATCATTATTTATGGGCTTTAAATTGTTTAAAGTTCCCTTGACGTTCAATTTACAAGTTTGGGGACTTTTTTTGTTCTGCCTTTTGTCCTGGAGAAAGACATCGTGTTGGAAGTGCTTTGAAAAGCCAAACGTGAGAGGTTGGCAATGAAAGGGAAGCGGGCGAGATCCCTTTTAATTCCGTCCTGTTGGTGAATGGCTCTTTTACATAATTGCGGGAGCTATTTCAAAGCCAGCCAAGGGCTGACTTCACTTAGAACCACATGGAGTCTATTTTGGTCTTTCAGTTAAAAAAAAAAAAAAAAGCTGAATAAAATAGTTTAAAAAGATGAGGTTTCAATGCTTTCTGCTACTTGCAAATTGGTGTGTCTGATGGGGAATTTTACACAAGCACCCCTTTGTAAGAGCATCTTGGGCTTGGGAGGAACTGTGCTGGGTTAGCTGGGTGTGAATCCCAATTGCCCTTCCATAAATAAAACCCATCCCAAGCTATTTCCCAACTATTGCCAGGAGCAAGAACTGCGGCAATGACCGAATGATCAGGCCACTCGAAGTCCCTATAAATAAAAACAACATGGTTGCCCGAGAAACCAGCCTGTCGCCTGGGACGGGGCGGCGGGCGAGAGCGCCCGGCCCGCTAGGCCCGCGGGTTTCTCTGCACCCTCGGAGACCCAGGGCTACCACGCTGCTCTCTCTCCACGACCTCCCGCGACCTCGACCCTAGCGGCAGCATGGAAGCGAGCGGTTCGCGGTGGACTCGGCAGGCCCACGCAGGTCTCTGCATGAATATTCATTTGTGCATTTAGCATTTAACACATAGTCTCAGTACACCTGCATGCAAACGCTGACTGGGACAGCCTCGAAGCTTGGAGACAACTTAATTAGCATCACTTCTACTGACATCTGAGGTTTTAAGTGGTTTAATACAATTCTGACACCAGCTTGGCACCGGCCGACGAAAGCGCCCAGGGGCTGGGCCAACTTCATCCCGGCGGGAGAGTCCCCGGGAAAAAAAGTTCGCGGAAGTCTACTGGAGTTGGGGGATCCAGATCTCCCTTCGGCTGCGTCCTTCATTTTTCCTAATCAGAGGGAGAGGAGGAGGACTCTTAAACCAAAGTTGCAAAGATCTGCGCCTCGTGGTTTTCCCGCGCAGCCTGGGCCGAGCTGAGTCACCCAGGGCCCTGCAGTTCGAGGCAGTTCCGAGCTAAGCAGGTAGGAATCCGAAGGATGGATAAGCCATGTACCTGTCGCTCGCTGCCCATAAATCTCTCCGAGGAGCCAAGGAAAAACTCTAAAGGCTTTTATTATCCGCAGTCCCCACGCTCTGAACGCTTTGCAGGTAGCTGAGGTGCACCGAATGAATCTTGTTAATCACGGCGAAACACAAGGATCCTTTTATGACGCGAACAGTCGTTTTCTAAGCAGTTAAGCATTAGATGAGAAAATATGACTGCATTGCATTGGAGAAAAAGCACACTAGTAAATAAAATTCATATTGATGAGAATCCTCTGAACTCACTAATAAAAGAAGATTAGTATTATAACCCCTGCAGTCAATACTTTCCACGGCAATTTATGGATGCAAATAATATGCCATCAAATTATTTCAAGTGTAGCTATAATTCACCGGACCTAAATCTTCTTGCTGAACTTTAAATGTGGAATTATCACCAAAATAATCAAAGGAATCCCTGGCTCTCGGAGGGTAATCAGGCGACGGAAGTCCCTAGAACAATATTTTTACGGCGAGATAGCAAAGTGGATGGCATATCTGCCTAGGTAAAATGAGTAACAGCTTCCACAGGCATGCCAGTGTCAAGCCGCGAAGGGGCTCAGCTGTAGCAATGTAAATCATGCAAGGAGTCTAGTGCTTTCTCTTAGTATTCAAAAAACAAGGTAACCATGCCCGAGACGGCGTGCCTGTAACTATCTTATAATAGGAAGTATTTATTATGTTCATAAAGAAATCAGACTTTTGCCCTGGGCTTCCATATCTTTTTTCCTTTTCCTTTTCTTCTTTTGTAGGAGTGGAGAAAGAAGGATGGAGCTTAGAGACCCCACAGACACCTCCTTCCCCGTGGATCCCAACGGGAATTCATTTCCTCTCACACCGCCTAAGCCACCTCGGGGTCTGGGCGTGAAGGGAGCGGAGGCAATACAGGCAGCGTCCTAATGAATTCCTTTCAAACCGCCTGCTGCCGGAACCATCTATTACCGCGGCCTGGAGTGGGGAAACGCGCTCCAGACGTCTTTGTCCGGGGGGGGGGGGGGGGGCGGGGGGAGGAGGCGAGGAGGAGGAGGGCGGCTGTCGGCGGGGCCAGCGAGTTTTCTCAGCACCCCGGGGCGCCCAGGAGGCACCCTCCCCTCTCTCCTTCAGGGCCCGTTGGGTGGGCAGTGGGTCCCCGGCCAGACTCCTGGCTGAAGAGGTAGTCCGGGATTAAGACGTTCCCCCGGGGGGCCTTGGAGTTAGAGCGCAAGAAAAAGGAAGAGCGAGAAAGAAGAGCTTCAAAGAATCGGGTCGATAAATTCATAAAGATCGATTTATCTTTATCTCCCAATTAAATGTGCTTGTAAGTGATACATAACACACGTCCAACACGGGCCAACTCCCCAACCACTAGGTCCTTGGCGTGAGCTGATTTTTAATGACCGATATAACAATGCCCTTCTCTCCTCTCCTCCCGAGCACGGTGCTTGTCCGCTGCTTGTCTAGACCCGGGAGGTTGGAGCCGAGGCCCGGAGGCGCGTGGAAGCCCCGCGCGCGCTGGCGCGCTTTGCACAGTCTGCCCATGCCACGAAATGATTCCACTTTTAAAGAGAACACAAGAGCTGAAAGTTTTTGTTATGGAAAAGCGGATCAGAACATCCCTAGCCCCCACCCCCTCCTCGCCAATTCCCTTACTCCCATATTCTGGCGTTTTACCATTGTCGAGACAGAGGAAACATCTTGAGGGATTCGGCTCCATCCTGCGGTAGGCAAAGGGGAACGGCGCGCCCTCGAGTCCTCGCGCTGGAGACCGGGCGGTGGCGCCGGGATGAGCGCTCCCTCCGTTCTCAAGGTGCTTAATTAGCGCCTATTTACAAAACGCAGCTTTTATTTGAGCAAACATCATAAAGCTTTCATCAGGATAATCTCACGTTATACAATCTGGAGGCACAGCAACTCCCCCCTTCCTCCCCGAGGATGGCGCAGATAAAGGACTCGCTTTATTATCATAATTATCGTGGCTGTTATTTTGGTGCGTGCAGGCAAAGTGTGTGAATAGGTGTGATGATTAAGAATGTCATGAAAAATGACAAGGGATCGCTCACGGGAGGGCCCAGCTCGGGATGGGGGAACCAGCAGCCTCCCCGCCCCGCCGGGAGCGTGGGGGGCGCAGCGAACAACCCGGAGGGTTCCCCGCGGTGGGCAGGGGCTGCCAGCTCCCGACCAGCGCCCTAGGGTCGGATCTGGAGGGGCAGGACCTTGCCCCCAACTCCGGGAACCTTGCGCGGACCCCTGGCGCTGCAGCAGCACCCAGCGCCAGGGTGAGCCGCGGGCAGGTTTGTTCCACTGCACATATAAAAGAAATAGAAAGCCCTCGGCCCAGCCGCGGCGGGCCCTAGCGCCAGAAGCTGCCCTTGGAGGCGGCCTCGACAAGGTTGCCGGGGCGCGGGATTCGAGCCTTGGAGCTGCCAACTGGCCCTTTGAAGTTTGCGCGGCGCCGGCGGGTAGCACAGGTTCTGGCTCTCCGGCCCGCGCGCTCCCCCGGCGGCGCCTGCAGCCTGCTGGCAGCCTGTCCTGCTGGAAGGGGCGGGGCCCGCTTTCGCCCCGCCCCTCCGGGAGCAGCCAATAGGCGGCGGCGCCCGGCCCCACGTGAGGCGAGCAGGGCCGGGCAGCAGGCAAAATGTGAATGAGAAAGAGGAGCGCGATTTAAAGGTGCTGGCGGCGCCCGCCGAAGACAAGTGCGCCAGCTTCGCGCGCTCCCCAGCGGCCGGCGGGAGGCCACGGACTGCAGGACGGACAGAGGGACGCACCGACGGCTGTGATCCGCGGCCGAGGGCCGCAGACGCGACGCGCGCGGGCTCCGACGGGCAAGCCGAGGGCAGCGGCTCCAGCGAGCCCGCGGGGCCCGGGCGCCCTCTCCAATACCGGGCGCACGGCCTCACCCCGCGCACCGCCCGCACTCGCACCCGCCGGGCATGCAGCGGGCCCAGGACTGAGGGGCGGCGGCGTCTGCTCTCGGGGACCCGCTCGGCCCCTGCCCGGCGCATTCAGCTGTGCTCCCCGCGCCCGGCGGGCTTCCTGGCGGCGGCGCGGCGCGGGGACTTTTCGCCTCTCGCTGGCCTCTCCCGAGCGCGTCTATGAGCGCAGCGTTCCCGCCGTCGCTGATGATGATGCAGCGCCCGCTGGGGAGTAGTACCGCCTTCAGCATAGACTCGCTGATCGGCAGCCCGCCGCAGCCCAGCCCCGGCCATTTCGTCTACACCGGCTACCCCATGTTCATGCCCTACCGGCCGGTGGTGCTGCCGCCGCCGCCGCCACCGCCGCCCGCGCTGCCCCAGGCCGCGCTGCAGCCCGCGCTTCCGCCCGCGCATCCTCACCACCAGATCCCCAGCCTGCCCACCGGCTTCTGTTCCAGCTTGGCGCAAGGTATGGCGCTCACCTCCACGCTCATGGCCACGCTGCCCGGCGGCTTCTCCGCGTCTCCCCAGCACCAGGAGGCGGCGGCCGCCCGCAAGTTCGCGCCGCAGCCGCTGCCCGGCGGCGGCAACTTCGACAAGGCGGAGGCGCTGCAAGCCGACGCGGAAGACGGCAAAGGCTTCCTGGCCAAGGAGGGCTCGCTGCTTGCCTTCTCCGCGGCCGAGGCTGTGCAGGCGTCGCTCGGTGAGTCGGCGGCGCGCGCGACCGGGGCGTGAAGGAGGGAGGAGGAGAGTGCGAGCTGGCTCCAGGTTCCCGCCGGGGCCCAGGGGGCGAGGCCGAGCCCCCGCGCGACCCCCGCCCCAGCTCCCCCCCGCCTGAGGAGCGGGGGGACGCGGCCGAGCTGCGCTGCGTGGGCCTCCGGGGGGCATTTAGAGCCACGCAACAAGCAGGGTCTCCGGGTGTGAAGGGTGGCATTTAGCGCTCCCGGCCAGCTGCTGCGCGGGGCACTGTATCTGTCGGCGAGTTTGGACGAGTCTATCTCCCCACCCCCACCCCCCCATCGCGTGGTGACCTGGGGTCCCGGGTAGGTTTCAGCCTTCAGGGGAGCTGGGTTGGGCAGTGCGTCTCAGCCGTGCGTGTACCCAGGGGCGCCCAGACGTATTAAGCCCCCTCACTGGGCTTGCTGCCTGCCTGGGAGAATCGGATTCCTTGGAGGTTGTGCGTCTGCGTGTGTGTTGGGGTGTCTGGTGGGAACTTCTCCTAAGGCTATGAAACTTCTCTTAGATCAACATAATCTGTCTCAAAAAAAGACACAGCCTGGGATCTGCACCTCACTCTGGCTGTGATGAAATTGAGGCTCCCTAAATTTTCACTGGCGGGGGGCGGGCCAAGATGGATGGTGAACTCCCCTCAGTCCTCTCCCAGCTCCCACCCCGAGGACAAAGACGACGCTCTCTTGGGCCTCACGCCTCCTGTTACTTCTGGCTTAAGCTGCCAGGGTGCAGAGGAGGCCTGGAGGCCCTTTGAGTGATGGTTCTGGGCAAAGGGCCGTTGCCTGTACTGTCTCCTCCTCTCCTTTGAGCTTTCTCACGCCCCCCTCCCTCTTGTCTACCCCTCAAAGGCCAGGAAATCGCAATGTGTTAATGTCATAGAATGACAATCCGCTAAGAAGGGAAAATGCCCAAGTAACGATGGGAAGGGGAAAGGAAGGCCGGTGTGCGAAATGTAATAAAACGCCGTTTGGTTTTGCTTTCAGTCGGGGCTGTCAGAGGGCAAGGGAAAGACGAGTCAAAGGTGGAAGACGACCCGAAGGGCAAGGAGGAGAGTTTCTCGCTGGAGAGCGATCTGGACTACAGCTCGGATGACAATCTGACTGGCCAGGCGGCTCACAAGGAGGAAGACCCCGGCCACGCACTGGACGAGGCCCCGCCGAGCGGCGGCGCCGCGGGCAGCACCACGTCCACCGGCAAGAACCGGCGGCGGCGGACTGCCTTCACCAGCGAGCAGCTGCTGGAGCTGGAGAAGGAGTTCCACTGCAAGAAGTACCTCTCGCTGACCGAGCGTTCGCAGATCGCCCATGCCCTCAAACTCAGCGAGGTCCAGGTGAAAATCTGGTTCCAGAACCGCCGGGCCAAGTGGAAACGGGTGAAGGCGGGCAATGCCAATTCCAAGACAGGGGAGCCCTCCCGGAACCCCAAGATCGTCGTCCCCATCCCCGTCCACGTCAGCAGGTTCGCTATTCGAAGTCAGCACCAGCAGCTGGAGCAGGCCCGACCCTGAGGGCCCAGGGAGGGCCAGGGCCTGGACCACCACCCAAAAGCCACAGTGCTAGAGGGAACCTCTGGTGGACTCCCCCACCTTTGAAGGAAAACTCAAAGTCACCCCCCAACTTTGGACATCCCAAACAAATTGAGAGTATATTCATGAAACAGGCTTAAAAGACTGCTTTCAAAGTGGCTCCAGCTACACCTGAAGACACTAAATATTTATTATACTATCCTACTTTGTACATAGATATCTATATAGACTGGATCGCAGCTGCAGTATTTTGAAAGTTATAGGACCAAACTACCCAGTAATATTCTCCACTCCCATTCCAGAAGAAAACAAAACCTATGCTGTAATCCACCAAGCATACCAGCCACCTCTCCATACTTTTCCCAAGGTAACATGACACCAGAACACACACTGGGGTTAACACCTATTTTTGTTTCTATTCTGGCTTTTTTAGTTGACTGAAAAGCAGACGTTTTGGGGCAGCCTGGAAGATTGCTTTGCTCTGGTTTTGCCTGGCTTCTTTCCCGGGGTTGCAGACCCTCTCTGAGCCATGTCTGAAGCACGTCTCTGTTGTGTTTAATTTATTTCAATGTAGTTTATTTTCTTATAAGTTATGACATTCAAACACTCTCAGTCTTGTGAATAATAAAAAGGAGAGAGAGAGAAAAAAAAGACTGATCCTGGGTCTCATAAGTGTGTCCAGATTTGGCTGTTTAAGGGCACCACCAGAGTGTGGCCAGGCAGCTGGTCTGGGACCAGTACTGGATAAATGTCCCCTGTCCAGGTGTCTGCAGGCTGACTTGACAGAAGCCAGCCACACTGCATGTTACTAGGTTTTTAATTGGAGAGCAAGAGCTCCAGTTGGGTTATAAATTTAAGAAAAGCTAATTTTCACCATCATAGAAATTTAACATCTCCCCCTTTGCACAGCCTAATCAATACCTAGGAGGCTGGCAGACTTCAGCCAGAGGAGGTGCCGGGTGCCCGGAGGAGGGGAAGCGAGCGCGGGTGTTGGTGGCTTTGCACAGACTCCGGACGCTCTAAATCGACCACAGCCGGGGAGGACAAGCGTTTCCTTACAAACTGCCCCGACACGAAAAGAAGCGGTGCTCGCTCGCCGGGCAGGGCCGAGCGCGCCGTAAATCAGGCCCCGGGCGTTATCTTCCTACAGGAGAGAAACCCAACATGCCGAGCTGGGCTTCCCGGCAGCGCTCAGCTCCGAGGCGGAGGCGGGCTGTGAGCGCCAGCGGGCCGGGCACCTCCCTCTCCGGGCGGGGTCGGAGGGGGGCGGGACCCGACCACCGCCCCACCCCAAGGGCGCCCGGGTAGTCAGCTGCACAAAGAGGGGAAGGGGGAGGAACGCCGGCCTTTTGGGCGCCCATCCGGGAGGGTGCCTGAGAGCTGGGCACCTCCCTGCCTCGGTGGGGAGACCAACAGGGCGCGGGAGGGGCGTGCCCGGACCCCCAATCCCACTCCCCCCAACCCCGGCTGAGCCCCCGAGCCCGGCCCATTCTGCCGGCTCCTTGCCCGCCCCCAAAGCGCCCGGCCAGGCGAGAGCAGCTAGGCCCACCGGAGATTGCCGTGGACAGGCCAGGGGTGACCGAGGAGCATGGAGCGGGCGAGCGAGGGTGAGCGTGGTGTCAGAGCCCTTTCGGCCACCAAACCATCAGCCTGAAGAGCAAAGAGAAGCCAGTGGCTTCGCTAACCTCGGCCTTCAGAATGGAGGCCGGGGAGCGGGCTGCAAAGCAACTGTTCTCGGCACCCACAGCGGTTTTCAGCCCAAGAAGGGGAAACGCGTCGCCGTGGGTCAATACTAATATTGACTTAATTTATACGGCTTAGAACCCGTCACCTCCCCGCGGCGGAGGGGCATGGGGACCAAGGTCTCCGCCCGAACTTCAGGCTCAAGGTGAGGGATGGGCGCAACCCAGTCACCGTTCCCCGCCGTGGTCTCAAGATTTCTAGCGGCGGAAAATGGCCCAGACTTGGTTGAGCACAATAAAATGGAGCAGCCGGTCCTTCGAGGGCCTCAGCCGGCTCTGAAGGGCGAGGAGAGCTTGGAGGCTCCTTGCTGCCCCCCAACCCAGCGCCCTGGGGCCTGCGGTGGAGGGTGGGTCCGGGCCGCTCCCTGCGCTGGCGCCTGGTCCGCAAGGCGCGGCCGCTCCCCTGGATCCCACTCGTGGCCGGCCGCTGAGCGCACTCAGGTGGCCGGTTGGCATCATCTGTTCGGGGTAGGTCCTCACTGGCCACACGTCGCTACCGCGACATTCGAGGCCCGCGGAGACGCCGCCCCGACTTCCTCCATCCCCACCACCCCCACTCCCACACCTGGGCCACTCAGTCCCCGGGCCGGATATGCGCCCCCGGGTGGAACTGTGAGTGGTGGCACAGAGTCCGGGCCGACCACTGGGGAGCTGCGGCCTCCCGGGCCGGGGCGCCCCCACCTGGCGCTCCGGGTCTGGGAGAGGAAACCCGGGTTTTGAGAGCAGGGCACTCCCCGCAGGTCCTGGAGTGCCCCCCAATACCCTTCCACCATAACAGGTGTGACCCCTACCCTACCCACCTTCTCCAAAAGCCCATGGTAGGGATGCAAGGCAGAGAGGGACCTGGAGCCTTAGCTACACAAACCCTTCGGGAAAGTGAAGCTCCCTAGGAATGGGGGCCGCCTTCAGGGAGCCCCACCCCGGGGGCCCAAGCTCCCTGACCCTCCCCTGGAGGTCTTTGCCTTGCAGGTTCTCACCCTGGGGAAGCACCAGGACAAGACCAGGGGTTCCCCCAGCTCCGCGGACGCGGGGTCACCGCCGGCCCCCTGCCCTCTCGGGACGCTGCCCCTCTCCTCCCAACCCCTGAAGGCCGGGTCACCCCCGAGAGCCTGGCGCGGAGGCCAAGGCCCGAGAGACAGGCCGAGGGGAGGAAGATAAACAAGCCGGGCTTGATGGCCGCTGTCATCATGGCCGTCATCATGGCTTTCATTTGGCTGCCTAATGAGTCACATCACAGGCAGAGAGAAAAATTGTCAATCGCCCGGGCCCTAATGAATTTTTTTGCAAATTGTAATCAAGCCAGGCCGTCTCAGCTGGCTGATTAATGAGACCCACGAGGCTCGGCCAGCACCTCAGCTTTTTATTCCATCCCGTCCTCCCTGCACTAAATTAACAGCAACTTGTCTGAGCTTCAAATTAACTCCCAATGATTAATTCTGATGGGGGGGCCTGAAGAATAGCTTGTTCTAATAGGCTCTGGCCTGAGATGCTGTTGGAAATTAATACACTTCCCCTTTGGCTGCCGGCTTTAATCCAAGGTTGGGTTTTGACATCACTATATTTGTTGTTACAATAAATTCCACTTACATCTGCAGATCAAGTAATTACGCTTGGGAGCGCCGAGGACCTACGGCCCCCCCCCCCCCCCCCCCGTCTCCACCCCCCAGTGCGCAAGGGCGCCTCGGGGCTGCCGGCACCCCGAATCCACCAACCCGGGAAGCGGTCCGAGGGGGCCCGCAGAAACAGCCACCAGACAGGGCGACCCCCTGCTCTAGCTCCCTGGGAAGCCGGGTGCCCCCCACCCTTTGGAAAACCGGGGGTACTTTGAAAACCCGCAGCCACGCCTCCACGTTCCCGGGGCAGGATCCTCTTTAGACTGGTCTTGGGCCTCAAGCAACCTCCTCTTCCAGCTCCCCGCAGTGGCTGGGGGTACTCTCAGAGGGCCATCAGTGCTTGGACCTTCCCCAACCCCAATGCGGGTTGGAATTTTCGAGACAGTGCATGCTTCTTTACTCAGCTTCCGCCTCCCAGTCTTCAGCCCCTAGGGTAGTTCTTTCGCGGGGCCTTTTCAGCTAAATGGGGTGGGGTGGAGCCTCTAGGCCGTCTCGAGACCGGGTTTACCTTGCAGGACCGTCCCGAATCTGTGGTTGTCTGCGCGCCGAGCCGTCCCCACTCGGCGTGGAGGAGCACCTGCACCCCGAGACGCCCTTTCTCTCGGGGTCAGCGCCCGTTCTGTCTTGCGTCCGTTTGTTCGAGCTGAATTGGCTTAATCATTTCGGCTGTGTCTGGCAAGCCTCGCACAGGGCCTCCGTGGCTGCCCTCTCCGGCCCCGGGCCTGTCCCAAGCGGAGCCGCGCGCTGTCCCCCTTGGCAGGAGGTCATGGATGCGCAGGAAGCGACACTCTGGCCGGCCTGGGGATCTGGTTACCACTTGGTTCTCGACTCCGGGTCTTCCCAGCTCCCTGCGGCCGTCCTGGAGCGCGCGCGTTCGGCAGCCCTGGCGGCAGAGTCGACATAGGAGCCCTCCCCTCTCGCCTGCGGGAGACTTGGGTGACTATGCGGCCGAATGGCCTGCTTGCGCGCAGTCGCGGCCTCCCTGGGAAGGAGGCTACAGTACACGCGCCCCTATTTCTGTCCCTGCAGACCCGAGGCCTCTGCTCAGGCGCGCACAACCTAAGCAGGTGGCCTGGTTGGACCCTCTGCCGTGCCAGGGCTTCCCCGGACGCCATGGCGCGGCGGAGCCTCTTTCCCCCGAAGCTCCGCGCCGGGCCTCTAGGGTAGCCGGGCTCTGGGGTCTAGCGGGGAACCGCGGTCCTGAGTCTACCGGGAGTTGCCCGGAGGAAGGGAGGCAGTATTAATCTTCATTTCGGGCCCTCATGGTGTAAACAGGAGAAATATGATCTTGGTAACCGAACATGAATGCAAATCACCGTCAGAGTAATAAAGCACCTGAAACCCCGACACACAAAAGCAACACCATATGTATGAAGACAACCTGCATAAATTATAAATTACATCATAAAAATTGATTGCTTATTTGAACAGTTCATAAGAGACCTAAACTGACTTCCGGCCTCCTTGGCTTTGGGGAAAGGTCAGGGAGCACATTTTCCTCCACCGGCCGCAGACGGGGTAACTGGGCCCAGAGTCTCCTGCCAGCGCTGCGGACCCGCCTGGATGCACCGGAGACGGGGAGCGCACTTTGCTCGGAGCGCGCATGGCAGGCTCCCCGCCGCCAGAAGAGGACTGGCCCGCAACCATGGAAGCCTGCAGGCCGGTCGCCGGTTAAGGCCCAGTCTGGGTCCCAGGAACCACTGCCCAGACCAGAGAGGCCGCAGCTCCATCCCAGCCCTTCTGGCCTGCGCGTGGTGCTGCTGCCCGGGAAGCCGCTCAGATTTCTACTCAGACCCAAAGGTCCCTGCTTGCGCCTCCCTCCCCACGGAGCTGGCTCTATGGTGAGCAGGGGTGTGAGCACATGAGAGTGTTAGCATGTGTGTAGTTGTGGAACCCCCCTGTCACGTGTAACCCTGCCTTGCTGTTTCTCCGCTTTCCTGAATTCCAGATAGCCAAGAGTCCAACTCCACTGGAGGAGCCGAAAATGCCGTTGTGAGGTGCCCAGCAAAGCTGAGCTCCCACTGCGCGCTGGAGTCTGGGCACACTGGAGTCTGGGCTCCCCCCACTCTCCCACTGTACCTTCCACTGCGGGGAGCCCTTTCTCCGGGCCTACACCTCTGAGCTCTATCCCCATTCCTGTTCCACAGTGTGGGGGCCCCCGGATCTCTGGTCTTCTGGTCTCTGGCCCCCACATTCCCTCCACCCCCGTAGTCCACATCCCCCGACCTTGGTTGGCCTCTAAGCTGTCCCCACACACCCTCACCCTCCACTGCCAGGAGCCATCCTCCTTCTGGTCTCTGGGATGACCCCCTCCGCAGTCCACATCACCCCCCCCACACACACACAACCTGGCCTTTGAGCTCTCCCTGGACTCTGGGCTGCTCCCCCTCTCCACCCCGCAGCCCACCCCCCACCCACCACCCACCCACCACCCACCCACCGCGAGGAGCTCCCTCTCCAAGTTTATGGGCCCCGGATCAGCGGCTTCCACCTCCGCGGTCAGGCCCACCCTCCATGCTCTGCCTGGAACAGGCCCCGACCGACCGACCCCGCGTGCCCGCCACGTTGTTACAAGACACAATGGGCGCAGGAGAGGACAACTGAGGCCGGGGCAGCTCAAGGAGAGGCCACCAGCCCGCAAGGAGACCCTGGTCCTGCCCGAACCGCCGTGCGCCCCTTGGGCCGCGAGGGAGAGAGGAAGGAGGCCGGGTCGCGCCGCGGGCCCCGCGGCTCGGAGCTCGGAGCTCGAGGGAGGCAGGGAGGCCGTCGGGGGGTGCGGCCGCCCGTCCTGCGCGCGATTCCGGGCCCCGCGCGACCCTCCCGGGGTCACGATCGCGCGCCCGGAGCCCGAAATTGGGGTCCGCACCCAAAGGCGCCCCAGACCGGACAGCGGCCTAGAGCCCATGCAAAAGCCTCGCGCAGCGCGGGGCCTTGGATGCGGACGTCACCCTGGGTGCCCACTCCCCCCGCCCAAAGCCTTCATCTCTTTATTTCCCGCCAATGGACCCCTCGCGGCCTTTGTCATGCCAGTCCTCCTCTGGTGTGGCCGCGCGTCGTCTTAAAGGGCCCGGCCCCCCAGTTTGGGCTCCGCGGCCGCCAGAATGACAAAGGCTGAAATGGGATTACACCGACCTGATCCCATTAAGCCTGCCCCGCGACCTGGGTTCAGGCCGACTCAGATGCCTCCCCCAACCTGTTCCCCCTCTCCCCGCCCTCAGCCCGACTTCCGTTCCACGACGCACCTGCGGGGACCCTGCAGCGAGCTGAGCGCCTTGGGGGTTTGGCGGTGGCTGCCTGACCCCAGGGAGGGAGCGCGGTCCGGGCTCCGAATGACAAAAGCCCAGGACGACCGCAGCACGGAAAGAAACAAGGGAAGGGCTGACTGCACCCCAGCCTGGCGGGGGGGGGGGGGGGGGGGGTGCTGCAGGCAGGGGTGGGTGCAGCCCAGGCTGTCAGGAATTACTCTGGGTTGTTCTCCTTCGCAGCTTCCAGGGCACCTCTCCCACCGCGCCAGCCAGGTAGTTGGGGCCCAGGATGCAAGCAGAAACAGAAAAGTTGCGCCCCTGTACCCAGCACTGTACCTGCCCCGTCGTATCTCACGGTCTGCAGACAGATGCAGGGGTGAGGCGCCCGGTCTGCAGAGGTAGCAGCTAGACCCGGGGGAAGCCCCCCGAGCACCTTGGCACTTGCAGTGGGGCCTGGCCTGGATCTCTCCAAGCCTGATGTCTCTCTCCACAAGCTTGGGCGCTGAGGCTAAGGCCATTGGTATACACTCCAGCCGCTGGGGTCAGGCGTCAGGGTGGAGCCATTGGCCTGTTGGGGAAGGAGTGGGAGATGGAGGCAGGTGGTGGGAAAGAGCTTGGAACACTCTTGCTGGTGGCTATCGGATGGTGGGGTGGGGGCAGGGGATGCTTGGCCCTGTTTCAAGTTTCCCTTTTTTCTTCCACTATCTTTATTTGAAATTGGGTAGATCTTTCAGGAGAGGGAGCACAGAGCAGTGCAAAGAGCACTGTAGGGAGAGTCAGATCCTAATAGAGACTCCCCTTAGCTAACCTTGACCACAGTTCACCCATCTGAACCTTTGTTTCTTCACCTGATGACCCAGCACAGGGTTCCACCTTTGAAACATCTTGAATTCTGGGGAGGTTAACGATGTAGCGTGGATGAGTGCATGGTAACATTGGGGCCAGCCCCAATGGCAGTGGCAGCCCACACGGGGCCTAGTTGCCCAGATTCAGACTCAGAATACCTGAGTTCCTATCTTTGGGGGATTAACACTCCCACCTCGGTTTCCCAGTCAGCGCCAGGGGGCTGTTCAAAGCTGATGCTCACCAAGGGCACGGTGCAGAGCTGAGCACACTGTGAGTCAGCATTAGCCACTGTTTCCATCTTTGTCCGCACAGAGACAGGCTCCTCTGCCGAAGGCTGGAGAGGAAGGAGGCCTGCCCATGTGCTTCCTTCTCCGCAGCTCTTCCTCTGGGTCAAAGTCTGCTGTGTGAAACTCCAGCTCTTCAGGGAGAGCCCTTCCACCTGCCCCACCCAGGTTTGTCCTGCCACAATTTAAGGCCATTGCTCAGTTCTGTCCTTTGTGGAGATGGTCCGGAGTGAGCAGCACCCTCTTCACTCACTTGGCAAACAGGTTTCAGGTCCTGCACCGGTGCTCTCTGCCCTCAAGGGGCCCGAAGGCCATGGTGGGGGAGATGGCCATGTGGCCTGGTGACCACTATGCCAAGTGACACCTCAATAGGATGGCTCCTCACCTCTTCAAACCATGAAGATCATCTCCCCTGAGTTGTTCCCCATAAAACTAAATGGCCCCAATTATCCACATGTGCTGTCTGATCAGATCTGCTGTGGTATCTTAGACCCGGAGTTAGGCGTCCCTGAGGTTGGCCTGGGGTGGCGGCAGGAGTGATGCTCTGACTTGTTCTTAGTTTTCCGTACAACGCACGGCAGGGGAGGTCTCAATGAATGTCTAAATTATGAATAACGACATGAGGTCTTGTTTCAGAAAGGCCTTCATCATTTCTAATATTTGAGGAATTCCTCCTTTGCACAAACACCCATCTCTCTCCAGAGGTGCCTGGTGTGATTATTTAGGAAGCTGGCAGGAACCTCGGCGTTGTAAAAAATAAGAATTTAAAGGCTTTGCTGTCACTATTCTTAGTCAAAGAAGCTCCGAGTTCGTTGAAATCCGCCAGCCTAACCATTCAGTTTTTGGGACACTGTGCCTCCCGAATCCAGAATGTCAACCTTCACGGGATCATTTGGAACATCTGTATTACCCAAGCAGTCCTTTCACTTATATGTGCATGATTCTTACTTTTGGACTTGAGGGTATTAATCATTTAAAAATGTTTATCAACAGTTTCGAAGTAGATTTCTGTTTTCCATGACCACAGCTGAAATTTTTCCCCCAATAATTTTCATCTTTCAGCATTTTGAAAGCTATAAATTGCCAGAAAAGAATGATAATCGCCCATCTTTAAATGAGAAATTGTTAATTTGGGATTTATAAAGGACTTTCCGTAATGAATAATAGTGAAGACAGATTTGCCTTCCTGCCTCGTTTTGCAAAGTCACATTTGTAAAGTCAAGAGATTTCCATTCTTCCCTCTAATTACTCTCTCCTTCCAGAAGGCAGTTCTGCAGTGAAGTCGAGACCACCCGGGGATGAGATGAGTGGACTGTAGTGGTGCCCTGGGTTCCCCAGGGGGTGTGGCAGCCACACAGCTGCCTCTGGAGGCTGCCCTCTCCTACCCCAGCTCCACCTGTATGCAGAGCTTCTCTACTCAGGCTGTTTGGCATTGGTAGCAGGACAATTCTTTTTGGTGTGAGTGCCAGAGGTATGACCCAGTTAACAGCATCCTCAAGGAGAGTGGAACTATCCCCGTTTGAGAACACTTTCACTGGCACTGTGCTAGGCACAGGAGACCCAACAGGCACCCAGGTACAGTACACCCTTGGGCACTCAGAGCCAAGGAGGAAGACAGCTAGTTTCAGTGTAGGGAGGCGAGTGTACCCTGAATCTCTTGGTAAAGCCCTCAACCCCGGCCAGCATGGGCAAGAAAGGTGCACAGGGCAGAGGAGCCTGGGCAGAGGCCGTCGGATGAACAGGCATTAACCAGGGTCTTTTCCAGCACCCTGGGTAGTGACTCTGCAATGGACCTGCTCTGGGTCAACACAGCAGTGCTTGAGTCCCAGACCAGCTGCCTAGAGCTCAGAGGCCTCAGATGTCACCTGGTTCCTCTGCTTGGATGCCCCTTTGGCTCCAGTGTTCCTGCTCCGTGGTAAGCCTCTTCCTGCTTTGGAAGCTATAGAAGCAGTTTTGCTTATTTGAGCTCAGCAGTCATAGCCAACCACAGCTGGGGCAGCTTCTATGGGATCACAGTACTCTGGCCACCGGCTCAGAGCTAACCGTGAATGCTGGGCAATTCCACCTAGTGGGAGTTCTCTCTCTTGTCCCAAGGCACCTCCCTCTCTGCAAAGTTTGCACATCACTAAGTGGGTTCAACATCCCACTCCCTTGGGCTCAGGACCAAAATGCCCTGCAGTGTGTCTTGCGGGTATGAGGATCTCCTTGATGGTCCGCCCTAGCAGCCCAGAGCTCTTGAGGGGGCTGTGCTGACCCGACTCTCCACCTGCCACCTGGGCCTTTGGAATGCCTTCTCAAAATGAATGAATGATGATGATGATAAAAATCATCATCATCATCCTCCTTCCGTCACACACTACCCAGCCCCAGCACCTGACAGCAAAAGAAATGGAGGGGTTTGTAGTCAAATTTGGAGCTATTTGGCCATGTCCTTGGTGGTCAGAGTCCATAACTTCTGAGTAATTCAGCATGTTAAGCCTGTGACTTGCCAACATCCTGGCACCTCCACTGCTTCCGCTGGAGGCATTCAGAGATGCTTTCAGCAGATGTTCTCACTGACATGATTTCTTCTTCTTGGTCCTGAAATAATGATTTAGTGAGATGAGCCCCTGTCCCCCTCCAGCCCTTGGATTAGACCCTCCAGACTCTCCCTCCAGGCTGGGAGAGCTCCCAGATGCTTCGCCCCACTCCTCCCGCTGTGCTCCTTCCACTTTAACTCTGTGGAGAGACCTCAGAGGGGACTGGAGTCAATGGGAGACCAGCGTGTGGCTGGTGAGAGGACAAGGATTGTAAAGATGTCAGTGCTTCCCAAATTAACTGATTACTTCGATGCAGTCCCAATCAGAATCCCAGTAGAATTATCCAAAACTTGACCAAATGATTCTAAAGTACATCCAGAAGAAAAAATGGATGAATGTGGCTGGGGAGTTTTCTAAGAGAAGTATATGAGGAGGGGCACTTGCTTTAATAAGAACAAACATCTAACATCTATGGTTGATGGGCCGTCTTCTAAGCACTTGACATTTATTAATTGAATACTCACAACAGCCCTATGAGGTAGGTATTACATTGAACCATAAGAAATTGCTGATAGTTGCTACATTTTTGGACCTACAAACTGGTAACTTTGTATTATTGTCATCCACATTTTGCAGATGAGAGGTTAAATATGGTCCGAAGGTAACACAGTTAGCAACTGGTGGATCCAGGATTTAAACCCAGACAGACTGGCTGCAGGGCTAGTGCTCCTAAGATTACATTATGTAACTGACAGATTACATTACTCAGAAATAGACTCTAGAATATATGAAAAAGAAAGCTCCACAAATTTGTGGAAAAACAAGAATTGTTGTGTATGTAATATTTTGGAAAACTGGCTAATTGGGGGAAAAGACAGAACAGATCTTCCCCTCCCACCTTACCACAGATCAATTACAGATGGATTAAAGAGTTCAATGTATAAAAGGAAACCTTCAAAACCTAGGAAAGAGGATTAGCTGAATAATTATCTGCTGAGCGGGGAGGACACAATGAAAGAATAGCAAAGCTGTCTACATAAAAAACTGAGGCTCTTGTTCCTTAACAAAATCATAAAACAATTAAAAATATACGGAACAACTGGGAAAAATACTTGTCAGAAATGTGACAAGGCAGATTAGTACGTCTCCATGTAAAGAACTAGAATAAAAGGGAAAGAAAATTGGGAACGAGCATGGATGGACAATTCATGGAAGGTAAAAAGCAAACCCATTGATTCCATAAATATTTATGGGGCACCTATTACTTGCCAGACACTGCCCTGGTCTTAGGATGGAGCCTGCATTCTATGGGGTGAGACAGACACGAAGCAAACCAATAAATGAAGGTGAGATAATGCCAGGTGTTATGAAGACGTGGAAGTGACAGGAAGGAGAACAAGGCAGAGTGGGGAGGCAGGGAGCGGGAGGTGCTAGTCTACATGGGGAGGTCAGAGACAGCCTTGCTGATAAGGCGATGGTTGGGCAGTTCCTTGAAAGAAGTAAGGGAGGAAGAAACGCACAGGTCCAGGGGTAGAGCATTCCAGGCAGAGGGACAGCAACAAGACCAATGTGGCTGGAGCAAACAGGCAAGGAGAGTGGTGGGTGGGACAATGGGGCCACTGAGGCAGCCAGGTACTTGACCATGGAAGGCCTTGAAGGCTCTGGGAAGAATTTTGGATTTTATTTCAAGTGATACAGGAAGCCATTGGAAGGGTTGGAGCAGAGGAGTGCACACTTTTTTCTTTAATTGCTAGTAAACATATTAAATTGTTCAGAGAGATATACATTAAAACCAAAATGAAGTACCACTGCAATTCTTCAAATTAGCAAAGTTTATAATATAAAAATAACATAAGAATTTATAATATAAAAATTTTATAAGACCGGACACTGATATGGTACAGTGAGGTGGACACTCATCCATGGCTGGAGGAAGTACCTGCATTCAATAAATAGTTATTGAGCAGCCCCCACAAGCCAGACAATCTTGGAGGGGCTAGGAGGGCAGCTGTGAACAAGAAAGACAGGGGATTGATGCTCAGTGGGTAGGGCATCTTCTCTCAGTCTATTTTAAATTTGTTAAACAATAAGCAATAAATTTTATTATCAAAATGAATAGGAAAATCACTATTACTACTTTTATTCATCATTGTAACTAGAGGTCCTAACCAAAGCAGTAAGATAAGAAAAATAAATTAAAAACATAAAGATGAAGAGGGGAAAATGGAAAGCATATTTATGAAAGATATTTAAAGACAACAAAAATATAGCATACTTAGGAAAAATTATAAAATTTTCTTGAGAGTTATTAAAGAATATCGGAATAAAGGGAGAAAGACACCATAGTTATGGATGGAAAGATTCAGTGTCATAAATGTGTCAATTATTCCCAAACTGGCTTAGAAGACTAAATGTGACTCCAGTCAAAACCCCATGAAGATTTTTGAAGAACCTGGGTTAAGAATAGCCATGACACATGTGAAGAAGGAGATAAGGTGTAGGGACATATCCAACAAGATATCAAGCCTTATGAAGTCTTGGCAATTAAGAAAGTGTAGTACTGATATGGGAATAGACGAATCGAACAGTGAAGCAGAATTGAAAACCCAGCACGTATACCCTATGGGTATATGGAAACTTGATTTATCACAGAGGTTCAATAAATAGTGCTGAAGCAATTGATTCTCTCTTTAGAAAAAAATGAAACTGTATGCTTCTCTCATACCATACACACAAATTAATTACAAATAGATTAAAGATGTTGACATAAAGGACAAAAATTTTAGAAGCAAACATAGAAGAATATTTTTTCTAAGGGAAAGGATTTCTTCAACAGGTTGCAGAACACACGATTCATCAAATGAGAGCATTAAAAAAAGGTAACAAACTAGAAGAAAATTTTTGCCACGAATTGGTATAAAGAACAATAAAAGAACTGCTACTGGTTAAAAAAAAAATAGACTAATCAGTAAAAAATAGGAAAAAAATAGATGAACAGGCAATTCAGAGATGAAAGACATGATTGGCTGGTAAACATATGAGTATATACTCAATCTCATTTGTAATCAGGGAAATTTAATTAAGGACACAATGAAACACCATCTTACATCCATCAGATTGGCAAAAATTAAAAAGTCTGACAATACCATGTGGTAGAATGATGCGGAGTACCTGGAACTCTCCTACACAGAATGGGAGTGCAAATGTGGGAATGTAAATTTACACAACCAAGTTGGAAGACAGTTTTGCTGTTCTATTGTGAAGCCACACACGTGCATAGCCACACGGCAGCTTTACTTTGAGGAACGTATTGTAGAACGGTGGTCTCAAACGGGTGCATGCAAAGACTTTCCAAGAGTAATGAGAAACTGATAGATTTAAGGGAATCGCTTCAGACACACTTCCAAATGTCCTCCTTTCTATATTTTCTCCCTTCTCACTTCGCCGTTCACAAGTCCTCCTTCTTCCACTTTCCCCTCGCCACGCCCAAATCTTTTCTTTGGTGCATCACCCCAGGTTGTAAAAAATAGTCTAGACAGTCAGACAAAGGTACAAGGAGAGATACCGATGTCAAGATGGAACAAGTGAATGACTAATCGTCTAATAAATCTTTGGAAGTCAGGTGGTTTCCAGTTCACTGTTTTCAATGACACGGAAGGGAAACCAATCTGGCTATCCGCTGCAACATCATTCAAAATGTTTAGCAATTAAATAAAGTCAGAGGAAGTTAAAATGAATTTAAATTTCATGTTATATTCATATTTGCATTGAAGAGAAATATAACAGGGGGGTGAATAAAAGAACTTGAAGAACACAAGTATTAGGATTTTGTGAAGAGAAAGAAATGAAAGTATGATTTCAAGAAAACGATTCAGCAGTGAAGGTTTCTGAGCGTTGAGGAGCCTGTTCATGTGGTTTTAAGTAGGATAATGATGGATACTAAATTGCTAGGGAGATTGTATTCCACTGGACACATTTTTAAAAATGGTGTAGCTTGAAGAAATATAAGAGCCAACTGTGAAGTGAGGCAAATAATAATATATTTATTAGCCATTAAGCATTAGATTAGGCCTATTCCTGCCTTATATCTTTGACAAAATTCCTTGTTTTTTCTGTATTCCTTAAATAGGAATGATGTTAAGTACAGTGCATTTGGAATACAATGAAATAAAACTTCATCTCAAAAAAATTAAAAGATACTATATTTTATTTTAAAATGTTAATGTGTACAAAGTACCAAAATTATATCCTTTTCAACTATTAAACTTATCATAAAATTTGAGATTTCAACTTTGAAAGATGCAAGAGGATAGATGGTTTTTCAAATTCTTTTGAGAGTATACGAGGGGAAATTTGGAAGACCAAGGATCTAGAGAAACTCTTGAACACATGCTCTGGAAAAGTGTATGAGAATATTCTTGGCAGCCTGCTTGGTGAGGGCCAACCAGAAATCAGAAGGTCAAATAGAGAGGAGAATGAATAAATAAATTGTGGTGTATTCACATTCCGGAGCAGTACAAACGCATGAATTTCAGTGACACACAACACGGACGAATCGTGGAAACTCTGTTGAGTGGAAAAGAATATGATTCCAGTTTTATAAAGCTCAGAAACAAGCAAAACTAACATGGTATGTGACTAAACTATTTTTTAAGAAGCAAAGGAACAATTAGCACAAAATTCAAGATACTGGTTGCCTCTAGGGGAAGAAACACCCAGGGGACATTGGAGATTTTCCAGTTCTTAAAATGGGATGGTGAGTTGTTTTATCATTCACTTTCATAGCTTACATATATGCATTTCTATCGTCACATCTTATCTAATTAAATATATTACCCAATTTTTATTTTTAAAATTTTCAAACATACAGAAAAATGAGAAGAACAGCAAGTGAAAATCTG
The DNA here is from genome assembly GCF_020826845.1 of Diceros bicornis minor. Lineage (NCBI taxonomy): Eukaryota > Metazoa > Chordata > Mammalia > Perissodactyla > Rhinocerotidae > Diceros > Diceros bicornis. Next base: position 23,806,671 of record NC_080776.1, on the reverse strand, counting down.
TTAACCCTTTGCCCAATAGGCTCTCTGCTTCCTGAGGGGTGGATGGTGATGCACCTCCCGGTGCCCCACACAGGTCATGGTTTTTTGTGTTTCCTTCCTGAAATTGTTTCTATGTGTGCATCCATATATATACATGAACAAGCAGTATGGAATCGCATGCGGAATCACATGATTCTGCACCACGATTTTGTTCACTTAATATACCATGGCCATTTTCCCATAATCAGAACATACGGAAGAGCCTGGATCTTGTGGCTGGCTGCCTGGTGTCCTCCACCATGGTCCGGATTCTCTGTAAGCGGTTCCTCGCTGTTGGACATTTCAGGGGTTTCCAGGCCTCTCCTGGGATAGTCAGGGCTGGCGGGAATAGCTTTGTTGTCCCCAAGCACACATTTCCAAGGCCTCCCTCTGAGGACCCGCCTTGGGCAGTCTGGCCCAGCCCACCTGCCCTTCCCTTGCAGAGCCTGCAGGGTGGCTGTGAACTAACTCTCTCTCAGGTGTTAATGTCTAATTACCAACCAGTAAGTGTGCTTTTCTGAGCACGTGGTAACTTCCCGCTTACCCAAAGCCACAGACTTGCAAATTCACTCAGCAAGGACAACCACCTGGTGCATCAGAGGCAGGAGAGGAGGTGGTGGAGACCCAGGCATCTCAGCATCTCGGAAGCTGCCAGCGGCTTTGTGGGATTCATCCCCATCGTTGGATTCCGGGTCCTTGGCAGAGCATCTTGTCCCCACTCAGCGTGCCCAGCACATCCCTTTGCTGGCCTCGTGAGACCATCAGAGCCCGATGGCTGGCCTCTGCTGAGGCCGATGACCAGAAAACCAGGCACAGGCAGGGCTGGCATCACCACAGCCCATTCTGCAGTGGCTGACGGTGCCCCTCAGTGGGGGCAGCCCTTTCATTTAGAATGAGCTGTAAGAGTGGCTAGGATGGTGGCGAGAGGCCCTAACCTCCTGGCTGAGCCAATGTGCTCTGTCACCAGGAGGGACAAGGCAGCCCCAAGGCCCAGCAACCCAGCTCCGCCTGCCATCTGTGGCCCTGTGTGTCTGTTACTCATCAGCCCTGGGAGGCCCAGGACAGACATGTGTTCCACACAGGTCCAGACTCTCTGAGGGTGCCAGCCAAGGCCACATCCCAGAAGCCAGCTCCATGGGGCTCATTAGGGAATAAATCCATGAAAGCCAAGGAGATCCCACTCAGGATGTGGAGGACCCCATGCCTGGGGCTGCTGGGCAGAGTGGGAGATGCAGGTGGCTGCTGTCAGCAGAGCGCGGAGTCTAGTGAGAAGCAATTCATGTGTGCGCATAGCTGTCATGTAGGGGAGAAAAGTGGGGGGGATGGAAGATGGGGGTGAGGGCAGGTGGGAGCAAGAAAGGGTCCAGGTTTCCTTCTTGGTATGCCCACCGAGGCCTCCGTGTTTTGTTGAATGAGTGAGGGACAGATGGGCCAACCTGTGTCCTGCTCTGGCGTGGGTGCTGGGGCGTGGCTCCCCCAGAGCCTGGTGGCTGCCTCATAAGCTACCTGAGCCTGCGGGCAGGAGGTCTCTGTGGCCGAGACTGTAACTGACCCCAGTATCTGATCTCTAGTAATATGATGTTTTGCCAGGCAATGCCACCCAGAGTGGACACTCCACACACAGCCTCCTCTGCAGTTGGGGGTGACTGGGTTCTGGCCAGGGGAATATAACTGAAGTATTCTGGGGCAGCGCCTGAGAAGCCCACATGCTTTGTCTCCTCTTAGTGTCTTCTCCAGTCTGCAGCCCAGCACGCAGGTGCCGACTTGGCCCATAAGAATGAGGGTCTCACCTGGCAATGGTAGAGTGCTGGGCTCACAGGAGCCTGGGTCCCCAAGGATCCAGCAGCAGAGCTGCCATGTCGACCCTTGATGGCAGGGCACCCCGATTTTATATGACCCATAATTCAGAACTTGAGTCTAAACTTCTGTCATGTTGGAACCCCCACTGCTATCTTGTGGTTTTCCATTTCTGGCATCCTATCTGAAATCTACCTAATACAGTATGTCTGTGAGAGCTCCCCCACCCCCAAACCTGGCTGCATGGGCAGTGGGGGCCTCTCATAGGCACACTGTATTAGTTGGGATCTGTGGGTGGTGCCCCCGGCCTGCCGCAGACCAGGAAATTGGAATCTTCGGTACGAGACCAGCGTTCGTATTCTTTCAAAGCTCCCAGTGATTCCAGTGGGCAGGTACAGTTGGGGAACAAATGATCTACGTAAATAAAGGAAAGATGGAATCTATTTGTTACTGTGTCATGGGAAAAGTGCTGGACGATTGCCACCAAATTTGGAGGGAACATCTGGGATTGTCAGACGTAAAGTGTCTGCTCCCTGATGCATATAAAAGTCACCTGGGGAAACCGGGGCGTCACAAAGAGCTGGTCATCGGCCTACCAGATGGCTTGATGTGAAGAGTGGCCAGCAGCCTGCTCCTGAGCATCTGGGGACACTGCAGGCAGAGAAAGTAGGCAGGACGTGCGAGCTCCAGGCCGGATGGGGTATGCTAGTCTAATTACAGTCAATGAATTTTCTAGGCAATGGGGAAAGGTCAAAATTTATTTATTCAATACATTTATAAGCACTTACTCTATGCAAGGTATTGTTTGAGATGCTGGGAAAAAGGGATCAATAAGACACAGATAGGGCCCGCCCAGCTGGGACTCATGTTCTAGTGGGCGGTGTAGACTTCAATAGGTAACAACGACGAAGTGATGTAATACCCGATCGTGGTGTGTGCCATAAAAACAAACAAGTAGAAAGAGCGGAGAGAGAGTGATGGAGGTGGGGTCTGTCTTAGGTGGGGTGGTCAGGGGACGCGTCTCTGGGGAGGTGAGCTTTTGAACAGAGACCTGGCTGGCGAGGAGCCACGGGAAAGACAGGATGAGGAACAGAACCAGGCGAGGGAACAGCAAGCTCGAAGACAAGGACGCGATCAATTGGCTCATCAGTCAAGAAAGCAAGGCCAGCGTGCCTGTGGGGGTGGGGGAGCTCGAGGAGGATTGGTCAGAAGAGGGCCGGCAGATCTCGCCGGACTTCTGCAGGACGAGGTAAGCATCTTGATTTTATTCTAGGGGTGCTAGGAAGGCATCGGCGTTGAGAGCACCGGTGTTTCAGGAGCTGACTTACATTGTAAAAGGGTGGCTCTGGCTTCCAGGTGGAGAGTGAACAAGGGGGGCAGCAGAAGGGGTAGGAACAGCAGCCTGGGGCTGTCGGAGTAATCCAGCGCTCGGATTTGGGTGGCTCTGCTGGACGGAGGGAGACGTGGTCAGCTCTGGGAGGTGTCTCTGGAGATGACACAGCAGGCTGATAAGGAGAGAGAGACGTCCTGGGTGACTCCTGCACAAGGGTGAGGTGCTGTTTACTAAGATGGGGCATATCTGGGAGGGTTGTATTGGGACGGAATAATGAATTTCTGTTTTGGAAAAGTTGCACTTGAGATGACTATTAGATACCAAAGGCACTGTTGATTGGCTACCCCAACACCTATTCCCGGCCTCCTTTTCCTCTTTCCCACTCACAGAACAGAGGCTGGAAAGGATAGATACTTGCTTTCCCAGCATCTCTAAATATGGTTATATGAGCAAGTTGTGGCCAATGAGATAATCATAAAAGGAAAATTTGCTGGAGGATGATGGAAAATCTGGGGATGTCTTTGCTTTCCTGATAAAAAGGATAGGTGTGGCTAGTGCCATCCCTTTATCCCATGGGCATGAGTGCACTGTCTGGAGCTGTGGCAGCCATCTTTTGACTGTGAGCTGACTTGCTAACAACAGTGGAGCAGCATGAAACAACCTGAATTATGTTTTTTTTAATAACACTGCTCAACCACAGCACTAGCCCGGGACTGTCTGCCTCTAAATATTTTGTTGTGTGATACAATTAATTGTCTTTAATGCTTAAGCCTCTGTTACTTGAGTATTCTATTATTTGCTGCCAAAAGCATTCCTAACTATACAACATCCAAATACCTATTCAGCAGTAGATGTAAGAGTCTAGAGCTCAGGGGAGAGGCAAGGCTAGAGATATAAACTTGGAAGTCAAGGGCAAATATTGAAAGCCCTGGGTCTAGATGAGATCATCTAGGAAAGTTCTGGAGTAAAGAATATAATAGGTCCAGGACTGAGTCTTGGGACTTCCAACATTTGGAAGTCAAAAGGGTGGGGGGAGCTGCCAGCAAAGGTGACCAAGAGGGACAACAGAGTGTATTGTGTGTGTGTGTATATGTGTGTTCACATGCTTATGTACGTGTTTGTCTATGCACTGCTCTGCAACTTGAATTTCTTATTTAACAGTATATCATGGACACCTTCCTATGTCGGTACATATAGGTCTGCCTATTCTTTTAATGGCTAATATTAGTCTATTATATGGATATTCCGTCATTTATGTCATACATTAAAAGGACTTCCATCCTATTGTTTAACAAATGGAATTGGTACGATCAGCTAGCCATTTGGAAAAAATAAAAATGTTCACAAATGGAAGATGAATGAAAGGTTTAAATGTAATAAAGAACCATTGAATAATAGAAGTGTACTAGAAGAGAAATTGAGCTTTGTCTAATCTCTGGTGAGGAAGGATTTTTCTAAGCATAACACCAAAGGCAAGAATCATAAAGATAAAGACTGAGCTGAGGACATAAGTGTTAAAGTCTGTACATTAAAAAATCATAAAATTAAAAAGGAAACGAAATAATGAGAAAAATTTTATAACGTGATATGTATGGGGTCAATATCCTCTAAGTACACATTGCTAAGAAAAAGATAAATACTCCGGAAGAAAAATGAACAAAGAATATGCAAGAATAGAAAGAAAAGAGAATATACAAGAGCAAGAAAACAAAATTGTCATTAAACATAAAAAATTTCAACCCCAATAGTGTTAAAATGCAGATAAACTAAGAGATCCTATTTTTTGCCTTTCAAATTGGAGAAAAAGAAAATAAAATGTTAGTGCCATGTTGGTGATGCGCGGGGAATCAGGCAGCCTCGTTCCTGGCTGGTGAGTGTTTAAATCATATTAGCTATTTTTTTCTTTTGACATGAAAAGTTGTTTCTGCTCATTTAAGTTTAAAGAAGTAGGTTATCATGACAATTAAGGGCTCTGTGTGATTATTGATTGGATCTTGGATGAGAGGAAAATCAGCTATAAAAGACATTATTGGGACAATTGAGGAGATTTGAATATGGACTGCATATTATATCATATCAATGGTAACTCTCTCGGGAGTGATAATGGTCTTGTAGTTACGCCAGAGAAAGTCCTTGTGCTTATTTATTTAAGGGTGAAAAATCATGAGGTTGGTAATTTACTTTCAAGTGGTTCAGCATAGTGTGTGTACGTTATCTATATCTATCTATCTATCTTCTATCTATCATCTATCTGTCTATCATCTATCTGTCTATCATTTATCTATCATCTATCATCTATTTATCTATCATTTGTCCATCATCCATCTATGTATCTATCTATCTATCATCTATCTATCATCTAATGTTAAAATTTGGTGAATACAAATGAGGCACTCTGAAATAGTCTATTCTTCAACTTTTCTGTAGGCTTGAAAAATTTCAAAACAAATATTTGAAGGGAAGAGTAGGCTACACAATAGTTTGAAGAATGTTATTTTATTTTTTAAATAAAAGTACATGTATATTTTTTAGAAGGCTGAAAGGACACACATTCAAACGCTAAGAGCGCCTATGTCTGAGGGGTTAGTAATTGTTCATTTCATTTTCTTTCCTTATTTTAAAAGTAGTTATAAGAGTCATACAGAAAATTCATATAAGCAGAGAACAAATCAAAATCGAGATTAATCTCAGAGAGAACCCCTGTTAACATTTGCCGTGTGTTCTTTTGGAGTGTTTCTTTGCATGTATACACATACCTATATGTAATTCTACGTAATTTTCCCTCCCAGTATAGGACTCATGGTGTACATGCTGTTTGATAACTTGCTTTTTGCACACTCTCTGCTTTAAAACATTTTTCCATCTCTGACAATGTGTTTATTGCTTGCATGTGGGTTGGGGGGATTTTAATGTTACGTATGGTGTTGCTTATTTGGATGTTCTGACTTTTCTGTGATACTAATGATGCTGATGATTTTTAATACTTACCGTGAACTCATTAAGGACCAGGCACCGTTCAAGTTCTTTCCAGGTATTAACTCATTTACTCTTCACAACCCTCCAGGGTGAGTATCATCATTACCCCCATTTTACAGATGAACACTCAGAGCATCTAGGAAGCCCAGGCTGCCTGGGTGCACAGTCCACACCTTAACCCAATACACCGCTTTGGCCATGGGCAGGACATTTATTGATAAAAGGTGAGATTACATTTCCCACACCAGATACCAGATGGCTCGGGCGGAGAGGCTGCAGCCCCGCTCTCCGGAGGACTCGGATCTGGGACATTGTGTCTTCAGAGAGGTCGGTTTCCTGCGTGTGGTTTGGCGAAGCCACGATGGATGGAGCGGAGTGAACGTGACTCGGTCTGTGCATTTCGAGAGCCCACATGGCCAGGGCACGGGGCCCAGGCCGCTCTCTACTCCCGGTCCCTCCGAGGCCTGCCCTGGACTAAGTCACCTGAGAGATTGCACAGTACGGGCAGTGCCTCAGGGCAGTGCACAGGACGGGGCCTGAGCTGCTGAATATTTCACAAGAGACGGCCCCGCACACAAATCAACCAGTGAATTCCTCAGCCAGGAGCAGCGCAATGCCAAGTTCCCATCATCCCTGCTGGTGTGTGTATGTGTGTGTGTGGTGTGTGACTTGTATGTGTGAGTGTGGTGTGTGTGATGTGTATGCATGTGTGTGGTGTATGTGTGTGTGTGTGTGCTGTGTGTGTGGTGTGGGGTGCGTGTGTGATTGTATGTGTGTGGCGTGTATGTGTGTGTTGGTAATGTACCCTTTGCAGTGCAGTAAACGAGATCCTTTTCCCTCCAGCTTTGAAAGTAAACAGATCTTAAAGGCCAGTGGAGGCAGAGATTGGTCAATACCGTATGCAAATAAATAAGTGCTAATTGCCCGCAGTGCCTTTGGGTGTCAGGTGCAGTTATTGGACCACATTTATGGGCCAATTAGGCGCCTTACTGGACTCGAGTGGTGATAAATTGTGTCTTAGCAGCTTCTTGGGACGAGCTGAGGCCGGTGGGGCCGGTGGAGCTCCCTGCTCCCCACTGGCGCGCACTGCAGGTTCTGTCCCCTACGACTGCGCTGTAACCACACACGCGGCACTCGCCTGCAGGTGGGGGCAGGTCAGGGCGCATGAGGGGAGCCTGTGGGGGCTGGGCTGGGGGACTCACCTGAGGGAGAGCCCCGCATGTCAACAACCAGAGCCTGGTCCCACCAAAGTGCCCTGGGACAGCTGGGGGGCCGGGAGAGGCCTGGGGGCGTCCCTCCAGATCATTCTCGCTCCTCGGCCCTGTCTCAGTTATAACGAGGTTTGGTTTCCTGAAAGGCAGAACAACCCAAAGAAAGTGGTTGGTGCAACGGGACCCTCGGTGCCCACGTGCCCCAGGCAGGGCAAGGCCATTGGTGGGCTGGACTTTGTTCCTTTCTCCATGCCCTCTTCCATTCACTGGATAGTTGGGCTGGGCCCTGAGGCTCTGAGGGTGACCCAGACAGACCTCGGGCCGCGGAACGCCAGTGAGGTGCAGGGTGGGGGTGAGTTTCCCACAGTGAAATGCAGGACCAGCTGCAATGAGCACAGTGAGGGGCCAGGAGGCCCAAATGCAAGAGCAGGGGGCCCGACTGAGCCGGGCTGCGGGTGGGCAAGGCCTCTTTGAGGAAGGGACATCTCACTGGAGACCCTGAAGATGCGAAGGAGCCAGCTGCACAGAGTGGGGTCTTCCCAGGGAAGAAGGTGGACAAAGGTGCAGAGCAGGAGAGGGGCCAGGATGCTGGGGTGTGGCTGGAGCTGAGAGGGAGGGGCAGAGGGGCAAGAGGAGCAGGTGAGGGGGGTGGGAGGGCAGTGCGGGCAAACCAGGGGGGCCACCTTTAGGATTGCAGGCTCCCTGTCAGAACAATGGGAAGCTGGGAAGGGGTTTCGAGCATGGAACAGCAAGCTCAGACCCCCAGGAGAAGAGGGGTATGGCGGGGACCAGAGTGGGCAGGGGAGCTTGGGAGGGGAGGAGGCAAGGAGGCCCAGGGCTGGCCTCTAGATGGTTCCTAGCTCAGTGTGTCGAGACTGCGGTGAGGGGTCCGTTTGAACTTGTTCCTTCAGATTCTGTAAATTACAGTTTGCCCCCAACCTGAATACTTCCTAATTTTTAATCAATCTGTTCATTAGTTTATTAATCAATTTGCCCATCATTTCTTCAATTTTAGTGTGAAAAACGTTAATAAGAAACTCAACCACTTTCTTCAAAGTCAATGGCAAACTGTGAGCTTTAAAATGTACCTCAAAATAACTTTTTAAAAATACATACTTATGGAGAAAAAGTGGACAGTAAAATATAAAGAGGAAATAGAAACCATCCAGAACTCCCCAGAGAGGGAGATGGCATGGCTAACATTTTGGATTTTTTTTCTGGATATAAAAATATCTTTATTTTATAGAGGTTAGTCTTATATATACTTCTGTATCCTAAATTTTTATTTACATTGTATCATTTCCCCACGTGATAAACACAGTTTGAAATGACTCATCTTCCCCTTTATAGAGGGACCGTCATTTAACTAGCCCCCTACTGTTAGACTCTATGATCCTTCCCCATATTTTATTATAAATATCCAAGTCATGAAAATCTTTTAGGAAATTTTGAAGTAGTCACATTACTCCTTGACCAGATTCCTAGGCACTGGATTCATTCACATAATCAGCACTTATTTACGGAGCCCCTGCTGTGATGAAGACGTTGTCTGGGCCCTGGATCCTGGGCCAGAAGGAAGATGTTCAGAGCCTTTGTACACAATTCATACCTCTCTGCAGAAAGGCTGTTTTACTTTGTTTTCACCAACAGCATGTAAGTGACAGTCCCATTGTGGCCAGGCCAGAACTGTGTATGATCACTTTAAAAATCTTGGCTATAAAATCTAGACATTCACTCTTGCTTTTGTTTCCTGACTTGACAGATCTTGCCAGGGCATTGTCTCAAGTACCTTGTCTTGGAAAGGTGAGCGATTCAGATCCCCACTTGGGGCCAGAGAAGCTGTGGTCTCTCAGGAGGGCAATGGACACTCTGAGGTTGACTCAAGAGCACTGGAGGCAAAGGTGGGGACAAAGTCACAAATGGGGCCGCCAGGACAGATGAGGAGCCACTGAGCAGCAGCGAGGCCGGGGACAGCCCGCCCACCAGGCATCTCCCTGGGGGAGCGAGTGTTTGTTGACAGAGGATGTGTTCGAATGTCGGGGAACCAAAGGGTGGACGGGCAGAGACCGTGTGCTGCCTCCTCTACACCCGCTCTCCCCATCTTCCATACCACCAGACCCCTCCCCACTGAGCCGCCATGTGTCCCAGCTTCCTTTGTAGCCCTGATCAACCCGGGCCAGTCTGCCCAATGGTGTGTCGGTGGGGTCGTAAGTGGGGCTTTGGGGAACGCTGAATAAGAGGGGCCGATTCAGCCGCTGCTTCTCACCTTTTCTCTCCTTCCCACCTGGCATGCAGATGCTGGAGGGGAATGGTCCTCTGTGGGGGCCAGGAGGTAACACGTACCCATGAATGATGGCTGACCAGATGGTCTGGAGGAGGCTGGGCCCGGACGGCTTTCTAGAACTGTCTATGCCAGCCCTGGCCTGCCTACCTCCAGGTGTCTTCTCTTGTGTGGAAAAATAATCCCTTAACTTATTTAAGCCTGTTTTGTAAATCTGTTACCAAATACAATAGACAGATAACTAACAAGCGTGTAATGGAACTTTTTCCTTCTAAAAGCACTTTTCTTTGTCCTTCTTCTAATTATTTCCTAGAAGACAAGTAACCCTTGTGACATTTTGCATTTGGTCTGCTGGATGTTGTGTGAGCATGTCCCTGGGGGTCGCGTGACCATATGGCTGGGTGGGATGCTGTCCCCGGGGTGTGGCGTCCCATTCTGTGCTGGGACAGTCCACAAGGCACCTTGTGGTGCTGTAGGCCCCTCACGCCATGGGGAAATCTCAGCAGAAATGTAAATAGTAACGTGCCATGAGATCAGGTGGCTCTCTATTTATTGGCACAGAAGAGTGCCAGGGGGTGGGGTGCAGTGGGAGGACATCTGCCTGTCTCTTCTGCAGAGAGAAGCATACGGAAGGTGTTCACCAGACCGCTGACTGGGTGATGTCTGGGTGGTGGGATTTTGGGTGTTTGACTTTTCTGATTTTAGGAGTAAAGATATAATGTATTTTGTATGAGAAAACTGTAATAATATTAATATTCATGGTATTAATAATACCATTCTGCAATGGTTTTATTTCTTAGCCACCTGCTAAGTCCTTTCCACATATCCGGGGCAGTGTGCTCTAGTGCAAAGAGACTTCAGAAGCTTCTGGAACTTCTGGGCCCAGCCAATCACTGGCTGGGAAACCGCAGCCTCTCTGAGTTTCTTGTAAATGAAGGAGTCGGTCAAGATGCTCATGAGTGCAGCACGTGTGGGTCAGTTCCCTCACGCAGCGGCTGCCTAGGCCCAGCACAATCCCTTCCAGAAGCAGTGGCAGCCTCTTTTCTGAGCTACCTCACCTGGAAACAGAAACCCAATTAGTCTCTATAAATGACCAACCCCTTCCCCCTCAAAAAGCCCCCAACAAAAACCTCCATGGCAGTGGTGTAGATGTATTTTCAGTTCTTTATTAGAAAGAGGTCTCTACACTATAGCCACCTCTCTCCATTACTTTACACATTTTTCTTTTTCTTTTTTTTCCCCTTAGAATACTGTACAGCCGACACAAAAAATCCCAAGGCAGGGAAATACAAACTGGCATATTTAATCAAAACAAGATCATATGAAATAACAAGCAAAGTGAAATGTCTGTCAATGGTTTTAATTACAGTACAAATAATATAAATAAAGCATCATCGAGTCATTGTGAAACATAACCTTGCTGAATGAGGTAATATAAAAACAACGCCCCCAAAAAAAAAACAACTCATCTCTGGATAAACCGCAGGCTGCTCGTCCATCTTCTGTACATTGCTATTTACAGAAACAGAATAACATGCTAAGAGGTGTGTTGGGGCTGGGCCCTCCCTGCTCCCTCCTCGAAATGCCTCTCACCTTTGACCTGCTTGGGCTCCCCTTTCAGAAACAAACCCCGTGGCCAGAAGAGAAGCCAACTCAAAGTCAGGGACAGGAGAAGGGGGCTGTCTGGGGCAGGAAGCCACGCCCCGGAACCCACCTGCCTGTGGCTGGCCTGGCCAACCCTTCCAGCCCCTCCCAGGGCAGCCAGCCCATTCCCTTCGGGGCTCACCAGGGTGCCTTTGATCTCGTGCACTCAGCATGGTCCCCAGTGGCATCCTCCCCAGCATTTGGGTGCTCAGGCCTGGGCAGGAGCTGCAGCCTCAAGAATTTGATATCTTTTAGACACAAAAACCCAGTTGGAGGAGGGAAACCGTGATGCTTTGCAAGGTTTGAAGGCATCATTTCTAACATCAAGATGTGTGAACTGCCACAAAGCAGTTTCTAAATGTACCCCTTGCCCATCCGCCACGGAACAGCCCTGACCCTCACATGAGTCCGCCTGTGCACCCCCGTAACGGTGGTGGTGAGAAAACTGCTGGGACCCCAGGGGGTGGGGCTGGGAGGTGCGTGCTGTGCTCTCGTGAGCAGTCAGGGAGAGCTAACTCCCCAGTCTGGCCCTGGCTCTCGGCACCCTTGGTCCATTCTGTCCTCCCACCCCCAGAGAACCCAGGCAGGACGTACATTTTCTGAGGGCGACTCGGTGGAATGTTAGGGGCAGAGCTGAGAGCAGTGGCTGTCAGCTGGGCTGCTGCCAGTGTCTTTGCAAGAGGCCTGTCACTCAGGGATTCTATGTACAGGTGCGACACCAGGGTGGAAAGACCTGGGACGTCCTTCATCGAGCTCCTACATTCAACATTTTACACAAGCCATCACTAACTGAGTGAGCTTCTAGGGGCCGGGACAACACCTTTTTACAAGAGTTTTCGAACCAGCTCAGATATTAGCTTCCCAGGCCAGTGTGGACCCCGTCTGGCACCGGGAGGATCAGGGCATAATCTGAATTAGGGGCAACTGTTCCCGACAGCTGGTGTGTTAAGGGGGTCTGTTCTATTCTGAAGATTCCCCAACAGCCTCGAAGCTTGTTTGGTTCCTTTCTTTCACTTACATCTCAGGACAAAGGTCATGTAATTCCCTCTGACACTGAATTCTAGATCAGTCCTAAATGGACTCTGACAGGCGAGTCTCTATCACACGGCTTGATCACGACCCTCGGGGAGGTCCTTCTCTACAGATGCCACGTGCCTGGCCAAAATAAAGAAGGTGCCTTTGCCCACTCAGGAAGGCACCTTGCCTGGCACACGCTGAGTGGCTGCTGGGCGCTGGGTGTCACGTGGCTAGAAGCCAGGGCTCATCTGTCCATTTCACTGGGGCAGCTCCTGTCTGAACACCTGCAGCCTCAGAGCCACGGCCGCTCTCTCCTGGGCACGCTGGCCCCAACCCTGTAGTGCGTTTGGATGGGATGAGGGCCTCAGACAAGGACATTTTTACCAAACAGGCCCAAACCCCAAAACCAAATGCACTTCGTAAATGAAACTCGGTAAGGAGAGGTTTTCAAATTTACCGTCTCTGTACCTACCACTGCTTTGGGGAGGGTGCGTACTACACTGATGTAACTGAAACCCTTCTAAAACCTGGGCTTTTTAAAAATCACAAATTAAAAACTGACTTTTTGCTTTTACAGAATCCCCTACTGATGAAATGTGCTCTAATTTCAACTCTGACCCAAATTGAAAAACCCAAACTGGAAAAAAGTGTCAATCTATGTTTAAAAAGCAGCAGGTATTCAACATTAAAGAGGGAATCCATTAATATTTTTAAAAAATCTATTTAAGGACAGCACTTCTCTAAGGGGAAGAACATCGTGTTTTGCAAATAGTCAAGTCTATGTTGTCACATGTTATTTTTCCCTCGTGAGGTGAAGGTCCAACATGGGGGTGCTGGCCAGCCTGCACTGTTCTCTCTCATCGCGGAGGTCACAGTGACTACTTCTCGGCAGTGGTGGAGATAGAAGTCTGAGCACTGTTTCCACCTACCCCACCTGATAACCCACTCCCTTTCTCTCTTCTGCATAACTGGAAGGAATAGGATGTTTTGACTGAAAGGTAACCTGATTCCGATGCTTGAACGACAAAGGACCCATTGGTGGCACAGGGTAGAGCAGAGTGGGGACAGACGCCACCCCTCAGCAGCCCAGGTGAGTGGCCAGGCCCCCTGCCCACTGTGAGCAGCACAACTGGGGATCCTGGCCTGGCCAGGGCGCCCACACCAGACTCACTCAGCACGGGGCTTCCTGAAGAAAACCACTTGGGAATCCAAAAAAGAAACAGGTCAATAACGGCTAGAGGAGAAAAACGCAAGTCTTGATGCCAAAGGCCCTCACTCAGCTTTCTGGTGAAGGATGAGGGTGGACATCCCTTGGAGACACGACTTCACAACACGTGAAATCCATGTTTCAGGAGGCAGTTAGAGAGAAATCCTGTTTCCTGGGAAAGAGAGACCTGTATCTTCACGTTTCTATTCGAATTCTTTCCTGACCACTTTTCAGTCTATTTGCCTGAAGGACATAAATATAATCCAGGGGAGTTCTAGAAAAGGTGCACCAACATTGTGGGGCATGAAGGACGGAAACAGAGCAGATGTGGGGGCAGGGGGAAGCGGCCCACCCAGAGGTAACTGGTTTTCTCTCCAAATATCTTTGCCTTTTGGGACGTTTCTGAGACCTGACCATACTTACTCTTAGAGGATCTACATTATTTCAGGCCTCTGCACCTCCCTAGGCGGGAATGTGGATGTCCCCCTCTTGTTTCCAGAACATTCTAAATGCAAGGAGGAAGGGTTGGCAGAGTGGGAGCCACAGGGACACATGTCACTCGTGAACACAGCTCGGGCTGGGGGTCGGGCAGGACCCAATGGCCACTCTGGAGGAAGACAGTGCAATCACAAAGGGCAGGCACAAGTCGAATGTCACCCTTGAAAGGGACAAGAGCTGCAGTGCAGCGGACGCTCCCTATCCAATCACACCAGCTCAGTGAAGGAGAGGAGAGGCGGTAAGCCTAAAGCCACTCTCTGCCAGCCAGGGTGCTCTCCAGAAAGCTGATTTTAACAGGAATTAGGAAAATGACACTGAAATAAGGACCAATAGGTGAGGGTGTCACAGTAGCCTCTCGGTGACCCAAGGTGGCGTCTGCAGGAAAGTAGGCCTGTCCCAGCCAGCAACACAACAACAGGGTGTAGGAGAGAGAAGGGTCATCCTGGGATGAAAGCAACATTAGTGAATGGGACGAGGGTAAGACAACCCTCTCTCTGCCTCTGGAAAATCAAACTCAGAGGAAAAAAAAATGGAGGGTAAATTTTGGCAAGTGGGTGGTTGAGATGGTATGTGGGCAGTCTGGGCTCATTCCTCGGGGGAGAAGGCATCTCCGTGGGCAGGGGCCCACAGAGCACTGGTGGGCTTAGCACCAGAGGCTCAAACGGCGGGGGGCTGGCAAGTGTGCCGTCACCGACTCCTAGGGCGCTGGCTTGAGGATGCGGTGCCAGCTTGGGGACAGGTGTCCAGGCTGTGCTCTGGCTTCGGTCCTATCATTGTTTCTATTCTTAATAAACACTCTTGTCACCTGAACATCCAGACCCTGGCTGGGCGTGGGGCTGGCATTTATCACATTGGTCCCCACACCCTGCAAGGCCACGGCAGTTTCACAGATGAGGAGAGAGTCCTAGAAGCTGGATGCCAACCAAAGGCTGCATAGGTGGGACGGCAAAGCGAGGTGAACCCAGGTCTGCTTGGCCCCCGGGCTGTCTTTCTCCCTGGATGGTGTTTTTCCCTCACGAAGTTAGTGACATCTCCTTTGCAGACGTAGGAATGACCCTGTATGCGTGCAGGTGTCACAAAACTGGGAAGACCAGTGCCTACAAGGGATGCAGAGGCTGGGTCCAAGCAGACCTCGTCAGGCTGGACAAAACCTCAGAAGAGGGCGGAACTGCAAGGTCCTGCAGCAGTGCTGGCCGGGCTCACGGCCCTGCAGAGAACGCACCCACTTAAGAACTCCCATCCAGAGTAATTCAGTAAGAGCTATTCTCTTCTGCGCCCCACAGCCCCACGATCAGCAAGCACCCTGTTGTCTTCACCTGTTTTCTGGGATAATTACACCCAGTGTGCACTTCCTGGGAGACAGGAAACTACACCGATTCGTGGGACCAAAGACTCATGAATATGTCACTCGCTCACCCTCGAGGTGCTCACCTCCCGGGAAGGAGGAGATGGAAGGGGCCGGGACCATGCCTGGGGCTCCGGGCTTGGCAAGCCATCTGCTGGCCCCAGTACTTGAGGTCCACTTATGCGGGGTCAGAATCAAGGCTTCTTCCTCTGCAGGGTTTTCGTGGCCACAGAAGGAATCCGGTGAGGTCTGGGGTCCATGCAGACCACCCTCACAGCTACCTCACGTGTGACTGCCCTCTCCTGTGCCCTCCCCAGGGGGCGGTTTCTCATTAAGGGGAATTTTTAATTCTGAATTGAAACGGTTATGTGAATTCTGCAGTGGTGGCTTCCCATGTCATTGCCACTTCATAGAACTTACATGGGAATAAACAATGAAAACTCGACCCCCTTCCCAAACTGGTGATTTCTAACCCTGGCCCTGGTCTGCCTTCTCCGGCCTTGGTGTTAGTAAGGCCTTACGAGGGAATGAGAGTGGCGACAGCTCATTTGACACTGACATACAAACAGATTAGCCACCAGTCACCTTTATTTTAAAAGAAAACCCTTGAAACCCACTACCGCCTTTCCACTGTTGCCAAAACTCAGGCTCAAGAAAGCAGGCCTCCTCCTGGAGCAGATCAACATCGATAAAAATAGCAGAAGAGGGTCGAGCTTTCTAAGGAGGGATCAATGAAATCCCCAGGCGGGGGGGGGAGGGCAAAAACCAATCTAGTATTCAGGTCGTGAAAGGCTTAGTGAAAAAAGAAGTCATTTGGGAAAATATTATATTATAAACACATATAATAATATGTACACACTCATATACATCCCAAGAGAAGCCTTACAGGGAATTCTGTTTCTTTTCAAAAGAAGGCTTCACTATGATAAAGCATTCCTATAGTGGGAATTAACTACAATGAAATAATTTAAGAATTTCTTTTATACTATATCTGCGTTCACTATGGAAATTCTATGCTACAGGCTGTGCGGAGGCGGATGTGTATAGCTGGATTAGAACAGTAACGCGTTCTTCAAAAATAAGCAATCACTTTTTCTCTTCCTATTCACATTTAAAATAACTACACGGTGATAAAACACAGAATTAAAAATCGGGTGGAGGGAGTACGGACCTCAGACTCGTGGCTTCTGCACCTGTTATTCCTGGAAACTGCCGAGTTCCACTGAGCTGAATTAAGGTTAGGAATGTCCATGAGACACTGATCCACATATAAATTCTGTGTAAAGCTTTATTTTTTTTCCCCACTTAAATTTTTTTTTTTTAAAGTGAAAGAAGAGGAAAAACCCTTACAAAATAGAACGTTTACTATATGAGAGCAAGGGGCTTCCCCAGAGGCTGCCGGGTGAATGTCGCCCTGCGTTCTTGTGCTACATCAGTCTGGTGTCATCCTTCAATGTGACAACCCTCTTCCCCCGTCTACTGCCAAAGGGCTCGAGGCACAGTCCCCCTCTTTTTTTTTTAACCTAAGGAGTCATGATTTGGGTTACTATGTTTGGCCACCACGTTGAGGGTGGCTGAAGTCTGAGGCAGCCCGATACCACGATGACAGCAAATCAGGTGACATACTAAAATGGAGGGCCTGGCTGCCAAGGAAAAGTCTTAGGGATTCTCATGAGCCAGGCTCTGCTACAGAATGGTGGGTGGCAGTCACCATCTACCTTTGCAAAGCACCTGGGGCCAGTACCCAGAAAATCACCCCCTCCCCTGCCATAGCTCCTTCCTCTGGGTTGGCAAAACTGGTGTCAGATCTAAATCGTGCTTCTCAACAATGAGGAATCACATGCTTCTTTCCCCCTCTCTCATATGCTTCAGTGTCTTTTTTTTTTCTTTCTCGATTTTAATAAGCAAATTGTACCACTATCTTATTCTGATATGTTCCTTTTTAAAAGCTGTATATCACATTAATGGAAGTGTTTACTGCTGGGAATATTTTCCATGTACAATGATCTGTAACCCTCTTATCTCAACTAGTTGCATATTATTAGTTCACATCCAGTTCAATTTATAAATTAACAGAGGTGCCATTTGTCTGTACAAAAATCAATGCATATTTATGAACTTCTTTTATTCAAATAGATTTTCACACATCTTATCTAAAGATATAATACAGAAGCTTGTGTGACTTGGGCAACGTGGCCCAGGAGTGACTAAGACCCAAGACATCCGCCTTGGCCAAAAGACATAAAATCTCTCTCACGTTTGGGGAAAAAAATAGCCTTTTATGCATGGACTTAGTTTACTAAATGCACTCGAAATGTTATTATTAGCTGAATTTGTGATTTCCTTTTGAATTTCCGAGTTACTCTTATTTATTTTTTCATTTTGTTTTTGCACCAAGGAGAATGCAGTCCAATAACATTCAGCGACTGATTTCTTCTCTTTGGACTGAAAAATTAAACAGATACTAAATTATGACAGTGAATTTAGAAAGGAGGGCTCCAAGGGCTCGAAAGAACATGCCTGGGATAATCGGATGCTTCTAAGAGTATTGCAATCACATCACGGCAATCATCGGAGCGTGCGGCGTAATACCTCCTCAGCTAATATGCTTTCTTCTCGGTGATGACTAATCACGTTCTATTAAACAGCGGTAATGCTGGAAGAGCTCAACTATACAAGTGTAATGAAGCCAGTATTCTCCCCGGACAGATTAGCTACAACTGATTTGACACATACCATCATAGGGGCTTCAAACCTGACAAACTCTGCTTGCTTCTGATTTATGCCGTCAAGCTCCTCAGAGAAGAGATGAAACCCAAGCGTTCCGTTTGGTAGAGGTGAAATGTACTGATGTGCTTAACAGCCAGTTAAGGAGAGGTACCCCCTCTCCTCGCCCCCCCTCCCCCTCTCGTCCCGTCCCTTGTGCCGTGCTCTGTCGACGGGCCACGGGGACAAGGGTCCCGCGCTGCCGTGTGCTATCATCAACCCACCCAGGCCCTCGGTCGCTCCTGTTTGCCGATCAGGGGGGTTTATGAGAAAGAATCGATTCTGCAGCCTCCTGGCCTCCTCTTCACCCCGTGAGGACTGTCTAGGTTTGGTGATTTCGTTTGGGGTGGGTGGGTGGGTGGCAGGTGACCACCAGGAAGAGTGAGGGGACGCGACAGGACTCACATGCTGTAACTTCCAGGGAGAGCTCGAGAGGCTGCGGGTGGCCCAGGCATGGCGGGGCAGGTGGGCGCAGACGCCCCTCAGATGATGGTGGGCACCCTCCCGCTGCTGTTGTTCCGGTTATTGTTCTTCCTGGACAGGTTGGGGGTTGCCATGAGCACGAAACGCTCATCGGGGCAGCCGTACTGCAGCAGGACATCGATGCACTCCTGGCTGGAGGCCTGCCGTGCGTAGGCCAGCGCGGTGTTCCCATGGGCGTCGCGGGCCATGACGTCCACCCCGTACTGCAGAGGCAACAGAGCCCACGTTAGCATCACTGGGGAGGGAGGCACAGCTGCCGGGGGCGACAGAAGGAGGGGACCGGGCAGCTTTCTTCAACCTCTGTGTGCAGCCTGTGCACGGAGAGGGACCAGCTGGGGATGGGCTGCAGATGAACTGGCTGGGGAAGTGGACTGTCACGTGTGGGTGGCACAACCTGGCCCTGTGGTGGATTCTTTTAAGGAAAGAATGTGCTCTTTGCAACTAAAAGCCCCTCCTTTATGCAAAAGAAACAGACCAAGGAGAACTCTAGTTTTGCTATTTCTATTTCGACTTTCCAATTGTAAAAATACTCACTTTTTTAATCTCACAGGCAATCCATTTTCATTGTAGGAAATACACAGGTAACACACATAAGCGCACCAAGAGAAAAAGTCACCTATAATCTCACTCTTCAGAGATTAACTTGGTTAATATTTCAGTGTATTTCCTTCTAATGGTTTTTCTTTGAATCTAAATGCATATATGCATAATTGAGATAAAATTTACACAAATAATTTGCAATCTTTTTCTTTATTGAGCACTATACTGTGATCATTTTCTCACATCATTAAAAATTATTCAAAAGCATGACATGTAATAGCCATATAGTAGTCCTCCACATGAACATAATTCAGTTACTCTGTCCTCAGTTGCTGCACATTGTGTTTAAAAATTGTCATTGGTAGGGGCCGGCCCCGTGGCTTAGTGGTTAAGTGCGCACGCTCCGCTGCTGGGGGCCCGGGTTCGGATCCCGGGCGTGCACCGACGCACCACTTCTCCGGCCATGCTGAGGCCGCGTCCCACATACACATACAGTCCCACATACAGCAACTAGAAGGATGTGCAACTATGACATACAACTATCTACTGGGGCTTTGGGGAAAAAAAAGGAGGAGGATTGGCAATAGATGTTCGCTCAGAGCCAGTCTTCCTCAGCAAAAAGAGGAGGATTAGCATGGATATTAGCTCAGGGCTGATCTTCCTCACAAAAAAAACAAAAATGTCATTGGTATAAATAGTGCTGTGATGGACATCCTCACATCGAATCTTTCTCAGGATCTCTGATTATTAGGGTGATGACTAGAAGGGGAAATACTAGGTTAAATTACACAAACATTTTTAAGCTTCTTGCTCTTGAAAAAGGGTGGACTGACTTCCACTTCCACCGCAATGTCCGGGAGTTGTCCTGATCACCCTCTCGTCCGCATGGAGCATCACCATCAAAGGAACTCTTGGCCAATTTGAGAGGGAAAGACAGCACGCAACTTGTTATGGACTGAACTGTGTCCCCGCAAATTCATATGTTGAGGTCCTAACCCCCAGTACCTTAGAATGTGACTGCATTTGCACATAGGGCCTTTGAACAGGTAATTAAGGTTAAATGAGGTCATATGGGTAGGGCTCTAATCCAATAGGACTGGTGTCATAAGAAGAGGAAGAGACACAAGGGATGCACGTGCACAGAGGAAAGGCCATGTGAGGACACAGAGAGAAAACAGCCGTCTGAAAGCCAAGGAAGGAGGCCTCAGGAGAAGCAGACCCTGCCCTCACCTTCACCTTGGACATCTGGCCTCCGGAACTGTGAGAAAATAAACGTCTGTCGTTTAAGCTGCCCAGTCTGTGGCTAGGGCTGAGCTGACCACGACACAATTGTTAAAGTGAAGCTGAACAGTTGAGTGATTTTGGTACCTGTGCATCTAATTCTCCCATCACACCCATCATAAGGCAGATGAAAATGTCGACACTGGTATCATGCTCAGCTGTGTGGGGCAGACCCATCTCCTGCTCTGGGGGTGGAGAGAGAAGAGCCCCCAGCAGGTGACCCACCTCTAGGCAGTGTCCCACTCCTGGGGAGCACACACCTCCCCTCCCTACCCAGGGACCCTCTTGCCAGGCAACTCTCTGCCACCCTTTGATGGGGATTCGCCACGGCTGAAGACCCCAAAGCTGTGCAATTAGCCCCCGTGCAGGGTGCATGGGCTTCTCAGAAGCAGCTCCTGGCCTGCACAGACAGGGCCTCTCTTTACAATCACTTTCTCCCTTTCTTCTCCCCATTCAAGCTGCATGACAAATGCTTTAATAGAAATTTACAAAATAATTTTCCCCAGT
Organism: Diceros bicornis minor; assembly: GCF_020826845.1. NCBI lineage: Eukaryota > Metazoa > Chordata > Mammalia > Perissodactyla > Rhinocerotidae > Diceros > Diceros bicornis. The sequence continues at coordinate 23,785,767 of NC_080776.1, read as the reverse complement.
ATAAATTAATCAGAACAGTCCAGAAAAAGCCCTTTGACAAACTCCTACCACATCAAACCTCAAAGTTTAGGGTCTAGGATTTTTGGGTTACATGAATGAAAAGCCCCCAAATTTGGTAATGGGAAAAGCATATAAACCATTCAGTTTATATCCATCCTCCCACCACCCCACCGCAAAAAGATGATGGGAGTTTTTGTAAAAGGAACAAGAGGGATACCACCAACCATGCTTGACCCAAGGCGTAATCAAAAAGATGAACTGTGCAGAAACTCTAGTGAATGCTGTGCAGAGAGGACCACTGTCTCCTCCGAAGGAGAACATGTCCCTTGACTTCATTCCTCCCATGAACCGACTTTATTCCTCCCTTTTATCAGTCCTTCTGGTGGTACCTTCACACAGGTGAGCCCAAAAGGCAGGGGCCTCCACACTGAAACCTTAAACTCCCTATTCGTTATTGCTTCCCATTTTCAGGTTAGTAACCACAGCCTTCCACCAGAAAGATGCCCAGGCAGCAGAACAGAGCACCCACAGTGACTCCAGTCTCCACCGGGCACATGGGCGACCTACCCAGATCAGGAGCTGGGCCAGGACCACGTTCCCCTTTCGGCAGGCCAGGTGCAGAGCTGTGCGGCCGTCGCCCTCCCCGCAGGTCTCGTTCACCTCGTCCCGGGAGCCGTGCGCCAGCAGCAGGATGACCGCCCGCAGGTCCTCGTCGGCGGTGGCCCGCAGCAGGTGTTGGCCCAGCGACAGCTCCGTGCACGGCAGCGGGGCCAGGAAGAGCTTCTGCTCGTACTTGGCCCGGATCCACCGCTCCTTCTCTTCCCTGCAAGAGCCACCAGACAGGCGCGGTCACAATCAGGCAGGACAACCGAGGTGCCACCCCTATCCTGGGACCCACAGCACCGAGGGGGAAGCGAAATAGCAGGAGACAAGGGTCTTTGCTAGCACAAGGAAGCCCCCTGGGAAAGGTTTACCCATGGTTCACAAAGTGGGGTTCCTTACCAGCAGCGTCAGCACCACCTGGGGACCTGTTAGAACGCAGATTTTCAGGACCCTCCAATCCCCCTAAATCACGAGCCCTGCAGGGGGTTCTGATGCCCTGAGGTGTGAGGACCACGGAGGCCCCCAGCCTCGAGCTCTCATTTGATTTCTTTTGCTTTTACGCAGAGGCTGTGGCCTGCAAGAACCACCCTGCTGCCCGGGAGCTGGCAGAGTGCAGGAGGACGCCACAGGCCCAGAGGTCCGCTCCGCTGTACGCAACGACAGTCGTGAGTCGGGATTAAAGGACGTTTCACTGGAGTCGTGGGGTCAGGGTAGCCGTGCGCTGCCCCCACCTGGGTGTGACCTCTGCTCTCAGCTCTTAACTCACCTGCCCGGGCGGAGGTGTGTGTGAACTCCTCGGGGTCTCTAAACGCTTCCAGTTGAAGAAAACATTGCTATAGACCCACATGTGAAAGGGAAGAGACTCCAATGGGGAGGTTTAGAAAAGAGACAGAAGCTAAACCTAGTTGCCATGCCCAATTGCGTCGTCTCTCCGGACACTGGGGGAAGGCTTAAGTGGAGAACATCAAGAATTCTCTAAATGACAAAGAACGGCTGGGTTTTCTGAGGGGAAGTGTCCTAGGGCCCAGCCTAGGAGACAAGCCAGGTGGCCCCCTGAGGCCAGAGCTGAGGTAGGGGTGCAGAGGAGAGGATGAAGTGGGGAGGGGAGGGGGGCGGCCTCGGGGACGCAGAGAGTCACAACGATGGCAGCTGGTGCCCCCTTGCCCACGGCACAACCTTCTGAGGATGAGTTTCCCGAGCTGGGTGGGTATGATCACAGGCCCTCTGCTCCTCGGGGTCCAAAGGAGACGGGAAGCTGCCTATGACATCTGGAAGGAGGGCTGAGAGAAAAAGAGGAGGGGGCAGGATGGGAAGAGGAGCTAAAAAAAAAGACAGAAAGAAAGAAACCAACAGCAAGGTGTGTTTATATTGACCTGAAGGAAAAGACCCCAGGAATCTATGCCTGCACTGTGGATATTAATGGTGGATTTTGGTTTTGGGTTCTCAAAAAAGGGCTGAAGAGACACTGAAAACAGCTCAGCAATCCTCAAGACTGCAGCATAGCTAGGAAAAAAAAGAGCAAAAAAATGCAAAAGATGTAAGTGAGATTTCACAAGTAGCTCTTGAAATGGGCGAGTCAGGAGAAGAGAGCGGGGAGGCGCAGGGGGGCTCTGTGAGGCCCCGACACATGCTTTCTGATGAGGATGATGACAGAAGAAAGAAAAGCCCTACAGATAAGAGGTGACTGTAATTACCCACCAAGACTTAGATAATACACTGATTCACAATGGCCTTCTCCTAAAATTCGGCATTTTCTCCGGGGGAATCGTCAGGGTACATAGCTACAACTCCAGAGAGAAATCACGCGGGGCCCCCTCAATGCTCTAGAAAGAAAACTCATTACCCAGGGCGTTGTTTCTTCCCGAGCACAGAAAAAAGGCCTTGCTTCCACCTTTTACCCGTGTTTACATTGCTGCCAGTGATCCAGTGTCGGGTGAGCCCTAATCTGTTTTTAAATACTTAGGCAAACAAATTCTTCCAGGAGTAAATCTGGATTAGTTTTGCTTCACTTCCTGGTACATGTGAGCGACCCCAGGGTGACCCCCGACCCTTTTCATCCGGAGATTTCCAGGACAAACACTCGGCTACAGCTGAGAACCCCCAGCAGCACCCACAAACGTGGCGCAGCTCAGAGGCAGCCCGCACGCCATCCCCTCTCGGGCCGAAACACAAGCACAGAAGTGCCAGCCCAGTCTCGGAAATCCGGGGTATGGTGAGAGACGACCCCCCATACACGGTGCTTTGCATGTTATTTAAAGACTTTATTTAAAAGGTATGAAACAGACATTGATGCATTTCACAAAAACACCAAAGAGAAAGAGCCCAACGTGAATTAAATGCAAAGGGACAATGGCGAAGGCTGCATCTGGATCTTCAAGTTGCAATTGCTAACTCTTGTTTTTTGGTATGCGTTAAAATCAGAACTGTGTTATTCTGCTCCAGTTGATTTTAATATTTGTTGCCAAATCATCCATGGATAAACCAGAGAACTGACCACAGTAACTACAGTCCTAACAGTACTTATTCCATTTTCTAACATTCGAATATCCTGGCCAAAGAATGAGCACGACCCCCCAGCTTCCGGATCCTCTCCTGTCATCAGCGGGTTCTCACAGGGACATGTGGGTGACTTTCTGTCCTCGGAGCTGTCACTCCACAAAAAAGCTCACTGGAATACACTGAAATCGACACACGTCTGAATGATGATTCTGTTTAAACTGTTTTGCTTCTACAAATCAGTGTTGTTTACAATACATGATAAAGGCGGCTCCAGGTTTTGTGGAGCTGAAAATTCATACTATTTTGGGAGCCTACTTGAAGAGAAGACTCTAATATTGTGTCTATGATGTTAGGAACAGGGCCTCGGAGAGGGTTCATGGAAAGCCTTGGCTTCATTAGCCTCACAGTGGACCCACCTGCAACATCGCAGGAGTTGGAGCAGGCTGACTATTATTTTTTTATTTTATTTTTTTGTGAGGAAGATCAGCCCTGAGCTAACATCCATACTAATCCTCCTCTTTTTGCTGAGGAAGACCGGCTCTGAGCTAACATCTATTGCCAATCCTCCTCCTTTTCTTCCCCAAAGCCCCAGTAGATAGTTGTATGTCATAGTTGCACATCCCTCTAGTTGCTGTATGTGGGACGTGGCCTCAGCATGGCCGGAGAAGTGGTGCGTCGGTGCGCGCCCGGGATCCCAACTGGGGCCGCCAGTAGCGGAGCGCGCGTACTCAACCGCCAAGCCACGGGGCGGGCCCAGGCTGACTATTATTGATAAGGGCTCCGAACCTCCAACAACTCAGATACAGGAAACAGGCTCCATGCGATGAACTGTCCCTGAGGAAGACTGCAAGAGGACAAAACAAGGTGGCCTTCTCGGTGGTGTCCACCTCTCCTAGCCCCATGTCCACGTGGCCCCTCCCTCGACTATGGACGCCCCCAGTGTGGCTTTTATTATCTGATGGAAGAAGGCTCTTCACCAAAACTTCTTGTGCTATTCAAAAACAAGCTTTTGGGGCTGGCCCGGTGGCACAGTGGTTAAGTGCATGAGCTGCGCTTCGGTGGCCCGGGGTTCGCGTTCGGATCCCGGGCGTGCACCGATGCACTGCTTGTCAAGCCATGCTGTGGCAGCGTGCCATATAAAGTAGAGGAAGATGGGCACAGGTGTTAGCTCAGGGCCAGTCTTCCTCAGCAAAAAGAGGAGGATTGGCATCGGATGTTAGCTCAGGGCTAGTCTTCCTCAAAAAAAAAAAAAAAAAAGCTTTCAATGCTGGCTCCTGGGTCCTGCAGGACAGTGATGTGTCAGTGTTTTTTCAGACGCCAGGAGGAGGCCAGAAAGCTAAGGGAGGCCACAGGGCTTCAAGCCTGCGTCAGGTGTTCTTTTAGCAGCTGAAATCCAGCTAGTAGGCATGAAGGACTCAGACATGAACATTTGGGTTTTTTGTGTGCTAATTCAGCTACTCCCATTCACGCATAAGCATTTATTATTATTTAGAGCCCATTTTCTGTGGTCACTGCTCACCCTGACAAAGTCGGGGGAAAGCTTAATTGTGTGTGCTTTCCACAGCGGCCAAAGGGAGGGAAAAGAGAACCGACATTGGGCCAAGAGGCTGTGGTTTTCGCCATTAGAGCGATTGGGGTTTATGAGCCTGCTTTGTTCTGCTCTGTGTTGTAGAGTTTTGCAACTTCAGTTAACTTCTTGGACTCTCCTTTCCTCATCTGTAAAATGGGCAGAGTGATGTCTACAGCAGGCAAGGTGGTTTTGGGATTTGAGGTCACATGTTTGGATGATGTGCTGGCCACCGTGGTCACTCCACAAGTGTCAGCTGTTGGTGTTGTTATGATTGAAGAGAAGAATGTCTCTAATGACTCACATTGATATCAAGCACGTAAGAGCTCACCTGTGGAGGTGGTGTGTGTGACAAGAGGTGCTGGTGGCACAGGGGTGGAGGTCAAAATGCCTGTCTGATGCTTTAGGTTTCTGATCCCAGTTGTCTGTAGATATGAGCCTCACGTAGTCAGTGTGCTTGGCAGGGGGAGGTAGGGCCCTCAGCCAGGGGCTTTGACAAACCCATCAGTGTCTTGTGAGTCCCCTCCCAGGGTACAGAGGGGCCTGAGACACTGGGATGAGGGGTGCTCAGCTGGGCCAAAACTGGTCAGCCCCTGCCCACAGCCTTGAGACGTTTAAAGTCTTCCTAAATGTTGTGGACTGAATTGTGTCCCCCCCTAAAATTCATATGTTGAAGCCCTAACCCCCAATGTGACTGTATTTGGAGGTAAAGCCTGTGGGAAGGTTGAATGAGGTCTTAAGGGTGGGCCCTAATCCAAAGGGAGTGGTGTCCTTCTAAGAAGAGGAAGAGACACCAGAGCTCGCACTCTCCGTGTGCACGCAGAAAGATAGAGGGAGCAGGCGCCGTCTGCAAGCCACAAAGAGGCCTCAACAGACACCATCCCTGCTGTCACCGTGACCTTGGACTTCCAGCGAGAAAATAGACGTCATTTAAGCCACCCAGTCTATGGCATTTTGTTAGGACAGCCCTAGCTGACTAAGATATTGGACAACCACATTCTCCTTCTTTCTCATTTGGCTTCTGTGCCAACAGTTAACACTCGAAAGATGGACACTCTGACAATGATTCCTTTTCTTCGAGAATGTTCTGTCTAAAACCATTCGCCCCCATGAAATCACGATGTCGAAGCACAAACAGTCTGACCGTGACTCTGATGTCCCAATCTTCCTTCTGGGATCTCCAGCTTGTCTTGGCCCGGCCTTTCGTTTTCCCCAAGGAAGGCCAGTTCAAGAGCAGTGTGGCCGGCAGTAGATCACCTCGCCTCATTCCAATCCCCTGGAGGCCCGCTGCTCACAGCCTCCGTTAGCTAATGAGCTAAAAAATGAATTATTGGCATGGCCGGCCGTCAGCAGAGAGGAGGAGGCCCGGCTCCTCATTGAGCCCCGTGCTGACACACCTTTAAATAAATCAACCACTCGGGAGCGGAGAAAATGAGAGTGGGCGACTCGTCCGAAAGACACCGATCTGGTCCCCAAAATAAAAAGAAAAGATACAATCAAAGGTGCAGTTGCAAATACTTTCTTTTCTTCTTGCCTAAAATGGAATCCCTTCCGTAGGTGGCCCTCCATGCCCCCCGTGCCCCGCCCAGGACACTGCCTGGTGTGTGAGCCATGGGCCAGCAAAGGATTCGGGGATCAGAGGGCAGGTGGGCCCAGGTCACAGGAGCTGTGCATCCACTGAGTCTTGGGGGGTCTGCCTGGCTCAGATATGCTCTGGTCCTGCAGCCTGACAGATGAGGCTTTGCCACACGTGACCTTGAGGGGTACTGACAGGGCCAAAGCTCCACGTGCCCTCCCCTCCCCAAAGACGATCCCTGGGACATGTCCCACCTGCAACCCGCAGATCTAGTGCCTGCCAAACGAGATCAACCGCCGGCACCAGTAAATATCACATGGCGCAGCCGATGAGGTGCGGTCTCCACGCCACAGGACCGCTCACTGGGACGATGCTGAGGGTGATGACAATGACGATGACTTTACTGACAATTGCTGATAACATCGGCTCTTAAAGGGACCCAGAGCACGTTACATGTTTTTACAAACAAGCCACATATCAAATACTGAGCAAAATGCACATCTGATGACAGAGTTGTGGCCATATTTTTGGAAATCGTGACAAAAAGGAAAAGCTTCATGAAAAAAAAAAGAGATGGGTCAATTTTGTTCTAAGTTTCTGAAGAGGAGGAAAGGGTAGAGAGTTTGGAATGGACAGACACAATTTTTCCTTTTTTGAAACAGGGTGTCTGGACTGTAAGACCTGGGGAATCCTGCACCATCCAGGTGGGACAAGCCTGTGGACGGAAGAAGAACCAGCCGGGGAGTTGGAGTGAGGCTCCCAGACTGGCACTGGCCTTCAAGATGGGCTGGCTGACTCGTGGTGGCAGGAGCTTGGCTGGGCCAAGGAGGATGGCCGCTGAGCTCCCTCAGCCTGCGGGGGGCCGGCTGGAGAGAGCAGGCAGGCTTCCCAGCCCACGTGTGCCTGAGGTGAGTGAGTGCTGACTCGGGTCCCATCCCACCCAGGGTGGCACTGACAACTCCCAGACGACGCACAGACAGCGAGGACAGGTGACTCAGCCCATGACAGGATCAAGGTTAGAGCTGAGAAAAGAAGGTTGGGAGGCAGTGGGACCGAGGATGGAAATGAGCATGTGTGTCTGCAAAATAAAACGTGCAAGGGCAGGGGGGTGAGAAAGCAGAGCTTCGTTCCAACCTCTGTGGCAGGACCCAGGGGTAGGGCCCATCCACAGGTGGGGGCTGCCCTGGACTCTGTCTAGGGTCACGGGGTCCAATCCTGGGGTGAGGGCCACTGTGCCTGGCAATAGAAGACCCTGCAGTGCTTGGCTCTAGGGGACACATGAGGGTCACTGATGAGCCAGAAGAGGTCTGGGATGGAGGCATCTGGAAGCCAAGAATGCCACCAGGGCTAGACCAGCCCTGTGACCACATTGTTGATGATTACGATGACAAGACAGCAACCGCTTGTGAGGGCTTGTCTGTCTTCAGGTAACTGCAGGGGTGTCACGGGAAGGGTTGGGCGTCCCTATCACCTCAAGCTGCCCAGTACGGGAGTCGGTCGCTTCTTGTCCCAGTGAGTGGAAACGCGGCAGGGGGATGCCTTCCCTGCGTAAATTTATTAGGACGCTGCCCTTAACAAACTTTGCTGTTTTATAAGAAACCTTAAGCGTTTCTCATCATTTCTCCACTTTCATTTACAATTCTGCATGAGCCCAGTGATGGGCCTTTGGTGAGCAATCCATGGACATGTGTTTATACACAAGTGAAGAGTCACTATTGAAAAAGGTGGACTCTGTCACACAGACTAGGAAAATCATCAACAGTGTCAGAGCTAACGTTTACTGAGTACTTACAGTGTGTCAGCCATTGGGCTAGGCCTTTTGTAAATTACCTGGTTTAATTCTGACAACACCTGGTGAGATAGGTGCCACCATCACCCTCATTTTCAAAGGCAAGCAGGTGAGCCATGGGGAGGTGAAGAAGTCACCCCAGGTCCCCCACCCGAGACGGCCGAGCAGCTGACCCCGGTGGTTACTGCCTGAGCTCTTCTCCAGGCTCCGCTGCCCTCCGAATAAGGAAACTTGATTGCGTCTGCATGGCCACTGCCTGGGGTGCAGGATTTCAGCCGGGTCCACAGTACCACTCTGCCCACTCTCAACCCCTGACTCTTCTCTCTGGCGAAGGGTTGGGTGTGAGTCGCTTCAGAGAGCGACTCTAGAGCTCGGCCACCCAATGGGGCAGTGCAAGCCAGACACTGGCATTTAAGTTTAAATTAATTACACTAACAAAAATTCAGTTCCTCTGGACACATCTCACACATGTGGCTGGTGGCTGCTGTCTTAGATAGTGCAGATGGTCCAGAACACTTCCATCACACGGATCTAGAACATCTCCATCATTGCAGAGGATAGCGCAGAGCTAGACAACCTGTCCATCTTTCCTTCCCATGTTTTTCCTTACCAAAATTATTCAGGAATAAACATAAGCGCAGAATGAAGAGAAAGGAAATCACAAGTGTGGGAGAAAAACTGAGTGGAAAGGAGAACAATACAGATAGCAGTACTCGAGACAGAAATGCCAGAACAATACAGATAGCAGTACTCGAGACAGAAATGCCAGAACAATACAGATAGCAGTACTCGAGACAGAAATGCCAGGACATGTGGCTCCCCGGGCACCAAGGCTCTCCAGGCAGCCGGGTCCCAGAGGGAACCTGGGTCACCGTTGGTGGCGATGACTGTCACGTGAGCATCGCAAATCCTTGTAGTAAGTGAGGAGCAAAGTGAGGGCAAGTCTCAAAGATCCTTGGGGAACCCGAGAGCTGAGGAATAGTCGCATCTAGACCCGGGCACCTTCCTTAGAGAAATGATGCAGTGCTCTTTCTCCATTCCTCACACATTTGAGGGCTGCAAGGATGTAGTCACACTTAACTCCCATCATCAGCTGCGTTTTGGGTCTGGCAGGGAGGGCTCAGCAGTCTGCCAAGGGGTAACGAGGTTAATGAGTTGGATTCCCAGAAAAGACAGTTTTTAACAAATAACCACAAAGCTTCTGACTGGCTTTCGACACTGCTTTGTGGTGCTCCAGGAGACGCGTCATTAGGAGCACAGACACGGAGTAGTGACCAGGTGCCCCACAGGTCTTCTCGGGAGCCATCATGGAGGCAGGACCGACGACATTTTGGGGTGGAGTGAGGAGCGGTCCTGTGGTGGTTTTGGCCTCAGCTTTCCTTCCAATCTCCACAGACGAGGCTTTCTCTGGACGCTTCTATAAAATACTGAGCAACAATGGCCTTTCTTGAAAGCCCCCGCCGTGTCAAGTCTAATGTGTTCATTTTTATGGGAACCCCTCCCCTCCAAATGTGAAAAGGCCAAGAACTTTTTCTGGTGCCTGTCACTTGTCACACAATTCCTTTTCAAAACATCTTTTTTTTCCCCTTCACGGGATGGGAGAGGATTTTTCAACACTGATTTTAAAGGAGACTCTGTAGCAAAGTATATCAGGGCAGAGGAATATGCTTAGGGGTGAGGAGGAGAAACCGGAGGAGACCTGTCTGGTTTTCCACGGTGACCAAGAGGAGAGGAAGGACAGAGGAAGGGGAAAGAAAGGGCTAGCTAGCAGCAAGGAATTTCCAAAGTGTCTTTCTGCCTCAAGCAAAACAGGAACTGGGAGGGGAGGCATGGAAGAGGGGGCTGGAACAATATGTTAGGAAAACAGAGGGGGCTTCCTCTCTCTGCAGGGGGAGACTGGGGCCCACCACGAGCTGAGCGCTGAGCAGTTGGCTGCCCCTGGCCTGCATGCCTTCTCCCCTGGCCGCGTTGCTAGGGGGCAGGTTGCGGGGCCAACAAAGACGATGGATATTTATTCCTTAATTACCGAAGGCTTTTAAGAAACTGGCCACTGTAAATCCCGCATGCAGAGAGCAGGAGGCAACGGACAGGGATTTACGCTCACAGAGCAAAGAAAATAAATATCGTGCCTGACTTCTGATCAATATTATGAGTGTTTTTGCCAACCCCGCAGGGTGTTTTATGAGCTCAGAGGAACAGAACAGGATCATTATTAATTAAATAAAGTCAACTGTATTAGGCTTATTACTTCTGTGAGACACAGTTAAGACTGGCACGGGAGGGCGAGATCCTGCGCCCAGGTGCATGTGGGCTCAGCCCTGCGTCGCCCCAGAAGGCAGTGGGTAAGAGTGCCAATCACCATGAGCAGAGCTTGGTCTCGTCCCTGTACCTGAGTCTGAGGTTCAGGTTGTCATTAGCACTGGGCACCTCCTGACACCTGTTAAGAAGCAGACCAGGCTGAGCAGAAAAATATCCCAGGATACAAGCAACCATGTAAACACAACATCATCATCCAAAGTTTTGAGGCAATCTACTGAGATTTTACTTGGAAACCTGAAAGCAGGGACAAAGGAGATGCCAGGCGGGTCACTGGCTTGCGCTGGCCTGGGAGTGAGGAAATTTTAGGCCACTTGATGAACAAAACCAGCTCAAACCTGACAACCTGGCAGGTGTCTCCAATGTGCCAGGTGCTCACAAAGCACTGGGCTCACAGGGAAGAATGGACCCAGGCCTCTCTGGGAGGGCCACGCTGGCCCCGGGCAAGGCTCCCACCCTCTCCTGGGCCTTGGTTTCCCCTCTGGAGAGGCTGGGTGATTTAAGGGCCTGCCAATTTTGAAGCTTAATGCCCCCCAGGGGCTTCCACTCAGGAGGTAGTTGTAAATGATGGAACAGAAGGCTCTCACTGCCCCATGAGGACCGGGAGAGCCTCGCACTGTTGGGCCAGAGGTCCACTCGGGCCTTCCTCTCATCAGGTCTACTCAACGGAATGCCTCAGCCGAGCTTCCCATTTGGACAAATAAATCTATATAACGCATCACAGCCCAGGGCAGCCCCCACTCGTAGTTTTTAACCATCTGTGGGGATCCCGCACACTCTCACTGCCACACGCAGAAGCAGCGTGGGGCCTCTCCCGGTCCGAATCTTCAGGACAGACCTTGATGGGTCCTCCCGACCTACTGCATGACCTGCAGACACCATCCTGCTGCCACCAGCTCCAGGACAAACAAAGGTGGACTCACTGCCCCAGCACGCTGCCCTTCACGAGTCCCCCCATCGGCCTGCTGTGAGTGACGTGAACTGCTTTCTCAGGCTCCATTCACGGGAAATGAATCCCAGAATGAAAGAACCTGCCGATGTTTGTTTATTCTCTGGACCCTGGAATCGCAGCACGGCCCCCAGAGCCCATCCGTCTCAAACCTTTAACTGCCCATGTGGGAGGCTACCAGGTGAGAAAGGGTGGGTGTGGGGGGGTCAATGCGAGGCGAGGCCTTAGGGGCTGTGTCTTCCAGGAGTAAAGGACAGAGCTGGGGGCAGTTAACGGGGAGACCAGGTGCAGGGGCAGGTCGAGGTGGAAGGTGGGGAGGAGGCAGAGAGGGGGCCACTGAGAGCAATTTAGAGAAGTCTAGCTCTTAAGAAAATCACTTTTGAAAACATGTTATACTATTAGAGAAAGGCAAAACATCCAGATTGTTCCAGAAGCAGCTATTTTCAATATTTCCCATTTTCTAATCGATTGTAAACAACACAACGAAACATGAGAAGTTAACAGGAAAAATCACTTTAGTTACACCACCTCAACTCACAACACTCTTAGTGTCTCTGTGCTTCCTTCTTGTCATTTTCCACTCGCAGACATATTTTATCTTGCTGGGATTTTAGCACAGACACCTTTATTATTCTGCACAAAGTTAGTTTGACAAATTAAGCTAGTCTGACAAATTAAGTTTGTGAATTAATTTGCAAATTGAGTGTGTTTTTATATAGTAATCATAGCTAAGCTATAGTAGCCACGTACACACTGGATGTTTCTGCACTTTTATGTTAGAAAAAATGCCAGCAACTATTTTAAAGCATCAATCCCGATACATCCGTGCCAAGCAAGAGAGAGCCTGAGCCAGCCGAGTGAGGTGGTCCTAGATTCCGCGTAATGTGGCATGAAACGGGACGCACCTCGGCGGTGCTCGAGGCAGCCCTGGTGGTAGGACCCTCATCACAGCGAATTAAGTTCACCATAACAGTGGCTGATGGGATCGGCTTTGGAACATATCGCATCATAAACAGATAAGGGAAGAGAAATGGCCCTTTTCCTCCGCTCAGAATACTGTAAAATGGATATAAGCCTTTGCTGGATGCGCACCAGTGCCCGTTAAACACCAGGGAGCAGAAACTCCTTGGCTCTTCTTAAACGAAAAATCGAGGGACAAGATGGAGTGATTGCAGAGGGCCCAGCATGACCTGGTGGCTTCTCAAAGACCTGTTGGCTAAGTGGTCATTAAACAAGGGGGGTGGGGGGAGAGGGAGAGAGAGAGAGAAGGCTGCAGGTTAGAGTGGCGACACATTTGGAAAGTGGTAGAGAGCTCTGAGTAGGTTTCTAGTAAAAACTGCCAAGTGGCTTTAAGAACTGCAGTCCTTCGTAATGTTATTTTTTTAAAGACATAAGACTATTGACTTTGAACAATAAAGAATCTTCTTAACATAGTTTTCCCTTTAATTTTGGGAGGGGGAGGGGATTGGAATAGTCACATGGTTCCTCAGCCAAACAAACAAAATAATAATAAAAACAATGAAACAGATTTTAAAAGAAGAAAAGCGTTCCAGAGGGTAGGCAAATGGAAAAGGCATTTAAAATGAATTTGCACATAAACTTTTTTCAAAAAATGAAAACACAGAAACATGCTGAAAGACACTATAACAGGATTGGTGGTCAGTCTGACTGGCACTCACACTCTTTACAGTGGGGATGGCCTGCCAGCCACCATTCACACCAGCCAAGATGAATTCCATTCCAATGTGACGACAACTGAAAATTTATTAAAGACTAGATACCCCTCTTAGAGAAAACCCCACAAATGAATAATAGCTGCTTTTTTTCTCAACTAATCCTCAATGTTAAAAATATTAGACCCAAACACATCCACTAGGTACTATTTTTTCAGTTTCGTCATGTTGTGGTGGAGCTGATGCTGAGAATGATTCATGGCGAGTGTATACATGAATTCTCTAGAGTAAGGAAAGCACTATTATTTCACAAGCTCAAGTTAATTCTTTCTTTAAAATCACCAAACCTCTATCTAACTAATGGGATCAGGAGGCAGAAACTGGTCAGATGTTTTATTTTCCATAATTGACACAGAGTTTAACTTGCCCAATGGCATTGTCTTTGATAACACAATATTAAAATTCTGTTTGGCTTTTCCCTGGAGAGGGAATCCTAGAATGTGGCACAGAGAAGACCTCAGGGGTTTGCTAGCCCTCGGCCGGCTTCATGGGGGTCTCACCTCTGCAGCTACACTGGGCCCCACGCTCAGAAGGGACTCACGCTTGCTTTAAGGTTCTACCATCGCCGTCTTGAAATTCCTGATAATGACTGAACAAGGGCCCCATATTTTGATTCTTCACTGGGCCCCACAAATTCTCTAGCTGGTCCTGGATAGTCCAGTTGCTTTCAAGTATCAGTTGGTGGCAAAGCTATCATCAGTCTGCTGATGAAGGGCAAAACATGAACCAGGTAGTGAGATTTTCATAAAGCGAAATTCATGAATTTGTAGGATGGTTTTTTTTTTTTAATTAATTAATTTATTTTTCCCCCAAAGCCCCAGTAGATAGTTGTATGTCATAGTTGCACATCCTTCTAGTTGCTGTATGTGGGACGTGGCCTCAGCATGGCCGGAGAAGTGGTGCGTCGGTGCACATTAACCGCTAAGCCACGGGGCCGGCCCATGTAGGATGGTTCTTTTCCTGATGTTATGTCCTTCCTGTCTTCTGGACGCTAAAACGTCCTTTTATGACATGATGATGACATGATGATGACAGTAAATGATTTATTTTATGTCCTTAACTGGACGAAGGTAAGAGCCAGCCACCCTCCGTCTATCCGCCACTGGGAAGCCCCATCTACCTCCCTGCAGAGGGCCTTGCCCAAGGTGGCACTGCTTGCTGCTGCAGCAGGAGACCAGGGCAGGGCTTGCCTCCCCGTCCTCATGCATTAGGATGGTTGAGGGCCTTTCAAATAGGCTTTCAGAAAAAAGGATTTTATTGAGACAGCCATCACTCAGTATTTAAATGTGTCAAAAATCCAGAACCTGGGAAAACAGTATTGGTGGTTCCTCAAAGAATTACACACAGAATTACCACATGATCCTGCAATCCCACTTCTGGGTATAGAGTCAGAAGAACTGGAAGCAGGATACTAAAGAGATATCTGGACAGCCACGTTCATAGCAGCATTATTCACAATAGCCAAAACGTGGAAGCAACCCAAGTGTCCACGAACAGATGATTGGATAAACACAATGTGGTATATCCACACAATGAAATATCATTCAGCCTTAAAAAGGAATGAAATTCTGACACATGCTACAACACTGATCAACCTGGAGAACATTATGCTAAGTGAAATAAGCCAGTCACGAAAACACAAATATTGTGTGATTCCTCTTACATGAGGTACCTGGAGCAGTCAAATTCATAGAGACAGAAAGTAGAATGGAGGAACGCCAGGGACTAGGGGGAGGGGGAATGCGAGTTAGTGTTTAATGGGTAGAGTTTTAGTTTGGGATGATGAAAAAGTTCTGGAGATGATGGTGGTGATGCTTGTACAACAATGTGACCATACTTAATGTCACTGAATTGTACACTTAAAATTGACTGAAATGGTAAATTTTATGTTATGTATATTTCACCACAACTGAAAAAAATCCAGAATCTAAGTGCTCTCTTGTTCTCTCACACAGACACCACCGTGTGATTCTCTGAAGTTGAGTGCCTACATCTTGGTGGCCCATACTATTTTACCCAAGAAACTTAAAATTAATATTATCGATAATAGTGGTCCATACTCAGTTTTCCCCAAGTGGTCTCAAAATATCCTAGAGCTGACTTTTTCTTCCAACCCAGGAGTCAATCAGTGAGGACGTGTTGCATTTGGTCATCCTGTATGCATCCTCCTTTAATCTAACAGTCCCTTCCAAAGTCACCCCTTTTTAGGTCTTCCATGACATTGATATTTTTGAGGAGTCCAAGCCATTTCTATTGTAGAATGTCCTCCAATCTTGTTTTGTCTGATTCAGTTTGGGTCACATTTTCAGCGAGAATACCACACAGGTGCCACCTGCCTCCCCCATGTCACGTCAGGAAGTACAGACTGGGGGGTGGTCCCACTCCCACGTCTGAGCACATGGTTAAAGAGTGGCCCCCAGACCTGTCCTCTGTCTGGAACCTTCTCCTCGTTATAACTAACAAGCAATCTGGGGGCTGATGCCTTGAGATGGTGAACCTCTTGTTCCTCAAGGACCTTTCCCCAAAGCGTTGGAGCGTGGGTTGATGATCGCTGCTGAATCATGTATTACGTTCTTGGAGGCAAGACAGAGATTTCAAATTCTCTCATTCCTTCTCCATTGATTAGTTGGCATTTTCTGTAAAGAAGAGCAACCCCCACCCCAACTCCTTTTTGGAGTATTACCATAGAGCCATAGACTTCAAAAAATTCAATGTCATATAATCTATTACCAACATTATTCTTTTGATGTTTACATTGTTCCAAGTTTGGCCAGCAGGAACACCTTCGAGCTGCCTCCTGTTCTGACATGTCACCCTTAGTCCCTGACACTTGCTTGCTTGCTGGCACAGCAGCATGTTCTGGGCCCGCCTTGTACTTTCTCAGATCTGGAATGCACCATTTCCCTAAGGAGTCCTGATTCTTTTTACTGAAGCCACCATTTATTTTGCTTTATTTTTTTACTTAAATTTTGAGATAACTATAGATTCACATGTAGTTTAAAGAAATAATACAGAGAGATCTCACATACCCCTTAGCTAGTCTTCCCCAGTGGTAACATCTTGAAAAACTATAGTACAATATCACATTCATAGTATCCTGGTATTGACACAATCCACCCATCTTGTTCAGATTTCTCCAGTTTTACTTATAGTCATTGGTGTTTATGTCTGTATGCATTTACTTCTATGCAATCTTATCACTTCTAAGTTCCCGTACCCACCATCACAGTCAAGATTCTGAACATTTCCATTACCAGGGTTCCTCTCGTTGCCTTTTATAACCACACCCACCTCCCTCCCACCCATTCTCTCTATCCCTAACCCCTGGCAACCACTCATCTGTTCTCTATCTCTATAATTTTGTCATTTCAAGAATGTTCTGTAAATGGAATCATATGGCATGTAATCTTTGGGGATGGGCTTTTTTCACTCAATATAATTCTCTGGAGATTCATCCACGTTGTTGTGTGTATCAACAGTTCATTCCTTTTCACTGCTGAGTAGTATTCCATGGGTATGGATGTGCCTGTGTCACCATTCACCCACTGAAGGACATCTGGGTTGTCTCCTGTCTTTGGCTATTAAAAAGAAAGCAGCTATGAACATTAGTAAAAAGGTTTTTGTGTGAACTTAAGTTTTTATTTCTCTGGGATAAATGCCCAGGAGTGCAGTTGCTGGGCCGTATGGAACTTGCATGTTTAGTTTTATAAGAAACTGCCAAACTGGTTTCCAGAGTAAAAGCAATCCATTTTTTTTTTTTTTTTTTTTTTTGTGAGGAGATCAGCCCTGAGCTAACATCCGCCAATCCTCCTCTTTTTTTTTTTTTTTGCTGAGGAAGACGGCCCTGGGCTAACATCTGTGCCTATCTTCCTCCACTTTATATGGGACGCCGCCACAGCATGGCTTACCAAGCAGTGCATCGGTGCGCGCCCGGGATCCGAACCAGCGAACCCCGGGCCGCCGCAGCGGAGCGCGCGCACTTAACCGCTTGCGCCACCGGGCCGGCCCCTAAAAGCCATCCATTTTTAAAAACAATATTTGATATAAGCAAATTCCATTATGAAAAAGGAATTGTGAGGGCCCTTATGATTTACAGGAATGTGACATCCCTGCATTTGGATGAGAGCATGGTGTACTGGGGGACTGGAGCAACTGCAACTGCCCTCTCAGTCCCCCCAAAACTCCCCGAGACAGACGCACAGCTGACTTCAAATTCATATCTGCAAGTATATGGGACATAAAAATGAGTACAGATCTGCGTGTGTGTGTGTGTGTAGGAAACGTTGCTGAAAAGATGGTGTGCAGGGATCAGACAACACCAATTCAAAAAGATATATGCACCCCTATGTTCATCACAGCAATACTCACAATAGCCAAGACTTGGAAGCAACCCAAGTGCCCATCAACTGACAAATGGATAAAAAAGATGTGGTATGTATACATACACACACACACACACACACACACACACACACACACAATGGAATACTACTCAGCCATTAAAAAAGACAAAATTATGCCACTTGTGACAACATGGATAGACCTTGAGGGTATTAGGATAAGTGAAATAAGTCAGACAGAAAAAGACAAATACCACGATTTCACTCATATGTGGAAGATAAACAAACACATAGATACAGAGAACAGATTGGTGGTTACCAGAGGGGAAGGGGGTGGGGGCAGGGTGAAAGGGGTAAAGGGGCATACATGTATGGTGATGGATGGAAACTAGACTTTTGGTGGTGAACACAATGTAGTCTACACAGAAGATAAAATATAATAATGTACACCTGAAATTTACAGAATGTTATAAACCAATGTGACCTCAATAAAAAGAAAACGTTCATAAATGTATTTATAAGTGAGGATTAAGTGTACAAGTTGGTCAGTAAGAAAATGTGAAGCCCCATCTCTGCTGGCTTTCAATAGGCAAAAAGTGATGAAAATAAAAATTTTAAGAACCGAAAACGCTGCAGCAGGGCCTCAGTCATCACGGTCTGAAGACTTGGCCAAAACGGGGCCTCTCGCTTGCCTGGCAAAGCTGAGTTTGCTTTTCCACACCTTTCCCCCATTCCTTCCCAGTTTTTCGGGCACATTTGGAAATTATTTAAAAAGATAAACTGCCTCTAATCTGTTACCAATTAGAAGAAACATGTGAATATTATTTTCTAATTTGTGACTCTTGAGTGTGTGTCTCAAACACCAGAGAGAAGTAATTGAAATAATTATGTCTGCTCCTGAATATTTCTATTATGCTCCTGAAATAAGAGGGTGGATGTGTCCTCTTTGTGTGATTCGCCTGAGGGTTGAATGTATCAATAAGAACATCAAAGGCCTGGACCCAAACAGCCGCAAAACTGCAATTTCTACCCAGCCCATCGGTGGTCTGAGTGGCTGGAGCCCTGGCGCTGGAAAACGTACGAATAAGACAGGGCCAGTGGTCTTGGTGGAGAACTTGAGGGGCATGGGGGGCAGGGTCGGCTTCCTGGTAAACACAGCCTCCTCCCTGCAACTCCACTTGCTCCAAACTTCCCTATCCAAGTGACCGATTTGCAGCTGGAGAGCTGCTGTACCAGGCATACGCCTGATTTATAACACAAGCAGCATGGATTTTTTTTTTTTTTTTTTAAACCTAGTTATAGTGCGCCTTGAGTGACTAACTCCTGAAAATTGGTAATTTCTTGGTGGTTAGCAGTAGAAGGTCCACCAATGAGAGGCAAGGCACGCTAATAAATTTATAGGGCGTTATATGCCAATTAGACCTCATCAGCCATTCAAAAGGCAGGGATGCCAATCAGGTTATCATTCCAGAAATGCACTCTTCATTGCCGACGTGCTTGCAATTCAATCCCCCACTTATACATTTAAAAAGCAGCATATTAATGCTGACTGTATGGAATCTGTAATTTTCAGAGGGACTTTCTGGTTAAACAACTTCTCTTTTCTTCTATGCAAACTTCTCTTTGTTCTCCAGTGGTAAACAACGACTTGCGATGAGCATGAAATCTACAGGGAAGAAGATTCATTCCAGACTTTGGGATTCCCTGTCAGACAGAGGCTGTCAGGGAAACTTCCGGTAGACCAGTATCGCTATGTTTAGTCAGGCCCACATACTCTTCTGCAAGCACCTGAGGCCTGGTATGCGCCATCTCCATCACGCAGTCATTGGAAAGGACCTCTGTTTGAACAGAGATGGTGTCCTGGCAACTGGGAGACGGACAGGCACAGAGGGAAATTCGCCCTTTTTGGAATAGTGAGGAAACACACAGATCTGCCCAGGGAAACAGTGTGGAAGTTTGCTGTTTGCATTAAAGCAATTGACTGGACTGACTTTAATTTTATATGTTTTCTTTGAAGGGAAAAAAACACAAAAGAAGTGCACGTTCTTTGAGAAAAAGTCAATCATGTAGAAATGTACCAAGTGCACTTGGATGTTGCCACCCATAGGAGTGGTCTAGCTCGCACCCCTTTCTCCAGGGCACTTCCTGTTCTGCATAGCACCCTGAGTGTAGTCCCTACCCCTCCAAGTGATGGACGTCAATGTCCCTTCCACTTCTGTACTTTGAAATCTACAGTCCTTTTTTTTCTTAGTTGAAGTGAGTTCTTCAAATTTGATTTGATTACCACCATCATCTAATGCCCTATTAAGCATTCATTCTTTCAAGAAATATCAATTGAGCACTCACTAGGAGTTAGGCCTCGCACTGTGTTAGGATCTGGGCTACAGGTGAAGAGAGGCAGACGGATAAATAAATACATCACAATGGGAAAAGAACTACACGTGTTGTCTAAGCTGCTGTAATTCACAGGGACAAAACAAACCGAATGAGAGAGAGAATCCATGTTCTCTTGGTTTTTACTATGCGGATGGCCCTAGATTTAGCTCACAAAATGTAAAGTACAGCTAAACCCAGATGAAAAATGAACACTACTTCCTGCAGCTTAAGAATGCACAGGCATCCATAAACATGAGCGCATCTTCAATGTGCGGACAGCCTATGAATCACTGAAACATATTTAAGATCACAGAGGCACTGACCTCGAGATATACCCACTATCCACTAACTCAAGAGTCAAGGCCACCTTTTTGGAAATGGCAGCCAAGTAACACGTGCCCCAGAAGTGTCTGACGTTTCAAGAGGGTGATCACAGAGATTGGCAACATCACACCCAACACCATGTGTGCTTGTTGCTTAATGGGCCCTTCTGTTTTCCAGCAGAGCCGGGTCCTCTGGCCTCTGCTTCAGTGTGCACGTCAACTCCTTCAAAGCACTGCAGGAGAAAACTCCTCTTCTGCTAATTTCCAAGTGAAAATACTGATGGAGTCTCACTAAGGTTAATAAAGGACACCATTGTCCAATGACACCCAATTCCCTGTGTAGGAGATCATAATATGCCACTCAAGCATAAGAATTATTTTGAGCTGAAGACAGTTGAGAATCAACAAATGCAGGAAGAGGCCTGATCTGAACTACCCTTATCTGCCTACAAACAGGTCCTCCATGAAAAAGAACTCAATTGTCGTAAATCCCCTCCCTGGGAGTTTCACTGACCAGGGAAGATGGACTCTTTTCCCAGGAGACGAGATGAGAAGTTGGCACCACACCCAGACAAACTCTGTCAAAATGACTGTATCTCCCATCTATTCTCCTAAAGGCCCATTTATCATTATTTATTTGTTTCAAGAAATAAAAACCATTTGTTCTTCCATAAGTGGCCCTTCTCCCCTCTCCTTTCCCCTACGAAGATGGCATATAAACTCTCAAATCCCACCATCCTTTGGGTATTCACTTCTCTGATGCCCGCGTGCACATAAAATTTAATAAACTTGTTTGCCTTTTCTCCTATTAATCCGTCTGTTGTCAGTTTAATTCACAGGACCCCAGCCCCTAGGAGGGTAGAGGACAAGATCCCCCCACCTTTGTCCAGCTGCTTAGTGGAAGGGCACTCTCTGATGCAAGGCTGGGATCCAGGAGAGTGAGCGTTGCCGGAGGTCCTGGGGTGACCAGTGTGGGTGAGGTTCAAAATGAAAGGACACTAGCGAAGTTCCCCACCTTTCTGGAAATGACCATCACGGAGGGTGAGGGTCTCTCTTGCCCCAGAGTGGGGTCTTGCCAGATCAGCACATCAACAAACTGGACGACTGGCCCTTGTGACCCGGCCCTCCAGCTAGGGGACACTGATCATGTCTCATACGCCGTCCCTAACCCTAGACTGGGCCTGGTGCTGATGTTTAATCCGACTTGCCACATCTGGTCACTCTCTTTCTGTGAAATGACCAGCCCTCAAGGTCTCTCCACACTTTCGAGCAGGTCAGGGTCTCAACCACAGAGGACGGTCATAATGCCCCACCCCCCACAAAGATGGCTGGTCTACCTCCCTCCAGAGCCCACTCTAGAGTCTTGGATAATAATTAATCAATCTAGGTGAAATGAAGCCAACTTCCCCTGATTTGGTCCTTCACGGACAAAGAGAACAACTACGTCTCTGGTTGTCATCTAACAGATAATGCCCCTGTAACTGGCCTTAACGGACCATCCACAGCACCACGTGTGCATAGAAAAAAGCCTTTAAAAATGCTGGGTGGTCCTGTTATCACACTACAGGAGGGTCCCTGTCCAGAACATCAAACTGGTCACAGGTGGGTATGAGCCATAATGGTAGCCATTCCTGGTGAACCATGCTTTGCGGTCCTGTCCGATAGTGCATGGCCATTTCGGCAGGAACCTCGGGGCAGGGGCAGGCTCTCTTGGGAAGATGGTATGGTAGATTGGTGAGAAATGGCAGAGAGGACGTGTCATGGTAGAAAAGGTAAATGCTCCTCAATGATGGTGCTCTCTTTTCTTGTGGTCTTTTTTGGAGGGAGGTTGCGGGGGTGCACGACTCTTTCAATGAACACAGAACGACCACCCCCCCCCAACCTTGGGCTTCGGCTCCCTCTCACTCCCACCTCGCCCCCTAAACAGCACTGAATGCCCCGTCCCCTGATGGGCTCCATAATGAGAAGCGCTGTCAATCACAGCTCCATTAGCCTGGACAGACTTTCACTTCCTGAAACAATTTATTGGATTCCCAGAAGCAAATGGGCCTTCTTCCTTTTCAGCTCTGTTTTTAGGGAGCTATTCAGAGGGAGTGTGTGTCCCTTCTGGGCCTGCTGAGCGGCCTTTGTTTCCTTCATTTACTCATGAAAACAGTTTCCTGAGTCCACCTACCTCCTCGGTCCTGGGTTTCCCGAGTGTTGGCCAAAACTCTTTTCCCCCACTGTTCAGTTGCTACACAAAACCCACCAGCTGTTTCCAGCTACTGAACCAGGGAGGGAGCCATGCATTTTATTTGCAGATTTTGGGGCGGAGGTAGGGCAGGGGGTGGGGGAGGGAACGAGAAGGGAGAGCAGGGGCACATAGTTGAAGAAATTAAATTCATGCGAAGAAATAAAGAAATGAGGCTAAAGAACAAATGGCAGAAGATGCCCTCCTTATCCATAACTTTGGGGTCCATGTCTCCCCCACTCTCTCATTCCTGGCCACGAATTTAACCAGCTCTAGAAAAAATAAAGACGCCCTAGCTAAAATTGTATCTTAGGGATATTTAAATTTTGGGGGCTGTAATCACACTTATAAGATCTATGTTATGAGTGACAATTAAAGTTTTACCGTGATAAAATTTCTAACTATTAAGAAAACCCACGCAATCTACAAGAGAAATGCAGAGTTTCAGAGGTCAGTATATCTCTCTGATTCTGAATAGAGACAGAGGATTCAAAATTACATAAAATAATATTTTTCTTCCACTGCTCTTCTTAGAGAATAATATACACCGTGCAACTGCACTTGAGCAGTAAGGGGGTATCCTTTAAGCATAAATCAGTTTAACTTTTAACCTGGGAAAACAGACTGAGGAAGGCAGAGAGTTATGTCTGGCCTTCTGAGAATTTCACGTCAACAGTAAATTGGGGGGCACGTCAGTGCCACTGAGATCCGATCAGGGTAAAATTATGCAGCCACGTAAGAAATAATATCTATTAGGCTAATTTAATCACTGAATACTTTACAGATGAATTAGAATTTAGAATCCAATTATTTCCAACATTTGGACTGTCAGGGCCTGTTTCTAAGTAGGAGGAGGAAAAAAAAAAAGGAGATCAGGGTGGGTTTTACAGATGCAGGGAATGGAATGGACCCTTTCCTGCTCCAAGGCTGCGAGAAGAGCAGAGAAATGACAACTGTCATCAGGGTTTTTGCCGTCACCCCACCCACCGGGCCCAATGAACCCAAAGCCAGGACACGGGATTTGTTATCCCTGACGGACAGCCATTGTCCCCGCCAGAGCCCTCCTCCAGGGCTGGCGTGCCTTCACAAAGGAAGCCGGCTGGGCCACATCCTGGGGCGGACCACGGAGCAGGGCAGCTCCCCAGGCCTGGAAAACCGCAGGGCGCCCTCAGGGGCCACTGCAGGGGCCTGGTCATGCCCTCGGCCAGCCAACCCCTCTTCCAGCAGCATCCCCCTCCCTCTCCCCACTTTAGGGCTGCATTTCTTTTTATTGACAGTAAAGGCTCAGGGGATGAGGCAGAGAGAAGTGAGAAGTAAGCATGCTGGGCCCTGCTGCAGCCTGCAGGCCTCTGGGATACATATGAGCTGGTCCTACCATCCAGGACGGGGTCGGTGGTTCTTTGTGTGGGGACACTGGGAATCAATGGACACTGAGGCCAGGCTGTGAGGTCAGCATTAGAGACATCGAAGCAAGAACAAAGTAAGCCTGCAGAGTGTTTCTTGGCCAAACGGCTCCATCCATGTAGGTGGGGGGAGCTGCAGAAACAACAGATCTTTCTGACCTGCACTTTAGTGTTCTGAGTTCTCCAGAAAGAATCAAGTGGTTTTTTTCCCTCCCTCTCCACGTGTATAGGCCAGTTCAGGCAGTAATGGAATTGGGTTAACAAAAATTCTGACAATGGATATTTGAGTTATGAAGAGGAAGACAGAGTTGTTTCAGGGTTTTCAATTATTTAAATCCAAATAGAGGTTTCTTTAGAAGAAAATGACTGAAAAATGAATGCTTTTTTTTTTTTTTGGAGAATAGAAATATGCAGAAGCCCTTTGTGTTATGGTTGTTTTGCAATGTTCAAAAATATCCCACATTCCCAACAGCTGAGTAGGAATGTTATGGAAAAACCTCTACTTAAAATTCATTCCAGAACGATCCTTACAGTGTGAAATGAATGGATGTACCGTGCATTTAAATTTTAATATGCCAGCGGGTCACGGGGCTGGCCATCAAGACTGAATACACTTGTTTAAGTTGAAGGCGGCAGCAGAGACTCCTCCTCTGCAGGAAGGCACGACTAAAGGGAACCATCATTAGAGCCATTACACGCTGGGGCTCCCCTAACCCCCTTCCCTGGTAGGAGGGAAATTTGCTGTTTACAGGCCATGGGGGTTTTACGATGGGGGTGCTTCCTGCCCTGCTGACCAGACAGGTCCAGCCCTACAGACTTGTGAGTTCTCCTGCACATTTCCTTCCACCTGGCACACAATGCGTCCTTATTATCCCTTTAATTACCGACCTGGACCGCCCTGCTCCCTCTCAACTAGAACCTTTGTGTGTGCCTGTGTGTGTGTGTATGCGTGTATTCACATTTATCTCTTTGATTCATTTAATTGAGGGCAGGGCATCGGATAGGATCTCAGAAGAGACATTCCTTGTTCTAGGATGATTTATTACAGCTCTTGAAAACACCTGTTCATCAATTTATCCTTTTGTAAAAAAATCCGACTTAATATCCAGTTTCTTTAAAGTATTTACAAAAATCTTCCTAGTAATACATTAAGTTAAAAAAAGCCTATATAATTATAGGAAAAGAAACTCTACTTAAGAATAATCTTAAGAAAGCCTCCCAAATTTGGGTGATTATTTCTCCACATATGCATGCACACACACACACACTCACACGCTATTATATGGAATTCCAATGATGATTTTCAGTAACGGGTGCTCTCTATGCAACAAGGTAAGCTGGTAACTGCTTGAAAATAGGCTCTTCAAAGCAAAGCAAAGGAGAATCATTTGAAGCATGTGGACGTCATTTTGACGGGTGCAGAGCAAAAAAGTCACTTTCTCATGACAAAACAAAAACAACCCTTTAATCGTTCCTCTAGGGAAAAAGTCAGCCTTCAAAGTCATATTATAGACGTAAGGAGCCCGTAAGGGGAACAACACTTATGTATAACAAACTCAGCTCTTCACACTGACGTCTGCATTATTGGGAACACATAGGTTGATTGAAAAACCCAAGATCGAAGGTGACTGCCAACCGCCACTTCTTCTGTAAGTTCACAAGCCAGGCCTCGCTTCTTGAACTTGGTGAGTTTCATGAACCAACCACCACTGCAGGTAAGCGGTTTGCCCCTGATGGGCCTTTCGGGAATCATCTTCCTTTCTGGAGGGGATGGAGCAATGCCTCCCTGCTCCTACTCCTGCCTGCGTGCTTTGGAAAAGCTCTCCTTCCCTGAGAGATCAAATGGGCAGCAGCCTCGAAGCAGGACCTGGTCGGTGAGCTACCGCCACATGCCTAATTAATGACCCTGCTGGTCGCAGCTGGAAGAGCTGAGCTGGGGGTGATTAATTAAATTAGCTGGCAGAGGAAATTACAGTGGAAAAGCCAAAGTTTGATTGCTCCATAATTAACCGCAGTGCAAATAATATCTGCATCCATAACTTCCAGCGATGAGATCAGAAGCCAATTGAATTTGGCACTGATTGAAGCTGTAAATATCCCGCAGTGAAAAATGATAGGTTTGTTCTAGAGGGAAAACTTACAGAAATGGACATCTAGCAAATGTGATCAGGGGAAAAGGGCGCTGGGGGAAACTGTAGGAAGGAAGCCTTACCTTTCAAGCTGCCTTTTTCCAACATTAAAACACCTCTTTTTTCATATTTCTTTTGGATTAGTGACTAGGCGTGCTATCTTCTATATCCTGTCTCTAAATTTCAGATTTGACTTCCCACGCATGGAACCTATGTTAAGATTCTATTTCCCTTCCTCGTTCCAGGGATTAAAACTTGATTCTAAAATACTTTCATAGGCTGATGTGAGGGGACCACTTTCATCTCCCCTAGAAGAGGAATATTCTATTTAGACCATCAAATGTGGGAGCGATTGCTGCTTTTCTGGATAATGACATTTTTTCCTTCTTTGTAACAATTTCATGTTCAAAACATGGTTTCATTAGCAACGGGATTCTACTTAAAAGAAAAAAGTATTTTATACAGATAATTGCCCTGCAAAAAACCGCAGAACTTTAAGTAGACGGAAACACGACGTTTTCTACCATCCATGTATTTTCCTGAGTAAGTTATTTCAAGGCGGAAGTCACGCATCTCGACCAGAGAAGCTTTCACTAATGACTTGGTGGCTTTTGACCAAGAGGTGTGGCATTTGCCTGGCAAATGGTCCACAATGTACCCCAATCTTGACACACAGAGAAGCTCTCGAATGGAGGAAACGCTACAGCTATGAAAATGTGACATAATGAGTGGCAAAATTTTAAAGGCAGTACAGCTCAGAAATGCATCCGCAGGCATTTCTCAATGAGCTTCACAACAGTCTAGTGGGTAGGTAGGGCAAGAATAGTGATTCTCATTTTTTTTTTTAAATAAGAGAGTTGAGGGTCAATGGTGTGGCTGAGTTTGACCCAGCCCTCTTGCCTGGTGCCCTCATTAGACCTAGGACCCTCTTCTTCCTGAGTCGACATGGTCTTTCTTCCAACAGATGGCTCCACCTGCACCCAGACTGAGACGTGCCCACAAGCACCACATCTGGAAGGAGAGAAACATGCAGCTGGGCCGTGACTGTGGTGCGGGTTTGATGATGTGGACCACAGCATCTGGAGAGGACAGAATAACGTGGCAGACAGATAAAGGCTCCCCAAATATGTCCACGTCCTAACCCCCAGAACCTGGGAAGATGTTACCCCATACGGGAATATCACTGGAAGGCAGCAGGGTAACAGTCAGAGAAGATGTCAGGACAGAAGGAGAGGTCAGGGTGACACAGAGCCATGAGCCAGCATAAGGAGCAGCCTCTAGAAGCTGGAAAAGGCAACAAATGGACTCTCCCGGGAGCTTCTAGAAGGAACACAGCCATGTTGACCCATTTTGGACTTCTGACCTCCAGACTGTATGATTATGAATTTGTGTCACTTTAGGCCACTAAATTTGTGGTGATTTGTTACAGCAGCAGTGGGAATCTAATATCCATACTATCAGGAAGACAAGGACTGGATGAAACCTGTACAAGAGAGCGTGGGTCGGCAGGCCTTGCTGAGCTGGTTGGTGGCGTGGCAAAGGGCCCACTGAACGTGATGTCTGGCAGCACCAGTCCGTCGTGGCCATGTGGTCTCCAGGAAACCTTCTCTGCCTTTGGCCTCGGGATTCCACAGGCCCCCAGAATTACTGGGCTGCAAACTGGCCTCACTCATTCCATTCCTCTCTACTGCCCTCCTAGCCCGAGTAAGGAAGGTTCTGGGCTCTCGTAGAATCTAGACTGGAGACTTGGTGAAAGAGGTGGTCCCACCCTGTCTCCCTTCCTCTTGTCGGAAAACAATTCTTTAGTGGTCTCTTGCATCTCTGTGTGTCTTCCAGCAGAGGCTCGACTGCTTTTGTTTCTAAATATCTTTCCAAGAATGTTGCATAGAGAACAGCCTTGGCCCAGAGAAACAGCATCTC
Organism: Diceros bicornis minor; assembly: GCF_020826845.1. Taxonomy (NCBI): domain Eukaryota; kingdom Metazoa; phylum Chordata; class Mammalia; order Perissodactyla; family Rhinocerotidae; genus Diceros; species Diceros bicornis. The sequence continues at coordinate 23,758,014 of NC_080776.1, read as the reverse complement.
CCTTGGAGCAGAGGCAAATGTGCTTTCTGCCCATTATAAAAGATATGGGTTCCCTGAGCTGAGGGCCCCTCTCCTGCAATGCAGCCCACTGTGGGTGCAGATGTCGCCTGGCTGGGTGATCCCTAGTCACATCACTCTATAGGAACTGGGGGCTGGGGAAGTGACACAGATGCTAATACTTTGGTTACTGCTATAGCTGTGAGTAATAAACTTTTCCTTGTCTCTGACCCAAGAGTCTCATGGACCAGCTCCATGGAACTGTGGCAGGCTAGCTTGCCATTAGGAAAAATCTCAGAGCCATCACAATTTCTCACTTCCTACTAATCCCTGCCTGGAATGTTTGTCTTCTGCAGTAGTGAAACACGTTACATGTCGTGTTGGATCCTTCTTCTATACCTCTTCCTGCAGTACCCCTCCTTGCCCCACCAACTTCCTGTCTGGTATTCCCTTCTCTCCTCAGTGAAGACTCCTTGACTTCTGTTCTCTTCTTCCTGCTGCAGTTTTGCATGTATTACATTACCAAGCAATTTTTAGTGTGTCTGTGTCCCTCTGGGCTGCAGGACCCCTGAGGGAAGGCATGGTGTCCCAGGGGCTAGCACAGTGCTTGGCACATAGTAGGAGGAGGGTGTTCTGCTGTCTGGATGCCACGCCTGGCACAGCACAGGAGCCCCCCACCCCCCCACCAGACAGGGGGTCTGGATCAGGCTGTGGCCCCATCTGGCATCTGGGCACCTCATGAGGTCAGGACTGGGATTCACTGCTCAAGCCCTGAGGCCAACATATATGGCCAGACCTTCTGCTGGAACAAAGGCAGAGCTGGTGGTGAGGATGCAAAGGAAATGGGTGTGGTCATTCATTTAACCACATGGGACGAGGGGCACACCAGGTAGACAGAAGAACATAAGCAAGGTCAATGACATGAGACAGGGCAGGAGCCTTTGTGGAGTGATCAGTCTGGCTCAAGTATAGGATTCCCACAGGGAGAAGGGGGCCGGAGGGTACCACTGGGTCCAGTCCATAAAAGCACCAAGTCACAGGAGCCAAGTAGGGGTCAGAAATGTGTGAAACCCATCTGGTGTCAGGAGATACCACTACGTTGTTCAAGATGTCCTTTGGTAGTAATACTTATCCAACGAGATTATCCTTTAAAAGGCAAAAGGGCCAAGAAAATGTGCGCCCAGGATGGACAGCTTGTGGCTTCTGCTGGTATGAATTCTCCTGGCAGTGGGAGCCATGGCAGATGTGATGGTCAATTTCATGTGTCATCTTGTCCAGGCTGCGGCACCCAGTGATTTAATCAAACACCTGTCTAGGTGTTGCTGTGAATGGTTAACATCATCTACAATCAGTTGCCTTTAAGGAGAGATCACTCTTGACAATGTTGGTAGGCCGCATCCAATCCACTGAAGGCCTTAAGAGCAAAAACCTGAGGTTTCCTGAAGAAGAAGGAAGTCTGCCTCCAGACTGCGGCATTAATTTCTCCCTGAGCTTCCAGCCTGTCGGCCTGCTCTACAGATTTCACATTTGCCAACCCTCACAATCACGTGAGCCAATTCCTTAAAATAAACCTCTTTCTCTTTGTACACGTGCACGCACACACACACGTGCTGTTGGTTCTAACCTGCTCTATTGGTTAGTGAGCAGAGAAGTGTCCCATTCGAAGAGATGCTGTAGAATCATGAGCCTGGAGGTGATAACACACTGACTTCATGGGGGCGAGGGGCATAGGGTGAAGAACGGAGAGATAGGGAGGATGCATATAGGGGGCGGGGCATCACCTTTCTGGACAGCACTGTGATGAGACTAACTAAATTCCCCAAAAAGTCCACAACCTTTGATCTTCCTAAAAGGAACTCATCCTTAGAAAAGAATTAGTCATAAGCCCCTCAAAGATGTATACACAGAAGTGCTCATTCTAGCCTGCTTTCAGTATTTCATTGCAAATATTCTCAGTGTCCAAAGGTGAATAATTACATGATGGCTCAATCATCAGATGGATCACTGTGACACCATTAAAAAGAATGCTTTAAAAGAAATATATAATGACATGGAAAGAGGTTCATGATATAATGCTAGCCTGAAAAAAGGCTTTAAAATTGTTTTTAAAGCATTGTTTCTTTTCAAAAATTTTGCATAGGAAGACCACATGTAATACGTAAACACTAACTGGGGGTGGAATCACAGATATGTATGTATACGTGTATGTGTGTATGTACATGTATGTGTTCATGTAGGTATACATGTATGCGTGTATCTATGTACGTATTTTCAGCTCTCTATAGGATACAATCACTTCCCCAAATGTGGCCCTTGACTTTCTAGATATTTCCTCAGGAAGGGTTCTGTTGTCCAGTGATTTTGGGGACACTGCACTTGGCTGGATGTTCACAGCACAGAGCCTTCCCCCCCTTACTGGTTTGGGAAGTTGTACATACATCCAGAAGCCATAAAGTGGCCATGAAGAAGCCACTTTAATTTTGTTTATTCCAGTTCTCAAACACACCTCTTTTTCCAGGAACATCTATTATCATTTTGCTGGAATTAAAATTCACAGGAGTACATTTTGGAAGGCACGGCTTTGACACGGCATCCTGGTTCCTACGCTGAGAAGGTCTGGATGGTTTATGGCCCATGTTTAAGACGTTCAGGAAATAGATGTTCTCAAGACTTAAGAAAAAAACACATAATATTCTCCTGATTGTGAAAACAATCTTATTTTCATTTTCTAGAACTTACTGAGAAGTATTATGAGGAGGACCATTACTAGATAGGATGGGTCTTGGTGAAGAGCAGAGCGGCCTCAGGGCTCCCTGAGGCCTATGTGAGGACATTACAACACTGCCATGTTATTACCTTGTGCCCACCCAGGCTTCCTCTGGCCCACGGCCACCACTGTGCTTTCTTCACTGGGGCTTCCTCTGAATCATTTTCTTCTCCAAATACATTTCAGATTCTGAACCACTTACCCTGACACAAGATTTCCACTCTAGAACCAATGGCGGTATCTTCATGACACACTGGGCAATCCACATGGCTGTGCCCATTGTCAGAGGACCCTCTCGGAATCTGTCAGAGGCACCATGAGGGAAGAGCATGATGAGGTGACAGGCCGGCCATAGCAGATGAGGAGAAGGTTCCCACCAGGCATCCAAGGAGGGGCACCTCAGGCGATTTCCAATACTGAAGAAGCCCCAGAAGGTTCCATATTTACCCCAAAGGCTTTGGAAACCAAGGAGAAGAGATTTGGACCCAGATTCCTTCACTCTCCTCCCAGGCTGGAATACCATTCACTACGACAAGTGCAGCAGGGGACCCTTTGTGGCTTCAACCCCCACTGATGTTGCCTCTTTTAGTCTTGTGTCTTCTTCAGTTTTCTTAATAAACCAGGAGCCCGCTGGGGTGGGGGAGGGTGGTACTAAGTCTTTTTTTCCTAACAACTTTATTGAGGTATAATTTACATACCATAAAATTCACCTCTTTTAAGTACACAGTTCAACGATTTTTAGTAAATCTACAGAGCTGTGCAACCATCACCACAACTCGGTTTTAGAACATTTCTGTCACCCCCGTAAGATCCTTCATGTCTGTTTGCAGTCAATCTCCAATTCCACAGGCCACCACTAATCTGTTCTTTTTCTCTCTGTATCTGCCTTTTCTGGACATTTCACAGAAATGACATCATATATTATGTATGTCTTTTGCATCTGGCTCCTTCCACTGAGGACTCACATCTTTATGTTCATCCCATGGACAAGTGTTAAGTAAATGAAAACAAGAATCGCAAACAAAAAGCACATCGAAGAGAGCGCTTTGCATTGAAGTAATTTTTGGTCACCGTTCAATTCATTCAGTGAATGTTTCATAACATTTCCACACGTCTATTTTGGTTCAGTGTGGTTCAGAAATACCCACTGTATTTAGGTGTTAGGTTTTATGTAGACTATTATTTAGTAAGAACAAAAGGACTCTTTTTTTTTTTTTTTGTGAGGAGATCAGCCCTGAGCTAACATCCGCCAATCCTCCTCTTTTTTTTTTTTTTTTTTTTTGCTGAGGAAGACGGCCCTGGGCTAACATCGGTGCCCATCTTCCTCCACTTTATATGGGACGCCGCCACAGCATGGCTTACCAAGCAGTGCGTCGGTGCGCACCCGGGATCCGAACCAGCGAACCCCGGGCCGCCGCAGCGGAGCGCGCGCACTTAACCGCTTGCGCCACCGGGCCGGCCCCACAAAAGGACTCTTTTGACGTTTAAAATGAACGTGAAATTGCTGAGTTTAAACTTTTGAAAATTAAGAACAGCCTCTGCTGTGCCAGATAAAAACTGATCCCTAAGTTCCTAGAGTGCAGAACGTGAATTAACATCTCAGTGTCTTCATCCGTCAACCTGATGATGGAGTTGCCCCATTCTGAAGAGACCACGTGGGCGATTAAATGGAGAATCGGAGAAGTCTCTTTTACGTGGAGTCTTTAGTCTACGTTCAGCCTAACTCACAGTAAAGAAATGTCTAAACCTTTTGTAGTTGATAATAAATGGGAGGGAGAGAAGAAAGAACCACAGACTTTCCAAGCTAGAAGGGGATCCTTGGTGGTCTTCTGTTCAACCTCTCCCTTTGCAGAGGACACTGATGTCACGAGAAGTTAAGTGAGCTGCACTGATCTGCAGCCCCAGTGGGACAAGAATCTGCAGTTTCTCACTGGGGTCCCTACGACGTCAAGCTGCTCCCTCTCACAGTCAGCTGCTGTGGAAGCAGGAGTCTGGAAAGGACTTAGACCAAGGACATCAGGACAACCCTCTAATGAGAACTGTCATTGGGTCTTTAATGAGAAGGAGGGGTGTCTACTATAAAAGACTGTCTGGAAGTCAAAAATCATGGGCTTTCTGTTCCCAGGGAAGCCCATAACCTTCTCCACAATCTCCCCTGCTGTCTCTGAGGGCAGTCCTGAGTTACCTTGGGAAGCTGGAGGCTCTAATTTTTCTGGAAACGGGTCAGCAGATACATGCAACACCTGGGTACTAGGGCTGTTTTATCAGGTCTGTGTTTGGGGAAGGGGCTGGGGTATGAAGTTGGTGGTTGTTGGGGGCAGGCAGACTGAGGGAGGGAGGCTGCGCCGGCCCAGGAGAGCTGTGGCCACATAGGACTTCGAGTCTGGGCAGTTGGCATTGACATACAAGGTCTCGGGATAGCCTGGGACGTGGACCGTACCCACAAGGCTCGGGGTCAGGCAATTCACACCTGAAGATCCGTAGGCAGGGTCCAGGGAACCAGTCCAGGACCGGGGTGTGAGGTAGGACCCCAGGCCTTGGGAGGTGATCGAAGTATAAGGCATTTCCCAAAACAGGGACGAGGTAGAAATCCAGTGGAATTTGGGCACAGAGACGCAATAAGGCTGTACACCATTTATTGACCCAGGGATTATGGAAGGGGCTTTACACAGCTCTGGAGCTCAGAACAGCCACATGAAGCAGACATTCTCCTCTCCAGCATACGGACGAGGACACCAAGGTCCTGAGAGGCTAAAGGACTCGCCTAAAGTAGCACAGCTGGTAAGCGGGGGAGCTGGCATTCAGACACCCGGCAGAGGCAGAATTCTTAATAACATTGCACTGGACTGCTCCAATTGATTGATCCAGGGAGAGGGGTTAAAGCTTCTAGAAAATTTTAAATGATATATGTGGCTCACGTTATACTTCTGGACTGTAAGTGCTGGTGTACACAGTGGTGACGACGAGAGAGAGATCTGAGCGGAAAATGTAAGGCTGTTCTTGGAGAGAAGAAACCATTTTCTGAGCAATGGAAAAACCACAGCTTACCTGAGTTTTTTTCCCTCCTGTGGGGATGTATTGAGTTCTCTCCTAGAGATGGCCAGGGACACCCAGTGGAAAGAGAATCATCATGACCATTAGCACTGGCATCTATGGGCAATTCTCAGTTCTCAACAACGGTGAATAATTCCAAAATCTGGCATGGCTTTTAAAGTTGAGAAAAATTCCGACTTTGTGTGCCAGCCATGTACAGCTGCAGCACCCCAACCTGCTCTGCCAAGGAGGCTGCCGGGAGCTTTGCAGAGACCCTGAAAGGGGTTGGGCAGTAGAGAAACTCCGAGGCAACGTTAGGAAGCACTCCCCCTCCCACTCCATGTTATTTTTCTCTTCTTTATTCTGTTATTAAAATGTTCACCTTTAGTTAATCTCTTCCAGACTAATAAGCCCAAATGGCCTCACTAAGCTATTAAAAGTTAGTTAGCTGCAGACAAGGTGGTACTTCCTGTTTCATCCACAGTGCCTCACAACCCCCAGCCCAGTGCAGATTCTCAAATGTTTGCTGAACTGAGCCCCAGCAGCGTCCCCTATGCAAACAGGACACACACAAGGGTCTGTAGATAACATGGCCACAGTGTGGCTCTGGGAGACTTCGTGTTGAACAGACGCTCCATCAGGCCCTGACATCCCCGGCCCGCCCCACAGCTGGACCTTCAAACTCCAGTGGGCAGCCTCAGCCTGTCCTCTGCACAGAGACCAATCCTTCCTGCAGGACTGGAGATGCTCAGCAAAGGCCACTTGTATGCAATTTGGGCTCTGACTCGGGCCACGACTATGCCAGACACTTCACCAGCCCCTCCCACTGTCTCCAACCAAATCCTGGGACACTTCAGAAATCCTGCATGTTTAGCCTGAGAGACTCTTAGATCTGCTGGACAGGATTCTGTGTGGATAAGGCCACTGAAGTTAAAGAAAGGACCCAGTGCAGCCTTCGGAAGGCCGACAGTGCTGGGTGTCCTTGCCTCGTCCTCTGTCTCTGTGCTGGCAAGGCCTCGTGCTTCTTTGATGGTTACTATTTGCCTCGGAAACGTGATTTTCTCCAGCTTCACTTAAAACTTCAGAACCTGCCCTCTTTTATTTTTCTCACCACTTAAAATGTGTGGCATATTTTTTTCTTTATCTAACAGCTTTATTGAGATATAATTCACATGCCATACAATTCGCTCATTCAAAGCATACAGTTCAATGGTTTTTGTTGTTTTCACAGTTGTGTCATCATCACCATAGAGCATTTTCATCACCCCAAAAACAAATCTCATGCCCATTAGCAGTCACGGCCCTTTTTCCTGATGCCTCCCCCGACCCTCCCCAGCCTCTGGCAACCACCAATCTACTTTCTGTCTCTATTGAATTGCCTATTCTGGATGTTTCATAGAAACAGACACAATGTGGGGTCTTTTGTCACTGGCCTCTTTCACTAAGCTTAGTGTTTTCAAGGTCATTCATGTTGTAGCATGAATCAGTACTTCATTTCTTTTTTGTGGCTGAAAAATAGTCCATTGTATGGATATACCACATTTTGTTTATCCATTTATCAGTTGATGGACATTTGGGTTGTTTCTACTTCTTGGTCATTATGAATAATGTTGCTACGAACATTCGTGTGCAAGTTTTTGTGCGGACTTGTGTTTTCATTTCTCCTGTGTATATAACCAGGAGTGGAATTGCTGGGTCGTATGCTAACTATGTTTATATTTAACGTTTTACTTTGTTTTGTTTAAACTTGGGAGACATTTACTTACTTTCCCACATCACAATCATGGATATGAGTGGCTAAATCTTATATCTCCTTAGGAAAACACAGCACTATTGAGCGACTATTACATCCTATGGAGAACTTCAATCTTTGGTCACAGTGTTAAGAGCTCCTGGTTTTGGTCCCATAAGCCCTCTTTGAAATGACCTATTTAACCTTTTGAAGAACACATCATTTTATAGATGTTCCTTACCTGCCAATAGTATATTGAAATACAGCTTAATTCCATTATTAATCACACAGATGGGTGAACGTGGCATTCTGGATGCTGCTCCTAACCAGCTGTCCTCTCTCCAACCCAGACTATGGGAACAAAATGAGAACAACCAGGTCCTCTTACAAGAGGAAACTGAGGCCTGGGGAGGGCATGTATCAAGGCTGTGTGGCTCAAGTACAAGTACTATGCCTCCTTAAGCTTTAATGCTCTTAGCACAGGGCCACAGTCAGTGGATGTCAGGGCTCCAGGCAAGTGTGCCCTCCGGGTGGCACCAATCTGCCAATTTCACGCACATGCTGTTCATGCCAGCAGCACATCCCCAGTCCTCCTAAGGCTTTAATCTCATAGACATCTTATAAGAAAGTCAAAATTAACAATTTAGGATGCATTCTAATTTATAAGATGCTTTTAACTTAATATACTATGACCAGCTCTCTGTGTTATTACATTTTCAGCTGCATCATTTTTAAAGGCTTCAAAATATTTCACTATATATACTATGCACTATAATCCTATATAGATTTTATATTATATAAATAGATACATTATTTATATACTAAAATAAATGATAACATTTAATCACCTATTTCGGATTCTTGCTTTATTTAAAATTTTTAACTATTATGAACAACGATGCAATGAATACCTTTGCAACTAAATCGTTTCACACAGCCTTCACTTTTTAAGAGAAATGTTAGAAGAACTGCTGGGTCAGAAAGTATGTCATTTTTAAGGCTGTTTATACAGATTGCCAAGTTCCTTCCAGGAAGGTTTTCCCTATTTTCACTCTTACCAGCAGTGCTGGAGGGGGAGGGAGGGGTCATGGGCACATTTCCATGAAACCCTGGCCAACACTAAGCATTATTATTTTAAGAAACATAACTATCTTTTCTTACCCATCAGATGTTGCACATTGATTTGCAGCTAATTATGTGATTTCAGTAAGAGCCACTCTGTTTTACAGGAACATACACAACATGCCCTTATTTTTGCCAGACCAGCTAGAACAAGACCGATGGCTGACCTTCAAAGTCGGGTGGTTACCATTTGGAACATGGTGAAAAATCCCCAGGGAGGGTCATTGCTCTTTGGTTTTCATGACCAGGCATGAAAATCACTCATGATTCCTGAGTCTCACCTCATATGTACGTAACATGTATGTTACAAAGGATGTGGAGGACATCCTTTGAGGTTGCTTCCCCAGAATCGGAGAAGAAATAACCCCTCATTCTCTTCTTCAACTACGTGTCACTTGCAGTCTTAGCCAGAGAATTTAGCGCACAGTAACACATATTATTTTGCACTACGTCATAAGAAAGTAATTGAATTGTCTTTCCAGAAACATCCTTCTTGTCTGTCCCAAAGGGGTTGGCACAACCACTATTACTGTCGATACTGATGAAATGTGCTGATCGCTGGATGTAGGACATTGTAGCAAATATGATGTGTGTACACTGTAATTTTTTAATGAGCTTGTTGAACTTGACCCCAAAGTATCTGAACTCTTAGAAATCTTTCTCCTTTAAAAGCTTGGTGATTTTTCCTTAAAAAAACTAATAGATGACATTTATCTAGAATTTAGTTCTTTATTTAGAAGATTAGGTATTCAGTACTGTGTTACATATATTGCTCATTTAATTATCAAAATCATCCTAAAGTAAAGGCAGGTCCTATAATTATCCCCACTTTGCAGATGGGGCAACTGAGGCACACAGAGGTCAAACAGCCCTGGATACAGAGCCAGTCAGTGGTAAACTAAGATTTGACCCTGGTCAGTTGAACCTGCGCCTGAACTTGAACCTCACCTTCAGAACCAGATCCACTTGGAGTGCATCTGACATACACTAAGCTCTTAGGTCTTAGTGATTAAAAAATTAAAAAAATTAAAATCCAATGGTTGATGAGAAAGTGTATTTCAGATATTCTTCTGAAAAAATAAAGCATGCAAAAAAAGATACCATTGGTAGAGCCACAACCCTTTTCAATATATTTTCTGAGGGAGAGAAGTCAGTCACAAAAACAGTCCATACCACAGAAGGCTATTTATATAAGTTTATAGAACAGGCAAAACTAATCTGTCCTGATAGAGATCAAATCTGTGACTGCTTCTTAACAGGGAGATAAACTGGAAGGGCTAACAGGGGAAGTTTCTGGAATGATAGAAATATACCAGTGGGAGTGTGGGTTACACAGGTGTGTGTGGTTGTCAAAACTGTGGAGCTGATCGCACACTCAAGATGTGTGCAATGCACTCTATGCAAATTATACCTTGAAATAAATTTTCAAAAATTACCCTTCCCCCACCTCACTAAATAATCCAATAATTGCAAAGAGTTCATGATTTATTTCAACAATTTCAAAAGAATGGCTTTAGAGTGAGTCTTTGGTTTCCATTTGGACATTTAGAATAAGGTATTCACACTTCTGGTAACGGCCTTTGCACCCCCATGTCAGCCTGCAGGTCAAATTTCCTTGCAATCCATGTTTTAGTACATGCATTGGCAAAGAGGATGGTCTCTCCTGCGCTCAGGAAGGCTGGTCATATGATGAGAATGGGGAGGGCAGCGGGCCCTTCTCTCCAGGGGAGAAAGGCAGGATGCTCCTTGCCCAAGTGTGACCTTCAGACCTCGAGATCTTCCTTGGACAGGAAGACAAACAATGAGATGGGGTTTTCCAGGAAGCACGGCCAAGCCACACTCGGGAGCACATCCCACCACGGGCCTTGAGCAGGGACACTGACGCTGGCGGACGCACACTGACCACAAGATAGCTACCCCGTAGGATCTCAGCAGAAGAGCTGTGGAGAAAAGCCGCAGTGACTTGAAAGTCCATATTCAACGGCAAAAGGAGTTCCCCAGCAGACGAGGAGTTTGATGGACAGAATCAGGGCTTTGGAGGGCCAAGTAAAACCAGTGTTAGAACATAGGCCCCACTTTTCATTTAACACGCGGTCCAGCTGGGTATGACAGGGCTCACAAACTCAACATGATGAGACAACTGTCAAAAGATCCCCCTTTTTAAAAAGACTAGTGAGATGAGCTGCTCCAGCAACAACTGGACCCACTCCCTCACCTTGGGAAACAGGATTTCGTCGTAAACATGCACATTCAAAGTGTCGTTCCTTTTTCTACATGCTCTCTGGCTCCTGCGGGCCTCCCTTTAGATGATCGCCCAACTGTCCACGGTCTGCCCAGACACCATTCCTATTCTCAAGAGAGCCTGATGCAGTGTTAGCAACATGTCAGCAAAGGTTTCCAGGCTGCCTGCGATTAGAACATTTAGGGTAGCTGTCTTTGATGGCTGCTTCACAGCCAGATGAAAACCAGCCACAAGGGGAGTGTATTTCAGAAATAAAGCACAGCCAGTGGAACGCAGGGTAACAAGCAGATGCAACAATAGGGTGACCCACGCTGAAGAAGCCACACCGACACCCCTCACTCAAAGCCGATGGATGTGCTCCCTGCACTTGGATAAGTTATTTAGCCTCGCCTGGTTCAACGATTTCCAAACCACACGTGCAAACATCAGGGACAGAGCCTTTTTCAACACTGTTGAAACCGGGGAAGTTTTAGGAAGCCCGTGATTAAGTCAGAACATCCATGTCTCTTTCACCGGCACAATGTCCACCCCGAGTTGACGAGCCATCTGATTTTGAGTCTGTAGAGAATCACTAGACTAGAGATGCTGCCACTGAGGCAAGGCCGACCCCTGCTGGGTTGATCTTTCCTCCTCCACCAGCTCTGGGGTCTGCAGAGAAGGATTTGGGCTCCTTCTTGCCTCCCTGTCCACTGCCTTCATTTCCTACATCAAGTTCTCTGGTCACCCTGAAGGATGCGTGGGGATTGACTCTGCTGGCTTTATCTGGGGTCTCTCCCTGCAGCCGATAGGCCTAGTCGGGTTTAGGTGAGGGTAACAGTCAGTGTCTGAAGGGACCTGGGGAGTTTAGGAAACGGTGTAATTAGCATTCACCAATGAGAGCAGGCAAGGCCCTGAGGTCAGGTCCCCCACACCGACAGAGTGGCAGCCACAGCTGTCCTGTTCTGTGGTCACACACCGCACCCCGTGCAGCCATTTCACACATGCAGGCCACTCCCTGGGCGCCTGGGGGAGGCCTGGCAGCCTCCCCGCCTCCCCCAGCAGTCAGCTCATTCACAGGGGCCGAGCCAGCCCTTTCCTGGTGCCCTTGGCAGCTGGAGGGTGCAGGGAAAGAAGCTCCCCATGCTGCCTCTCTGGGGAATCCAGGGGAGAAAGGCAGGAGCTAATGCTGAGTGGGACCTTCAGACCTCAAGACTCCTCACCTCTTAGCAAATGTGGTTCATCTGACAACGGCGCTGCATTAAAGACGGCTTTTTAAGGAGGGTGGAAAATGATTCTGGAGTAAGGCTTGGCCTTCACCTGGCCTGAGAACAACACTCTTCCATCTGCTTCATCCACACCTGGGCCACAATGCCTCCCCTGGACCTTGACCTCGGCCGATGACCTGGGAGCGGCTGATGTCCTCCTGGCCCTGCTCTGTGGCCCCTCAGACCCTGCAGGGCAGGTCAAGAGGAGATGCTCTATGCTTGTCTCAGAACTGCAGGACTGGCTGCAGGGGCCAACCTTCCCCGAGTCCCATCCTGCCGAGGCCTCCAAACTGCCCAGCGTTCTCTAATAATCAGGAGCAAGGCATGCAGAGAAATCAGGCTGGAAGGACTGTTGAAGGCGCCTGCTCTGCCCTCATCTCGGCTTCGACCCCCTCCTGTGCTAAGCCCAGGGACAGTCCTGATCCAGCTCACGCTTTTTTTCCCAGGAGACCCATCACGGGAAGGTGGCCTCAGCTCCACAGAAACCCGTAAGGCAGCGACTGTTCTACAGGCCTCGGAGGCTCTGTGGACCAGCTTACCTGCATGCTTCTTGCAAGACAGCCTTTCACGTGCTCGGAGAGAGCTGACCACGCTGCCCCTTCTCTCTCCTTGGCCTCGGCACTACTGACCTCGGGGCCGGATAATCCTTTGTGGTGCGGCCTGTCCTGCGAGCTATAGGATGCTCAGCAGCATCCCTGGCCTCTACCCATGAGATGCCACATCTCCCCCTCTCCAGTTGTGACAACCAAAAACATCCCCAGACACTGCCAAATGCCCCCCCTGCCCCATTGAGAACCACTGCTCTGATTCCACAGATCGTCTGACAAACGTCCCTATGTCAGCAGAGAAGCTGAGTCAGCCCTGTGTGCTTTCCCTGCACTTCTCACACGATCGCCACAAGCACCTCCAGAAGCAGGCGCTACGGTTCCCAGTTTACAGACGGCAAGACTGAGGCCCAGGTGTGGTCAGCTCACCTGCTGGTGGGGGGCAGAGTGAGGACCAGAACCCAGCTTGGGCCTCTTCCAAAGCTACTGCCTTTGTCCTCTCAGGAGCTGCCATTTAAAGCTTCAAGAGCAGACCGAGGAAAAAAGCCATTATACCTGTTATCTTGATTTTATCTTTAAAATAGAAACCAGAAAGCGCCTTCCCTGATCTCAAGATACTTGAAGAGACCAACCTTGCTAGGAATGGGTGTTCCCTAAGTGAGAGCAACAATACTGTTTGGGGTCTGGGAGTTTACTTCTCACCTTCCAGAAGCCTCTCCCGGCATCATGAAATGGCCTCCAGGCTTTCTCTCTGCACTTCTCCTCGCTTTTGTCAAGCAGGCTGCTCTCAGCTTCACCTGCTCCCCAGGAGACGTTTTCATGTAAGGACTCTGCTGTCAGGAAGAAAATCACCCACGCCTGGTTGCAGGTCCGAGCGAAATCAATGTTTCCAATAAGCGCCAGAAAATGCTCCCCTTTTCTGCTCTTTCCTCATCCAAAGTGCTCAAAGGACCCCCCCAAGAGCAGACACGACGTCCAAGCAACAGGCAGGATGTAAACTTTACAGAGCCGGCCTCCGATTTTCACCTTCAGGAGGAAGTGGGAATGACCAGCACTCACGTGGGGAAGTAAGAACATAATGTATCAGACAGACTTAGGGGACTGACTAGTTGTCTCTCAGGGGTTGCTAAGCCTGAAAAGTAAAACAGAAATTTGAGCTAATGTGCTTTTGCATCTGTTCTCCATAGTGCTCAGATCGCATTACGGCCCCCAAGCACTGGAAAGAAGACAGTACAACGCGTGGCAGAGGGTGGGTGTGGGAGAGCGAGCCCCCTCCACCCGCCTCCAGCTGCCCATTTCATATGGTGGGATGCAGGAGGGACAGGCACGGACACACTGCCACTGGACATCCTACATTCTGCTGACCCCACTGGCCACTGCACTGTCTCACTGTTGTCTGGTGTCACACACAGTTACCCTTTGGTCACTGAACCCACAAAAGCCCAGGAGCAAAGCAACGAGGCTCAGAGCATCACGGGCTTTGGAGATGGGTTCCTGGGGACAAATTCCGTGTCACCATGTACCCACTGTGTGATTGCCGTGTCCTCAGCTACAACATGGGGACAAAAAGTGCACCTTTCCAAAAGGGTTCTTAAATAACAGGACCTGTGTAAGGTGCTGGGCACGGTGGCTGTGCTTTGTGGGCCTCAGAGAATGCCAGGTGCTGCTACGGCTAATGTGCAGGACAGTGGTGGAGGGGCCTGCCTGCCCCCAGGTGCCACAGCAAGTGGGCAGGCTGCCGACGGCCTGGCACACATGGTCTTTGTGGCATCGACAAGTCATGTTGTTCCTGGAGGCTGCACTTTGTGGGCAGTATGGGCAATACCAGCCTTTTCAATCCATTTAGGTAAGTGCTCCTCAGGCCCCAGGCCTTTGGGGCCTGCTCAGTTTGTTTCTTGATGCCTTTAGTGCAGTGGGCATGACGGGCAAGGTGCCAAGGCCAAAGTGGGGGCAGGTGGGCAAGCCCATCCTTCAAAGTCACCTTGCACTGGGCCACAGGATCCTTAGTTGGAAAGGTCTCTCGTACGTAAGCCCAAAGACCACATACGAAGCAGCGGCCGTCACGTATCACTGAACACGTGGGCCCGTCAGGGAGAATTTTAAATCTTCTCCCACCTGCAGAACATCACATGACTTCACAGAACATTCCGGCTCTTCCTGTCCTGCGCATGTGTCTCTCCACTGCTTCTTAGCTCTTGGTGCTTTGTGGTGTTGGAAATCGTTTCCTAAACATAACCAGGATTACATTTTAATCCCTTAACACTACCTTCCCAATCACAAAGACTCATCCCCTTGGCATTTAGTTCACCTGGAAAGGGTGCTCTGCTTTGTCACAACTGAGTCTAGGAAGAAACATCCTTGCTTGATACGGGTGGAGCTGTACCTCTATCAGGACTGCTGGTGAAATCATCTCCAGTTGCCATCTTACTATATGGCACAGCCATTGGTTTTGTTGCTCTTTGGAAAACAAGGTTGATTCCAGGGGATTAAAAAATCTCACCATGCTGTGTCAAGGTGAAGCATTATCATTAAAAAACACAACAAAACTGCCTATAGACATGATTGTAATGGAACAAACGAGACTTTTAAAATCACAAGTAATTTTTTTTAACCATTATCAGGTTACTTGAGACAGAAAATGACATTATATCTTACTTTTTTTTTCCTGATGCAAAGCCTACTTTTTATTAAGAATTTAAGCAATTTCAGTGTTCATTTGTATTTTTGCCGTAGTGCCATCTTCTTCAGTCTTGTGTTGTTTTGGCCTTGTGGGAGTCACCATTCCCACCAGATTAGCGCCCCCTGGATGGAATCTGAATCCTACTTTTATCTCCCGTAGTGCCAGGAACACTGCTTTATACATAATGAGTCTTAGACACCCTCCGTCTTACAGTTCTCTAAACTGTCTTCTGCACTTTTAAATGAGTTGGGTTCTACACAGCTGTAAGCAGCTGGTGCAGACCACCTTGCGTCTTTTTCGCGTAATGTCACGTCACATTCTCTAAGTCCTGACGTTCACTGTCTTTTGTGCATGGAGCCTTCCATTGGATTGATCCTCCACGGAGCCTTCAGCCGGGTGCTTATTTCCACTTCATTTGTATCAATCATGCGTCATAGCCCCGACTTTAGCTTTGGGGAAAAAAAAATTAATCTCTCAAATGTTTAGTGAGCATCTACTGTGGTTCCTCGGGGACTTTATGGAATATAGGATTATTCTCATTTCCTTTAATGCATTTAGAAAGATACAGTTTGGCATTCTAGAACGAAAATGTATTCATCTTTTCCAGTTTGTCTTCCACGCCCCTAGAAGAAATCTCCTGGGAAAGTTATTGTGTTCTCAGAGGGCTGTGCAGGAGTCATTTAAAGGAAGCCAACAGTCTGCAGGAGAGCTGATCCCAGCTGCCTCTGCGGTGGCGCGGGTTTAATTTTTGGTTGGCTCTTCCATGATCCTCAGCTGGGGTGCTGCTGGCATTTTGGGCAAAGCAATTCTTCCTTTCCTAGGACTGTCCAGGGCTTTAGCATCCAGGCCTCCAGGACTAAATGCCAGCCATGCCCCTTGCCCTATGGTCATTTCCAAATGCTTCCTGGGCTGAAAACCACTGGAGGACTGAGAAGGCAGGCACAAGGACCGTGTCATTTGTAGACAGAATCCCATGCTCACATGCAGTCGACTTCTCTTAGGAGCCTCTCGATGACAAGTGATGAGCTAACTTAGGCCTACTCCAAGTCACAGGCAAGCCATTTCCCTGTCTCGGTGACCTCTTCTCTGAGTTTAAACAGACATCTCCTAATTTCATTAAGATCACGAGGATCAGTGTGAGAACATATGTGGCAGCCCTTGGAGGTCCTTGAGAAAGTCACACGATTATGTATTTGTCGCCCAGGGTCATTTGTATTAGATCATGCACGTTAGAGATGCTTTGTACATGAGTGAGTCCTCAGACTGAGTGATGTGTCCTCCAGTAATGTTCATCTTCCGGACCCCAGGTTGATGAAATTTCGTATCGTTACAAATGTCATTTAATTATGTGAAGCTTTCATGGTGTTGTCATTGCTGTTACCACTCTGTGGGGCCTCGAGCAAGTTCTCCGAGAAATCAGGACTCGGCAGTGCGAGGAGACTTGCTTTGTCCTGCTGGTTTGGATGGAATTGCCCCAGAAGCCCAGAGATCCTGCTCCAAAGCCATGACTGGACAGGCAAGGCTGGGCCTCGGCCATGCTGGGGCGGGCTGCCTAACCACCTTGTCAAGATTGCTGGACACAAACGCGTGTCACTTCTACCTTCACTCACACGAAATCAAACCGTCAGGATTTTACGAGTGAAATTACCTTTGGTTGTTCTGCTTGTCATTTAAAGGCCTCGCCATTGGCCCAATGGCCCAAGAAAGAAACCTAACCATCACCTGGGATGCTTGTCTCTTCCAGGCCCTGCATTCAGTTTGGGTAAGAGTCCTGATGACGTTGCTCCCCTGGATCTCCTTGGTCTGATTCTGCCTCGGGGGAGGCTGTGCAGCCAGCAGGACCTGGGCTGGATTCTGGCTCCTGCATTTACAGGCTGAATGACTCAGGCCGGTTTCCTCAACTATCAAAGGGGAGAATGATGTCGATTTGTCCTGTGGATTCCACAACGCAATGCCTGGACTCTCACAGGCTCCCCGAAGACTCTCAATACCTGGCGGTGATGATCAATGATTCAGACTCACTCATTCACCTGCACACGAGGTACCACCTTCCATCCGCTCTCACCCTCCTGTGGTTTGTCCTCCCAAGGCAGGGATTTTTTGGCTAAAGTGCAAATCCGGCTCAGAGTATGATGCTCGATAAACTCCTCTGCTGGATCCCCATGCCAAATGAGGGGGAGACATGCTGGCTGAGCCGACCTTTCCCCACCACCCAGGCTTCAGCCGCCCTCTCATGCTTCTACACCTTTGCCTAGAACGTTCTTTCATCATGAAATGTCCTGCCTCATCTGTTCTCCCTTGGAAATTCCTTGTCTTTTTTTTTAATTGACATAATTCATATACCATAAAATTCACCCTTTAAGTGTGCACGACTCAGCGGGTTTTGGTATATTTACAAGGTTGTACAGTTACCGCCACCATGGACATCCAGATCATTTTTATTATCCCTAAAAAAAGTCACTCCCTATACCCTACTGCCCCTCCTCCCTCAGCCCCTGGCAAGCTCTAATCTATCTTCTATCTCCATGGATTTACCTGTTATGGTCGTTCCATATAAATGGAATCATACAATATGTGGCCTATTATGTCTGGCTCCTTTCACTTAGTATAATGTTTTCAAGGTTCATCCATGTTGCAACGTGTACGGTACTTTATTTCTTTTAATGTCTGAGCAACATTCCATCCTATGGATATAACACATTTTTATTATCCTGTCATCAGTTGATGGCTATTTGGTTTGTTTTCACTTTTTGGTTATTATGAATAACGCTGCTATGTACATGCATATACAAGTTTTTGTATAGACATGTGTTTTCATTTCTCTTGGGTATATATACCTAGGAGAGGAATTGCTGGATTGTATGGTAACTCTATGTTTAAATTTTTGAGGAACTGCTAGACTAGTTTCCAAAGTGGTTGTGTCATTTAGGAGTCCCACCTATTTGCTCCTAAATGCTCCCATTTAGGAGCAGCGTATGAGGGTTCCAATTTCTCCACATCCAACACCTGCCATTGTCCATCTTTTCGATTATAGCCATCCTAAGTGGGGGTGAAGTAGTATCTCAATGTGGGTTTGATTTCCATTTTCCTAAGAAGTGATGATATCTGGCATCTTTTTATGTGCTTACTGGCTATTTGTATACCTTGTTTGGGGAAATGTCTGTTCCTATTGTTGAGCTGTAAATATTCTTTATACAATCTGGACACTAGACCCTTATTTGACATATGGTTTTTAATTCTTTTCACCCATTCTGTGTGTTGCCTTTTTACTTTCTTGATATTATCCTTTGAAGCACTAAAATTTTTAATTTTGATGAAGTCCAGTTTATTTTTTTTGTCTGTTGTTTATGCTCTAGGTATCATATCTAAGAAACCACTGGCTAGTCCAAGGTCACAAAGATTTACCCCTCTGTCTTCTTATAAAAGTTTTATGGTTTCAGTTTTTACACTTAGGTCTTTGATTCACTTGGAGTTAATTTTTGGATACAAATGAGACAGGGGTCTAATTTCATTCTTTTGTATGTGGATATCCAGTTGTCCCAGTACCACTTATCGAAAAGACGATTTTTTTCCCCATTGAATTATCTTGGCATTTTTGTTGAAAGTGAGTTGATCACAGATGTATGGGCTGATTTCAGAACTCTCAATTCTACTCCGTTGCTCTACATGTCTATGCTTATGCCAATCACAGAGTCTTGGATTATTATAGTTTTGTAAAGTTTTGATATGTATGAGTCTTCCAACTTTGTTACTCTTTTTCGAGATTGTTTTGTCTATGTGGGGGTCTCCTGCATTTCCATATACGTTGTAGGATCAGCTTGTCCATTTCTACAAAAAACAGCAGCTGAGATTTTGAAAGACACTGTGTTGAATCTATACATCAATTTGGGGAGTACTGCTGTCTTAACAATATTAAGTCTTCCAGTCCATGAACATGGATGTCTTGCCAATTATTTAGGTCTTCTTTAATTTCTTTCAATGTTGCTTTGTAGTTTTCAGTATATAGGTTAAATTTATTCCTTAGGGCCGGCCCTGTGGCTTGGTGGTTAAGTGCGCGCGCTGCGATGCTGGTGGCCCGGGTTCGGATCCCGGGTGCGCATCGAGGCACCACTTCTCCGTTCATCCTGAGGCCGAATCCCACATACAGCAACTAGAAGGATGTGCAGCTACGACATACAACTACCCACTGGGGCTTTGGGGGGAAAAATAAAATAAATAAAATCTTTAGAAGCATTTCACCCTTTTAAAAAAAAAAAAAAATTTATTCCTAAGTATATTATTCTTTTTGATGCTATTGTAAATGGAATTGTGTCCTCAATTTTATATGGATTGTTCATCACTAGTGTATAGGAAGACAACTGAGTTTTGTATATTGATCCTGTATTCTTCAGTCTTGCTGAACTCATTTATTAGCTCTAATGTTTTACTGTGGATTCCTTCGGATTTTCTATATACAAGATCATGTCATCTGCATACAGAGATAGTTTTGCTTCTTCCTTTCAAATCAGGTGACTTTGGTTTCTTTTTTCTTGCCTAATTCCCTGGCTTGAACCTCTAGTACAATGCTGAATAGCAGTGGTGACAGTGGACATCCATGTTCTGTGCCTGCTCTTAGAGAGAAACCTTTTAGTACTTCACCACTAAGTGGGATATTAGCTGTAGGTTCTTCATAGATGCCCTGTATCAGGTTGAGGAAGTCTCCTTCTATTCCTAGTTTGCTGAGTGTTTGTATCATGAAAGGGTGTTGCATTTTGTCAGATGTATTTTCTGCATCTCTTGAGAAGCTCATGTAGTTTTATTCCTTTATTCTATTAATGCAGTGTTTTATGTTGATTGAGTTTTGTATGTTGAACCAACCCTGCATTCCTGGAAAAATGACATTTGATTATAGTGTATAATCCTCCTGTACTGGGGCCAGACACAGAGATGTTCTCTGTGGGTTGTAGCACCTGCCAAGATACCATAATGGATGTGCCAGGCCAGACAGAAGTCTGGTAAAGAAAGAAGACAGATACCTGGGTCTCAAGAAACGAGGAATGAAGTCCAGGGACTTGGGCAAAGACAGGGAGGGGGACTCCAGGCAGCATTGTGGACATTTGTTTATAATGCTTGGTGTAGACCAGTGCTTCTTAAACTTTAATGTGCAGAGGAATCACCTAGAGAGTTAAAACACATCACTAGGGCCCACCCCAGAGATACTGATTGGGTAGGCTTGGGGTGGGGCCCGAGAATGTGCATTTCTAGGTGATGTTGATGCTGCAATAAACCACTCTACGGATACAAAGCAAAATAAACTTGGACCACATCTTCCACATCAGCAGACCCTCCCCAGCACCTGAGAGGGCACAGGCCACCTGTCTCTCTCACTGCCAGCATGCAGGACCCAGGTACAAAGCTGATCGAGTTTTCCAGATAAAAAGAAGCTCAGGAAACTTCATAAATATTATTTTCTTTTAGCATTACATCTACATGATTAAGTGGGCAGAAATAATGACTGGTTTCATCTTACAAATGAGAAAATGCCTGTTTTTTTAAAAATCAAAATCACACGGGCTGGTCCCGTGGCTTGGCGGTTAAGTGCGCGCGCACCGCTACTGGCGGCCAGGGTTCGGATCCCGAGCGCGCACCGACGCACCGCTTCTCCGGCCATGCTGAGGCTGTGTCCCACATAGAGCAACTAGAAGGATGTGCGACTATGACATACAACTATCTACTGGGGCTTTGGGGGAAAAAAAGGAGGAGGATTGGCAATAGATGTTAGCTCAGAGCCGGTCTTCCTCAGCAAAAAGAGGAGGATTAGCATGGATGTTAGCTCAGGGCTGATCTTCCTCACACACACAAAAAAAAATCACAGAAGATGCTGACCATGGAACCAGAACTAGAAATCCTCTGGCCTGGCTCCATACTTCATCATGCAGATAATAAATATGATCGTGAGGCTTTCTGAAAGACAAGCTCAATGTTTTCAACAGGGAGTGTCGGGTCAGGTACATGAACAGAGGGAGGTTTAGGCAGGAGAAAGATGTGGTTATGTGAAAAGCTGGGGCTTGAACCCCACGTCTATGTTGGCTGATCTGTATATTTAGAGGTCTCAGCACTGTTTTCCACAGAAGCTTTTAGGATTAACGTCAACTGTAGAGAATGAAGACTTTAGAATCATGACCATGTGACTTACAATATCAGGTCTGCCACATGAATGTAAATGAAAATGAATGATGTTTTATTCTAAGTTACCATGAGTGAGGCGCCTAGATTTTACGTGGAAAAATATTGTAGTTATATTATTATACATAATAATATTACACTAGCAAAATATAGACACAGACACACAATGGCTAATAGGAGTATAAGCTGAGGCCAAGGGGAGGCGAGGGAAGGGGAGCTGGAATCTCTAGATGCTACGACTGACCATCAGATTTGGTCACGTGATGCTGAGCAATGAAAGGACAGGAACAGCAGAAGGACCAGGGATGGGCTTCAGGGGTCAGATCCTGGGTTCAAGCGATCTGTCCCATAGTCCTGTGTGACCTTGGACAAACGACTCAAGCACCTCAACTCATAATCTTCTCACTTGGAAAATAGGAATCATCCTGTGTTGCAGGGGGGCTCCATGCTAAGGAAAAGCACATAGGACACTGGGAAGCAGAATATTCCTCAGAAGAGAGCAAGTTTCTGGTGCAAAATAATGAAAACACCACTGAAAGAAACGGTCCTTTAGAAAATGCTCTCCTGTTGGAGGAACCCAAACAGAGGCAGTTGTTTTAGAGATCATTTCTAAGCCCATGTTTGGAATGTCTTCCATGATAGATAACTCAAGCCTAAAAAGGTTGATTTTCACGTTACATTCCTTTATATACACTCACAAATGGACAGAGGCTCACCCGTCATCAGGGCACTCAGAGGACAGCTGATGCTGATGACTTGCGTTTTCATCTACCAGAAATCAGGAAAATTCTTAAAAATAAAAAACTCCTTAACTGTCTCCACAGCTACATTTCAGAGAGTAAATGATAGGGACTTTCAACCCAAGACAGCTCCCTGGTCGCAAAGCAGGCTCCCAGGACACATCTGGTTTCCTGCAGGATCAAATAAAGAGCTGGGGTCCATGTACAGCAGGCGGCCATAATAAACCAGGAGCACTATTTTGTCCATGTGGTTCAAAGGCAAGTGTAAGGAATAGCGGTCCTGTCAAAAGCGGATCCCATTTCACTTAACCTTACGGAGAATCTTCTTAAAATTGCCTTTCTTATAATCAGAGCTAGTCTATGCCCAGAGCTTCTTCGGAGAGTACTGCTGCTGAGCGTGAATTCCTGCCAAGCTCCCCGACCACGGTTTTCTAGATGAATTGCTGTATTTGTTGTCAAATGTAATCTATAGGTATTATTTTTGAGGCAGTGTTAATGTACTTCTCATTTGTACATTTTCCTAATTGGCTTAATATTTATAGTGGAATATTTCTGATCTGGGTGCAGAGCTCTGGTAAACTCAAGCATATTTAGCAACGTGCTAATGAGGACCATCCAGTCATAGAGGGTCGCTAAGTAAGTTATGGCTCTCGCTGTCTGATTCCGAGCCAGCCTGCGATGAGGAGTCGCTAAAACATCTTAAGTAAAATCTGAGGTCCCCAAGCAGCTGCTGGGTTTGCAGAGCTGTGGACGTATAAACTTTATTGGCAGTAAATGTCACTCCTGCATTCGGGTGGCGTGCCTGCAAACCCACGGCTCCTAGGAGCCTGCCACTGTCCCTGCCTGGACAGGAGGCCGGGAGGCCGGGCCCACTCTGAGGCTGGGGCTGGGGCATGCCCGCTGACAGGCACACCATGATGACAGAAATTCACTCTGAGTTGCAATTAGTGGCACTGTCATTTTCGGGGGCTCCTGCCAATTAATTAAGCCTGTCAAACAGAAAAACCACAGCGCTCACATGATAATTTATATTGGAAGAGACGAGCCTATGGAGCACAGCGGCCTCCTCCACAAACAGAATTCTCCCTCAGAGCACTGAAATAAATACGAGAAAATAAATAAAACAACAGAAAAGAATGTGTTGGGGGGGGGTCTGCAGGGGAAGAAGAAAGTTAAGCTGTCCTTGTTCTAATTGTTAACTCTGATCACCAGAGTAGAAGACAGGCTGATTAAAACTCCAAACGAGCCCCCAGCTCCCTGAACCCTCTGCGTCCGTCCGGGATGATAGAATCAGAGGAGTTTATTCATACCATTAAGCCCCAGAGAACTTAATTGAAGGAAGAGCACAGCCCGGACCTTGACAAGCGGGAGGTCACAGTAATTGCTGCCGGACATATTTAACATTAAGATAATCAGGCCATTAATTACCCTTTGGATCATTAAATCAGCCAGTTGCAAAATGAAATTTCTGCCTCTATTACTCACTTGAGAGACCACAGGGGTGGCCTTTAATTTATCAGTGAGCTTGAGATACAAAGGCTGGGGCCGGGGGAGGGCAGGCAGGGAGGGGGCCGCGCGGTGGTGGTGGGGCATCAATCCGCCATGCTCCATGATCGTGGCAAATTAACTAGGTAAGATAACCTCCGCTTGCAAAGGCAGAAGCTGGGGGTATGTAAATAGATGAGGGCAGACAGGGAGATCAGAGTCTGCACACCACTTAGCAGGATAATAAAGGAAATCATCCTTGATTATCAGTGCTAATTTGGACACTGCCGGTAGCTTGTTATGCGTGTTCTGAGTAGCATTTAATTAATTCAATTGCTTGTTAATGAGGGAAGTGACATGTGGGGAGCAGATGCCACCCAACTGCAGATGGGTTCTGGTCATCACTGCAACGTCCTTTTTTTTTTTCTTTCTATTTCTCCCCCAGTCCATTTCTTTTTTTTAAAGAAAGAAAACAGGAAAAGGTGTCAAGCATAGAGGAACACTCAAAAGAGACAAAACACTGACCTCGGCAGGCCAAGAACTGTTGAAAAATAATCAGATGAGACAATCCTGGGCCTGTGTGGGTACTCATGTTCCCTAAGGCCACATTTGGAACAGTGCATCTTTATGCCAGAAATTTGAGCCTGAGATTACTATATTGTGATCTGCTGATCAAACCTCGAGAGACAAAGACGTGGCCAAGTGGTTTTGCTTTTAATATCTCAGAGTCAGCGGCGGGGATCCAATTATTTTCAGTTTGGATACATCGCCTCTTTATCAATATCTCCATGTGCATAAATAAGACGAAAGCACCGTTCCGAAATCAAAAAGAGCCGGAACCCGTGTCACTGGGCAGACTCGCTCCGTCTGGAAGTGTGCAGCCAGCCTCTCCCATGCAGATTTCTGACGTGTGGCCCCAAATCTTCCTCCCGAAGGGACGTCTTTTTATAGGTTAAAGACAAGAGGGAGTTCGGGTGCGCAGGCGAACTTACAAATAATGACAAAAAGAAAAAGGATGCTCAAAGAGAGAAAAACACGTCTACTGAATCAGCCAACCAGGTTCCCTTCCGAGTGGAATCAAAGAGGTGATGGGCATTTCAGTTGGGCTCAGAGCTTCTCCCAACGGCTCTTTCATGGAATTGAGAGCACCATTCTCCACTTCCAGGTTCCTTGGATTTCCTAGACCAAATCGCCAGGCTCCTGGACCACCATGTAAATAGGCTACCTGCACTGAAATGCAAATCGCAACTGGTCCCCACAGACCCTCATGGGCCAGATGTCTCGACACTGAGACACAAAGATGGGAGATGAAGGAAGAAAAGCCGCAGAGCCGAGCAAAGTTTGGCATCTGCCAAGAGGAATGTGGCACCAGAGGGCTCTGTGCGGTGCTAGTAGGAAATGATTTTCACTGCAGTCAATCCAAAAAGCTTCCAGGTGAACTGAGAATGGGAATAAAGAAGAACAACCAGCCACAGTGACGCAGAGAAGCCCCCAAAACACCACCCCATGGCCAAGGGTGGGAGGATGTCCAGAGGGGTTTGTTGAGATGGCTTTGCTGCCTGCTGGAAACTGCATTCACCAACGCTCGAGGAATGCCGAGACACCGAGGTAGCAAGAGCACCCAACCTGTGTATTCCAAACTGATCAGTTCTCTCTCTCATTCACTCAAATATGCACTTGACTGTTTTAATATCTTTACCTCTGAGCTGATTATTTCTTCATCTGAAAGGGTCACCAAGGAGCTCAGTGACTTCCCCTATGGTTACAACGCGTGTCCTGACACGGGAACTAGAGCCCTGCCTAGTTGCTCCAGGCCCCGTGTCCAATTCTACACAACACCATACCATGTTTGTAGTTTGCAATCTACAAACTCACGTGCTACGTGTCATGAGGTCCTCATCCTACAGACAGCAAACTGCCTCTCCTTAAGCCCCTAAAAATCTAGTTAATTCCGTCCACTGTTACTACCTCTAGCCTCCTTCAGCATCCCCATTTAAAATCAATATTTTAAGTGTGTGCTTAAATGGTATCAATAGCAATTAGAGAGGGGAATTCTGATTCCACCCCAGATGTAGTTAATTGTTACAGCATCGATCTCCTCCACCGCACTCCTTTCTCAAAATTAAACCTCCATTACAGAGCGGAGATGAAGGGCACTCTCTCCCCTCCTGCGACAATAAATTTAATATTGAATGCACCGGAAAAAAATGGCAGTTGTTGCAGAATCCATCCAAAAAGATTTTTTTTTCCTTCCTGGGAGTAATTAAAAGATGCTTTTCTTGACTAATGATTCCCCCGTTTAGGAATGGGAAGTCAATACCACTTCGCCGCCGTCAGCTTCGATTGATCACGACACTGTTCAAGTTTGAACGGCAGTTCTCAAGGTGGCTGAGAATCATGGGAACCAACTGTGAGCCGTCCAAAGCTGCCCTCAACAGGGCTGCAGGGAGAAGAAGCAGAAGGCCAGCCAGCTGGTCAAAGGGCCTGTTTTCCTAACTCACTGGCAGGTCTGGGTCACACCAATGCAAGGTGGTATTGGGGGGACTGGTTGTTTGTTTGGCGAAGGATCTGCTGTGTTCTTCGTGGTCCTGAATCTGTGTGTGTGTGTTTTTGGGGGGGCGGAACGGCACATCTCTAATGATATTTCACTGTCAGAACGAATCTTCTGAACAAGATGGAACGGACTGCAGCTTCTCGGGAAAACAGCTGGGCCCTTTTTCAAAGGATTAGACTGGATATACGCACTTGGTTTTTCCTTGGATGGAGACAAAACTTTATTCAAATATTTCTTTTCAGTATTACCTTAGGGCCGCATTGAAAGAACCCTCCAGCTGTTTGTACTAAGAATCCTAGGTTCTGCAGATAGACCAAAGGCGGGCGAGTGCGAGGGAGTCTTTCCTTGTCATGGAGAGGCAGGATCCAGACTAGATATCCAGTCTCACGTGGCAGATTGCATTCCACATGGAAATTCTAGCCCACACTTCGAGTTTTTCATCCCTATTTGAGGAAACTGCAGGAGGTAGTGAAGGAGATGAGTGTTTGAATTATTATTATACTATGTGCTGAGTTGTTCTTTATTTTTGACAGCGTATCTAAGGCTACGCATATGTTCCCCCAGGACCACAGCCCTCCAAAAATGGCCTCCTCGCCTCATCTCCTTCCCTTCCAATGATGCCGCTAGCTGCCTTTAGTCCTCTTGGGAACAGGTGGAACATACACGAACACCTCAACAGACCCAACAACTCACCCTCTGCCCACCCCAACCTTGCTGTTATAACACCACCCCTGGCTCAAAGGCTCTGCCAGGCCTTTTCTCTCTTTTGGCCTTGCCCACTCCTCTCCTCCTTTTACCCGAGGGTCTAGACCCACGAGTGACGACTCAATGTTTTCCACACTTCCCCACGGGCCCTGAGGCTTCCACATTGCTGTTTTTGCCCTGGCCCCTCCCATCCTCCAGCACATGCGCTCCCACTCCCCTAGGCCTGGAAATCGCTCCGTATTTTAATAAAGTCCAGCTCAGATGCCATTTCTCCATTGAAACTTCCCTGGAGCCCCGTGGCCATAAGAATCCCTCCATTCTCTGAGAATCCTACTGAGTCCTGGCATCCTCAGCTGGCCCTGAGAACATCTGCCAATCACTGTAGAGTTATACTCACCATTTATCGCTTCTTTTCTATGAGGAAGCGCCCGATGAATATTTGCTGAATTTAATTAAAAACAAAACTCCCTGGGAGAACTGCTAAAGGCACAAAGAAACATTCAATCTTCAAACGTGTTTTACCTCCTAGAGGTGAACAGAATTCAGAAATTCCAAAGGTACCTTTGGAAACACCACATAACCACATGAGCATCACCACAGCCTTGCAGAGGAATTACACCTTAGCATAGCTCCTTAGGAAAGTAAGTGAATGTGGCTAAAAACCAGGTGGGATTTCACTGAGTCACTCCACTTGTGAGAAAGGAAGACTCTGAAACGTCTCTAAAATATACAGATGTGATGTGCATAATACTAGATAGAAGAGAACATTACACACTCCAGAGCTTAATTTAAATATATGATTTGGAACTATAAGACACCTGTACACACAGTCTTCACTTATGAAGGAAGATGAAATTAATATAAAATATTTACCAGTTAAAAAATTAACCCATATCTTTGCTCCTAATTATTCTAAATGGTTTCAATTTATGATAGATGGAAAACTAGGAAGTTTCCTAATTCATGATATTAAAAATAGTATATATGCTTTTATCCATACACAGTAAAATGCATAAAGTTAATTTTTTTCCACCTTATTTCAATTATTGTTTTCTGCATTCATACATTAAACTCAATCCAAGTTCTAGTCATTTTTCATTTTCAGACCTAAATATCCTTCAAGGAAACTATAACTATGAAAAAATAGATATTAAAACAAGAATTCATCTTTTAAGAATGCTCCTATTGACAACCCAGCTGATTTCTGCATTAGTGTGCAACCAGTCAAGATAAAACATTTTAAAAAGTGTATCATTTCTTCAGTTTGTAAGAAGTTGCCCACGTACACATCACATGGTATATAACTCATGTACAAAGAGCTCACACAGCAAAACTATGTAATTTTAAACAAATAGACTCTGGGGGCCTTTCTTGCTCCCTCCCCTCCCCTCAGAACACCTAACATGATGAGCAGGATTAATAACACACCAGCTTCATTCTCTACAATGAACCAAAGGTGGCACCACAAATTCATTTTTCAGTGTTAATGAAATAAAGTCCACAGACTCTTTGCTTAGTGGCAGAAACCAATTTCTTACCCCTCACCTGTGGCCCAACCACAGACTGCCACATGGACTTTCGTGTGGTCTGATCACCAGCAAAACAAATTAGAGAGATTTAAAAAGTGCTAATGATGGGAGACATCTTCTCTCCCCTCATCTCTTCACACACCTGAGAAGTGAATACTAAAAGCAACCCCACACCCCTACTTCAGATGTGGAGACACAACCCCAGAAGCTTCTTCCTTAAGACGACAGCAAGGATGGAATGGTCCATTCTGCTTCTATGAAACAGGCTTTCTCAGAAGACATGCCATTTTATCACCTCTTACGTACATTAAATATGTATGTGTACTCAAAAATGGTTTATAATAGCTGTAAATGAAAAATGAGAAACTAAATGGCCTCAAAATAAATGCGTTTTTTTCCACTGAATAACAATTAACATTAATGAGGAGGCACCATACGTTATGCCATACTTGGTCAATTAACTGTGTTAGGAATATATTCCAGAAAATAAAATATATTTTGTTACCATAAACTCACTTCTTGTGGGTATGGGGGGAGGAGAACCAATTGAATAGATGCTTATCAAAGATAAAAGAATAACAAAATTGAAGAATCAAAAATTCATAATTAGTGCTAACAGCACAGCTCATGCCGATTAGAAATGTATTAATTAAAGTGATATATTCATAAGGTTAGAAGCTTAATACATTTCTAAGAGGGGGAGAGGAATCTCCAAGGTATAAAAACAAACATAAAAAATTAAGGAGTTTGAATTATCCACGTCTGCTGAAGAAAGCAATTTTAAATGTAGACATTTCTTTGCTGGGTTAATCAGCAATTCCACAGGTTGCCAGGGCAATTCCTAATTGTGGCTGTCATCCAGATCATTTCTAGTTGTCTAACTGCTGGCAAGATGCCACATAGCCACACACCTTCCCAAGCCCCTACCTCGTGGAGTCCAGTGAGGGCTTCGTCCGCCCCTGGCTGCTCTCTTCCCAGATGCTGTTGGCCAGCTCATTCCCGATGGACGACATCACCTTGATGAGCTCAATGGGCCAGTCGTCCAGGTCCAGGGATCGGACTCGAGAAAGGTGGGTGCCAAGATTCCGGTGGATCCCTGAGCACTCGATGCACATGAGGGCTCCCAAGTTCAAACTGGCCCAGTTGGGATCTGTGGGAAGAGGAACAGGGCACCACATGCAATCAGACCATCATCACTCATCCCACTGCCCTTAGGATCTGTGGAACAAAACGGCTAGTCAGTCTGACTTCACATCCAGTGTCCCTCCCTAGAATCACATGGCTTGAAAACTCCCAGGCCAGTACTCAGGACGGTTTTAGGTGTCTCAACAGATTTGACACGTTGGTGGCAACTTTTAAGAATCTGGCTTTAGCCAAAGCCTTGGAATTTCCCACACGATAAATAATTGCAAGTTGGCTTGGGCAGAAAGATGCACTTTACCACACTTCAACAGCAGCATTCTCCTTGAGAGGGGAGATGCACATGGAAAAAAAATCATGTGTGACTTGGTGTCCACTGTGGACGACTGCCGATAGGGGGAAAGGGAAGGGTGCTTTGAGAAGAGCATTCTCAAAGCCATACTGTCCCTCGTAACCACCTCTGCAACCATGGGCGCATCTAAGCTTTCATTAGTCACATGATGGGCATGTCTGCAAATTTCAAAGATGAAAGAGAAGCACACTACGATGAAAAAATATGGTTTTCAGTGATCTTATTTAAGGGTAACCACTGAAGCAACGCCCAGTTCTCCCTTCTTCACTGCTGGCAAGATGGTGGGCAGGGTCCTTTGGTTAGGTTATTACCCAGCTCCATCAACTCTGACTTGCAGAATGAATGGCAACGTGCTTTAGGCTGCGACACTGCACCAAGGACAATGCGTGAGTTCAAAGTATAGCATTGGGACCCCTGAGCTGGATCACTCCCTGTGTGAAACTGGCTGACATCATCAGAAGACTGAGAACTCAGGCCCAGGGTTGGCTTCACGCTAGAATCTACAGCTGATTTGTGAAGACGGGGCTGACCTTGACAGTCAATGGCTTTAACCACCGACAGAAGCAAATAAGGCTTCAATCATCCACGAATAATCAATATTTCCTCCAGGTACACTTCAAGAGTCAACAAAATAACAGGTAGCTGACATCATATTTATTCTGAATCATTCTATAAATAGCAAATGACTAGGAATGACCTTATGCTAATTCATCGGAAATCAGCCAGTCATTTATTTAATATCTAATACACACTCAGGAAGGTGGTGCTAGATATCATGGGTGACACGCGAGAAGAGAGGTCTGTGACCTCAGAGATGTTCTGGTTGGGAAGAGAAATATGCCCCAAATAATAATAATAATAAAAACAGAACAAGGAAATGCAGATAAAATGCTGAAGACTACAGTCAAAACAATAAACACACAGGCACCACGGGAAGGAGGAGGACACCGATGGTGGGTACAGGAAGGAAGGCTACATGGAGGAGGGTTGGCCTGGGCCTGGCAGGGTGTTTAGGGAAGAGGGTGTTTGTGAAAACTCAACACCCCCTCCACCTCTGGCTCTCACCTGTGTCTCCACTCCCCTCCACAGCCCAACCTCTACACTGGCCACCTCTGCTTCTGCGCCTCCCAATTGTTGGTAACCTGGCCTCCATTCCCACCTCTCCCCTGGAACAGGGCAGCCAGAGTCACCAGCCACCACCATGGGCAAAATCCCAAGGACCTTGTTTGGCCATCATTTTACTTGACTTCTTGATACTTCTCCTTACAACACTACCTTCTGATGCCCTTTTGGTCAAGATCCTCCCCAGATTTTTTTCCCACTTATCTGGTTGCTGCATCTTGATTTCCATCCCAACTTTTCCTCCTGAATCTGCCCCTTACCTTAGGGAGTCCTGCAGGCATCTCTTCTGATTCTATATTCTCTTCTAGGCAAACTCAACCCAACCCACAGCTTCCATTACCACCCAAATGCTAACAACCATCCACAGATACCTCCCACCTGGTCCTCTCTCCTGAGCTGCACATGCAGTTACCACTGTACATCTTCTAGGTACCTCCCCGTCCACATTTCATCCTGTAAATGTAGTCTTCTGCAAGGGACCTTCCCATGGCAGCATATGGCACCAGCATTCACTCAGTTATTCAAGCCAGGATCCTGGGAACCAATTTGATCTTTGTCCTTCATCCCCTAGCCAATCACCAAGTCCTCAATCTCTCAAATCCAACCCCTTCTTCTTGTCCACACTGTGCCCACTCTGGTCCATGCCACTGTCACAATGGGGATGCATCAGCCTCCTGCCTGCCACCTCACCTTCTACTTCCCTGCAGGCCACTCTCGACACATCAGCCAGTGGTCTATAAGGCGAATCCAATCGTGTCACGCTCCTACTCAAAACCCATCCATGGCTGCCATTTGCCATTCAGATCAAGTCCAAAATCCCTACCAATAAGATCAGAACCTGGTCCCCATTCGCACCTCTGTCTCTCAGGAGCACTTCAATTCCCTGACCCCCTGTGCATGATGCCCCGTTGCCTGGTCAAATTCTCCTCATCCTGCTGGTCTCATTGAAAATTTTCCTTCCCAGGGACGACCCCATCCCCCAAGTGTAGGAAGACACCCTGCTAGGTGACCTCATGGCAGCCTGTGCCCTGCCTCCTGGAGAACTTCACACACATGATGCCTCATTTCATGACCACCTTACCTGCGGAACAGCAGGGGTCATATGGCACGAAGATCTTTTCAATCACATCTTCACTCCACTCATGTACCCACACCAACTGTTTTTTTTTTTTTGGCTGAGGAAGATTCGCCCTGAGCTAACATTTGTTGCCAATCTTCCTCTTTTTTTTTTTTTATATGAACCACCGTCACAGCATGGCCACTGACAAACGAGTGGTATAGGTCCGCACCTGGGAACCCAGGCTATTGAAGTGGAGTGTGCTGAACTTAACCACTAGGACACTGGGACTGGCCCATCCCACACCAACTTTTTATTCAACCCTGCCTCCACGTGCAGTTTTCGGGTGAATGAAAGAACGGCTTGACTAAAGCAGAGGAGCTGGCAGGAAGTGAGGGCGGGGCAGATGTACCAGGAAGCCGTGAGGTTCCTGAGCAGAGGAAGAGCTGGTGTGGGTGGGAGCAGATAGGAGAAGAAGAAAAGAGAAGAGAGAGGCTCGTGGGGGCAGCACCAGGCATTGCAATGGAATTCGTCAACGCCACGTGCCAATCTGCACCAGGACAGTTGGTCAATCTGCTGGGAATGCTCAGACCCACACCAGGGGACCTGATCTTCAATTCAAACGACAGACCCAAAGAGGGGTGCAAGCTCTGTAGCTTTGTGCTGGCATACAAGGTGTGGATAGATCCCACATATCACACAAGAATTCTCAAGAGGTTCCAGCAAGTACAGTACCAGAGGGCACCGGGCCTGTTGTATTTTCAGCTAAGTTCAATGCTGAACTCATCTTTCCCCCATCCCCCTTCTTTAGCTCCCCCTACCCTGCCACTTCTCCTTCTCCTTTATGTCCCCACCTCCCATCACCGAGCGCTGTGGTTAATACTTTCACACATTGTCCTCACTGTTACGACGTACACATGGGTCCTTACGCTTGCTCACCTGAACTGCTGCAAGAACCTCTTATTAGGTTCCGATGCCCATCCCCCCACCCCAGCCATTCTCCATGAGTTATGTGTGGACACGGAACCCAATGACCCCAGCCCCTTGTTTAGGACTCAGTGCACTGCCACCCCCGCCCACCTCCCCTAGAAGCTTCAGCAGCTCCAAGACTCTGCCCAGGTGCCAGATCTGAAGGATGACATTCATGTGCAGGACACATTCCAATGACTGTATGCAGATTTTTGTGAAAACCAGTGTTCTGGGATGCAGCAGGTGTGCAGACAGGAGGCTCCTGGCGGTCTGGAGCATTCTCAGCAAGAACCACGGGTAGGTGGGGGGTGTCTCCACAGCTCCAAATCCCATATCTCACGAAAATCCCCAAGCCTCACCCCCCCAGGAGGCAACACAGCTGAACTGGTGGGACAGTGCTCGTGAGCCAGCAGGAATAGCCCAGAGAAGTAGATGTGGCATCTGGAGACCATGGTTTCTCCTGCACCACCACTGGCCAGTGAAGCTATATCTACGGTCTGGCAGGCCTGCCCTCTAGGCTGCTCCCTGGCTCAGGCCTGCCCCTCCTGCCAGACCCTCCCAGGTGCATGAGGCATGACCTTTCAGCCGTGATGCTCAAGAAGGTTGCAGAGGTGTGCCACACACTCCTTGGGAAGAAACTGCAGAGAGTGCAGCTCGGGGGATGGGTGTGGGGGACGGGGAGACACAGGCAGGGCCAGATCCCAGGACCACAGGCTGGGAGGAGAAATCAGCCTCTCCTGGGCCAAGCGCAAAGCTGCAACCTCTTCTTGACAGCTTTCTTTTCTTTCTCTCAACACCCAGAAACAAGAGCCTTTCCTTAAATTTAATGTTTGACCTCTCTGTGTTCCTGCACACACCAAAATACAGACCACCCACTACCCCATTTCCTAAGACATACGTGCTCACCATAGAAAAATCAGACAACCCGAATCACCAAAGACCCCACCATTCAGACACCTGGGGTTAACACTCTGGAATACACCCGCAGATCTTTCCCCCTAAATACCTGAAAAGATTCAGCGGGTTCTCCTTGACTTACTGCCCTAAATACTTTCATTTCACAATGCATCATTGTGATGCATTGATGCATCACATTGATGCAAGTTTCTCCAACTCAATATATTTTTGACATCATTTTTTAAGGCTGCATATTATTTCACTATGAGAAGACATCACTCCATGAACAGTTCTTCAAGATTGGCACATTTGGGATGTTCTGAGTTTTTGCTCTATCAACAGCGCTGTGGTGAACATCTTTGAAGCTAGATCTTTGCACCCCCTTCGCTCATTCCCACGGGCTTACTTCCTGGAGGTACACGGCTGGGGTGAGGGGTGCTCGCTCAGCTCAGGCTTTTTATGTATGTTGCCAACTTCCCCGTGGACGTCTTCACAGTTCATCTTCAGTGTGTGGATGCTACACTTCCCAGCACTTTCACCCAAATTGGCTATTTTGACTTAAAAATAAAAAAGCCTTTGTCAATGTGTCATACACTTGTGTCCTTGATCTCGGTCCCTCGATCTTCCCCTTGTTCTCAGAGAAAATACAGCACGTGGCAAAGAGCTTGGTTTGAATCCCACTACATGACTTGCTATGTTTGTGACCTGGGATATACAACTTGACCCTCAGACTCTTCATTTCCTTCCCAATAAGTGGGGCCCACTGTGGCACCAAGGATGACAGAGTCACAAGAATGAAAAAAGACAATGCACGCGCGGATTTGGCACAGGCCCGATGGAGACGGAACGTTTAAGGAATGGAAGCTTGTTACCTCTGTTTTCTTCAGAGTTGTCAAACGTGGCCTCTCCTCGTTCCCTCTGTCCCTGTATGTCTTGTGCAGGTGGCCTTGCTCTAAACAAACTGGTCCCACAGCCTCCCCTGAACCGGCCTCCCTTTCCCACCCGCCCTCCCCCACTCTCAGCATTTGCTACACACCATGAAGCTTGCGAGACATGGAATGGTCCCTTTTACAGGACTCTTTAGATGTATGGTGGAAACAATCATAGATGTTTCTCCTAATGGAGGTTCTAATATTTCTCAGACTTTGTGCTTTTAAAGATCTTACTTTAAAAACTTTTTGATAAAAACACATTTCAAATAACTACTTCTCTCTTCTAACTCCATTTCATGACACATTTTGAAAGTAGAATTTGAGAATTCAAACCAAAGAAGAGACTTTAAAGACAGACCTCAAGATACTTGAAGAAGAGACCCCTCTATCACCCGCAGGCCGTGGACATGGCCTCGTGATCTCTCCCTTTCCTGCCCTGCCAATAAGTGGTCTCTCAGAGGTGGTTCTTCCCTTCCTTTTCATTTGCAACAACCCTGAGTTAGTGCCTCATTTCCTCCTGTTTAGATGACCAAAATCCACCCGGCAGCCTCCTCCTCACTCTGCCTCTCTATTCCCATCTATTTGAGACGGAGTGCCTGGGCAGTGTCCCCAGGTCCAGCTCAGAATCTCATCCCTGATTTGAGACTCCATAATGATTTCCCTCTGTTTACAAATGAAGGATAAAGGCTTTAACATTCTCCTCTTAGCACCCTCACCTTCTTGGCTCCAACCAGCTTCCAACCTCAGCAGCAGCTGCCCTTTTCCTAAAAGCACCCAGAGCCCTGACTCACGATGATCCTTCTCCACCTGCTCAGATCCTACCCACTTCCAGAGCCCACATGAACGCCAGCTCCTGCTTGAAGGCTGCTGTGA
Organism: Diceros bicornis minor; assembly: GCF_020826845.1. Taxonomy (NCBI): domain Eukaryota; kingdom Metazoa; phylum Chordata; class Mammalia; order Perissodactyla; family Rhinocerotidae; genus Diceros; species Diceros bicornis. The sequence continues at coordinate 23,722,132 of NC_080776.1, read as the reverse complement.
GTTGCCGTGTGGCCCCTTATGGCCATTCTCCACAGTGCTGGGTTTTGTAGTTGCTGGGTCCAGGCCTTGCCTACTGGGCTTCAGGCTCCAGGGCGGGCAGGACCACATCACACACATCTTTGATTCCCAGGTGGCACCAGGCTGGGTGCTGGAAATCCACTGGATTTCCTTCTCCTCAAAACACACCTTAACAACAACAACAAATATGACCGGAAAATGTTATGGAATGTGCCCAGCACTGTGCTAAGGGCTGGAATGCAAAGAATTAAAAGCCCTAATCTTGAGGACGTGAACAACAAAATGACTCTCTCAAAGGGAAAACAGTATTACGTATTGGGCAACAGAGCACGCGGTAAACCCGAGTTACTCCAAGGCACCAAGCGGTAATTACGAAGTCTATCAGCTCAATCAAACACTTTAGTGTGTAGTGAACGTAAGATTAAAAAAAAAAAAAAGACACCATTTGATGGCAAAATCCAGAACACACAATTTTGAAATTAAAAAAACAAACCCCTTGAAATCTCCAGGCAGGAATTAACCAACTGTACTCCATTTTTATGGGGAAGCAAACAAGCCTGTGATGGTGATGCAGCAGAGCGTGCTTCCTGGACGCGGCACAGAATCCGGGCACGTGGCTGAGTCCTTCGTACCCGCACCTGCGGTGTTGTGGCTGCTCACTGGGATGCCTGGGGCCTAAGCCGGCCTCAGGGTGCTGTCAGCAAGGCTTTCGTGTGAAGGGTATTGTGTTAAAACAAAATCTAAACAGAAATATTGCAACTCCTTAAAAGCCATTAAGTCACGTAATAAATCTCGTATGCCCAGTGGCAGATGTGGGTTCACCGCCATGCGGCCTTAGTAAGACCACCCCATCTCCCGCTGGCCAGGGCCAGGCCCCCTGTTCCCGCACACACTTACTCTGGGTCTCGCAGTCCACACAGTGGGAATTCCCTCGGATGTTTCGTATCGACTGCAAGGCCATGGCCTCACTCTGGCTCGTCAGCCGGGACTGGGCACATAGGAAGACATACAAATGCAAGGTATAAGAACCCCGAGAGAAATGTACATCTCTACTAATAATGTCAGAGGAAAATCAAAAAGATAGTGAGCAAATATAGGATGAGGGCAATTTCAAATAATGACTCCTCTTTTGATGCCTTTAGGAAAAAGCATAACCGATGGAGAATGCATTATGCACCATGAGGAAATATTCCATGGTAAGATTGATCAGATGAGATGACTCCACTGGAGATGAGGACAGGGTAAGTTCTGGATCATCTGTGAATGAACATGAGACCAACTGTCCCCTGGAGAATGTAACTGGTTAATGTACTTTTACTGTCGTGTGTCTACTTGTATGAAGATTAAAGAAAGAGAAATAACCTGCTTATAAGCCAAGAGTCAGGGCTTAACCAACATCCTAACACATGTCTCACGACTCCTCATCAGGAGACCACGTCCACACCACACTCCACGCCTTGGAGATGCACTTTAAGACTATGTCAGATGCCATAGCAACAAAGACACTAACCGGTGTGGGGCAGGAAGGAGTGGGAGCGTAGCTGGGGGCATTTATTCTTCAGTTTATACTTAGTTATCTTCTCTAAGCAAGTTAAAAAAATACAGAAGGGGGAAAAGAACAACATAAAAATTTAAAACTATGATATGATCACCCATAGTTAAGTTTTATTCACATTTTTGTATCTATTCTTCCAGGCTTTTTTAAAAGCACATCTATACATATACAGTCATGTGCGGCATAACAACGTTTCGGTCAACAAGGGACTGCATATACAACGGTGGTCCCACAAGATTAGTACCATGTAGCCTAGGTGTGTAGTAGGCTGTACCATCTAGGTGTGTGTAAGTACACTCTGTGATATTTGCACAATGACGAAATCACCTAATGATGCATTTCTCAGAATGTACCCTCATTGTTAAGCAATGCATGACTGTATACGTACCTTAAAAAAAGCTAGCATAATCTATATATATATATAGTGTGTGTGTGTGTGTGTGTGTGTGTGTGTGTGTGTGTGTGTATACACATATATATAATGTATATACATATTGCTTTGGGAACTTCCTTTTCAGCCTAATGACATATTGTCATCTCTCGATACCATCACACATTCTCCAACATCATCATTTTAAACGGCTGCATAATATTCCACTTATGACAACTTATTTACGAAGTTTTCTTTGATGGACATTTAGATTGCTTACAATTTTTCTCTATTCTATTATAAACGGTGCTGTAAAGAATATGCTTATTGCTAAATCTTTGCACGTATTCACAATTATTTACTGATGATAATTTCCTGGAGGTAGAGGTGCTAGGTAAAAGGATATGTACCATTTTTAAGGCTTATGATGCATACGTCTAATATAATGGTTAAAGCCAAATACATTTCAGAGGACACTCAGAATAAGCTTGATTTTTGTATAAGAATTCTTCATAAATTGAACCATCTCTTGTCAAATTGTTTAGTGTGCAACAACTTACTGCTTACTACCTAATAATAAGTTATAATTTATTAATTGCTACTGTCTAATTAGCATAATACATTATTGGGGTTTTATTCCCTTTGGTTAGATACTCAAGTATTCAAAGTATATTTAACAACTGATATTGGCATCTGGAGTGTGTGGAAGTGTGTGTGTGCACATCCAGGGATGTGTCTGTCTGTCTATCTGTATCATTTCTGCAACACATGCAGGTATATATATGTCTACGCTTGCTACTAACTCTGAATTAGCCACAGGCAGCTAAAATACCTTAGAGCTCCTTCTCAACTGAGTCTGCGTTCTCCCCTCAAGCTACTCCTGGTGGGTATTATTTCCGTGCTGTACACTTTCACACCTGTTCAGCAAGCATCCGAGGTGTAGAGGTGTGAGCCCTCTTCCCAGGGAAAGTGCCCGCCTGAGAGCGCACATTTCCAGTGAGAGAAAAGGAGCGGCCTTTTAAGGCTGGTGTTTGCATCAGGCCCAGAGGTGATGCTGCCTGTTTCCATAAAGAGCTGGGGAGAGTCTGGCAAGGGTGTGAAAGGGAAAAGGTGCACGTTCTCCCAGGTCTTCTAGAATCCGGCTGGCGTGGCATGGATTCAGATTCTGGGATACTGTGATTTTATACAAAATTTGGAGATGCATTTGTCTGTTCAGCCACACATGCCCTCCCTACTCCTGTTCTGAAACTAAACTCCCATGCTTTGTGGGTGACACGTCATGGATCTCCACTGACAAGAAGACCTGGGAGCATCTCGTGTTGGCTTCAGAGCCACATCCGTGGCTGCATGACTCAGTCAAGCCAAGGTGCTCAGAAAGGAAAGGCTGGAATTCTCTCTACCTTGGGTATAAAACATCTTAAAAAAGAGAAGCAAATTACATTATAATAATAATGACTGTGGTCTGGTTTACCCTGGTTAAAGAGGGTAATAAAATAAGACACTCCATCTTTCTGAGAAACAGACTCCCTTCCTAATGACAAAGAGGAACATAAATCACTGGCAGAAATTTCTTTAAATGCTTACAAATGAAATTGCAGGTCAGTGGGCAATGTCCTTTCTCTCATTTTCTAGCTGATCATAGTTTTAAAAATCAAAATGCTCCCCAAGACTCTAAAAGGTCCCAGAGAAGGGGTTAAAAACATCCCAGCATTAAAATAATGAATTTGAAGAAATCCCTAATGGGAAAAGGAAAATGGGAAAAACGACTTTTGCATAAGGAATATCACTGGGAAGTAATCTAGAAAGTGCAAGTCTTTTTTTTTTTCAGGCTAAACAAATGCAAAAGAATCACCTCTAACTGAATAAAGCACAAACCAGGCTTTATCAGCAGAGTTTAGAAAACGGACATTATATCTTCTCTAAACCCCCTGCACGCTCATATATGGGCATCTACTTTTCATTTATGTCTGTAACAAGAGTCGGTTTTCTAATTTGACATGGATTTGAATTTTGGGCATTTATGATAACAGAACAGCACACCTTTTCTTGCGTGCATTCTGCCTAAAATAAAAATAAATGTGGCCACATGAGCCACAAGAGTCTAAAAGATTCCACCATCTACAATAAAAGGTCAATGCTTTATATTTGGGATTAGTTGAGAGGGTGCAGATTTAAAATGGGATGTTCTGCCATATGCACATGGTTAAGCTAGGATACTAATCCATGATACATGATATATATCGACACAAAGTGTTTTTTATCTTTTCAATTATTTAGCTTTTTGCTCAGAAAGAATACCTGGGTCTTGTCAATCACACACATCATATGATGCTCTCCCCTCCCTTGGGCATCGCTCTAGGCCTCCATTTCCCTTTAACGATCAGTGGCTCTTGATTTCGGGGGGCAGCCTGTTAAGGGTCTTACCTTATTCTTGCTGCTCTCACATGACTGTAAGCTGGCTAGGATCTGGCTCTCGATGGCTTGGACCCACGCATCTCGCTCTTCATATGTGGTGGCTTCAAAGTGCCACGTCTGGCCAGTGAGGGACACAATGATAAACTCAAAGTTTTCTTCTTGTTCTGAAACACAGAGTGGAGGGGATGAAGAGTTTAGCTTTCATGAGACCGCAGCCCCTCTGCCAGTCCGCGGTCATGAAAGTGCCTTTGGGTTCAATCGCGCCTGCATGGGGCTGGCGGCACACACAGGACCGGCCGGCTACACAGCGGAGATCTGAATCCACAGACCTCCAAACGCTCGGGATTCGGTTCCTAAAGCCAGCGTGGTTTAGCTAGGTTTCAATCAACGCTCAGGGGATGCGGAAAATGAATACCAGCGTGTGATGTCAGCATCTCTGTGTCGGGCACAGACGAAGCAACTGAAGAAAATGACATTGTAACTTACTGTTAACCATCAACATCTGTGGGATGAAAGTTAAGTTAATACCGTTGATCTCGGGGTGCAGTTTTAATTTCTGTATATGCATCAGTGTGTAGATCCATAGATACACCAGAGCAAAGCGGGACGCCTGAGGGTCTCTGTTCGTTTATGACAGAAGACCCATGAGAGTGGGGAAGGCTTTAATTCCATCGTCTTCAGACTGGGAGAGCGAGCAGGATTCCAGGCAATTCAAAGGCACTTCGTGGCTGCCATGGGGTGACTGTCTGGCCTGGGAAGAGGGGGACTTCTGTTCAAATCCCGCTACACTACTTGCCACCTCGGGGTCTTTGGACAAGTTCTCGACCCCTCCAAGGCTCACTTCCTCACCTTACAGTGGGGGAAAAGGCCACCTACTTCATACTGTTTTCCACTGGCTGAAGGACACGTAGTAACTCAGGCCAACACAGGGCCTGGGCCATGGCAGACACTCCGTAAATGTCGGCATTTGTCCTCCGTTCTCATCTACCCCCTGGTCCTGCCACAAACAAAAGGCAGAGGAGGTGCCCCATATAAATAGCAGAACCAGCTACAAATAACCACGGGGAAATCTTAAGCTGGATTTTTAGGTACAATGTCTCATTTGATTCATAGGTTCTAATCACTAGCCTGTGAACTGGCTACATTACAATCACCTGATCAGCAATTGTTATTAATGATAATAACCTACCGACCTACCCGGCTGACCACTGTGTCAGTTAACTATGATCTCAGTCATCCACACATGACCATTTGGCTCACACATCTATTGCACAAACCTCTGAATTTCCATGCTCACAGTCCCTGACATCTGCTGGGCTCCACGCTGCCTGGGTCGGTCCTGTTCCTTCTCTAGGTGGCTCTCCAAGGGCCCTGCCTCACCAGGAGCCCTTCGGACTCTGAGATAAGGATGGTCACTCAGCTTGTCTCCAAGGCAACTACAACCACGTCCAGCCATCCCCTCCTTCCCTTTAGTCTCAGGAGAGAAACAGCCCCCAACTATTGTGGCTGAGAGAGACCCCTCCTACCTGACCCCACTGATCCCAGGGGAATAGGGACAGGGCCCAGGAATGGGATGCTCATGTCTTTCTTAATGCACAGCGAGGTCTGGGGAACTGCTTCTCTAAACAACCACCGACTGCCACAGAAACAGGGCCATACCACTTCTGCACAAAATCTTTACCTATTCTGATAGTGACGGTACCGTGTTCTATGTAAAATCAGCATTGCTGCTCTTTTAGAATTTAACCTTCTAGTGAGTTGGCCCTAAATCTGTGGAACTAGCTCCGAAGGGCACCCGAAGGGAGGGAAGATGGGCCCATCCGTTTGCAAAGCCGCCGGCTAAGGGCTTCTATCAGCACGCCCAGCCTCACGGAGCGTAATGATATTTCTGTGACAAGGGGGTCCATGGCTTCCACTAGCTTATCAAAGGCCTGTGACTCTACCTGGAGCTGTTAAAGGCTCCTGCAACGAGGGTGCATTGGGGGGCTGCGGCAAGTGCTGGGGTGCAGGTGCCGAGTGCGTGTCAGGCCTGGCCGTCCTGTGCTGCAGCCACCCCCTGAAAGTGGCCAAGCTGGGCTTCACTTAGAGCAGACACGGAAAGCTCAGGGAAGGGGCTGAATAGGGATGCTCCATGAAGGAGAGAGGAGAGGAGCAGCTGGAATTCACCAGGAGACACAGGACCCTCTGGAGGGAGTCTTCCACTCTGCTCGCTCGTGGGGTATGCAAGTCTCCATGTTCTCTGCGGCTCTTGGGTTCCTGAGTTCTGGAGAGCTGGTAATAAGAGTTCAGAGAGTGAAGGAGTCATAAGAAATGTTACCTCCACCTATTGGGCTCTGAGTCAGAGAACAAATGACCCCCGTGTTTATGCAGAAGCAGAACACGCCACCTGCTGTGCAAAAGGGACATGGGGGAGGGAAGCTGGGGGTGGTGGTGTCTGCAGGCCCCTCGCCCCCACCCCAGTGACGCCCCTGGATACTTAGGGACTTGTTGGGATTTTTTCATTTAAAAAATTAGCTGTGACTTTCAAATGGGTTTCCCCATGGCTGACCTGCAATTATACCTTGTAATTATTGTCTGAGACAGTACATCTGTGGATTTTAAAAGGTCCAGCTTCCTGATCCACAGGCTTTTATGTCCTAATACTATGAATTACAACCTTTTCCACACTGATTCTTGTCAGATAGTGCCCTAAATTCACGTATTTTATGCAAAACTATCCTGGTAAACTGATAGGCAGGGCAAGAAAGAGCTACATAAGTCACAGTCAGGCCATCAGGAAAACTTGGTAATTTCACAATGGAATTGTGGAATTATCAAATGGCATGTGACAACTGTTGATTGGGAGATCTACCCAACAGGCTCATCCTTTTTTAATCTGTGCAATTCAAATGCACATACAAAAGCTCCCTCTGATCAGGATTTACTGGATCTTTTAGTGAAAAAAATTACAACCATTAGCTTCCCAGTTAAATTTCCGCACAACTGGTGTGCCATAAAGCTTTCCTGTTCAAATTTCTGGCCACAATCATGAGCTACATTCACTGGAACCAAAGGGAAAGAAGCTAACTTGCTTTACACTGATGCCGGCTCAGCTGCTGGGGCCATCAGCCCCTCCCCAATGTGCGAGGCACCTTGCTGGGTGCAAGGGTTCCAGCTTGCACGAGACAGTCTGTGCTCTCCAATGTCTCTACGTGACAGGGAAAGGCGCACATTTACAGTCTGATGGTTAAATATAGAGCGATGGAAACAACAATGGAGGTCTAAATACGGTGCCACGGAAACATCGATCTTTTTTATCTTATTCCAGTTTCGTAGTTTTGGGCAGTTTCCACTGAAATATTCTCAATACCTCATGCAAAGACAAAACTTTCAAATTAAATTGCTAAAGTGCAGTGTGGCTTTGCCCTATTAATTATGTAAACACAATTTACCTACACATGAATAAATCTATGAATAAATCTACTTAAGGGAACAAATATATTTAAGTGTTTGCAGGAACATCAGAGTTCATTTCTTGCAAATTTCCAAATGTACTCTCCCTATAGTATCTCTTCTATGGCTTCTCACTCACCTTAAAAATCAATTCCACTATCTACTATCTCCTTCTCCTGGACACAAGCTTCCTTTCCTAGCATCTTCTGTCTCAAAACACTTCTGTCTCGACTTTTAGTGCATGGTTCTTCCCTCCCCTCTATCTCTCTGCTCCCTTTACCTGGTCTCCTTACCTTCTTGTGGACCTGGATTCAGCAATGATTTCCATACTCTATTCTAAACTCGATGACCCCTTCTTCTTGACCTCTGCTCAGGACACTCACCCCCCACCCCACACAGACACCTTCCTTGATCTCACTCCATCCTCTAGCGATCGCCTCTTCTCATCCTCCTTTCACTCCACCATTCTCAAAGCAGTCCTGTAACTTGAGCATCCTCCCCTTAACCACTTCCTTTTCTCTAACAAAGTTCCCCTTGTCTATCCTACTGAAATGTCACATTACACGATTACAGGTGAACTCACAGCTGGGGCCCACAGGTTCCTCACTGACCCTTCTCCTTCTGGCGTATCTGGCATTGTTGACTGTGACCACCAACTTGTGACTTTCCCCCTTGGTCCTCTGAGCTGATCAATCACCTTGAATACTCACCTGGACGTGAGCAAGGCATTAATCAGGGTGGAAAAAAGGGATGAGAGCAGGGTTCCATGGATTAACAACTCATCGGAAGATTCCATCCAAAGGGTACTAATTTCTGTAACCTGGAAGGAGGTCTGTAGTGGCATACCACGGGACATGGACCTCAGCCTTGCCTGTCCAACATTTTTATCAGTGACTTGAATGAGCACATAAATTCTGCTTATCACACATTATGAAAGGGAGGAAGTTTGGGGGGACAGTGGATCCATGAGGGTTTTATCCTCAGGTTTATAAAGAGAAGGACTTCAGAGCCGGGCTGATGACTTAAATTGTGAAATGCATCACGTCCAACTAGGAATTCCTTCCCTTGGACTACAGAGGTAAGTGAGGTTTGGGGGAGATTTTGTTTACCAGCTTCAAACATGAAAAGGCTGAGGGACTGCAATCAATGGCAAGCCCAGAGTGAATTAATCCACGGCATGAGGCTGCCAGTAGGAGCGCAGCCATGAGTGTGTCATCCACATTAAGGGAGAGGTGCTTCTGCTCTGCTCCTGTTCCAGCCACTTCTGCGGTGTGCCATCACCCAGTGTGGACGCCGGGAGCACCACAAAGAGCAAAACGCCAGGGACCACCCACTGGACACTCATGAGTTTTGACAGAAGAGGGGTGACATCTGTTCTAAGGAGCCCTGAGGAGTCTCCAAGACAGAAAAACCAATGGAGACTCCACTGGCGGAGGATTCTCTCCCCATCAGAGCTATCCACAGACGGAGCAGCCATCTTTTGGATTCCACCCCCTTGAGGGCTTTAAGCTCTTGTGTGGCCTTTTCAGGGGAGACTGGAGGGAACTTAGCATCTCAAAGATGACCGATAGGGCCCTTTCAACTCTGAGATGCTATGGGAGGGATGCAAGATAGTTCTCAACTCCTCTGTAACTGGGAGAGTTTTGAGAGGCTGCCAGGAATCTCGTGTTGAGGATTCCAAGACTGGCTCCAGGCTCTCAGAGAATGCATGCTACAATCAATTAGCAATGTCCGCCCCAGGGCAAGGAGGGGTGCGTGGCACACTTGCCATCTGTTTACCAAGCTCAACTACAGTTTCCATTGTAGGTTTTTAATCACTGCTTCTTTTGCTCCTCCCTGGCTCCTCTTCATGCACTTGTCAGGGAAACATACTCCAGGTTTAGATTATGGTCCTCCCCACTCCCTCAGTGCCTTCCTAGGGTTCATTTACTTCCAAAGCTTAGACAGTCACTTCCAATACATGTGGTCAATCCTCAAATCTGTACCTGTGACCCCAAAACCCAATCCTTTTGGGATTTTTAAATGCCCACAGATACTCTTTGAATATTTTGTCCTCACGTTAAATTTAAATGCATAAAATAGATCCACTGTAATCGTCAAATGCTCCCTTTGGGTTTCATTATTCCTGTTTATGGTTACAATGCTATGCGTAGTCATAAAACTTCAAAATCACCCAGATTCCACTCTCTCCCTCTTCCCACTGCCATCTACTCAATTACAACACTGCTTAGCAAAATCCCCCAATCTGTACCTTTCTCTCCACTTCCTTCCACTTTCAGCTCTCGCCTGTTTCACTGGCTCTGGCTCAGCCCGAACACGTCCCTCAGTTTACTGTGTAACAGATGTGCACTATCGCCCCTCACATGAGCACTTCCAGGGCCAGGAGTGGTGTGGCTCAGCCTCTCCCTCCAACCAGACTGCCCCACGATGTGGCAGAAAAGATATGTGGAAGGGCCTTCCCTACAAAACATACCTTTTATTGCCTCGATGGAACTGCAGTGAGGCATAATCTCCAAGCCCTAAGCTGACCTTCTCTCTCTCCGCCCAAATCAAATCCATGAATTGAAACCAGAACTCTGAGCACTAAGTGCTAAATGTCTGCAAGAGTGAAGCCATTCAAAGGGGCAAACACCTTTGGTGGCACAACAAATAAGGTCATGAGAAGTGGGAAAGAAACCTGAGTCCCGCGTCCAGCAGTCCTGGAAGGAAAGGAGCGACAGGGGCCAGGTCTGCAGAGCCCCCTTGGCTCATGGCACCTTCTCAGAAGGAAAGCACTCCACAGACAAAGATCAATCATATGTGAACTCAAAACCAAAGACACCAAACACACAGGAAACAGGACAGCAGATTTAGATCAAAGAATTACAGATAGAGAATTTAAAATAACTGTGTGGCATGTTTAAAGAAATAAAAACATAAAATCTAAATTTTCAAGCAAAAGGAGACCATGAAAATTGACTGGGTAGATCAGAAAAAAAGGTAGATCTTTTGGAAATACAAATTATCATTGTTAAAAAAACAAACCCCTCCATGGACGGGATAAAAGAGGAGCTGGGAGAGAACTGTTGAACAGGAGGATAGATCCGGAGAAATTGGCTAAAACACAGAACAGATAACAAGGAGGGTGGACGCTGTGAAAGAAATGATAAGGCGAGGAGAAGAGTGAGAAGGTACAACACGCATCTAATCGCCAGACAGACAGCGAGAATTTTACAGGACTGTTGAATGACGTGGAGTTCTAGATACAGGAAACACAACCTTTACCAAGAAGGATTATGACAAGGAGAACCACACCACAAGTTTATGAAACTAGAAAACTAAAGACAAACAGAGGCTCTTAAGAACATGAAGCAAGAAAAGGCAGACTGCTTTTAAACAAATACCAGCAACAGGCATGACAGACTTCTAAAGAGCTACAAAGCTTCAAGATAGAGGAACAGGGGCCGGCCCCGTGGCTTAGCGGTTAAGTGCGCGTGCTCTGCTGCTGGCGGCCGGGTTCGGATCCCGGGTGCACACCGACGCACCGCTTCTCCGGCCATGCTGAGGCCACGTCCCACATACAGCAACTAGAAGGATGTGCAGCTGTGACATACAGCTATCTAATGGGGGTCTGGGGGAAAAAAAAAAAAAGGAGGAAGATTGGCCGTGGATGTTAGCTCAGAGCCGGTCTTCCTCAGCAAAAAGAGGATGGTTAGCATGGATGTTAGCTCAGGGCTGATCGTCCTCACAAAAAAAAAAAAAAAAAAAGATAGAGGAATAATATCTGCGAAGTCCTGAGAGAAAATAATGTCAGCCTAGAATTGGGATCTAGGAAAACTCTCTTTCAAGAACAAGATTGGAATAAAGATACACACACAAAAAAATGGAAATAGTTTACTACCAATAAACCTTCGGCAAAGGTACTAAAAGATACACTTCAGAAGATTCTAGAAAGAAGGTTAGAGCTAGAATGGTTGGTGAGCAAAAGAATAAATACATAGATACATGTAAACAAAAATATCAAATACTACTTCTCATAGTCACGTCTAATTTGGGGAAGGTCCAAAATACTAGAGAAATGACAGTGGAGGTGAGGACACTGGAGCTAAGATGTTGTAGGACCTTGAACTATTCCACGGGGACTTAAGAACTTTAGATTTTGCTAAATTAGGTACACATGATAAAATATCAGGGTTAACCGTTACAAGAAAAGAAGTAGAATGCATAACTTCCCAACCAGAAGAGGGAAAAAAAGTTAATAAGAAAAAGAAATATGATTAAATCTCTTATCCAACTAGAAATAGAAGGGAACCCTCTTACCTTGGACAAAGAGCACCTACCCAAACCTAGAGCATCATTATCCTTAATAATGAAACGTCAGAAGCCATCATTTCACATCAGCTAAAGGGTGTTCAAGGCAAAGATGCTCACTGTAATAGCCTTTGTTCAACCCTGCAGGCCAGTGCAGGAGAAAAAACAGAGAAATAAAAGATCTAAGAATTGGAAAGATAAAGACACAGAATTGTCCTTCATAGGTATATGATTATTTACAATGGAAATCCCAAATAATCTACAAATTATGAGAAATAATAATAGCATTTAGTAATTGGGTAAGATAGAAGACCAACATCATGAAATGTTAATTGCATTTCTGTATACGAGGAACAAACAGACATCATAGTTAAATATATCTGTTTACAAATATATTTCTCTCCATCAGTGAGGTAGGGAAGGAGAGATACAAAGAACTGTGAATAAGTCAAATAATTCCCTAAAAGCAACAACATTAAGAACATCTTGGCACCTCCAGTCACTCACAACAGGTGGTAAAGACAAGACCCCACACTGCATTTCAAGGTGATGGGTTAACCAAAGAGTGTGCGAGTGGCCAGAGCAGTTTCACGCCTCATCTCCTGGAAGATGAAACCCTGGCTGAGTCAGCTAATTACAATGAAATACCAGTAAGGCTCAATGGAGCAAAGAGCAAAAGGATGCAGGACATCCCGTGACCTAAGCCTGGTGGACACCAGCTTACGAGGAAAGGTGTGGGATTGGAAAGGTGAGCCCAATGAACAGGCCTGAATGACCTTGGAAAGTACAACTAAATTTCACGTTCGAATTAAGAACCAACCGCATAAACACTTAGAATCCGACTTATCTGAGACGGTTTTCTCTTTAGGGGGCGAGTCCTCTGGGATGACTCTAAACCTGGAAAGGCGCACAATTACCGAAATAATGAAGACATGAATGAAGACATGCATCCAGACCCACAGTGCCAATACTTCTGTGACAAAGCATGGTGCAACCATAAGTTCAGTAATCACTGGGACAATCTGTGTGCGTGCTGTCTGTTTTTAAGGTGCGTGAAGCACACACAAAGGCCCCTTCAGTTACAGGACAGGTATGACCACTGGGACTTGTATTCAAGGCTGTTCAGTTGGAGTAGTAGCTCAGGGAAACACTGACCAAGAGTTCCCTGGGGAATTCTTTTGTTTTAACTGAACAGCTCAGCCTAGCCCGCCAGAGGCAGATGACCCCCCCCAGTCTTGTTCATGCAGGGTCCAGTAACAGCTCCCAAATAGAGAGGCGATGGTGCCTTTGACCTGGGCTGGCCTCTCCCAGGTGGGTCACGCTGATGGGGTTCCTTGCTGAACTGTGAATGCAAACATCCGGGCCACCTGGAGAGCGGTCCAGCTCCTCGTGGAGAAGACAGGGAAGAGAAGGAAGATGGAACCCCCCACGCCGTCTCAGTGCAGACGCAGCCCTACTAGGGGTGCTGAGCCGCGTTTCAGATTTCAGGCCCTGGCGAAGATGTCTTTATAGGAGCCAGGCAGCTGGGATGCCTCACTTCCTGAGGAAGCATGGAGTCTGGAAGCAATCTACACTACCATCACCAAATGGAATCCAGCTTATGCTCAGGGCATTGCACACTTCCCAGGATACTGTCTTTAGGTGGCTTTTCTTTTTTTTTTTTTTTTTTGAGGGAGGGTAGTATGTCAATACCTACAGACACAGTTAAAATTTCAGAACTGAATTACATCTGCCATATGACTTTTCTCTGCCTCCCAAGATTAAAAAAATAAGAACAAGGATTATAGAGCAATTGCATTTTTAATCACGTTACATATCATTTCCATGAAGGAATACTTTGTTTCTTTGTAATGAATCTACTGCTTGGAATAATAAATATAAAATTAAATCTATTGGGCTCCAAATCTGTGTCAGGAAGAATGCTAGGACTTTATAGACATTATCTCACTTAATTATTTTCCCATCTTAAAGTGGCCAGCAGGGCTCTTCCTCCATTTCTTAAAAACGAACTGATGTTACAAAAAAGGGCTCTCCTAGCGTGTTCAGTGGGAGCCGGAAGGGTCTCCACACTTCCCGGCGTCTTTTTCTGTTATCTTCCCTTACTCCTGATGTCAGAGGAGCAGGTGGTAGCTCTTTTAAAAGTAGTTCTCCCAGAAATCTCTAACCAGCTTGTCACTAGTGTCATATTTCTTTTTAACTGGTCACATCTGGAGAATGTTGGGAGACGATGACCAGCTGTTGGAAAGCATGTCTCCTGTTGTCACTGTGGTTCCTGTGACATGGTGCCACGGATGTGGTAGTCATAAGCTGGGAACTCTCGAGCTGCTATCTTCCTGGGTATGTGGCTCTGCAGCCAGTGACTGGTCAGCATGGGGAGGAGGGACGGTCCCCTCTACATCAGGACAATCAGAGCATGCCACGCTCTTGGCCGTTCAGATTTGTTCCAGTAGGGGGCACATGATCAAGTGTCCTCCAGGTTTTCATATCTGAGTTGGGGCCCCTTCCCTTCTTATCTGGGACCTGTCAAGACACAGCCTACAGGTGCAGGCGCCTTTGCCCCCTCCGTAGGAAGGAAAACCTCTGCCACGGAGGCCACTACCTGTGGATAGGAGAGGATGCTGCTGACCCGCAGAGTGAGCAGGGATGGAAGTGCCTGAAGCCTTCCAGGTTCCTGGGTGCAGTTGTCCTTACAGCCAGCTCCAGCCGCCTGCCCTGCAGTCGGTTGCGTGAGCCAATCTATTCTCCTTTTTTGCCTAAACCTCTTTAAATTGGGTTTCTGTCACTTCCAAAGCCAGTCCTGACTAATCTAGTGGAGAAGGGACCTATCCCTGGTGGGAGCCTCCAATTTGCTGCTGGGTCATCTTACTAGCTCAATACCCGGTAAATCTCCAGATTTAATCCTTGCTTCTATTTCTGTATCACTGCAGCGACTATTCACTCATTAAGTAAGCAGCTAGTAGATTTTTGGACCCCAATATTATCCCTTCTTCTGTACAACAGAACATTAAGGAGGAACACGTTCCTCCTCAGGTTCAAAGAAGAATTTCTATCACATGATATAGCCTTACTCAAATCACCAATGCACCAGAAGGATTCCATTCCACATTACAAAGTGACACTGAGATGCTATTCTAGTTATCAGCAACGAGATGAAAACGATACAAACAATAATTGGCAGTGTGAGGCCAATCAGTCAGAAAGGACAGACTGGGCATTACTTCTCACTGTCACCCTCACTCAAAACGTGAAGAATGAGCGTCGGACAGTGATAACGTGTAGTTGCTACATTTCAAGTGGTTTCATTTCACTAACACAAATCTATTCTTAGCTACAATTACAGCGGCTTATATTTAATTCATTTTGTAAAAATACAATTCCGGGTGTAGAAAGTCCTGAAGACATCTAGGTTACAGGCGTATTTCTTAGTCTTTATATACACATGCAATCAGCAAAATTCAATCCCCCGGCCCCTCGATCATGAAAAATCAAAGCGCCACCACACCCCAAGCTTGAAATAAAGGACGGCGTTGTTTCCCGGCGTGACATTCCAGGGCTTAGCTGTTTCATAAAGTTTTGTGATTGGGCTCGTAGGGATTTCAACAGTTTTCCATGTTTAACGGTTCGCTGTGGAAAGGTCCACTATAATAGTATTTTAGCACCATGAACCTGTCGAAATCAACCTGCCCAATTATTCCAAACGACATTAATAACACCGGATATTACACTAATTGCGTCCAGTTTCTATGCAGACGAGGCCTCGTGGGGCTAATTTTGCCTCCTCAGGGGCAAGCAACACAGCCATCAGACTGATTTCACAAGGAATCCCTCCTCATTACACAAGTCCGGGCTGTCAAATTTTTTTTTTTTAAAGGTTAATGGGCCAATCAGTCATCAATTATTTTTGCGGAATCCTAGCAGACAAAGGGTTAAAGGGCTAAAAGCAGCTGCAACTGTTTTACACTGGGAAGTTGTTTGCAGCAGGGGACATCTGAGAAGGAGGCATTTTGGGGGAGAGGGTGACAGGTGAGGAGAGCGGACAGAGGCAGACCTCCGTCTTCAGGGCTGGATTCAGGGGACAGAACAGTCGCACTGTGCTTTTGCAAAGGCCAAGAGGATCCGGACCCTTGTGTCCAACCGGTGCACAATGGCTCGAAGACGTCTGCAAGACGCAGGGGCAACGCAGACAATGATGCCCAGTACATTTGTTGCTCTTCTGAATTTAGATGGGCTCAAGGTGTCTGCAGAGATCGCTTACTCTAAGGTCTTCACTGGCCGGATGAGGAATCTGAGTCCATTCTCCCGGCTCCCCTACAAACCTGGAACCCAGGCCCCTGATGCCGTTCCATCCATGAGGCCAAGCGTCCTTCCCGACATATTTAATGACAAACATATGATGAACATGTGTCGTCTAAACTGTGCAGAGATGACAACATTCAGCATGGAGGACAGATATGTCCACTTGCACAAGCGGCCGATAGGAGGCCAGGATGCTCACAGCCCAAAGGGTTCCAGGTGGTCACCATTTAAAAAAGATAGCCAAGGCTCGCAGGGAGACAGCTGTCCTCTCCACTTCTGACTTCTGTTGTTAGGGAGTTGGGACTTTTGCTTTAGCATCCACCACAGTACCCTGATGAATAGCTTACCAGCAACTTAAACCTTTGGCCAAGTCATTTTTTCTCACTAAGAAGTGAGTATGAGCAATGGGTTTCTCCTAGTAACTGCCTGAAGCTCCATGCTGTCTTTTCTGCACATCCTTCAGGTTTTGGGGTCCACTCTCCTGCCTTTTCCGCTCTACTATCTACTAACTGGGATCCTGGGAGCAGGACATTTCACCCTTTGATCTCAGCTTTATCTGCAAGGGAGGCACCAGGTTGGACTGGGATGACAGAGGCGTGCTGTCCTTCCCCTGTTTTTCCAGGAAAGACCTTCCTAACTGATCCCCAAGAACCAGATGCAGCCTCAGAATCCTTCCTAACACAATTCTCCAGGTGGCCACTACCAATTTATGAAAGTTGGAAACTGAGATGGAACATATTTGCTATTTGCCCCTCTCTGGGTCCACCACAACCTACGAGACTGTGTGAGGCTACGGCAGACAGCCTCAGGCTTTTATGCTAATTTTTTTGAGCCACACATTTTGGAAAATACTTCAACGTTTCTGCTTTCAAAGCATATATTAAGTAGGCATGTGGTTTAGATACTTTATTCAATTATGATGAAAACCACACACGTTTAAGATTTCAGCCAAACCCACCATAATATAAAAAGTTCATTTACATTTATTTTCAGTATTTCTCCCATTTTTGTAGGAAAAGATAAATGTGAAGGAAAGCCTAAAGAATATGGTCCAGGATTGTGCAGAACCAAGACCTATGGCAAAAAAATTATATATAGAAAAACACTCACAGGCCGGCCCCATGGCTTAGCGGTTAAGTGCGCACGCTCCGCTACTGGCGGCCTGGGTTTGGATCCCGGGCGCGCACCGATGCACCGCTTCTCCGGCCATGCTGAGGCCGCGTCCCACATACAGCAACTAGAAGGATGTGCAATTATGACATACAACTATCTATTGGGGCTTTGGGGAAAAAAAGGAGGAGGATTGGCAATAGATGTTAGCTCAGAGCTGGCCTTCCTCAGCAAAAAGAGGAGGATTAGCATGGATGTTAGCTCAGGGCTGATCTTCCTCACAAAACAAACAAACAAAACAAAACAAAAAAAACAAAAGACATTTCAGTATTTAATAAAGCTATTCTAAAAAAAAAAACAAAACACTCCCTCCCATTTGAGAAGTTGATTTTAAGCAAAAAGAAAAAAATCATTATTTCTGGTTATTATAAACACATGCAGTTCACGGTTCTCAGGTAAATATTTTTGTAAGCTCTGAATTTGGTAAATATCTTTGTTTAGCCCAGAGTCCAAAAGAGGTGTGGCACGGTGGCTTTATTTAGGACAAGAGCAGAATTAATTCTGTGAAGAAGCGAGTCCCCAGAGGGAGGTCACAAAGTTAGGAATGTTTACTGCTAACTGTTGTCACAGGCAGATTCTCCGGAGACACAAAGGAGGTTTTTATTTCCAAACACACTAGAAAGGGCTAGGCGAGCAGCCTGGGAGCCGGGCGTCAAGAAACGCCATTCTATTAGGTCTGGCTTCCAGACGGCTGGGTGCCACGCATTTCTTAAATTAAGGAGAGTGTCTAAAACAAAGCTTCTGAAAAAATAAATTGGATCCAAAATCGAAAACATTTCAGGATGCAGAAGATGGACGTGTTCACATGTTTCCTGGCACTTGCTCCCAGTCCAGGCCTCAAGGCCCAAGCTTTCGGTTTAGAAAGGAAAAACTAGAGGCCTCTGTTGTAATTTACGCAGTTACTAAGCAGTCGTCTATGCGTTTACCACTTGCTACTCATGCTAACTTAGACTATTTGTCACTTCTCAGAGGCCTCACTCTCCTGATAGGGATATGTGGGCTCCACATGCTGGACAGGCCCAGCGCCTCCTCCCCTGCTCAGAGTCGAGGGTGGGAATAGAGACGTGGGCGCGCGGGTTCATCAGACCTTCCTCAGAGCCCTTCTCTGCCTGCAGGTCTCTCCCACGTGCTGCTCGGGGTTTAGATGATCGTCGAATCGTCATCCTTTTAAAAGTTGAGGGCTGGAAAAACAAGCCATCTTGCTTCTTTCCCCAAAAAGTCAATTCTGGAGTTATTTCCTGTGAAAGGGTTTCTCAAATCTGAATTTATCTGTATGAGTTCTTCATCCGTGCCCTTCATCATCGACCAGCGCCTGCTTTGGCCGAATCCACCCTGAACCGATACATTCAACAGGCCTAAAAATGGTTCCGTGGATACTCCACGCAGAGTGTGTTCTCGGAGTTATTTTCCTATTAATTCAGTCTTTACAACAATTTAACAGCACCACCGTGGTCATCCTCACCATGTGCCCAGCTCTGCGGTAAGGGCTTCGTTGGCTTCACTTAATTTCTTTTTCAATTATCCTTCGAGGTAGGTTTTATTGTCTCCATTTTAGAGAAAGAAAACTAAGCAGTAAGTCACCCAAATTCGCACAGCTGGGAAGTGGCAGGGCTGGGATCGGATCCAGCCGTGTGTGATTCCAAAGCGAGATTTCTACATCTGATGATTCTTTTGAGGATGAGGGCTAATGGAACTATGAAGGGTAGTTTTAAAAGTCTAGGAAAAAAGAACTTTGACTTTAAATCCCCTCTTACACTTTCAGGGAAACAGTTTTTGTCAAATCTCTGCTCCTTGCTGTGCAAATGATGCTCAAGCATTTGAATTTTCCCTGAATGACAGAGAATTTGTGGCACTCCTGACACTAGGCAAGAACTAACGGCGGTGGGTGTGGGTGCTGTGTTACGTGCCTCTAGCTCTATTAACTCACCGACTCGTCACCACCTGTGCAGTGGGCGTCGTCTCCCCAGTTGACAGATGGGGAAACCGAGGTACAGAGATGGCACGTCAATGACCCAAGGTTTGAGCTAAGAAATGGTGATGCAAGAACGTGACCAATTCTGTCTGGCTCGAGAGTCTGGGCTCGAAACCAGTGTCCACACTGCTGCTCACAAACACAAGGTTTGCAAAATTCCTGACGCAGAAGCAAAGTGTGACTGAAAGTGTGTGAAACGATTTAGAGGGAAGAAAAACGCTGCCTGAGTGTGGAAGGCAGCCCCAGAGGGTGGGCCTCACACAGGTCTGACAGGCACACGGGGCCTTCGGAAGGCTGCTGGCACATCTGGGGGTGGGGGCTGGATTCAGACCCTGCAGGGAGTCCTTCAGAAGGACAGCACGACTGTCACACTCGCTAAGGCAGAGCAGACTTTTCCCCCACAGGTGGGGACGGCTGTCTGCTGAGTGTCATGGTCACAGCCCAAACACAGCACCCACAGCTCTCCGCTCAAGTCTAAGTGGGCTCAGTTCTCGTTACTGAGCCCACAGCTGGGGTTCAGGCCGCGGCTCTGACCTGAACACCCAGCCTAGACTCCACGTGCCAGTGTGCTTTCCTGGGGCTCCTGACTGCCATTCTCCATGCCTCAGCTTCTCCTTTTGTAAAATGCAGGAGATGTGACCTCCCTCGGGGATTGCTGGGGAGTCACAGGACAGGACGCCAGGAAATTGCTCAGCGCTGCTGTCAGTCAAGGCTCCTGTCAAGTCCCGGCGACCACGAGCCTTTCCTGAACCCCTAAATCAAACGTAGCTTCACTCTCCACTAACCCTCAGGGCACCCAGGGCCTCACTGGTAACTCATCTTCCCTCACTGCATCACGATCTTTGTCCGACATCCACTGGACTACTGTCAGCCCTTCCCCTCTCCATCTGCCCGGGATCCAGCACAGGGCATGGTGCGTCACGGCAGGAACCTGAGACCTCGGCAGGCTCATCGCTCTCAGGTGCGAGCGCCTGTAATTTAACTCAACCTGACTCAGATGGAAGCCTCAGAATTGTGACTGCGAACACTGGGTGGTGGAGAGAGCCATCACCAACTTAGGCCTGCCATTTGGAAGGCCTGCTCACGTGTGCTCACAGGAACAGGGAGGAATGGTGTGCAAAGCGCTCATGCAGGTCCAAGGCATGCAGCGTGCCCACCACGCATGTTCTCCAAAAGGAGACTCATGTTTCTCCATGACAGGGCCTGCTTGGAACCACAGTGTCCGGGGACCTCTGAGTCCATCCTCTTGGGCCACTGTGGCGGCAGGAAGGCACCCCAAACAGGTTTCACAGGCCTGCCTCTGAGGCAAGTTCCAGATCCACAGAAATGGACCTCTACAGAAAGGGCTGAATCGGGACTTCGGGCTAACACTGAACCTGGCTGGTACTTGGGTGTAAGCGTCATCTACAGTGTGAAGTGGCCTGTTCAGCTCATATAATTACAGTGGAACTGGCACCCCAAGAAACGCCCCTTGTTCCCCAATACATCTCTCTTTTCCCTATTTATGCCTTATCAAGACAAGCCAGTGCTTGCTTCTGTAAGAGCAGAGAGCATAAACACCCCTGAAAGAATCCATCTCTTCACCCAACTCCACGTGGATGATATCCGGTCTGTCTCCAGCTGTGCAGGGGAAGGTGAGGCCCCAGCACACGCCCATGGACTCTGTAATCCCCCCCACTCAAAAACAGTGGAACAGGCCTCCCTCCCGGGTTTCCTTCTACATGATGGCCGCCCTCCTGTTAGTTCTCTTTGTTCTTCCTCAGAAAAACGTCCACCCTGGAGTTGAACATTCCCAAGCCGAGCTTCAGCACCCCACGCGGAGATTTGTTTTCTCCTTGGGTCAGGAGGCAGCTGTAAATTGGGGAATCGCATCATGAATATACCTTCCACTTCACAGGCTTCTGAGATGGAAAAATTAAAGTTGCATTCTTGTCGAAGGAGCTTAAATTTCACCAACCTTGGGGAAGAGTTTAATTTTTATAAAGTGACAAAGATTTGAAAATTAGTGAAATATAATATATACAAATTAGGTTTCCATCTAGGTTTCAGAGTAGGTAGCCCCAGTGGACAGACAAAAGCAGAAGAGAACGTACTTTTGTTTTCTAATTTTGGACGTGTGTTTCTCTAATTAGTTCTAATTTGTTTTTATCCACTCCTGATATCAACCTTTTCCATGAGGATCCGGGAACAGGTCCTGGAGTTGGGAGATCTGGGCATACGTCCAACAGGCTAGCTGTGTGTCCTGCAGAAAATCACTTGACTTGTCTAAACCTCAATTTCTGTAACATAATACCTACCTGGCAGAGTATTGTAAAGATTAAATGAGATAATGCAGTCCAGGGGCCGGAACAGAGTGGACATAGGAGAAAAAGGGCTTTGGAGTGAGACCATTGGGTTAAATCTTGGTCCTGCCTGTTTCTCACCAACCTGAGTCCCAGGTGAGTCCCATACTGGCCAAGCTGCATTCTCTAGATCTGGAAAGGGGGATGCGGACACTGATCCCCCCAGGCTACGCTGAGGACTGCACGGACAAGTGGACATGCTCCTTGCACAGTGCCTGGCTCATAGCTGGTGCCCTCCTCTTACTCCTCAAACTCAAGTTCTAACTCCCTCCACAGGAAACTCTAGAGTCAACTGTATTTTGGTGTTTTGTGGGTATCTCTGAATAAATTACTCAAGTGGCTCACTTTACGAAATACTCCACTTGGGGACTGGTCCATTTAGTGTAACGCTCAAGGCCTCAGGTTACAACCAAAGTTAGAACGTTCAGGATATGAATTTTCACATAGGATCACTTTACAGACAGAGAACATGTGATGACATCATACATCAAAAGACTGGAAATCAGAAAAGCATTTTGATAATTTGTTTTATATAATTATATGAATTCAGTAATATACGATTAAAAGCGGTATGAAATACAATTGGGTGTGTACAGATATTCACCTTAAAAGAAACCCAAAGTAAAGAAGAATGATCATGTCGCTTAACTGAAAATTCATAAACATAACTGAACACTGAACAGAAATGAAAGAAAATGTGAGGGAGAATTGGCTTTTCGGTCATTATTTACTCCAATCTCCCCAGGACTGCCTTTAGTAACTGTCGACAATCCACTTAGGGACCCCGAGTTTTCAGTATTATCTGGTATTTGTGGATTTCAGAGAGCAGCAGCATCACTGGTCCCGCCCCGCCCAGGAGCAAGGGGCAGGGCAGATGTCACAGGTTACCTGATTGGCCGAGGCTGACAAATTCCCACTTCTGCAAATCATCACACCTGTCGTGAGCTGCAGCCCACTGGTGTCCTCAGCAACGCACCATCAGCAAGTCTCAGGGAAAAGTGTCTGCCCTCAAGGTTAAGGAGCCAAACCGTATGCTTCCTTCCTGCCCCCCAACTTTGTATACAACCCCACGGAAAACTGGACATCACAACTCTTTTGTTTTTAGGGCCAAAAGTCAATAAACAAATTTGTTGTGACAAATGCACACACATACAAAAGAAAAACATATTTGATAAGGACACAGGGAAGAGAAATGATCTGCACCCTAAGTTGGAAAACTAACATTAAAAAATAGTGAATGAGTATATTTAATACCCTTTAAGTACAACAAAAAGTGATATCGCATGTGACTGTTTCTAAAATTCTATTATTTTTCTCTCTCATTTTGTCTTCCTTGAATGAACGCTTTAAAAGAAGATACCAAGGGGGTCAGGCTCCATTGGTACCTTAACAGACGACAATTTCCCCTTGAGGAATGAAAAAAAATTATGATTAAAAAATAGGTCTTTAACAAGCCATAGTGAAAATGTAGTTTTGTTTTCCAGATTCATTTTTTTTCTGGCTGAGAGCAAGGCTTTCAGTGGTGAACAGGAGTAATTGTGAAAGGAAGAAAAAAAGGATGTGGTATAAATCAGCAAAGGTTAATGATCGGGATATGAAAAGAGGGGACTTGTTTACAGAAATCGCGTGCAATTTAAAATTTACAAGAGATTTAATGCCACTGCTTGGCAATCGCTAAAATCAACAGCCCAGAAAACAGTGACATTAAGAAAAATATTACAGTTATAATCATCCCCAAATAAGTCAATTAGTGTTAGGGCACGAGCTTGCGATTACTTGACCCATTTGGCTTGCACTTAAGTGAAAAAAAATGTCCCCTATTATACCAAGATCGCTGGATTGTGACCTATTTTGCATCACATGTAAGCCTCCCTTACTTGTAAGCCTCCCTTACGAGTGCTTGGACTGAGGGTGGTGGTTTTCCTTTGCCTGGCATCAAAATAATTCTGACCCTTGACATTTGTAATCATAAAAAAAAAGGCAATTTATAATTGTGTTGTTCAAATGAAGGTGGGGGAAAATTCAATCTGCTATTATACAAAAGCAATGACGGCTGTCTTCGGTGAAAAAGCAACGCAAGTCAATTTGTGAACTTTGGCACCAGACGACCTTTAGAAACACAACAATATACTGAATTTACAAGCAATAGCAGTCCATGCAAATGACCCGGGCCTGGCTGCCTCTGGATTAGAGCTGCAGAGAGCATTATGGAGAACGCTTCCACAAAACAAATTAAGACTCTTACTTAAATGTCACGGCACACTATTGTATTCGGCTACAGATCATTACACCTGATACTAACACTTTTAAAAACTGTAATAACTTGGGAAATATTACACTGAGTGCCCACATGTATAAAGGAAAAGAAAAAAGAGGAGAAAATAGGTTTCTGAAGTAATTTAAACATCACTACTCTACAACGGAAGGGAAAGGTCAAAATTTAAGTAAGCTGAAAGGAACATGAATGGTAAAACAAAACATACAAACAAAAAGATGAAAAGACCACAGGAATGACTCTGCAAACACAATAAGGGTGCATGCGGCTTTGGGTAAATCGCATTTCCATTTCTGCATTGGAGAGGAAGGAAGGATGGACCGGTGGGCGGGGGATGGGGAGGGAGGGGATGGGCAGGGGGAGGTGTGGTGTTACCTTCAGTGTTGGTACTGCTGCTGTTGTATATATTTCGCAGGCTACCAACACGGTTTAGTTTCCATGCTTTGCGTTTGGCTGCATCCCGAGAGCAGAAAGGGGAGAGGGGAAAAAAGAGAGAAAACAAAAAGGAAAAGAAAACAAATGAAAAGGGGAGAAAAGAAATGTCAAAGTAGCACATGACGTCACCTGGGAGCCATCAGATCCCGAGAGGCAGGTGGGCACGCAGGGCCGGCCAGTGGGATCCCGGCTGCCCCACTGTTAGCACAGAGCTCAGGAAGGGTGGAGGCGTGCTAGCCAGCGTCATTAGGTTTGCACAAAATCAAACAAATGCCCAGGCAAGGAAGTCCATGCATCCCTTTCGCCCGCCCTGCTGGGTCTGACACATGGCTGCTCAAAACAGTGCAAAGCTGGCCTTTTCCTCGGAGGCTGGTGGCATCTTTTGAAGAAGCTATGATGCCACCAGCCATAGGCCCTTTGATTTGGCAAACACTGGCAGCATGCCAAATCAAAAGAGACCCTAGTGATTGCCAGTTCATGTGTATGCTGCAGAAGGTAGGTCCGTAATACCCAGAGCCATTAAAAAATGAAGTCTTTTCCCCCATATGTATTCAGATCTGGACAGTAACCTATACCAGCAAAACTCTACTACCATCTTGCTATGGTTGAAGGGTGGAGTCCATTCTGCTTCCTACAGTGAGGATGCTCTGAATGGAGCTCCCAGGAACCCAGAGAGCACACGCCTCCTTAAGCTCTCAGATCACTGAAGAGAGCATCCGAGACAAAAGACAGACACCAAGATACCCACAGAGGAACCCTGGTTAGGAAGTGAAATGCAGAACCAATTGAACATGGGTGTAGCATGCCCACTGCTCACAGTGTATATAGGGACTGGGTGGGGTGAGATGGGACCCCGTCCTCCAAGGACACATTCTCACTTCTTAGAGCCTCCAGCCCGCAACTATCGACTCAGGAATGCAGACATCTGTGGCGAAGAGGTTGATTCCTGTCAGCCCTTCAGAGCAGGTGTTTCATAGCTACGAGGTAAATAGCATGGCTCTTGTAGAGCAAGTCTTCAGGCAAATGTAGCTGAAGACCCGGCCACAGATGCACAGGCTGGACGGATGGGCGTGCCCCACGGGCACACGCATCAGCGTGGTCAGTGACGGCTACAGTCCTCCTCTTTCCTGAAGAAGAGGCATAACCAGCCCATCGGTCTCTCTCGTCTTCCACAGCCAGTAAGAGGAACTATCAAACCTCCCATTAGGCTCTCTTTGGATAACCGTTTGCTCAACATAGGTAAGAAGCGCTGACTTGGGAAAGGCAGGTGTTTGCATTTCCACAGGTGTGTCTGAAGCTCACAGCAGGAAGCCAGATTGACCCTTTGGTTCACAGACTCACGTAGAAACAAGGGGGCATGACCGTCAAGGGTCAACTCCTGACTTATGACGGGTTTCTGTTCTTGCCTGCTGTACCGTTAGAGCCAAAACACTCAACCCCAAATAGCACGGTGTAGGCTCTGTGTGTGCCAAGTTCTGGTGGCTACAAAACGACCCAGAGTGATGACCAGGTCTCCCTGAGGAGTTCTGCTGCTGACATGAATCTCAAGAACGTCTGTGCACACTGGGTTTCTTAGGAGTGACAATATAACACAGAGGCAAGAAACAGGGACATTTAAGGAAGCAAATGCAATTGTGAAACAATACTGTATCTTCAGGATGCAAGGTTTACATCCATGATGAGAGTAAGAACTGGCTGTAATCTAGCTGTCACCTGATTTAAAATGAGAAAAAGTTAAGCTATAACTAAACACCTAGGAATTACTTTGTAGCTTGAAAACCAACAAATAATTTAAGAAGAAATGTAATCTCTAAACTAGTAGGCATTTAAAGCTGGCGCCTGAAGCCCTTCTACAGTATATGGGTCTAAATGGAATTTTTCATGGGTGGAGAAGTTTCCCTTAGCTCTACATTCTCAAGGTATCTGTCCCAGGTAACACCACACCTGGCAAAGGGAGCTTCCAGTACCCACCAGTACAAAGCCATGCACTCGAGACTGAGGAAACCAAAGTAGTCAGTTTCCAAATGTTTACTTAGAAGTGTTCAGTGACTACTTAGCAGGGTGCTCAGGTATAACAGATGCTTCATACAATCAAGCGTGTGCTTCATAATCTCAGCAGCTGAAGCTCTGGCGTCTTGGCCCATATTTCACAAGTTCCAGAAAGTAGTAGCCACAAAGAGGCTGCACCTCCTCAGCGTAAAACTTACCTCTTTCTAAAACATTTACATATAAATAGGCAGAATCTAGGCTGGGCACCCCTCAGATGGGAGGGAAGCTCCAGTGCAGAAACCCTCTTTCCTCCCCTGCCTCACGCCTGGCATTTTTCATACTGCGCTCTCCCATTACCGTATGGATGTATATGCAGGAAGTGAACTCGCAGCCCGGTTTTCTATTAACCTATTGATGAAATAATCAATTTTAATGTGTAAAATGTCATGCTTTTTTCTTCCTTTTAAACAAATGGACTTTTCCTGGCTGATACCAAGGTCCTGATACATGCATTTGTCTCCTGGGGCATTGATTGCTCTAAGTCCACTTGTTTAGAAGCTTCTCAATGAGAAAATACAATCATATTATCATCGATGAAATCTCAGGTTATGTGCAGTGCTGCTGCCTGGATTCACTTCTCAGGGAACCAGAAACACTGCACCAAATGGATCCAGGAGCACACCAACCTGAAGCGGCTGGGTGCCTTCCTCCACTGACCCTCACACCCCATAGCCATTATGCTGGCAGCGTGCCCCCGTCTCAAGCCTTTGGAACAAGCAGTGATTCTTGAGGACTTCACGTAGACTAGCTCAAGACTAAATTTTCTGGGTAATCTTTATTTTCATTAGAAATTTAGTTTTTTAAAAAAATTTCAGGAATATAGTTTCTTCCTTTTAAACACAGGCTAACTTATTTTGATTCTGTCACTAATGTTATTTTTCATAAAAATTATTTTGATGTCAGAATTTCACCTGTTATGGGATAAAAAGGGGGCAGAGTGTGAGCACTCCATTAGTTTTCCATTCTGCTATTTTGCTTATTGGAGAAGCAACAATCTCTTCTGTAAACTGGTTTCACAATGCCTTATATAGCTATTTAAATGGCAAAGTGTCTTACACGTTTGAAAACACAAATGCAGAATCTCAACGGACATAAAACCTCACAACATATAATTTCAGATCTAGTGCAAACTAATTGTCAGCCTGAATGTAGATGGTGAGACACTGATCTCACTTCAGCCTGCAAATTAAATGGAATTTTCTGAACCCCAATCTGAGTTGGCAGAAAAGTCAGCGAGCTTGGGGCAAGGAAGTCATCAGCAAGACAGCATTCTCCCTGTAATGTGCCAAAAGGTGAACCGTGAACTCAGGTTAAATACAAGACTGCTACGTGAACACCACAGCAGGAGGTGGTACAAGGGACACACAGCTGATGGTCAAGAATTAAAAATAGAGAAGGCCGTGAAACTCATCATTATACTGGGTGGAATGTATTTTCTAAGGATTAAAAGGATTGAAACTTTGAAAAAGGCAGGTTAAGACAGTACAGAGACTCACCATCCCAACTATAAGAAGACAAACATTTGTCATGTAATAATAATAGCATTGTTAATTTCCCCTTGAAATTAACAGGGAGCCCTCCCGCATATGAACACTGAAGGTATTGTTAATAAACTGAATTTATAAGGCAGTCTTTTAATGACAAAGAGAGGAAAAGAGGTGATAGTGGTACTTCTGGTACCAAAATGCTAATGTTGACAAGTGTACTCGCATATGCACTTGGGACCGCCAGTACCACTGCCTCTTCCCAACAACAGCCTTGCTGATGTCCACATTCAGTGATGACTGAGTCACCAGACTGGCAGGTGGGGTGGCTGTCACCCAGCTCATCTGGTCTCAACTGCTGTCCATCCTGAGTCATACATCTAAAGAAGAGAGGTTAATATAAACTTTAATTCACAGAACATTTCTTTAAGGTGTCTGATAGTTATAAATGAATTTCCAGATGACCAAATGAGGTATGGAATAATACACTCAGCTCCTCATAATTACTAACAGTCACAATCTTTTCAAAGGAGACAGAGAGAAAGGGGAAATGTGCAAATTATGGCCTTTTCTACTAAGTAAGAGTAGCTGGAATCATTTAGAGTTAACGACTCCCAATTATTACACATCTCCTTATTTTTGGAAGCTACAGATTTTTGTATGAATTCATGTAATGATTATCAGGGACTTAAAATTTTCTTTTCTTTTACTACAGCATGTGAATGTCTGAGAACTGATCACAGACAGCAGATTTCCAACATGAGAATCTTCTGACTAGCTCTTCATAAGTGGAATAAAAATATTCCTTAGTCTGTTGGTGTGCTCGAATGAGCAGGGTTTTATCCTGAGCTCTTCCTCCATCATTGTACTGGAAGACCACAGACTTATATTAATGTCACCTCTGGTCTCTTTTTGACAGCGCTCTTTGTTGATTAGATAAATATTCCTCAGATAGCTGATTAAAAAATGATGCTGCCGAGAGGGTGTGTGTCCAAGACTTGTCAGCCATGTTGGAGGTGCAAGCGTGCATGAATCACATCCCGGCATGAACCGAACAGGCTGGCTCAATGAGGCACGCGGCAGCCCTCAGAATCAATTATGAGAACTAATAGGATCTTTTTACCTACGAGGAGGAAGGGCTGGTTGAAGAGGGTGTGCCACTTATTTCTAAGAATGTCTTGTCTTAGAAGGAAACAAATAACCGTCTCCATTCATACAAGGGAGTGCAGATGTGTACCTCTTAGACAAGCCAAACGACAAGCTCGCCAGACGGCACTACTCCCTGTCTACACAGACGGGTATTTATCTATTTCTAAAGATGCCGTCAGTATAAATGCCACTAGTGCAGACAGGAGTGCCTCTGCTCCTCGGAGCAGTGCAGGCTGACCGAGGCACCAGGACACTTTATAGAAAGACCATCCCCCAGGAACCTCTGTAGGCGGGGACGGAGGCCGCTGTGGTTTTGTGTCACTTCCAGTTTAGCGCGCCCGGTCTCCCGTGATCTTTTGTCGGTGGCGATTTCATTGTGAGGTTAGAGATTGGAGATTTCTATTGTGCTGGCCATTTGAGTGTTCATTTGCTCAACAAGACTGGGTAAATGTTCTGTTCTCTTATAAAAAGGCAGTGGGTTTCTTTTTTTTTTTCCATAAGATGCAACCCCGAAGATTCTTACACTATGTGAACTCACTACTGTCGCTGTGAAGGGGCTTGACATCATGGTCGCTTCCTAGAGGCTACCACACAGAGGAGTCGTGTTGAAACGTCCATTAAAAGGGACTTTGAGAGGATTAAGCAAAACCCGAGGCCAAGCAAATATAGGACATACGTTCAGGAAGCAAAATACCTTAGTCTTTACAAGTTTCCAGCAAGACTAGTGTTCTTTTTGTAATTTGAAGCGACAGAACGTGGAAGGTAAAATATCTAACTTAAATAGAACTCTGAGGTAAGTAATCGACCCTTAATTATAAAATCTTAATTCAATTTCCAATAACTCATAATGGCTTTCTTCACAGCAAATACAATTTCCATATTGGTGGCTTTTTTAAAGTTCTGACGATTTGGAAACTGTCAAGGGCTTCTATTTAGTGGCCTAATGTAGAGGCACACAGAAAATACCATTAACCCAGGAAAACAGCGAAAATAAAAACGAAGCAAAAACTCCAGGATATGCCATAAAACCAGAAGTTCCAATTAGGTGGAGAGTTGGTTTTCCTTTTGGCCTAGAAACATACTGAGTTGCAGAGCAAGGGTTCAAGTGTACCCAAAATTAATTGGGTATTTCAGTATGACACCAAAGTCTAACTTTTAACAGGGACTAAAAGGAGAAATGAGTTGAAACAGAATATACCTTCATGATAAATTTGTAACGTAGACTTTAGGTTTGGCTCATTCTCAGATGGAGATGAGAAATATACCAGTAAATGATGGAAACTTCTTTCCATGTCTCCGTGGCATAGCTGTTCATTTTGAGAAGGGAAGGCTTCTTTGGGGGTGGCTTATTAGGAAATTGAAATTGGGGCTCCCTGGCGTCTTGGCTTCACTCTCTTCTGGATATATGATGAGTATGAGAAGAGAAACTGATCATGCCCTGGCCTGTTGGGTCCCCAGCATCATGGGGAACACACTGCTTCTTTTAGGCCTAGTGACGCGATGAACAGTGTCATACGGACCCTGATCATTTCATATTGTAGGACTGGACACCTGGCATTCAAAATAGAAAGAAAAAGGAAACCAAATTCTCACTTAAGAAAAAGTGAAGTTCAGGTGGGTTTTTCCAAGCTGAATGATGTGTGTGAAACACACCTCTTGCGAGAATTGTTCAATTGTGTTCACACAGGCAAGTGGCAGCAGTGTCTGGGAGTGGCGAAGGTCTCCTGACCTGACCCCATCTCACGTCCCTTCTCTGAGGGCTGGCTCACTGTTCTGTGAAGTGGACAGCAGGTGCAGGGCTGGCTATCCTGGGAGGGGGAGGTAGGCGCACTGGGACCACCTTAGGCTTCCTGAGACAGAAATGAGTGATAATGGGAAACATTCATCTTTTTTCCTCTTTCCTTTCTTCTTCTTTTTTCTTCTTAATTTCCTCCAATAGAATATATTGCAGGCCTTTTTCGGAATTTTTTTTTTTTACACATAACATCTTTCTCAACAATTCCAGAAAAAAATAGTTTTTTAATAAAACTTCCAATTGTGCTATCCTATTTCAAAGGCAATGACCAGTTACAGCAACGAATCAAAGGCATAATTATTTAATGACTGCAGCTCGTGCTCCCTCACAGGGCTGTAATTGAGGGGCTGTGATCACTGGACCACCAGCCTCAACAATGGCGACACCGCATTTGATCCACCATCTTTGTAGCTGACTGCCTACAACTGCTGAGTGAAATGAGACACTTGGGGTTATTCAGTCAATCACAGTCCCCTTCTATGTGGCCATCTGAATCTGAGATGACTGGTGAAAATGTCTTTTAGAAAACATTTTTAACTTTCTCCATTTAAGAAGGACTTCACCGGAAATTCGCAACAGTATCTGATCTGTGGCTTGAGAAATCATGGAAACTAAGATCTGTGGTCTTTGTTTGTCAATCAAGTACAAAGATCAGAGTGGGAAAATAAAAGAAGTCTAAACTTTTGATTCTTCTTGCTATTATGGAAATACATTCCTTTAAACACTAGCAGATTTCTTCCCATAAAACTGCTTTGGTCATAACTTCACAACTTTTTAGCTTGTACTTTGGTTACTGTCAATGATTAAACAAGGTCATTATTACCCTAGGAGGGCCTGGAAAAGTAATGCAGTGCTGACACAACAAAATAATAAAAAATGTCTCCTTTCTTTCATTTAAAAATAATTTAAATACGCCAACATTATTCAGCTTCAAGCAAGAACACATTGTTAGGCTATTTTAATGTTACTGCAGAAGCAAAGTTAATTTCTTATTAGCTTAATATTAAAAATAAACCATGACTAATCTAACTATCCTTTCCATTTTCCATTTAAAGTTCTTATCCATATACATACGTAATTACCACACTTATAAGCACAGCTCCGACAGAGATGTGTACTAGTTTTGAAGGTAAGGTGTTACTATACTTTCCAAAATTTTCCCTTTGAACAGCTGCATTGTGGAGTTAGTGTATCATCCTTGTAGCCATTCCTAACTGTTAAACATTTAGTTATTTCCAATTTTATGCTATTAAAAATACCATATTCTGTTTAACTTAATATAGATGCAGATGGTTACATACAGAAACATTATATTTATGTGTATAGATACGTGTTAGTATACACGCATTATTTCTTTTCTCTACTATGTCTGCTGAGAGGGCCACATAGAAATGACAACACAGTAGCAATAAGCACACACAGCCTCTAGATCTTGGTTTCTAACACCATTCTCCAATAAAAAGAAGCAAGGCTCCTTGGAGAAGTGGCTAATCTGGGGACTGGGGCAGGAAATATACCAGATGAGCCTGGAACATCTTGCAGTTCCAGAAAGTAAGGAAGTGCTCAAGCAAACAGACACCACCATGTTGATGAGGCAATGTCAGAGGACATGGGAGCCACTGGAAGAGCTCCCAATGGCTGAAGCTGGAATTTGAGCCACAAAATAAAGTAGTATTGGATTATCCCCTAAAGTGTAAAATACATATCTAAGAGTCCATACTGATATAAATAAATGATTGAATAAATTAATAAACAGGGAGAAGAGGCAAATCTTCCATGAAGAAGAATTCCAAATAATTTATGTAGCTACCCCATCCGAATGGAGGAGGAGCATAACTCCCCACTCCTTAAGTGAGGGCTGAGCACAGAGACTTCGTCCCTAAAAGGACAGTGCGGGGGGTGGGCGGCCTCGTGGCTTAGCAGTTAAGTGCGTGCACTCCACTACTGGCGGCCCAGGTTCGGATCCCAGGCGCGCACCGACGCACCGCTTCTCCGGCCATGCTGAGGCCGCGTCCCACATACAGCAACTAGAAGGATGTGCAACTATGACATAGAACTATCTACTGGGGCTTTGGGGGAAAAAAAAAGAAAAGGAGGAGGATTGGTAATAGATGTTAGCTCAGAGCCGGTCTTCCTCAGCAAAAAAAAAAAAGACAGTGTGGGGAGGAGGGTAACTTCACAGTGGAGAACCTAACAAACACAGCCTCAAGCCAGGTCATCAAGGTCAATGTCGATAGTGATAAGCCAAGTTGGCATTGTATACCCTTGATATGATGTGATCAATACGGTACTTTATCTCTGTGGTCTTCCTTCCCAAAACCCATAACCCCAGACTAATGCTGAGAAAAACATCAGACAAATTCCAATTGAGGGGCATCCTACAATATACCTGAGTAGTACTCCTCAAAATCATCACGGTCATCAAAAAAAAACAGAAAGTCTGAGAAAATGTCCCAGCCAAGAGGAGCCTAAAGAGACATGGCACCTAAATGTCATGTGGCATCCTGGATGGGATCCTGGAACAGAGAGAGGGCAGTAGGTAAAAACTATGGAAATTTGAACAAAGTACAGACTTTAGTTAATAATAATCTATCAATATTGGTTCATTAATTATAAGAAATATATCATATTAATGAAAGATGTAAATAATAGGAAAAACTTTGTGTATGTGTGTGGTGTGTGGGGGGCATATAGGATTAATCTGTACTATCTCCTCAATTTTTCTATAAGTATTAAGCTTTTCTAGAAAATAAAGTCTATTAGAAATACTATAATATACATCTTTGGGCAGGAATATGATTTTTTTCTCCCATTTAAATTTTTTCCTTAGACTAAAATGCCAGGAGTAACACTGCCAAACAAAAGGAATATTTTGTAGCTCGGAACACATACAGAGAGAACTACTATCTCATCACATTATATCACTTATTCTACTCACTAAATCAACTTTTACGAATTAAAGACAATTTGAAATCTTAATGTGGCACAAACAGCACGTGTCACATGTGCTCCTGAAATTCTGAACAACTTGAATTCCTAGCCCAACTGGCAGCTGTGCTGAAACATGTGCTCTTTAATTTATGATTGTGGGGATGGGCTACAGAGTATGTTTGTTAACAAATATCTTTTCGAGGCAATAATTTACCAACGTCAGTTCTTTGGATACTGTGCTGTCTCCTTATATTTCATTTGGAACTGTTGACCTTGAATTTTTTTTTTCCTTGAGTGGATTACAATGTATATTTAACCAAAACATACCATGTTGGACAATTTTCCAGCTAACTTCCAGGACTGGCTTTTAATGATTAGAAAATGAGCTTCGATCCATTGAGAAAAAAAATATTTGTGCTGATGTCGAATTTAGATCTCAGCTTTTAATCAGCAGGATAAAATCATCTTTTTAATAAAAGTGACAGAGTTTAATACAATTAAAGATGAGAGTCATGCTAAACTGGCTTCATGAAATTCACTGAGACGTGCCTGTGGTAATTTATCTACTCCAGGAAGGTTTGAACTCAGGAATGGCCTCCAGATTCCCAAGTGCTGCACTCAGGAGACAAAACTAGCACCTTTTCTTAAACAGAAAGGAACAGTAATAAAGTTATAAATAAGACAAACGAGTTTGTAATTACCAATGCATCCAGAAGATATTGTCCAAAATAGATATATTTTACTTGGGCACAAGCTATGAGATGCCCATTGGCTATACTCATCAAAGCCTATTTCATATATAAAAACCCCAAGTAAATTGCAAAAAAAAAGAAATCCTAAACTGACTTATAAATAAACAGAACTACCGAGCACAAAGGTTTTCAACCACCAGTTTCACGAACGGACAAGCAACATCTGAATCTATACCACGTATGCATTATTTGGCGGTTTTCTTTTATTATTTCTTTTCTAATTCTTTGGAAAAAACATGATATATTTAAAGAGTGTGCAGGACATGCAAACTACCAAGAAAAAAGTATCAGGACAGTAATGAACTGCTCCCTTCACGGAGGAGACTTGGCTGCGGGGTGTGTCGGGTTTCAGTGGGTTAATGACCGAATTTGATCAGTGTGGTAAAAGTCGACAATACCCTCCTCCCAGCAGGGCCAGGTGCAAGGCACAATAAAGAATGGGCCAAAAATGCAGAGGAGAGTGGTGGGTGGAAAAAGCTAGTGCTAGGGAATCAACCTCGCCCCTCCTGGCAGCAGCACAGGGCAACCATGGGGTGACTTGGGCTCTGTGCGTGGTCCCCTCGTCTGTACACGGAGGATCATCTCCATCCCAGGGCTGCCACGAGGAGGAAAGCAGATGACACACCAGGAGGGACACGAAGTCTGTGCCTTGGTGCATGTTGGTGTCCTCCCCTTACCGCGTGAGGTCAAGACCATTCAAAGTGTACAGATCCACGGAAAGAAAATTACAACCAGCATGAAATTCACGAGTGACAGAAATACTGGTTGATGTGCTATTTGAATAGTTTTCTAATGAACTTCTGCATTGTTCTGTCAACCCTCCACTCTCCTTTTTTTCAGTTAGCAAAGTAAAAGAACAAAAGCAGAGCAGGTGTCCCACGTTGTGCTTCCAATGCAGCCCCTCCGGCCCCTCCTACTCACACACACACACAGCTTTCATTTTTTGGAAGTTGAGTCATTAAAAATAAATTTGAGAACATGTTGAATTCAAGGCAAGAAATAACATAAATGGAAAGAAATGGGGTTATGAAATAGATTTCTGTAACTTTTGGTAAAGTTCAATAATTTTATGAAATCCAGCCTTTTAGGGTGGCTCTTATGGCATCGTCCATCTATATGTCCCTCCTTTTTAGTGTTTAAATGTTCCATTCAGGAGGAGCACGAGAATGCAACGAGTTCCACCCTCAAAGGGCAAGAACCTCCAATGAAGAGAAACAGATGAAATTCTTTTTTTTACCAAGAAACTGTGTAACAACAGCCAATGACGCCCTCATAGAAGGGGTGGTGGTGATGCTATTTGTCAACATATTCTTTTCAGGTGTCTTTTGTCATCAAATTAAGATTTGAAGCAGCTTACAAAACATACAGTATCTCTCTCACACACGCATGAGGAAGTAAGTAAGAGTGGAAGAGAGGAATTTCAGCAGAAGACACTGCTAGAATTAAAAGGGTAAACCAGAACCTTCCATGTGAGTGGACTCGGAATTTTTCAGAGAGCGAGAAGACAGGGTTTTATCACCTATCCTGGAGAGCAACTGCACTGGGGAAGCTGGAGCAGCTTAGAAGTTCTCAAAACTACATCTTCTTAAACAATAAACCAGACAACTTAACAGGGATCAACATATGATAAACCACTAAGCACATACTGTGTGTGGTATCTTGACATAGATGTTATGGGAACTGAGGCATGAAATGCAGCCACAGCCCTCACAAAAATGTACTACCAAGCAGAAAAAATGCAGAGATTAATCTGAAGGTAGTATGGAAATATTTTTGAAAGTAGTAGAAATACAATTCAGAATTATCTCTAGAATTAGAATATTTTAAAAGGTCTTCCATTAAAGGCAATATGTACGTACATATGTACACACACACACACACACACACACACACACAAACACATACTCATGCTTCTCAATTATTGGCCTAATAGAGTTCTGGTACAATAATCAAGTAGGGATGACGATTGATGATATATAAATAAATGCAGTGATGTCTTTCCTCTCCTACATTTAGCTAGTGATAGAATTATATTTTCTGATAAAGTAAACTTGGGTGAAAAAGTAAAAAAAACCAGCAAAGATCCATCTCTCTGGCAAAAGCGGTTCCCAATTTTTAAAGAACATGCAGGCCCCTTTTGATGACTCTGACTTGGCAATATTCTAAAGTGCCGTTAATCACAGTGTCAGTATAGGCTCACTTCTGCCTACACAGACCTACACATGGTCTCAAGGCCCCTGGCATCTCCAGAGGGCTGTGACCCGGAGGCCGGGAGCTATCACTCCATCCTCTTTCCTTCCTGCAGGTAACCTGGGCTCTATCGTCAATAGAAAGTGCAATGGGCAGCCAAAGGGCTGGCAGGGCTTCACCCCGCCACACGCTCACACTGACCACAACACTGACCACACCGACTTAGACGCAAGTAGCAACACCACCACTTCTCTAATCAAGACGGTTGGCATTTAAATCAAAGGGCAAAAATATTTTAAATAAAAAGCCCTATGGGAGGTAGAAGAAAATGCTCACCCATTTACTATTCTAACCACTCCGGTAAACATTAACTGTGTGTCCAAGCGTAACTTCAAATGATCAGAATATGTATGCCACTCTCTCTAGCCCCTCAAGCGGCAGTGGCCGGCAAGTCCGGCGTCATTTCTGACGGAGAGGTGGGCATTCAAGGTGTCTCCACCGCGGTGCAGGTGCCGGGCGGCTGCTCAGCTGGCGGAAGCTCTGAGTTGTTAACTCCGGGTGACTGAGTGACGATGGCTGCTACTAATCGCTTATTGAATAATGAAACTGACACAACTGATAAAAGGTTTCAATCTTGAGAAAAATGATTGATCGTTTTTCAGTTTACTGGCACTGCCATTTGTGTGACAAACGGTCGGAAAGGCCCCCGTTAATCTCCGCACACCTCTGAGCCCGATGCGGCAGCTTCCGCTCGCGCATCCAGATAATCAGGAATAGCTAATAACGTCGCCGCGTGAGGCTGTGAGGGCTAAATACTGGTGTTTTATCAAGGCTGATCTCTGAATCAATTTGCACAATGGATTCTTTTTGGTGAGGGAGGAGAGAGACAGGAAAGGAAGAAAGAGGCACAACAACAACAGACACAGATAAGTCCCTGCTAGAGAGAGTGCAGTCCTAACAGAGAAATGGAATCGCCAGTAGGATCAAGCATAAGTGACGTCTGATTGGCTCTCGATAGCTTATAGATTTTCTTGATGGCAAAATCTGATCTGCAGCATCAAAGTGACCTGTCGAGGTTGTTTATCATCGAGAGTGCAGGGCTGCTGTGCACGGAACCTGCCTTCCGGCCACCATGCACAGAGTCTGCTGCTTCTTTAAGTAGACTTTCTTTTTCCTTTCTATGGGAGGGTGATAGGCAGCGTGGCTTTAAGTAAATAAAAGTTTATATTTATAAACAACACTCAAAAGAATACATTGATTTCTACGGTACTAGATGTATCTTATTCTAGTTTTGGTAAAAATCAAATCAATTCAACACGCTCCACCCCCGAGAAATGCATGTAACATAGAAACTAACACAACTTAGTGTTTCGAGCCTTCTACTCCTGCTTAATGCCTGTATCATCAGCTTGGGGGAAAGCCAGGATTAAAGAAGATAATGCACAGAGTCCAGGGCTTAGGAGGGGCCCCGGCAGGTATGAGATGCGTCTCCTGCCTTCTCTGGCTGTCAATCTAGTTGAAGGGACAAGACTAACCCAGGTGAAGCGTTTCAAACAGTCGCATCATATACATAATACAAGGCTGCCCGTCGACAGAAAGTAATTGTCAAGCAAACTGTCTACATCAATATGCGTTGAGAAACAGATCACTGTGTCTGCCCTCTACCCCTTCCCACCTTGCCCCTTTTGAGGACCTGGTTTTTTTTTTGTTGAGGAAGATTGGCTCTGCGCTAACATCTGTTGCCAATCTTTCTCTTTTTGTTGAAGAAGATTGTCGCTGAGCTAGCATCTGTGCCAATCCTCCTCTATTTTGCATGTGGGACGCCGCCACAGCATGGCTTGATGAGTGGTGTGTAGGTCTGCGCCCAGGATCCAAACCTGTGAACTTAACCACTACACCACCGGGCTGGCCCTAGGACCAGGTTTTTCAGCTGTATAATTATAAATTGTGGGTATTCTGTACATCCTGCTGTCAATGCTGAGGAAAAAGAACTCTACATATAAATTTGAGTCTCTAAGATGTAGAGTCTTTGTTAAAGTCATTTTCAGGCCATAATTACAAAAATCCGTGCTTTAAAATAAAGTGGGTTTTCTTCACCTTTAATGATAACTTTTGCTACTATTTTACCAGGGAACTTCCAATGTTAACGGCAGTCAGGACAGCACAGACATTTTTAGTTTGACCCCATGGCTGGATGGGCTCTCCAGCTTCTAGAGGAGGCACGGGCATGGCCCACACTGGAGATCTACAGAAAGAGGCTGAGAAGAGCCTAGGAGAGGGAGCCTGTAGCAACGTGCCACTTCTGTGTGAAACAGCTCTCATCTAGCGCCGAGTGCAACGGGAGTGTCCACTCCCCCTGGTGCCCAGCTACACTCACTCATCCACTGGTGGGTAGAGCGTTAGTGGGAGGAGTGCTCTGAATCAGTTGAAGAATCAGCTTAAAATTTTTGGTCAATGCTATTTAATGGGCAATCTCTGATTGTTACTGTCTACATTTGAAAAACACAATTTAACAAGTGATCATTAAGTCAGAACATAACAATGTTCCTGGGCCTTTCTTAGGTGAGCCGGTATATTTGCAAATTACTTGCAAATATACTGCAAGTAATTTGACCCCAAAAGCAATAATTTGGTATCTACACATTGAATCCCAAGAAAGGATATAGGGGCAGGCTCTGTCTTATGCACTTGAAACGTATGAGCTCCTGATAACAGTCCTGGGAGGTAGAAGGCACGATCATCCCATTTTACAGGTGAGAGCATTGAGGCAGGAGAGGATGAGGAACTTGCTCAGGTCATCCCACCAGTACAAGGTTGAGCTGGGATCCAAACCCAGGAGGCTCAGCCCTGTTCCTAACCACCCCTGTGTCTGCCTGGTATCATTACTTCCACCCTCACAGCCGTTTTCCACGCACAGCCACGTGCCTGCCTGGACTTGCCCTGCCCTGTGCAAAGTGAATACAGCAGGCACGTAGAGTCTCACTAGAAACTGCAGGAGAACAGAGAAATCTGGACATTTGCAACGCTGGCTGTTTCACTTTCATGGACAGTGAGATTCTAAGCATTTTACAAAAGTTTGAATCTGTAGAGAATCTTTAAATTTTTTTTCCTGACTCACAATTCAAGAAGATATTATGGGAGACAATCAGAGGTAACGGGAACATTTTCCAAAGTCAGAGCAATGAGTAGAAATAAAACCCTTACAAGAAATATTTCAGCAAAAGAGGAGTTTCTTCTTCTTCATTAGAATAAGGAATTGCAGAGTGAAATGCCTTAATTACCCATGAAGCAAGATAACCTTATGTGATTGCCTTCATTTTAAGAGCATCACACAGGAGGACCCCCAGTATTAAATGCTCATGTCTTTTTCCAATTGTTGGAAAACTCCTGATGCCATTCACCAGCCTCTGAAAATATTCCTCTGTGGAATAAAATTACGGAAAAACTTTTTTGTATTTCATCTTCTTTATTTTAAACTGTTAAAGGGATATGCATAAAAATGGATCCATTTTTCTTGAGTATCCCTCTGCATTTGGTGGTTCTCTAGATCATTTTTTAAAACAGCACAATTTTCTGATTCATAATGCTGCTTGGAAAGAATAAATCCTACAAACATTGGAATACAGTTGTATGTGGGGAACAAGCTAGAAGAAATTGAAATATTTTCACACTGTCTCTTTAAAGAAGGGAGAAATAAGAAATGCATAACAGTTCTTTAAAAATAAGATAAAGTATTTCTACAGTTCTTTTACCAGTGAATAATTACAACATTGAAATCAAGGTAAAAGTTTTACCTTGTTTTAAACAATGCAGTAGAACATAAATGTGCATATAGATCACGACATTAACTAGGCACAAGTGTGGAGTTTAACGAGGCCACTGTGACTACAGTGAAAACACAATTCCTCTGCCAGGAACACACAAATCCCACAGGGCCATTCACTCCCAGCCTCACTTCCACTGGGTCTCTGCTCTGAGGTCTCCTCAGGGATCCTTCTTGCCCCCTCCCCCATAGAAAATAACCTCACCCATCCCCAGTGGTCCTGAGCCACTTACTTTGCTACATTTTATTCCACTGCACTAATCACAATCTGACATGTTATATATTTATTTACTACCTGCAGCAAATTTTCCACAATGTCCACATGCTCTTCTAGAACCTTGCCATGCTCTATCAAGAGGTGGAGTCGATTTCCACTACCCAGAACCGAGTTGGGACTTTGTCACCGTGTTGACTATAGATTATGGTGGAATTGATGCTGCGTGTCCTCTGAGGCTAGGGCACAGAAGGAAACGGCTTCCTCCTGGCTCTGTATGTCTTCCACAACGTTTGCCCACCATGTTGGGAGGACGCCCTGGCCCCAGGAAGGGTCATACGTAGGTGTTCTGATTGCCACATGCAGCCAAGGTCCCAAGCAGCAGCACCAACAGCCAGAAATGTGAGCAACTGGGACTCCAGACATTTCCAGGCCCTGGATTTCTAGTCTTCCAGGTGAGGCCCCAGACACTGTGGAGCCGA
Organism: Diceros bicornis minor; assembly: GCF_020826845.1. Lineage (NCBI taxonomy): Eukaryota > Metazoa > Chordata > Mammalia > Perissodactyla > Rhinocerotidae > Diceros > Diceros bicornis. The sequence goes on along the minus strand of NC_080776.1, from coordinate 23,680,693 downwards.
GACAAGCCTTCCTGGCTGTACCCTGTCCTAATTCCTGAGTACAGAGATACGCTGAGTGGAGAGGGGCAAGTGCTTTTCAGGGGGGTGACTTGTCTTGAAAACAGCAGCTACTACTCAAATAGTAACTTTGGTATCTTGGTTAACAAAATAGATAACAATATTTGAGCTTTTATATGTTTGCAATTTGAGTTAAACCAATAATAAGTAGGAAAACTATCCAAACATTCTAACGGGTGAGGGATTCTAACAGCAGAGCACCCGGGGCAGTATAATGATGTCACGTCGTAAGCACGTCTTCTGGGGGCTGCCAGGTCCTGGCATGTGACCCACAGGTGGATGGGTCTGCACCTCGGTGACACTCGTCCTTCATGCAGTCCAAGCTGACCTTAACCTAAAGCACTGGTTCTCAACCCCAGCTGCACGTTTGAATCACCTGGCACTCAGGCTCCCCCAGGCCAGCTGAACTCAGATCTCAGTTTTGAATCAGTGATTTAAAAATTATCCAGGGAGCTGGCTGGCCAGCCCCGCCCTCACTCTCCTCTGGGCCAGAGGAATCACGTGGCCCCGCTTGTGTGTGGTGTTCCCACCGTGGTCTGCTATACGACCTTTCCACTCTCGCAGGCCTTTCCCGCAGGGCCTGCCAGGCTCACCAGCACATTGGTCCTCCCTCTCCATCACTCCAGCCTCCCCATCCTGGTGGTCTCTTCCACCACGACCCAGAGGCTGGCACATCCTCAAGTCTCCAGATCCTCCCCGCTTCTCTCACTTCTCCCCCCGTGGCATGCAGCTTCACGCATAGTCCACGTCCTCACGTCTAGGCGGAGTCCTCCTCCTCCACACCACCACCACGTATAGGACCTGCCTTTGGGCCTCCTCCCCAGAAAAGTGGCTCCTCCAGCTGAGCGCATCCTCCTCTGACGGCTCACTTCTCCCTTAAATGCGTCACCACCTAGCTTCAGACCATCCTTCTAATGTCACCATCCGCTCTTCTCATCTCCCACCCACCACACCAGCTGGGGTGTGATTTCAGGAATCGGGATTTCGTTCAGGACATTGCAACCTTCAAAGTCCCTGGATGGTCACAAACACCCTTCCCTTCCCCCTGGACTGCAAGCTCTTGGTGGACAGGGCTGCCTCTAGCTCATCTCTGGGTCTCTGAAGCAGCATGTTAACAGTGTCCTCTAGGTAGTGAATGGCAGTAAGTGTTTGTTATTAATTTGAATTAAAAATAAATTCCAAGAATGACAGAAGGAGACGACTGGAGGAAACACGTTGTAAATATCTGGTATTGCCTAAGTCTTGAGGTCATTTTTTACTACTACTAATAATGGTAATAATCCCACAACTTTATTTGAAGTATAGAGGAGAGGAGGTTTCAGGGGCTGTAAACTTGGAAGCACAGAAAAACCCCAAATTCTACAACTGTAGAGGGAAATACAAAAACATGGAGTTAGAGCAATCTGATGCATTCCTAAAATTTGTAACGACATAAAGGAAAAGATGCACAAGGACCAGAGCATCACCAGCCCAAAGGAATCTTAAAAAAAAATTAAGCGACTAGTGCTAGGTATCAGCAATCATCTATTGGAAAATCCTCCAAATGACGAGAATTAAGCTGGTGATGGCAACACCCAATCTTGGAAACACGCGCTGACCACAGCCAAACAAGTGCCGAATAAGAGGACTGATGCTCAGTCACTAATTCTGAAATGAAACGTAAAAGCTATTCTTGGCCAAAATGAAGTCAGCAGAGAGAAGAAATCATAATCTCTTGTCTTTAAGATTCCATTTACCCACTGGGCTGCTCATTACTGGAAAGTTACAGAAAAAATGCAAGTGATTCAGAGACGATGGAAAACGCTGACCTCGGCAGACAAGCTGAAACAGTGAGAAATGCCCGCCTGCCTTGACTAAGTAGCTGATACTCAGGGAAAAGAGCCGTGTTCCCTGGAGAACAGTGACCCTCGGGTTTAGAAGCCATTTCCCGATGGGGGAGTGCATATGCTGATGGGAAATTCCAGAGAGTATCTCAGGCAGGGTGCAACTGATGTGTGGGGGCAGGGATGGGAATCAATTGTCACTCGTGTATCAATGAAAAATTTTAACTAAAAATGTTTAGGATTTTTTTTTGGGGAAGAAGATCAGCCCTGAGCTAACATCCGTCGTCAATCCTCCTCTTTTTGCTGAGGAAGACTGGCCCTGGGCTAACATCCGTGCCCATCTTCCTCTACTTTATATGGGACACCGCCACAGCAGGGCTTGACAAGCGGTGCATCAGTGCGCGCCTGGCATCCGAACCTGCGAACCCTGGGCCGCTGAAGCGGAACACGTGCACTTAACCGCTGTGCCACCAGGCCGGCCCCTGTTTAGGATTTTTTTTAAAGAAAAATAGAAAAGATTTAAAAACACGCTAAAGTCATATATTTTTGTAATTAAGATGGAGCCAAAAAACTGATTACTCAATTACTGGAGCTTCAGTTCCATATTACGGACGAAGGGAACACGGAAGTCAGACAGCAAAGTAAGAAAAGGGAATTTGGTGGTTCTTCAAAAAGCTGAACGTACTTGGGTCTATATCACAAAAAATTGAAAACAGAGACCAGACAGATGTTTATATGCCAATCTTCATTGCAACATTACACAACAGCCAAGAGGTGAAACAACTCGAGTGCCCATCAGCAGATGAATAGATAACAAAATGTGGGATATCTATGCAATGGAATATTAGTCATCCATAAAAAGGAACGAAGTACTGACATATGCTACAACGTGGATGAAATTTGAAAACATTATGCTAAGTGAAAGAAGCCAGAAACAAAAGGACAAAAACCATATGACTTCATTTATATGGAATGTCCAGAGTAGGCATATGCATAGAGATAGAAGTAGATCAGGGGTTACCAGGGGCTGGGGGAGTGGGAGACGGGGAGTTATCACTTGATAGTTATGGAGTTTCTGCTTGGGGTGACCAAAAAGTTTTGGAAAGAACTAGTGGTGATGGTTGCACAACACTGTGAATGTAATTAATGTCATGGAATTGTACACTTAAAAATGGCAAATTTTATGTTACATATTTTCCCACAATAAAAAGAAAGATCAAAAATTAAAAAGAAAGAAAGAAAAGAGAATAAGAAAGTAAGAGAGAAAAGGAAGTAGATTAAGGTGTAGATGGGAAAAGAGGAAAAGAAGAAAAAGAAAGAAAAGTCTTGGATGGAGGAAGAAGGAGAAAGAAAGAGAAAGAGTGAATGAGAAAAGACAAGTAAGAACGAGGAAAATGAGGGAGGAGACAGCATTGGAAAGGAAGAGCCAGAAGCAAAGGATGGAGCTCAAGGGAAGATGAGGTGAGCATCTGCCACTCGTCACGGAGCAGCACTGCCCAGATGGACCCTTCGCTGTCCTGTTCCCCTGAAGCAGCCCTGGTCCTTCTGCAACATCTGAGCTCCTATTCCAGCTTCCACCTGCTGGCCCCCAGGTCCCACCGCCCACCTCTCCCCCACGGTCACCACCCGGCCCCAGCATCCCAGGAGACCTGAGTCTCCCCTGGGTCATGCTTCCTCTCCCAGCTTCCTTCCATGAGGACCACCTACAAATGGCCCTGCAGTGGTGAGTACCTTTACACACCTTAGGCACTTACCGAATGTTCCATCACATTCTTCACACAATGTACTCATCGATCTTAACAATGTGGAGGGGTGATCTGAAATACTTTTACGGTTGAAAAAAAAGTTACACCCAGAACTAGATTTGACCTATAAATTAATGGCTTTCAAATCCTGCTTAGAATTCTTCCAGCAAAAGAACTTGGAAAAAATACGTCTCCCGGGCGAACTAAGCTGATTAGTTGTGATCAGAAATCGAAGGTAACAAGTTATTGATGATAGCAACATATTAATCTTCAAATGTCCAAAAGGAAAGAAAACCAATGACCCTTCAGTAACATTCTGACCCACTCATGATTTGGTGGTGCGGGTTTGGAAGGGACGGCGGCCAAGGGCTGCCTTTGTTTCCTGCCCTCCACGAGTGCATGTGGGCAGGGGTATCTCTATGCTTTTCAGAGAGAAATGAGGCAAAATCATGTCTATGTCTCTTTCTCCAATCTGGCAGGACAGGGAGGGAGGTTGCAAACACCTGTCTTCAGTGCTCCCCGAATGCCAATGACAATATAGGTTACATACACTGTCTACAAGTTGTTCAAGATAACCATCCCAAACCCAACCACAATGGTGCCTCCTACCCATCCAGGCGCACCATCAAGATTACCACAGGCAGGTGAGTCCCTCCCTCCCTCCTTCTCGCCTCCTAGCTGTAAGAGTCTGATCTTCCCACGTTGCGAGGAATAAACTAATGTTTGGGGGGAGAGAATCAAGAAAGTAGTTGATCTTAAATTATTTACATTAACTAATTGGCCTGTTCAGAGTAATTACATGTTAATTACAAGAGTTATTCTGCACTCATTGATGAAATTATATCTTCAAGTTTATTGACTCTTTCTCTTTAAATGTGAGCAGTGGATTCCCTTGTTTAGGTAAAATTAGCAGGCTGTAAACAGATCATCATAATGTATGTGAGCTTTCTAAAATTACAGCCTTTAGAACCTGGGTCATTTGCTAATAGTGGATTTGATATTTTCCAATTGTTTTAAGACTACATTTTGTCACCCTATTGAAACATAGCCATGGGTAAAATGACAGAAGATCTTAATGGTTTGAGTATTAACTGATTAAAATTAAGACATATCCTTTTGATAGCTTATTACAAAAATCTTTTTATATGAATTTAATCCTTAGGAAAAGTCCTAAAGAAGCCAAGATCTGGAGTGAGGGAAGATGACTGAAGAAGTAAACACAACCTTCCAAAGGGATGGGTGATCACTGTGGAGACACACGTAAGAGGAACAGGTTCCTGTGAGGGTGACAAGAGGACACACAGAGAGGATTTAATTACAGTGCCTGATGCATAGCAAGGGGTCAATAATGAGTTGCAATTATTATTGCTAATAGATGTTCACCTTTGGTTTTCTGTTTTGTGATTGATTTTCTCTCTTAAAAACTCACCACTAAATCTAAATTTTGATAAAAAATATTTTATCTTCGTGAAACTGACAAAGAAAAAAAACATCTGTGTGCGTGCACATACAGAACATGAAGTTAGGAATTCTGCTAAGTTCTCCCAGGGCTGTTTAGTAACCATGCCCACGGTACATCATTGCTTCTGCAGAGACCCAGCTGGAGAGGAAAATTATTCCCGCTTGCAGAAAGCAAGAAAGATCCCAATGGAAACCAAATAAGAGAACAAAATTAACAAATTAAAAAAAATTTAATTAATTATTTAATTAGGAAGATTCAAATCAGGTTACTGAGGTACACAGTGGCGAAATGCTAGTGTGCTCATCCCCTATGTCACCTCGATAATGGGAGGCCACCGAATGCCAAGCCCTTGGTGGATTCAAGATAGATTTCTGGAAACATCTCACCCTGATCACTTTGCTTTGGTTCGTCCGATTCCTCAGCCTTGCACAAAAAAAGGTTAAAAAGAATTTTGAAGTTTTCCTATCTGATGGTTCTGAGACAACCTACATGCCAAGAATCTGAATTAAGGGTATAACATAAGGAAGCAAAAATCTTGGTTTATAACAGTTTTCTCTTATACACAGTATCATTTGCTTAACTGTGTTAGCTTCATAATGGACAATATCAAGTGATCATTCTGGTAGGGAAAAAAATCACATCCTTTCAAATCTCACTAGGCTTCGAGATCAATAACAGGAAGTAAATAACTGATAACAATGAGGTAACAATCCTTTTGGGCACAAGGCAGCAGAGCGTGCTAAAACCTAGCCACGTCGACGTTTGCTCCCAATTATTTAAGACAAGCCAGTCAACTGTCGGAAGAACTCATTACCTATTTTCTAGCAGACGAAAATCTCTAGATAATTAATGCTTTTTTGTCAAGATGGAAACTAACTGACAGACATCTATCTCCTTGAAGCCTGGAGCCTCACCTGGATTAATCTGGGCACCCAAACATGGTGGTCACGTAATTGAACCTGTCCTCCACGCTCAACATGTGTGCTCAGCGGCAAATGTGATGAAATGTCTTAAATATCATCAAATGCTCTATCATTAAACAGAAATTAGATGGAAACAAGGGAATCCTAAAAATTGACGAGGAGGTCGGATGTTCTCAATGGCTAATATGCCCATTTTTCACCTGAAGCCCTCTCCAAATGCAGTTTTGCTATTAAGCAAAACCCAAAGAAAGGTAATCAATTCCAACTAGAAGGCACTTACCCCGGGATGATGGTGTGCAAGGCACTTCAAGCCCCTGGCTGCCTGCCAAAGCCCAGACAACAGCCATCAATGTTTCTGACTATCCGAGGAGCACAGGGGCCATGCATAATTGACTAGAAGATGGGCTAAAACTGTGCCCAATCAGTGTGTGATCAAAAACGCGTGGAATATTCAACACCACTTGATTACATGGAGGCTCGTCCTTTTACTCTCCTCATGAAATCTCTTCAAGGTCCAGAGTACTGTAATAAGATCATTACTGTCAAGCAGTACGAATCGCAGGCAATGAGTCTTGGGATAGGAAGTCATACTTCACAAGCTCCCTGGTCTCTCTCTCTCTTTTTTTTTGTATTTTACTGCATGCAGAGGCAGCAAGGCGACGAGGTGGCAGATAATGATCATATCACTGTGTGGCAACTAGAAAGGCACTTTTAAGAAAAAGCAGAGAGGAATCGGCTTAAGAGAAACGAAAACATGTTCCCTTTGCTTTTTTCCCCCTTAAAAAAAATTAAATAGAATTAAACTGTGTGCAGTAGTCGCTTTTCATGAACTCTGCTATAATGTCATTGAATTTAACTATTTGAGAGATTTTCATATTGCAGCAAAGCCTGTTACCCCACAGACAAATGGCCAATTTTCTCCATGTCCTGCGTACAAAAGAAGCCCTTGTTAAGTTGTGTGTGTGTGTAAATGGCAATGCCTGCTGAAGTTTTCACCATACCTAGTGCTTTCACTGGTGCTAACACGCCAGGCTTCGTACCTGGTGCCTATTATACGTCTGAGATGAGAGAGGGGTGTGGGTGAAGGCAGGAGGGCATTAGCAAAGATTACGAAATAAACACACAGAGTTTATCTCAAACCACACCCAATCCAGAGCAGTAATCATACATCTGGACAAGACAAGAGCACGCCGTGATGAGACCTGGCAACCGCAGTGAGGCAGACGTTTGATTAACACTTAAATCAGCAATGCAGGATTCAAATGAATGATGGGGAGCTTAATCAATAGCCCCCTCCTCCCTCCATCTTCTAACTGTCCTTAAAAACGCTCACTCCCCTCATCCAAAAAAACCGCCAAGGGTATCATCCTCAGAATGAACGTTAAAAACTGGATTCCCTGCATCTGAGTTAAATGTTTTTTAAGTTCGGAAAAGTTAGAAGTGATGTCCTCTTGTCACACGGACAAGAGAGGGCCTGTTCTCTAATCCTACATGTTCTAATGATCTGCAAAGTAGCTGAAGCGGTGATCCTGTCTTCCATTTGAATGTACCAGAGTGCAAGCGTGTGCGCGTGCGCGCACACACACACGAGATAAGCAATATTGTTTGTGAAGAAGCCATGCCACAACAGGGATACTGAGAAGAGGCTGAGATCAAAACTAGTGCAGGAATTACTGCTTCCAAGTTCTTACGGGCAATGGCGGGGAGTGGCAGGCATGACCCTGTTGAGCTGCGCTGAGGAGGAACAGAAGGCACAGATGGAGAAGCACCACCAGGGCTGCAGCGCAGAGCCATGGCCTGCAGCGCAGAAGGCTCCTCTTCACACCCAAGCCCCCTCCCTAAGCCCTTTCCAGGTGGACAGCACAGGTGCGAAGCAAGATACACAGACTTCCAACTCCTAGAGGCCTGATGTAGACCCCGAATTCACCACTCACTTGCTGATCTTGGGCAAATTAACTTCACTGAACCTTTTTTCCCATTTGTGAAAATGCAGATAACATATGTTCAAGAGCGGGCATTGAATCCATTGTGGCTTCCTTCCCTCGGGCTTAATGGCAGATCTTAACAAGGGATCCAAGACCCTGTGCAGCGAGGAGTGAGGTGAACATAACGGACATGATCTGCAGAGCCATTTGTGACCTGAGTGACCGAGTCCATGAAATAGCTCCTTCCTGAAATGGCACAGGGCAGGCACGTCAAATCCCACGGCAGGAACAGAGCGTTACAAGGTTTTATGGACTGAATGTTGGTGTCCTCCCAAAATCCACGTGTTGAAGCCCTAACCTCCAATGTCCTGGTATTTGGACACGGGGCCTTTGGGAGGTAATTAGGGTTAAAGATGTGAGGGTGGGGCCCTCATGATGTGATTTGTGGCCTTATAAGGAGAGAGAGAGAGAGAGAGATCTCTCTTTCTCTGTGCACGCACCAAGAAAAGGCTGTGAGGACACGGGGAGAAGGCAGACTCTGCAAGCCAGGAGTCAGGCCCTCACCAGGAACCAAAGTGGCCAGCACCTTGATCTTGCACTTTCCAGCCTCAGAACTGTGAGAAAATAAATTTCTGCTGCATAAGGTGCCCGGTCTGTGGTGTATTGTGATGGCAGCCCGAGCTGGCTAAGACAGAGTGCATGCAAATTCCGTTTTATGCTTTCCATTTGCCAAGTTGCTTTCACATAGACTAAGTTTTGCATCTAGTCACCACCTCTTTTGTTGTTGTTGTTTTACAACTTTAGGAAGAGAAATGAAGTCTCCTCTGTATGTGAAATCAAACACTCCCTCGTTTCCTTATTGCCAGGGCTGGGAGGAGAGATGCAGCGTACTCAGCTAAACATCTGAAGACAAACCTCCCAGGCGTCTTTATTTCCTGAAGCCCCTGGACACATGTGTCTCTTGCAGAGTCTAGAAACGTCTGAGGCCTGCACGAGGTGGAGACGCATGAGATTTAGACATGTCATCACATCTGTCTTCTGAACGTCACAGTTGCAATTTACAACCCTGTACTTTTTGTGATAAAACACATGTAGCACATTAAAAGCATAAAAAATACACAAGCAATTAGAACAGTAAGAAACACACAGTTGAGGAGCCACCGGCCCTGCCTCTCCCGGGTACGGGACCTTGGTCCAAGCAGATCACATCAAGGCCCAGGTCTCAAGTTCATTGCTGAGTTGAGTGATATCTGAAGACCTTGACAGCTCTAACATTTTGAGAACATCAAGAAAACAACTTCGAGAGATTATCTTGGAATCCCCTGAAAGTCAGCCAACTCAGAATGTCCCAAACGAGGCAGAATTCCAATTCCCGAGTGTCCAGAGGAAAATGTGCTGTTCCGAGTTCTGTCCACAGACACTGGAGGCCGTGAGCAGCTGGTGCTGATGCAGCCCCACTGGCAGAAAATCATCCCTAAGTCCAGGGAAAAGAAAAGGCATTGAGGTCCATCGCATACCTGTATTTTAAGAAAGGAACCTTGAAAGCAGTTTTCGTTTTTCAAAGGTGAGCCCACTCTTCTGTACGGCAGGAGACCGAGGAGGTTGTTCCGTTGCATCAGGAGTCTCCCCAGGACGCCAAGCCACCTTGTAATAAGATTTATCACGTGTTCACTTTTCATATTTTTTCCTCTTTTTTGGAATAGCAGATATTTCCTTCTCTACAGAGTGGGACATGAACAGCTCATGTTCTCTGCAGAGCCTCTCTGAGAGGTTCCCAGGACCTCAGGGGCTCGAGGTGCCTTGGACTCTCTGAATAGGCTGCTCAGGTGGCCACAGCTTCTTTTCAGATGTGCTTTCTCCACTGGACGGTGGGCATCCTGAAGGCAGGGGCCACCTCAGTCACTTTACATCCAGTACCAGGCATAGCTTTGGCTTGCAGTAGGTGATCAATGCACTTTCATGGAACTGAATCTAACTCTTTAGTTTGCGTGTACTTAAAAAAAAAAAAAAAAGGTACCAAAAATCCTTCTCTTGTTGTCAGTTCATCATGATGGGAATCCTCTGTTCTGGCTTCTCCCGCTGTGATTGACTCATCTTTGTTTATTTCTGACCTGCCGACTTCCACAAAGGATCTGTGAGCGCTTACAGCTTGTGTGTGTTTGTGTTGGAAGGACTGTACCCTGCAGGATGGCTTTTGAGTCAACTGTGCCCCATCTATAATGTCAATGTCTAGAGTAAACCCAGATCTACTCAATTTCAGCAAGTTCGTTCTCGTGGAAACTGGACTTACAACCTGAGAACTCGCTTCAGAAAAATGATCTGGTTTGTGGGGAGTAGGCAAGTCCATCAGAATACATGGTCTCCTATAACTTCCAGCTCAAGGGCGAAGAAACCCAGCCAACCTGGCTCCCTTATAAGAGTCAATGTTACTGCATTTTAGGAATATCTTCCAGGAAGATCTTCCAATTCTTGGTTTTTCACATTCACTAGAATTAACTGCTCAAGTCAACGATTCAGATGCACTAACCAATTAGTTTAATAACAAGGAAGTTCAATTAAGAAGTCCTTATTGTTATAAAAAATTATTGTTGATTATGGAGTTTTTATGGAGTGGATGATGGAGATTTCTTATTCTGTCCTTTCGCTAGAGGTATCTGCCAAAACTAAAACAAGTGTGGAGCACTGCTGGAATGTTCATGAAGATTAAAAGGAGGAAATTTAAGAGTGACGTATGATAGTAACACCTGCATGCTTTCATAAATCTCCCCTCCCTGTCCCCTCTAGCCACCTCCAAACAATACAGAATTAAACAAGAAAGCCCCTGTAGACAGGAAACAAACCATGATAACAGTTCCTTAGCCCTGACTTCTAGCCAGTCTTGTGTACATCATCGCACGTAACATGGGTAACCAGCGTGTTCACTGTGCCCAAGGAGAGAGGGAAAATGAGAACATCATGCTGATAAGACTCTTCAATAACAAAAGAAACAAACTGCCCTCCACATCATGATGTGTAAAATCCCCAAATTACCCAACAATGCCCCAAATTGCATGACACTTAACACAACTCAATGGTCACAGATTAACTGTGCTTCAGTGTGCCTATGTATTGCTTTCCTGTAATAATAATATGCAGAAAAAAAACTGTACAGTGCTCATGCATAATTCTTTATTTTCTCTGCAAAGTGCCTTCCAAAACATCAACTAATTAATAAAAAATTTTTTCCTAAGGTAAAAGGTAACTGATCAGCATAGCAACATCTGTTTTCTTCGTATCTACGTGAAAACAAAACTCTGTTTCTCGACTAATTCAGTAACTACCACTGGTGTTTTAAGTTGTTGGAAATAGATGACATTTAATGAAAACGTGATGCTATCTGCAGCATTTTGTTAAATACGACAACCATTATGTACCAAATCTGCAGAATATAAAATCAAGTTCTACAACAGGTTAGCTTTCCATGACTTTTACAGCTCAATGCTGTTTGGTCCTTCTTCTGAATGACCCATGCCTCTTTTAAATATTCTGCCTGAAACCCGAGGTACACTTTCTTGTGTATGTTTTATGTCCATGTGAAGGCTGTATGCACCTTGTGGGGAGACAGGAACTGAGTTTTATTTCTCGTGTCTCCCATGGAGCCAAGCACACAGTGCTTCCCTCTGTGCTGGCTCCTTGCTATTTGATGAAATAAAATGATTAACAATGTCAGGTTCTCCTTTGAAAGAACGAAGGAAAACTCAGTCCTGACTAAGGTTTGCAACTTGGAGTTACTAATGAAATCTGTAAACAGGCTCAGGGTCTCGCCTCTGATTGCTTAGTGGGTGCAATGATGGGCAAGTCATTTTTCTACCATAAGGAAGAGAGGCCAGTTTGCGACTTTTCCTCCACAAGGTAGTATTTCAATATCCATCCAGGATCAACCATATAATGGTTCTATAAAGACCCAGAATGAACAACCAAGGGATGGAGATGGAAGGATAAAATAAACCCCCTTCTGAGTCCTTTAGAACAAAGCAACGTGAACCCAAGGGAGAGAAAACAACAGGATTTCTGCATACCCTCTTGTATAATAAGATTGGGCAAATCCAGACTGGCCCTGTATTTTTAAAGAAAGATTTTTGCTACACAACTTCTAGATGTTATGATCCATATAAAAGTCAGTGTCTTTACATGGAATCTGAGAAATATCAAGGAAGCTACTCTGCCTGCCCCACTCCTAGATTCAAAAGCCGCTCCACATACCTCAAAGACTTGCTTTTTGCCTGGTGGAAAGAGTTTGAGGCAGAGAATCAAGAGACAGTTCTGTCGCCTACCAGCAACCTGACCCTGGACAAGAAAGCCACTTAACCTCTCTCTACTTTCGCCTTTTCACTGGGGAAACAGGGAAATTAACACTTGATGTAAACTTGCATGAATGTTATAAAACTAACGAGAACCACCAGATTCGGACCATGGAGTGGGATTACAGAGACCACTGTTCCATTTTTGCAATGATAACCTCACTAGTGGACCCTGGACAAGAAGATACCCAGGAAGTACCATGATTCAAAGACAATGCCAAAAGATGACAAGTTGTTAAAGACCTGCAAAATCCCCACTGCCCAAGAGCTTTCCAGGCATATATGCTTAAACTTGGTTCTGTCCATGAATCCAGGGCCCCTGATGCTATCATCCTTCCAGAGCCCGAATTCCACACCATGGCCCAACCAGTACTGTGCCCACTGCAGGGCACAAGGAACTCTAGCCTCTCAAGGCAGCCCTAGCTCTTACAAAGTTTTCCTTTTAATATCTGAAACCAAATCCTTCTCTTTGAAGCTTCCACCCATTGGTCCCAATGAAACCCATCTGGGCCATCTAGCACAAGGCAGGACCGTCTTTCCATCATTTGAATACAGTTAACTCACCCCCGTGCCCCTTGTCCTTTGTCACAACTCTTTTCCCCACTGACTTCAAAGGTTCCCTCCATGACATGGGCTTTGGTCCCCATGGCCATCCTTCTTCCCCATATCTGAAATTACTTTCGCCAGTCTTGGATCATCGAAAAGCACAGCGTCCAGATCTGAACATACAGCATTTTCCTACATATAATCAATCAATAATTCTGAGCAAATCAAATTCAATTTAAAATCAAGAATATCAGTGATATTTTAATACCCAATGTTCCTATTAAATAGGAATACAAGTAGAAATGGGATACACAAAGTTGTTTTTAAAAACTGAGGGCGGGCCCCGTGGCTTAGTGGTTAAGTGCACACGCTCCCCTGCTGGCGGCCCGGGTTCGGACCCCGGGTGTGCACCAATGCGCTGCTTCTCCAGCCATGCTGAGGCTGCGTCCCACATACAGCGACTAGAAGGAGGTGCAGCTATGACATGCAACCATCTACTGGGGCTTTGGGGGAAAAAATAAATAAAATTATAAAAAAAATAAATAAAAATAAAAAAATAAAAACTGAAAACCACTTTCACATTTATGGTGAGGCTAGAAGATGTTGGTTTCTAAGAGGCTCTCTCTCTCAAAGTTAAACTCAACAGGAAAGTGTCCTCTTTCTGACATTCTTAATTAACAATCTAGTTTTCCTGGATAAAAACATTACAAAGTTGCATAATATTACACAAAGGGCCACAGCATTTGAAAACTTCTCACATATTTTTAGAGATTACATAGATGGAAAGAACAGATCTAAACCTGGGGAGGTTCCTGCCAGGCACGGGGCAGCCAATGCCCAGGGAGTGCAGAGTATGCTGGAGAAATACCTGCGGGCCCTTTCGTGGCGAGCACAGCAGCACCCCTCACCCACCCAAAGGCAGCAGCCTCAGGTACCAGTCCTAGGAACTACCAGGCATATATCCACCCACCTTTCCAAGGCTTATGCTTCAAATGGCATAAGTCACAATCACAAAGGGAAAGCTCACCGCCCTAGCTTGTACCTCACACTTCCTCTACCCTATAAGAACGAGGCTGGATTACTTTAAAATTTTTGACTCTTTATTTTATTTATTAATTTTTTTAAACAGTTTATTTATTTATTTATTTTTTTGTGAGGAAGATCAGCCCTGAGCTAACATCCATGCTAATCCTCCTCTTTTTGCTGAGGAAGACCGGCTCTGAGCTAACATCTATTGCCAATCCTCCTCCTTTTTTTCCCAAAGCCCCAGTAGATAGTTGTATGTCATAGTTGCACATCCTTCTAGTTGCTGTATGTGGGACGTGGCCTCAGCATGGCCGGAGAAGCGGTGCGTCAGTGCGCGCCCAGGATCCGAACCGGGCCGCCAGTAGCAGTGCGCGCACACTTAACCGCTAAGCCACAGGGCCGGCCCCTTGACTCTTTAAATGGTACTAATAATTATATACAAGCCCAGTGATGGGTTTGATCATCTAAACATCTCTATTACTCATCACATACATGAACTGATCAAGTTACCACGCCAGAACTCAAAATATTTACAAAGATGAGGAATTCTTCTGGCATAGCTTCTGCTCCTCTAATTTACTAGATTCATTCCCTTCATTTTAAGTCATAATATAAGAAAATGATGGTTCCACTTAAGTTAGGTTACAGCATCTTCTATCGTCCGGTGTAGAATTTAATAATTATTCTTCAGCAGAAAAGACCTACTATAATTGAATAAAATGCGAGCTGGTGCTGCGAGAAACTCACAGAAGGAGTATCCTTATGTCCATCAGGTGCACCAAGAGCCCCCATGTGGACAGAGTGGTTCTGGTTTTTGAGGCAGCAAAAATACTGACGATAAATAGTTTTAGCCTTTACCTTCTGAACAAGCATGCCACAAAGGTAAGAAATATCCAGCACCAGAACCTTTGCACTTGGCTGGGAGTCTAGGAAGACTGTGTGGTGGGCTCCTTTTTGCGCTTGGCTGAGGAATGGCACTGAAGTGCATTTGGGAAGCTCCGACCACTCCCTCAGCTGGGCTCAGGCCAAGCCCTTGGGGACGATGGTGGAGAGTACACACCCTTGCCCTTAAGAGGCATGTGGTCTGCTGCATTTATGAAAGGGTCAGTGGCGCAGACTTCCCCAGGGATTTGTAAGAGGCACCATGAAAGGCATGAGCGCCAAACGGCTTCCACTGATTCCTCTCCACCTTCTCTCCATCTCTGCTCTTGGAGGCCGACCTGTGTGGCCAGCGTCAGCAGCAGCAGCCCTCATACCCTTTGGCTTCTGGTTGGGTTTGGTCAAGGAGGGGTGGGCAGGAGACCAGAGGTGGGGAGGAGAGTGAGGTGAGGACGCTTCCCCTGGGCTCCCTCACGTTCTAGGTCACCACAGGTTGGACGTGTCCCTCTGTTGAAGGCCACAGCTCCTGACTGGAGGCCTTCCCCAGACAACTCTCTCTTTGGATCCTAATAAGTACCCCCTCCTTTCCCCGTTACACCCCTGGGGTTCTGCACCATCCCTCTACCTCTTCCCACACCCTGCCCACACCTCTGTAGACACTCCCCATGGAAAACTCCCCTCAATGACCCAGCTTGAGGGCGCCATGTTTTCCTTAGGACACTGACTGAATTAGCTGACTTTCAACAAAATTTTATTATTCTTATACTCTAAAGAGATTTGAATCTAGTCATGTGTTCCAATGGGGCAAGTCAAAAACCATACAATTCAATTATTTTACAGACATCCTCTATAGAACTTTTTATATCTGCAATTGTGACTTCAGCACGAGGTCAGACATAAGAGAATACACTGGTAATAACCAGTCACAGAGCCTCGCAGGAAAGAGAAATAGAAATATTTTTTCATAATTAAACACTACCCTTTAAAAATAAAACATATACAACTAGCTTTAATTTCAAGAACAGAATGCTTAATTTCAATGGCTGACGCAATATACTTTGAATTAATAGTTGTTAAGAGTATTAAAAAATATTGTATATCATTGAATCTAAAATGACGTAATGGTAGGATGCATTCTGACTTCAGAGATGTTAAAATGTGAAAAAAAAATGTGTGTCTTAGATATAATGAAATACAGCGTGTCTCACAAAAATGACTCATTTATAGTTGGGTAGGTAATTTTTCCTAGGGAAAAATGATACATTTTCTTTTTATAGAGAACTTATTGTCTTATTTTCTATTGGAAAGACGTCCTGGTCATTGGTACTACAGAGATGATATTCTCTTAACTAGAAAGTGAGGAGTGGTTTCTCCTCTGATCACTGGTGTTGAACTTCTGAACACACGTCAACCGTTACTCATCACCCATGCTTGAGATGCTGTTGTGACTTCTAAGTTCAGTGTTTCTATGACGCACGGGAGTCTGTCTCTCTGTTCACATCACTGCCTCAGTGGTAAGGCCCTTTAACAAAAGGGTCCACAGTTGTTTTTGGATTGAGGATCTGTCTCAGCCTTGTTATAGGCTATTGCTCAGAGCACACAGTACAATCCCAGTCACGCAGGAAGTGGACTGGAATCATCATAGGCATCCAACAAGCTCACGGTCGCTTCTCAAACTTCCTTCAAACTCACTGCTGGGCACCTGGGACACTGGTCTGAACCAGCAGCCCAATTAAACATGTAACCGCTTCTAATTTTCTGTGTCTTGTTCAGATAGTTTTCACCATATCAGTAGGCGGGTGGGATCATTAAAATGTGTACAATGTAGTTATAGGTGGACTTGATCATCAACTTCTACTCAGTGGTGCTTTTGAAGAAAGTCATTGGTTTAAACATCACAAGAAGATGTTTACCTTTGAAATGGATGCAAGGCCTTTCCCTAAAGCAAATCCTACTCTCCCCCCTAGGAGGTGTGGCTCACATTACCCATCCTGGTGAGAGGCCGTGCTGCTTCCTGATTTTACCCCAAACCTCTTGTCAGAGTCGGGTGTGGCCACATGTGCACGGCCGGGTGCCCTTTGCTGAACGGTTGTTTGAAGGAGTCGCATCAACGCTCAGCATCTGTGGCCAATTCCTTTCCAATGAGAAGGTCAGTCTGGGTGGGTGCTTTGACCCATAATCACTATTTTTCACCACTGCTGACATAACGAAATCATCCTCATTTATCCTAACAGGAGAAAATCAGTTTTTATTGGCTAAACTTGTTAGCAGGAAGCCTATGGGAAGCAAAGGGTAAGAAACGTGGTGACGAACAAGGGTTTTCAGACCCTTTCCTGCTCAGCGACCGTGAGAGCCCCAGCAAGCTACCTGACACTCTGAACCTCAGTCTCCTCATCACAAATGGAACAACACTGCCATCCAGCTCACAGAATTACAGTAAGCAGCACAGCACACACACCATAAACTCTGTTCCTTCCCTGCTAATGCACGCATTGTGGATTTAGAGGCTCATCTTTGGATATTAGGAGGGAACAGGCCACTTTCTCTAACATTGCAAGTTAACAGTTTTGAACAAACAAGTAGAATATTCAGAAGAAGTGTGGCAGAAATAGAGAAAAAAAAAGGATATACATTATAAAGGTAGTTCTGGCATACATGGAATCCTTGTTGAAAAGAGACTCTTTTACTATTATTGGTCTCATAAATAATAATTCATGTCACACAACGTTTTGCAATTTTAATTTTCCTTTGAAGTATTTCTTTAACTTGTTTTTTACAACTGCATTAATTCCACCTCCCATAACGTGTGTGTGTGTATGTGTGCGTGCATGCGTATCTCCACTTGCATCTGTGAAATAAAAAAATGTAAATCCCTCTGAAGGAGCCACTCAGAAAGATGACATCCAGTCATCACTGAGAATAAAAACGAAGGACTCAACAAGTCAAAGGAGAGTCAAGACAAACTATGACAACTCGAAAATTAATAGAGCGCACAAAACAGAGTCGGTGGACACCAATAGAAGGGGCATTTATCATTACATGTTGCTGAAAGCCAGAACTGAGGCAGCTGTCTTACTAGAATTAAGACGAGCCAAGATCAGAGAAGATTCCTAAATTAGGAGAGGTGACAGTCTTTATCAGAGTGATACAACATGCCACACCCCAGTTGGAGCGGACACTGTTGACCCAGGTTGCTGAGGGAGGGCAGGACCAACGACCTTGACCAGATGTGTGACGGGGAAACCAGCATCACCCTCTACCAGGCGACAACTACCCAAAGGTAAACTACTGATCTGGTTGAATCCTCTGAGAATCAGGCAGGGATGGGAAGGTTCTGGGCCCTCCAGCACCCCCTTGCAAACAGAAAGCACACTCAGTGACCTGCATTATTGTGCATTTGTGCTTCAAAGGGTGTGTGATTTCACAAATTAGAATGATAAAAATTAATTTTCAGAAATGCAGACTCTCACCCCCAGGTCCCCAGGAGCCCTTACCTTCAGCGGTGCTGGAGAGCCCGTCGGCTTTGAAGTTGCTGGTACTTTTCTTCCTTCGGTGCTTCTTTCTGTTGGCGTGAGGGGAGGGGGGTGGGTCGAGCTTGGGGCTGGTGGTGCTGGAGATGCTCGGGCTGGAGCACACTGAGTCGCCCAACCCTGTGTCTGCCATCGGACCGGAAAAGGCAAAAGAACGCAAAGGTTAAGCGCTTAAAATAAGCAGACTTTGCAGAAATATGAAAGTAACATTCCTCCAATATCATACAGTGCCCTGCAAACAATACATTAGCATGAAATTGCCAGACTGGAGGCCCAGAGCATCCCACGTTAAAAGATCATGGTGCCCCTTGCACATGGCGCCCCATTGCATCGTCCTTATGCTCTGGAGAATTTCAAGTTCTCTACTTTGTATGACGGAGGTTCTGGAAAAGGAAAGTAGGGAATTCATACTTTTTACTTGTTTATATTTCTCTTCCCATAATCACCTTGATATATTGGGAATGAAATAAAGACACTCAGGAATACATACGAAAGGTCCTCTTAAATGGGTGTGATTCTGTGTGTGCGCACAGGATAAAGGCATTCCAGATTCTCTTTCTTCTACCCCAGCATTCCATACGGCTGTAAGGTCAGTTTATCATGAATGAAAAACCATGCCATTCCTCTCTCTCACCAATGTCCAGCAATCCCATTTGGAGGTGATATAGCAGACCTGCCAATTTTTGTTTCACTGAAGCTACTTACAAAATTTAACACCAGTGCACAAACGTGAAAACTCACTATAAGTGAAACTCTTATTTTATTTTGTCTGTTTTTATCTTTTTTTTTTTTTTTGTGAGGAAGATCAGCCCTGAGCTAACATCTGTGCTAATCCTCCTCTTTTTGCTGAGGAAGACCAGCTCTGAGCTAACATCTACTGCCAATCCTCCTCCTTTTTTCCTTCCCCAAAGCCCCAGTAGATAGTTGTATGTCATAGTTGCACATCCTTCTAGTTGCTGTATGTGGGACGCGGCCTCAGCATGGCCAGAGAAGCGGTGCGTCGGTGTGCGCCCGGGATCGGAACCCGGGCCGCCAGCAGCAGAGCACGCGCACTTAACCGCTAAGCCACCGGGCAGGCCCCCTTGTCTGTTTTTATCTTTACCAAAGAGAAGACCAAAATAGTGCTAAAGGACCACGAATGAACACGCAATTCAACCAGAACAAAAAAGCACACTGAAAAAGTGATGGAGAAACATCTTCCAAACACCTCTCAAGTCTTAAGAATTCTTTATTTCATGATGCAGCACCTTTGCAACCCGAAAGACAGAGAATTCCATGCAATATATTTCATTCATTCACCTAATATTTTCTGAGCACCTACTGTGGGCCAGCCACTTTTCTAGATGCTTGGGATCTATCATTGAGAAAAACAGAGGAAGATTCCTGTCCGAGTGGCACTTACGAAGTAGGTGGTAAGTATTATGAGAAAGAAAAGGAGCACGTGGAGGCTCAGAAGTTGGGGAGGCGGTGGCAGGGGTGTGGAGTTGCCATTTGAAATAGGGTGGACAGGGTAGTCTCACTGAGGTGACATTTGAGCCAAGACTTGAAGGTGGGAAAGGAGTGAGAAGGTGGATGACTGGAGGAGGAGGAAATAGCCAGAACCTGGCCCTAAGAGGGAAGCATGCCTGGTGTGTTCCAGAAACAGAGAGAAGGCGAGTGGTTGGGCGGGTGAGGATGGGAGAGACTCGTAGGGAATGGCATCGGAGAGAGGAAGGAGCTCTGCCCAAGGGGGCTCACGGGCCACTGTAAGGACCCTGACTTTACTCTGAGGGAAGTGGGGAGCCACTGCAGGCTTCTAAGCAGGATAACATGATTTCAAATATAAAGATACTTGAAATCAAACTGAATTTAAAGTAGTTTCATTTTATGCAGTTCTAGAAAATTTTATCATATACTGAGAAATACAAAAATATACAACTTATGGTATCTTTTTAGATACATCTATGGTTCCAAAAATGCCCTAGGATGCAACTTCCTGATGTCCTAAGACCAGCGATCCCTTGCCCATCCCTGCACGGTGGGAAAGGTCAACTTTCTTCCCATGTACCCATCACTTGCAGAGGAAAGGCCTCAGGGAGCCCCTCCTGGGAGAGGTGTGAAGAGACACTCCAAAGCTTCTGCAGGAGAACCTGGGCAGCACCTGAGGGCACAAGACCCTTAGACTGCGTCAACGAGGTCCACTCTTTGTGGGTGGACACTTGCTCACAAAATGCTGCAGAAATACCATTCATCATTTTAAAGAGTTGCAGGAATGTGACAATTCACTGTCCTGCAAGTCTCCCTCCCCTGAAACTGACACCCTTTCATTTCCACCAGACTACCATCCTCCTAGGCAAGACATCTGGTAATCCTCTTGGGTAACTTTATTCAAGGTGCAGCAAGAAGTCCTAAGCCCCCATCGGCTGGTTCTGTGGCCGTTTCAGGGGGAATACAGCTTTAAATAAGACACGGCACCTGCCTTGAGGAGGCCAGGACTCTAAGATGAATCTTTATTCACCAAGTCACCGTTTCTTTTTTTGCACTGCTCTCTAACTTGCCACCTGCTCTCCATTTAAGCCACGCTCACCCTTGGTCTGGTCCTAAACCCTCAGGCTTGGACTGCGTGGCCAATTCCAGGAGGTCTCCTTCCTTCTAGCTTTTCACCTTTTAAGTTGTCCCCATCTTTTACAGAATGAATCCCCTAAAAGTTGTGATTCTTATACATATTTTAAAAATACTAGATCCCACTGAATGTCAGATGAAAACTGTAAATATTCCAGAAAAAAGGGCTAGTCTAATTAATATTTGCACACAATTTCAGAGGGTTCAGAAGCTGCCTGATGTTGCTAAGGGGTCCAAGAGACCGTTAGCTGATCCTAAAGCAACTCTTATACATGTTATTTGATGCTGAAACCTTACAATCAATATTTTTGTTCATTTCAAATATTTTCTGCCCAGGTTTCAAAAGTCTTCACACTCTGGCCCCCTCCTCTCTGACTATTAAGTGTTAATAACCCACCCTGTGTCAGGCATGGTGGCAGGCCATGGGAAAACAGTGGTCACAATGACCATGCCTGTCCTCATTGAGCTGAACTCTAATCATGAAGGCAGATAAGGAGAACAGGCCAAGTCAACTGCCCTCCACTGTAGCAGGGCTGGGATTTTATTATGTTGCTCTGTACCCTGAGGTGTCCACTCAATTCACTGCACCATGTTCACTCCCAACTATGCGTCTTAATCCTTATGTCACTCTATTGGTGTAACGTTCTCTCCCAAACTAATATTTCACATCTCTGAACTCCTACTGATCCTAAAGTTGGGGCTTTCTGCACTCGGCTGTCAGTTATCCGGAGCTAACTTGCATGCTCTTTTTCCCCCCCAGTGAGCTGTACAATGCTGAGCATACACTGGCTGCATCATTATAACATAAACATCCTTGGGTCTCTTCCATTATCCAGCGGTTCTTAAGGCGTGTACCAATATCGCTTTTTAAGAGACTCACAATATACACATAAGCTATATAGTCATTTAAGGGCTTCCATATAGGTGTGGTGGCTCTGTTTCTGGGCTCTCTATTCTTTTCCAATACTCTCTTCATCCATTTGTGTTATGGCTCTCTAAGTTATCTTGGTACCTTAGATGGCAGGGCAAGTCCCCACACTTTGTTATCCTTCACAACTGTCTTAGCTATTCTAAGCACGCACCTTTGTATATCCATCCAAGTCAATGACAAAGATATTTAACAGGGTGGGGTCAAGATAGAGCCTCAGATCTTCAGATTCGCCAATCCACATCTGGAAGCTATTAAGAGTGATCCCTGAACAAGACCCAGATACGTCATACTGTCTTTGCATCCAGCTCATATACCTTTGAACTTGCCTATAAAGAAACTATGCAACAATCTTGTCAAATACTTTGTTGAAGGTTAGATGGGTACCAAACTTACACATATTTTTGACAATTTAATACAATAAAAGGATATCCATTTAATATTTTTTCTCCTTAATGAACTATCTCTGTTCAATTAAATCACAATTAAATTTTCTTTTCTATGTACATACAAAATACTCCTTTAACAATCTAATTCAGAATCCTACTGAGATAGTCCTTAAACTCACCAGTGTATGGCTCAGAATTCACCTTTCTGGAAACCAAAGTGACGTCTGTTTCTAGATACCTCCCTCCCTTCCAGCTGCAGAAAACTTTTTCCAAAGTAATTGACAGTGACATGGTAATCTCATTTCCAAGTTTTCTGAGAATCTAGGAATATGTGTAGTTCAGGGAAAAATTCCTCACTCACTTGAAGCAAGTAGCTAGGCGGCAATCTTAAGAAGGAAATACTCACAAGTTATGACACCCTCCTTTCCCTAAGGGACCATCAGAGCCAAGCCCCTCAGCACCTTTACAGCCTTCTTGTCCTTGGGCATCCTTCAGGCCAGTCCATCTATCCCCACGTGGCTCCGTATTTCCACTAATCCCCTGGCTCACAAGCGGGAACCCCTGCCCAGGGAACATCTGGCAATGTCTGGAGACATTTTTGGTTATCAGACTGAGAGGGGTGGAGCCGCTACAGGCATCGAGTAGGTAGAAGCCAGAGATGCTGAAAAATATCCTACAACACACAGGACAGCCCTCACCACAAAGAACTGTTTGGTCTAAAATGCCAACAGCAAGAAACCTGCAGAATCAGAATTGCTCTTCTATTCTTCATCAACCTCTCAAACTCCTGCTCTGGAATTACGGTCTGTCAGTGCAAACTCCCTCACACCAGTAACCTCCTCAGAACGCTCGAGTCACCTGGCACTAACCTGGCCCTCCCCTGGGGATACACCTCCCAGGTGTCGGCACTGTTAACCCCACCTCCACGCACCACAAAGCACACGGGTGGGCTAGGCAACCTCCCTGCTGCTTGCAGCCCGCTCCTCTTCCCTCAAGCCCCAGCCCCTCTGAAGCTTATGCCCTCCGCGATCCTGCTCACTGCCCACTAACCCCCAGGTCCTGCCCCTTCGTTCCCTGACTATTTCAGCAGCGGCTAACCCGTCCCCACTTGTGATGACATCCAGCTCCTCCTAGGTGCTCTCGCCAGGTCCTGGCCTCTCGGGCCTCTGCCTCGACCTCGAGAAGCTCCTTCCCCCCCTCTGCCTCAGCATCCTCTCTCATGGCCCTAACCTAGGCCTGCCACCAGCAGGAAGTGGCTCTCCTGGGTCTTATTTTCACCTCCCACACCCCGTGCACACACCAGCACACTTACACCAGGACCCACACTCCGAGGGCAACCTCTTGACCCCATCTGGTCTTCACCGACTGAAATCGGCTTCTCGCCCTATTTCTCTCCTTACCTTGTGGGGACGACGTCACGTGCAGCTCTGGTTCTGCCCTTGACACCTTCTCCTCCACCTTTCCTGATGGGGACAGGGCACCTTGACTGATAATTTCCACCCTTCACCTGCTCTGTGCCTGTACTCAGGCCCAGCTGGAGGACCACGGTGCCTAGCCAACCGGCCTCCTTCATTTTTATGACTCCAAAGCTGGGGAGGGGGCACTGACCTCTGGCCTGCCCTTCAATCCACTACACTCCTGGAGTTAATCCATTCCCTGCTCTCCAAGAGGCCATGTTACACCTTCTCCACTCTCCTCAAACATCCTACACCTCACTCCAACCCCCTGAGGACCTCACTTCTCATTTCACTGAAGGAGAAAACAAAACAGAGCAGCCATCAGAAGAGAGCACCCCCTTCCCATCCCCATCCTGGTCCCCATGGACTCTGGGCCTCCCTTGCCCCGCCTGGTGACAGCTGCCCCTCCCCTTTGAACTGGATTGTGCCTGCCTGTCTGCTTAGGAGTGACTTTGCCTCCAGCAATCACATCCTCTCTGGCCTCATCTAAGGTGCTGCATGACTGTATCATCTCCCATCTCTAACAAAGCCCCCCAAGCCCATGCCCTCACCCGGCTTCTATCTCATTTCTGCTCCTCTTTAAAGCGAAACTCCCCCAGACCCTTCCCCTCCTTGGCGCCTGTGCCTGGTCACAGCTGTCCCTGCCTGACCCCATTCCAGTCCCGCTTGCAGCCCCCAGCCGCTGCCATGCCCTTGCTGATGCCACCCGTGCCCCCACAGCCTCATCAGCAGACAAGTCCCAATGGGATGGTGTCGGTCTCAGCAGCACCCCACACAGTTCATTGCTCCCTCCTTTGCCGGGAAGCCACAGTAAGGCTTTAGGCTAGCCAGATAGGGGGGAAACTAGGAAGCTGGGGTCCTAGAAGCCAAAGGAGGGAGCCCCAAGGGGGGCTCCCCATTCTGGCCATCGCCCATGGCTGCCTCATGTCCAGCCCCTCCCTTCCTCGTTGCGAGGTGGCCTCACCAAGTGGTGACACTACATCCCCCGTGTGTTTGTTTCCTTGTTCCCTGGACACCTTCCCTGAGAGAGCATAAGCCTTATGAAGGCAGGGCTTCTGTTCAACCTCACCACCAGAACACAGCCTGAGACACATTCAGGATGAATAATGGGGGCCCCATGAGTATTTGTGTTATTACATCTTATAAAGAGTTGATCTGTCTTTAAGAGGTGCTCACAAGGTGGATGGCATTGCTTTTCGGTGTATAATAGGAAAGTGCTACCAACTTTGCGACTTTGTTTTGAAAGTAACCACAAGTGTGCTTCTGCATCAAACCACAGCCATAAGTTTCCAATGGTTTAGAAGCTTTTTAGGTGAGCAATGAAGACCATGAATAAAGTCTATTTACACTGCGAAAATATCTCCCTTAAAAGATGACTTATATTCACCACACGCACTTCATGAGCACTCTGCCCTGTGAACCAGCTCTGTCCCAGCACCTGGGATGCTCAGAGAAAAAGGGCAAACATCCCTGTCCCCACGGAGCCAATTTCTAATGAGTGAAAGAATGCCTATCTCGTTTCTTGCTTGACGCCTTCATGGAAGACGATTTTTCTTGGGCGATGCTACTCAACAGAGGATGAAGAGGAGGAGTCACATCTACAGGGAGCACACGTATAAACATACGTAACCCAAGGCCGCCTCCATGCAGAGAGAAGCAAGGTGAGGAATTGTGTGCACGTCCACCTTCACCAGGATGAGCACAGCCACACTGGCCCTAGGGCATCCCTTGAGCAATAGGGATGTGACTCTGGGACCTCTGCTGGGGCCATCGGGACCCCGAGAATGAGAGTAACAGGGAGACCAAAGTGCCACTGAGTCAGGAGAAGGCCCAGGAGCGGGGCAAGGAGGGGTGGGGAGAACAGAAAATGCGAAGCGTGAGCCCTGACCTGGCCATTGGAGGAAGCGAGGGAGGGAGGCGAGCTTTTAGGATGACACAAGGTTGTCACACAGTAATAGAGAGAGCAACAACCACAATTGTGAAAGCAGAAAGCAGGCTCGGCAGTTGTAAGCCCCATCAATTCTTTCTCAGACAAGGAGAAGTATGAATAAAGTAAGTGACGTGCACAAAGCTCCTCAGAATCCACGAAGCACTCCTGTCCACTGCCTGGTGTGTTGCTCACACGGCCGAGGTCCCACCCAGAGAACCGTCCTTGTCCCAGTTCAGAGACAGCAAGCTGGGCAGTGACTTCCCAGGCCATCCTGCAGGTGCGGGTGGAGCCCCCATCCCTCTCCACTGTCTTCTCCCTGCCCACGTCAGCGTGCCAACACTCTACAGCCCAGGCCCCGGGAATTTCACTCCAATTTTCCTGCTGGAGGAAGGGCAAGTGGCGGCGCTGTCACCACTCAGAGGTCGGGCGTCTGTGGTGGGTGGGCTAAGGGGGCAGGCATACAAGTACCCGGGAAACCAGATGCTCCACGGTGCGGTCATGGGGAGCAGGTACCACTCAGGAGTGGACAGCTGGGTGAGGACAGGCAGTTGCCAATGCAAGAAGCGCTGCTCCAGCAAGAGGAGGCTCCAGGTGCCAGGACCAGGTGGCCTGTCTGTGAGAAGGCCTGGATGGGGGAGCAACAAGTCAAGGGAGCCCGCACTGTGCCACAGAGAAGCTGAGCACGGTGGCGAATGATGACAGAGGTCGGGGAGGGGCGGGCCTATGGTCAGGGAGGCCGTGGCGGGAGACAGGTCTCCGCAGGTACCACCTGTTCTCCAGGCTGGGGGTGGGGGGTGGGGTGGGGGTACGTGGAGAAAGCTTCGGTTTCTAGTTAACTGGGTACCAAACCCCGGTGCCGGTATATTAACGCCCCTGGCTTCCAGGTCTTAAGAACTCCCCTTTGAGAGAAGTTGTTTAACATTCCCCTGGTTTAAAATATGAGCAATCAAAGTGTCCCAGGCTTCCATGCTGTGCTTTCCCATTTCCGACGACTCCTCCAGCCTGACAAGGTATCCCTCAAAGTGAGGAGGCCCCGAAAGCCCGGCCTCAGACGCTGTAAATGAGCTCCAGCCGCAGCACACGGTACGCAATCTGCTCCTCCCGACTGAATACAAATCATGCATTTTATTTTGTATCAATTACTGGGCACTGGGACAGACGATGACTGTCGACAGCATTAAACACGGGAGGGGAGAGGCGAAGAGAAAAAAGGCACGCCAAATTAAAAAAGCAAGCGCCTCATTACGCCACATCTAAACCAGCGCTGACGGAGGGACTCGGAGTCCCTGGGACGTGTGGCGCTGAGCCGGGATGGGCCAGTCCGCCGCCATCCTGCGCGCTCAATGTTGGCCATTAGTTCTTCCCAATCGGGCATCAATGTTCAATGCACACCCCAAAAAATATATACTACGAACAATAATGATAACAATCTGCAGGCTTTCTGGGCTTCGGTACATGAAGTATGAGTCCAAGAGGCAGCTTCACTTTTCACTGGGAGGTGACAAGCATGACTAGAGGGGAAATAAAATAACATTCCGTTCGCATAAATATCAAGCAGCCTGCTTGAGACTGATGGGCCAGGAATGTATTCTTAGCTATCATTCCGGCAGACAGGCCCAAGGACACTCATAACTTATTTTACAATCATTTAGTTTCAGCTCAAGTGGAAAACGTGACAACTTATCTCTGCTGACAAGATGCCATATCGAACCTTACAATTAACTCTCCTCCGATTATCTGCCCAGCCGATCATTAGCTAGGCCATTTTTGATGAACTGTTGCAGGGAGCTCACCTCGGTGAGAGCCGTCACTGCCAGGTGTGCGGACAGGGTTTTGATATCCCGGCTGATATTCAAATAGACCGGGGGGGGGGGGCTCCGTGTGCGTGTGCTTCCCATGGCCCCGCTGCTCCCAAGGGTCTCGAAATGTATCTGCAGGGGGAGGTGTCCTTCTGCACCGTGCTGGAAAGGAGCGCTGCATCCTTGCAAGCGTTATGACTGCAACAACTATTATTGCTATGACTACTTCTGTTGGCCCTCCTGATGTGCGTCCCCAGCCTCCACCAAGGTCAGACACCAGGCCCTTGTCCAGACTCTGGAGTCTGTATTTCAGGGAGTGGTGGACCCTCTGGAGGGACACCTCCCATCACTCTTCCTTGGTGGGCTTGATTTGGAGAGGGGACACCAAGCATTTGCTGCGGGGAGCCACTCACACTGTCTGGAGGAGCTGCTAACGGTCCTAAAGGCTGGCTGTTAATTTCCTAGGTGTTGATTAAAGATACAAAATGCTTTAAGATGCTATATTCATAAGAAGCATGCACCTCTAAGAAAAAAGGAAAAGGACCAGTGTATGCACATTTGCCCTCCTCTCTTTTCTGCTTTCTCATATGCTCTAACTTACTCATTGGGCACTATTAGGAATAATTTATTGCTAAAAATCTTTCTTTTTTGGTATTAAAAGAATTCAAAATGATCAAAGACAGGGCTATTAGTGCCGGTAGGTGAGTGTGGATCAGTTGAGGGCTGCTAAGACCATTCTGAAAATTCAAGATGAAGTCACTGTAGGAGCTAATAAATTAAAATCCGTTTCCTTTGAAACACGGCTGGGAATATAAAGCTCATTTGGGTCTTGAATAAGGGCTCTGTTCTCTGTAAAGCTCAGAGAGATGTGCAGGCTGGTAAATAAAGAACAGGCCACCTCTGCCATCCAAGGAAATCACAACATCCCGGCCTCTGTTAAAAGGTGAGTGTGAAGTGAAGTTCAAAACCTCGCCCCTTCTCACAGTCCCTTTGACGAGAGCTTTCAACAGGAGGAGGTTTACTTGGATCCCAATCTCTGAAGATGTTTCAGAGACGTGCACATTGTCCGGTTCCCCTTTGCCGCATACGGCGCTCACACAGAGGTGTGCGGTGTCAGAGGAAGGGGCAGCGGGGACACAATAGGGCGTCGAGGAAGATGACAGGTATTGGGGGAAAGGAAGAGACAACACAGTGCCGGCTTGAGTCACAAAAGTGGGGGGAAAGGATGACAATGAGGGGGCTAGAACGGAGAGAAAATCTGGGGGAGAGTGTTTCCTACCTGGCCATGTTCAACTCCACCAAGATGTCTCTGTAAATGAAGCCGAATCAACTAGAATTTAGGAAATTTGATCTTCATTTACATGAAGCCATTAACTTACTGAAATATGTTTGTAAAGTCTTAAAAAAAAAGCACAAGTTTTGATCACGAATTAGGGTACAGGGTTTCCTTCCTTTTTTTTTTTGGTGAGCAAGATTGGCCCTGAGCTAACATCTCTTGCCAATCTTCCTCTTTTTGCTTGAGGATGATTGTCCCTGAGCTAACTAATATCTGTGCCAATCTTCCTCTATTTTGTATATGGGACGCCGCCAGAGCATGGCTTGATGAGCGGTGTGTAGTTCCATGCCTAGGATCCAAACCCACGAACCCAGGACCACCAAAGTGGAGCGTGTGAACTTAACCACTACACCACCAGGCCAGCCCCAGGGTACAGGGTTTCTTTTTGAGGCAATGAAATGTTCTAAAAATGACTGTGGTGATGGTGCACATATCTGTGAATATACTAAAACTATTGATTGTATACTTTAAATGGGTGAAGGGTATGTGATGTGAGTTCTATCTCCAGGAAGCTGTTTTTTTAAAAAAAGAGAGCAGTCATTGTGTTAAATGCTACAAAGCAATCAAATGAGGATGACAAAAAAGTCAACTGGACAAGTCTAGCAAGATGCCAGGATGGTGTCAGAGCGGAGGATCAGGAGGGGGCCTGGCGACAGTCAGAAATTTAAGCAAAAGGCTGTTCTCAAGACTTGGGACACGAAGTTGAGTTTGAGGGGGTGATGTGGCTGCCTGGGCCTCCAGCCACCTGCCAAGACCTGGTTCTATGCCTCAGACCAACGGACCCCGGAATCTTCTGTCCTTCTCCAAGGGAGTTGTCCCAGCTTCCTGCCCGTCCCATAGACCAGAGCACATGCCCATGGGTGGAACACCCTTGCTCCTCCTCTCAAGTTTACATCGTCTCCCTCCCGAATCACATTTCTCTACTCTGACCTCTTGACACACACCGTTTCCTTTGCACCATCATCATCTTTTCATCTCCCCCTTCTTGCCCACTATGGCAGGCTTTGGAATGGCATCCTGAAGTCCCTTTAGCTTTTCCTCATGCCTGATGGCCAGCTTGCACAGAGTACCATCACCTGATTTTGAGAGATGAAACAAAGAACACGTAGTGTGGTCTAGTGAGGCAGAAACCTGAGGAAGTCAGTGTGGGAACATGCCAGGAAGGAATGTGTTAGGGTGTACAAGTCAGGATTTAAGTGTCAAAAATCAAACTGTTCTCTAGCTGATATTCAGCTGAATGCAAGTTGCACACAGTTTAAATTAATCTAGCATACTCCGAAAAATGGAAAGGGCTCTGAGCAGTACTGTTAGGTGGGAATGAAATCATTTCAAGAGACTCCTGTTTCTCTCCAGCCTCATCTCTTTTTACATAATCAGCCACAACCATTTCTCAAGTTTGGTGCTTATAGCTGCTAAATTACAAAGAGATTATGTTTCAGTAGGAGGCTCCACTGGCTGAGCAGGATGGGGAAAGGCGGAGCATGTCTAGAAGAAAACTTAATTAAATAGGCAAGTTAATTAAAGGTATGATTCTTCTTTGAAAACGTAAATTTCCCATCTTTAGAAACTTAGCTGTTTCTATTGAAAGTCACATGGAGTCAAATTACTGACCACAGCACAAGAAGGTGTCCTGTCTGAGGAAGAGAAGGCAGGCATTAGTTAGCCAAGTCCAGGGAGGGCTCTGTCCAGGGTCCTGATTATGTTCAGTCAGTTCGTTCTACTCAAGGTCCAGAAACACACAAGGCTGCTTCTTCATGGCACATCCCTGCTCTTAATTTACTGATATCATGTGGTTTAAAAAAGTAGAGCAATGGTGTCCCCAGCTTTAAGAAAACCTGATATACCGAAGCCCAGACTGAAAAAAGAGGTAATTTGGTTGTGACATATTATCCCCATTGCTCCAGGGTCAAATGTCAAAAAGGTAAATAATTGGATTCATTTTTTTTTTTAACATCATAAAGAGTAGAGTGTGCCTCAGTTTGCTTAATTATTGCCCTACTGCTTAGACGGATTTCAAATTTTTGACCATAAATCAACACTTTTGCATATCTTTTTAATATTTGGAATTATTACACTAGGGCAGTTTTCAATATATGAGTCCAAGAAAACGAGTATTTTTGGCGCTCTGGATACATGCTGCTAATACTACTTCTGGACATTCTATGTGTCTCCCACCAGCAGTGTGTGAGGTCAAATAAACCATCAAGTCCTTCAAGCCTGGATACTGTCTGTTGGCCGACTCACATTTCAGCTCCTACCCTGCCCACCTCCTGATGAAGCAGTCCTCGGCTCTCAGCACGGCCAACATCAAGTGGCATAAGAGGAAGAAGATGCAAGGCAGGGAGAGAACCACATGTGGGTTCCATGAAAAGGATCTAGCAGACCCACAGAACTGGAAAGACAGCTTGAAATCCCAGCCTGGCCACTTGGCATGTGACTTTGGGTAATTCATCTCTCTTAGCCTCAATTTCTTCATGTAAAATGGGCAAAATAGCTCTCCTGAACACCTGCTCATGGCCAGCCACACCCCAAACCTGCTTGTTCTCCACCTTGGTCAACAGGCAACCCTGCTTTCCTGGCTGCGTAGGCCGAGGGCCATCCTGAACACTCCCTTCCTGTCATGTCCCACACCAAACCGAGAGGAGGCAGCACCACGCAGTGCTTCGACCGTGTGCTCAGTGTGGTCTAGACCAACTGCCAGACGAACAGACAGACAGACTCACTCACCAGTGTCAGGCCCTCTTCTAGAGCTGAAACAGAGGTAAACAAAACACAGCTC
This sequence comes from Diceros bicornis minor, assembly GCF_020826845.1. Classification (NCBI taxonomy): domain Eukaryota; kingdom Metazoa; phylum Chordata; class Mammalia; order Perissodactyla; family Rhinocerotidae; genus Diceros; species Diceros bicornis. The sequence goes on along the minus strand of NC_080776.1, from coordinate 23,649,218 downwards.
CTGTCCTCAATGGCTTACATTCTAGTGAGGGGATATTAGCAATAAATACACACACACACACACACACACAGACTCACACAACTTATGTACATACTCCGATATAGACAGACACTCACACACACCACACACACTCACTCACACCCACACATTAGAGGGATGATAAGTGCTCTGGACAAAGATGAAGCCCAGAGGGCAGAGGGTCACGGGCAGGCTTCTGGTCTCCCTTCATCCTGAAAAGCATGCAGACAGCTGTAGAGGGCCATCAAAGTTTTCTAAACAATCATCATCCAATAAGTAGAAATTAAGGACTCTCAAGACAGAAGTGCAACACAAAAAACATACATTACTGATAGCAAGAAAAGATCATAAACTTAAGGGGAAAAGTCATGATAACTATTAGAGAGGATCTTTGGAGATTTACTTTTAGATATGTCATAATTAAAGTTGGACAAACTACAGTGACAACAGGAGACAGCTTGAGTCCTGCAGTGGGGGGACAGGGGGGCCCGGAGACCTTCACTGTGAAGTCCTCCCCGGCCCCCACGTGGAGGAGGCTGCCCTCTTCTCAGCTCCCTCACAACACTGCCCCCTTTCATCACCTCTGGGTGCTATGCTTTGGTTCTGTGGGGGCTTCTCTTACGTGGTAGAGTCCCTCTGATTTTTAACTTCTCTATATGTGTCTAGGAGCCAGTAGGTACCAAATAACAAAAATATGTGCTCAACAAAAAGGTTTTTCAAAAAAAGAATGTGTCAAGATGCAAATTGTAGTACAGTGAAAAGAACATAAATTTGAGTAAAGTCTTCGAATGTTGGAGGAAGCCAAAATCCAGTGTATCTATAATTGTACATTTGAATGCTAGCTGAAAAATCTGTACTAAATATCCTTACAATCTTGAGCACTTTGGAGAATAAATTATTACCATATGAAGATGATAAATTATATCTTCTTTTTAAAGAGATCTCGATTTCCCTTGGGCATCACATGTAACATTTTGTTATGTTTGAAGACAACAGTGTTGTTTTTTGTTGTTTGGACAAATGCTAATTTGCTGTCATAGAAATGATATCTTGTCAACATTTAAAATAATACTTAAAAAACTTCTTCTTCTATGTGATTTCACTACTGTCTCCTAAACCGTGGGACAGGAGGGTTGATTATGAAAGGGGACCCTTGTGGTTCCCAAGCCTTTATTGATGGTGGGTGGCACGCCAGCCAGAGAGGTGAGTGACAGCACCGTGGTATCAAGTGCCTCAAACAGAAGGCCGGTCACTTGAAAGAGAGGCCCGTAGGTCTCAGAAACTCCATTCCTTTCCGCCACACCTGGGCCCTAACAATCGGCCCAGTCAATGGGCTTGAGGTTACTGAGTGGGACTTCCTTGCTCCTTGAGCCACTCAGCCCATGGGGAAGCTTTGAAGGGTTGGGTTCCATTGGTAATCCATCCACGGTGGTCTCCCATGGAAAGCCCTGGAACTAGAGGAGGGCAACCTGCAACCCCTCAGGACCACAGGTGATGAAGCTCATCACTTAAAGGAGCATGACCTTGACTACACATCCAGGGAGCATGTGTGTGTGTGTGTGTGTGTGTCTGTGCAGACACCAGATATTTACTGATTTGACAAATAACCACCCACTGCCTGCTCTATGGGGCGCACTGTTTTGGGCCCCGGGGGAAATAGCAGTGAACAAAACAAAAAGATATTACGAGTTTAAAAAACGGGTACAATTAACAGCACAAAAACTTAACAGATTAATCCAATTATAATTCTATATTGCTACATATTGACATGAGGTACTCAAAACACATGTACCTAAATTTGCATCATGAGCTGCCTCGGGTATCTGTTTTGTACCTGTATAACTTTTTAACAAAATAAACATTTTTGAGAAAAATATAGAAAAAAAGTCCCCATATTTAAATGTGAAGATTTGCCCTAAGAATTTTTTTTTTCTAAGTGTGAGATGATCTCTTTAACAGCCACTGAAAAGAGAATATTTCTCTTTCCTGCTGTTATAGAATTTTGCTAACTTGCCGCTAAAGACTAATGACTGCACTAGACATTTTATGTAGATTCCAAGGCTGAGCTTAACCTCTAACTTCCTCTGCCTGAAAACTAGATATTATCAGCCCACTCATGCCTCTAACTACTGGCAGGTGAGCACAGAAGCAGCAATTCATTTGAATGAAGAAGTTGAGACATTAAGGTCATCTGTACATTAAATATTAGAATCAGTCTGGTGCGGCATTAATCAGAAGATGAGGCTAATGACTTTTCGCTTTTGACTACACTACTAAAAAACTGTATTTAAAATATTTACCAGGTCACATATATGTAGCAGGTAGGATGACAGAAGGTTCCCCAAACTAGATGGCAAATGAGTAGATCAGAGAGGACTGTTTTGTGTCCACCCAAAATCTGTAGTTAAGATTTCTCCTTAGAAAAGAGCCTGACAGTTTCCTACTTTGGCAGGCTCTAAGTTATTATTATTATTTTTTTTAGTGAGGAAGATTGGCCCTGAGCTAACATCTGTGCCAATCTTCCCCTATTTTGTATGTGGGTTGTCGCACAGCATGGATGATGAGTGGTGTAGGTCTGCGCCCGGGATCTGAACCTGCGAACCCTGGGCCGCCGAAGCAGAGCACATGAACTTAACCACTATGCCATCGGGCCAGCCCTCTAGCTCTAAGTTTTGATAGGGTAAAAACTGCCCAGTCCATGAAGGGACCAGCAGGCTGGCCTGGTGTGATGCATCTGAAGCCCAAGATTCCGATCTGAGGCTCTAGGATATGAGGCTATCATTGATTCTGTCTTGGCATAAAACAAGTGATTGCCGTGGATGGTACTTGTGACAACCAAAGGCTACATCTAAGGGTATTTACAGGAATCACCTTAACTAGAGTGACATTCATTCTGCTTTGCCTGGGGCAATCCCAGTTTATGCCTGCTTCCCAGCAGAGATATTAACATACGGTCACCCCAATCCTAATCCCACACTGCAATCATTTCCAAAAATGATAAAAAGAACAAAGTGCAAAGGAAATCTAATAATTATGACTATTAAACTTTGGGCAAGTAAGAGGTTTCACAAAAACGGAAAAGCCCCTCTGAAAATCTGCCCTAAATTTTTGTGTTCTATGCGACTGAATCTCATGACGACCTCATATCAGTTGCAAGTCAGTAAACACATCCGAGACTGGTAAATGCTGGAAAAGTTTGTAACATGACAGATAATTTTAACTTGCCTGAAAAATCTGTCAAATAGTATACTTGGGATAACTGTCTCCACAGATAACCCCACGGTTGAAGACACCATGAATAATAACTTGATTCAAAACTGTGGACCAAAGATAATTTCATTTCTGAAGTGTTGTTTAAGGTACAGCCTTTTTCAATAGTTCAATAATATTGGCCAAACAAGTCGCTCTTATTTCGTCTTTTCCACAAAAATGAGAAATCAGAGTGTCATCTCTAAAAATTAATGATGGTGTTTAAAGCTAAGATTAAATTTACTTCTGACAAAAAGCAGTTAGTAATTCAGCATTAATTCTAGAACATTCTTTAAAAAAAAACTGACGTCATTTGTACTACAACAGTTTTATCGTATTACTTCTACTGCTGTCTTAGAATTTGGGCTTTGTCCTGGCAAAAATAAAATAAACACAATACAATACAGTGTTTGTAGATCCTGAGTTGGATTTGCTGTGAGTTTAAAGCATTTTCTTTATCACAGCTAAAATTTTGTCAATATAGTTCAATCGGACACTATGGTTGATCTTCGGGGAAACTGCTGTAAAATAAAATGAAAGATAAGATTGTGTTCCCAAACATAATAACTGACATTTTTCTCTTTTTCCTTAAGCAGAAGCCCAGCCCCCTGTGGCTGACGGAGGGGTCAGCGAAGGGTGCAGCAGCCCCAGCTCGAGAAGTGGATGTGCAGCATGCTGTTCATCAAAGCATCGCTCATTCCCATTCTTCCCTACTGCTGCCTTTGATCCCCTGGGGTGAGGTTCAAAGAAGCGACTACCCACCAGCCTCCCCAACCAGGATGCAGCCTCCTCCCTGGCCCTGCGGTTGTGCCAGCCCCCATTCCTCGGAATACATTTCTTTTCCTCTTCTCCCCCCATCCCCACGGAAGGTTCCGGAGGACTCCTAATTTCCTCTTGAATACACGCTCGCCAATTCTTCCTGCCCACACACCTGTGATGTCCTACAGCACAGGCCTGCCCGGGACCGGCTAGCTGTCTCTGCTCGTCCCCAGGATTCTATCACTTGCTGGGGTGAAGGAAACTCCGAGTCCCCACCGGGAGGGAGGGCTTTCCAGGTACTCCGGGCGTAACACTGGAAAGGTCTCCTCCTCCCGTTTATGCAGGCCCACTGGGGCGATAACCCAGGTTAGACACATTCCCCCATCTTTCACGTCTCAGACTCCAGTGTGGACGTGTGTCCATCCTGACTGGCTTTACTAGCAAACCCCTCGCTCTCCCTTTCCCAGCAGTGAAGAGCTCCTGGGAACAGCCTCATTAATATTTTTAGTGTCCTCTCTGATTCCCTGGCTCTGCCACAGAAAAGGAAGAAATGGGCGTATGGATTTTCTTCCATGACGTCAAGTTGGTTGTCTGAGTCTAGATCTCAGCACAGTTTTTCACAGGTGAAGGTGTCCTTCTTTGCTGGCAGATCTTTCCATTCTGCATGAACAGAGACTCTGACCTTTGACCTGCCGCTGTCTGAGGGACAAGAACACCCACAGGCTGGGGAGATGCAGCGCTGGGGCTAGCTCGCCTCTGCCAGGGTGTTTATGCAGCCAGGGCGACTTGAGGAATGTGCTCTTATTCTATGAGGATGAGTGGAAAACAGAAAAAAGAAGACGGTGGTATTAGTGAAAAGAGCGTGGCGCTTATAAACTTAACATGCAAAATGGGCGCAGAAAAGGAATCCACTAGGCATGTCCAAAGTGGTAAATCCATACAGGCTTGGATACTCGGGGGATTTAAGTGGATCTGTTTAATTGTGAAGAAAGAACGAGATGATGATATGGAGACACAGGCAGACTAGGCTCAGATGAGGCATCGTTAGGAATGTCATAGTATTTTCTAGCTCCTTCGGGAAAGCACAGCCCCGTCCCCACCCCCTTTTGAGGTGGTATAGCTACAATTCTTACAAATTCAACTTGAATACATGTTTCCAGGAAAAAATTATAAATGAAATTACATACAAAAGTAGGGGCCTGTCTATATGTGACTTCACATCTGGTGCTTTTCAAAGATAAGCCCATTTATTCAAGCTCTGTTTGCACGGGTAAGGGAGAAGGGCTGGGCAAAAGTGGATTCAGGCACACGAGAATATTCACTGACTATTAAACATTAAAATTTGCTCTAAGGGCGGGGCTGGTGGCATAGTAGTTAAGTTTGAGCGCTCTGCTTCGGCAGCCCAGGGTTCTTAGGTTCGGATCCTGGGGGCAGACCTACATGCCACTCATCAAGCCGTGTTGTGGCAGCATCCCATAAACAAAATAGAGGAACATTGGCACAGATGTTAGCTCAGGGCCAATCTTCCTCACCGAAAAAAAAAAAATTGCTCAATAGAATGAAACTCTAAGTTGTGACTCATCCCACTGTAGCCACTTCACGTCTGTGAATAATTCCACTTACTATTGGCATGATGTCTGCTTTCTGGTAGATGGGACAGGCTCTGCAGAGCTCCACCAGCATTTTGCCTGGTTGCTCTGAACTGAACTGGGTCTTCCTTATCTCCGTAATTTTCTGCATGGTGTGGCAAGTGGCAATGGAGGCAGGAACCCAGGTGTCCTGACTCTGGTCTGACCCCGGTCTCTATTTGTCCTCTCAGGTCCTGGCTCTCCCACCGCTGCCCTCACCCCCCAAAGCCTGAAACGCCCCCCTTTGCTCCTCCCGGCCCGTCTTGGTTCCTTCCCCCTCAGTCAAGGGCCACTTTCTTTTATCACAAAGCAAGTCTCGCTGCTCTTGCATTTTGGATCAAGTTTGAAGCTGAATACACCCACAGCAAAGTGCAAAGGGAAATTCTCCAATGTTCACCTCTCAATTTGTGTGCTAACTACAGAATTCATATTGGAAAATAACTTTATTAGAAACATTGTCACATGAATAATGTGTATGCATTGCTGAAAGTTGAAAAGAGAACCAGGGAAAACAGTTAAAATCTGGAATAACTCCCTCACTTGTTGTGTTCAGTTGGCTTTTACACACACGTATGCAGGCGGGCACACAGAGGGCCCCGCCCCAGCGTGGACGGACATCCGTGCGTCACACACCTGGTCCTCGCCAGCTGCGTGACCGGGGGCAAGTTATTCCAAGTCTCGAAGACTTAGTTTTCTCATTTAAAAAGGAGGATACCAGTACCACCTCACAGGCTTGCCCGGTAGGTTTAATGAGCAATGTATATAAAGTGTTGCAGCCAGGGCCGCCACGTGGTAAATAACAACACTGAGCTGTTCATACCATTATATAAAGCCCGACGGAATGTTCACTGGGTGGATATTGGCGGAGGCACACCCTGTTCTGGGCCTTGGGAATACAGGTGAACTAGATGGAGTCCTCACCTTTAAGCAGCTTAAACTCTAAGGGGGGATGATGACAGATAATAAAATCAGTGAGTAAATTACAAAGCCTGTTAGAAGGTGGTAGGTGTTATGGAGAAAGAGCAGGGAAGAGGGCTGTGGGCAATTTTAAATGGGGTGTCACAAAGGCCTCATGGACAAGGTGGTATCCGATGGGACATAAAGGCAAGGAGGCAACGTGTATGGGGAGAAGTTCCCAAGCACAGCACGTGAAAAGGCCCTGGGGTCACATGAGAGTGGCGCTGAAGTCAGTTCACAGGACAGTGACACCTAGTATTTACACAAACATCTTTCCAAGTTATTGCATAGAAAGCGACATTTTCATGGCTACATGGTATCTCCTTTTGGGGTCACCATAATTTAACCAATCCCCTACCACTAGTCACAGAGGTTGTTTCAAACTTCTGAACCGCTTTTAGATAGAATGGAAACTTAACTTATAGTTAAAGTCAGTTATGATATAATCCAATTTTTGGAAATAAATAAGAACACAGATACACAAACTGGAAGGGTATGCACCCCCAAAACTAAAACTTTAGTGTAGGAGTTTGTTTTTTTTTTCTTTTTTTTTAAAGCAAATAGCTTCTCTGTATTTTTCACTTTTGTAAAATGTAATGTTTCATCATTAGGGAAAAACATAAAATTATTATTGCAAAAATTAACAAAGGAAAATAGTAGTTAACCTATTTGCTAGAAGGAAGAAGGCAGGCTTACTACAACAGGTTGAAATATGCATAACTGACACCAACGTCATATTGTGTTCTAGCCACATGACACATGTCACATACATTTACTAGTAGGACTTTTATGCCAGTACATTAATTATCCATGCTTCTAGACATGAAAAAAATTTTTAAATGAAAAACAGAGCACAATTAGCACAATTTTAAGGAATATTGTTTGAAAGAACAAATAATTTCTATTTTAAAAAGATTAATTGTCCAGGAACTGGAATGAACATGATTTGATTGCTAAGACTTTGGTTTTACAGCAGTGCCAGCTCCCAGACGAAAGGCGGTATACAGACCAGGTGCTGACTCAGGTCACAGCCCAAGCCTCGACTGCTCCACAGGGTATGGTATGGTGATAATTTCTCCAGAACGTGTGGCCTGGATGGATGCTGCAGCCTTACAAATCTCACCTAGGGGCCAGACCTGGGTGTCTTGCTGGCGCTGCCACTGCCTTCTGATTGATGGGGCTCTGACACGTCCCCAGCCTTCAATTTCCCTCTGTATCCCCACCATCAAGGCATCTTGTGTAGAGATGGTGAAGTGATGCTTCTGGACACAGGCTTTCCCAGACATTTAGATGTCAAAAAAAATCAACGGTCAGAAGATTTCTGGGATGTTGTTCTGGGGAGTGGGGACGTTTATTTCACTTTGTGCATTAATGCAAAGCTTGATAGGAAACGAACAAGGAGTCAGCAGCTGGTGGAAGCTTGAGTTTCCCATCTTGGAAAATTAAGCTTAAAATTTTGAAATACATGAAGTAATTCTGTTTTCTAAATTATATTCTACATAGAAAATATTTCTAAAGTAGTAATGCTTATCTCAGTCATAATTTCAGAGTCTAGCTAGGGACTATTTATTCACCAACCATATGAAAAATAGAGGACCCAACTAAAATGATGACTGTAAGTTGTTAACTTGACTAGATGCTGCAGAGAGCAGCTCTTGAATTCTTGAGCTAACCAGATGGAAAGATCAGGTGTGGGAACTGTATGATGTATTTATCAATAATATTAAGCCCCCCCAAACTGTATTTTAAGTGTAATTGTAATTGTTTTCCTGTAAATAAGTACACATTTTAAGAGACTCTGAAATATACACAGAAACATTTCCCTGCAAACGTAATAAGATTTTAAAAATCCCACTGCAGAAATAATGTAGCAATTAAAATTGCATTTATAACTAAATATGTTTAAAGTGTTTCTTCATATAAAAGAGTAAAATTTTAAGTCATTTAAAATATCCATCTGTTTCCTCATGATATAAAATTTTTAGTATAATTGTATAATTAATATTAATATCGCTTTCTGTTAATAATCTTATCTGTCAGATAATAAAGCAAAGATATAATGAAAGATATGTTCATTGAAAGAAGTATAAGAATGCAAAACCAAAGTAATATACAAATACTAAAGGAGAAAATACACAGAGGGTTTGAGGATGACCCTGATCAACCATTACATACGCAGCTATCTATCTGTCAGCTCTATCGTCCGTCTGTCCATCCGTCCGTCCATACATCCATCCATCCACCCACCCACCCTTTCTATCTACCTATGTATCTATCTACCCACCCTATCTCTCTATCTATCTGTCCATCTACCCTATCTATTTGCCTATCTAATCTCCCCACCTACCTATCCCATCCATCCATCCATCCATCCACCCACCCACTCACCCACCCAGTCCATCCATCCACTCTGTCCGTCTATCTATCAATCACCCTACTTATCTATCTACCTGTCTCCTTCTAACCATCTTACAATTACTTGTATTTTTATAACCACTCATCCTGCACCCCCACGCCCACTCCTTTCTTTCTTCTTGGCACCTAAAATTTTTAAAGCCCTTTAAGTCTTTTCCTTTTTGCATGTATTTATAAATTCTATAATAGAAAGCAAGGGAAGGACCAAAAAAGATTTGACCAAATTTTATTCTAATAATTGACAAAGACACCAGGGAGACAGTATGATGGAAGTTTCTTAAACTATTTGATTCCTAGGTTGAGGACCTGACCAAAGCACAGAGGTACAAAGTGAATATTTTCCTGGCCCAAAAGTAGCATAGAACCATGAGAAAAAGTCCTATATTGCTTAAAAATAAACAATGTTATAAAATCAGATGTTTTAATGTTGTAAATACAAAAGATCACTTAAAGTTTTCTTTCCAGTTGGAAAAACAGGCTATCTATCTGATGAATCCTTTCCATATTTCCCGTATGTGACTGGGTAGTACACGATGCTTTCTACCTTAAAAAAAAAAAATTTACCTTAAAATCGAAAGTTTGCAACTAAAACTGCTGGGACCAAAAAAGTAATAAAATATTAAATAATTTTATAAAATTTTAGACTTCTGTATTTTAGGAAGCCCTAAAAATTTAGGTTAATAACACACTGTTGCATTGAGGCCAAAAATGTTGATGTTACTAACAACGCCAAGGGGATGAGAAATGCACGCTGCAGTGACAATTCTGCGGGAGACTTCCAGACTCCTCTACTCTCTCCTAACTCCCCTCTGCGTCAGCTGTCTACGCACCAGGTGATAACCAACACTGACTCAAGAGTTAGCTTGTAAAGTCACCTCCCTGTACACCATAATGACACTCAACACCAGGCCTGGGTACAGACCATTTTAGGGTCCTCTTTCCTATTCCTCGTGATCTGGCTTTATAATCCTCCTTCCTTTCTTGACGCCTCACCGCCAGCTATTTCCCCTTGTTCTCCACCCACAAAGCTCCCCAGGCGGGTCATGCCTTTCTCAGCCGTTGCACACACTCTTACCTCTTCATGGGACGCCCACGTGCCCTCTAGACTCCCTCGTTCTCACCAGCACTGAAGGCCTAATTAACCTGTCTGTCTTCTCTGGGGCCACTTTCAAATACACCCTGGGCACCAGTGCACGTAATCATGTGCTTACTACGTATTTGTTGAATGAACAAATGAATAAATTGCTTTCATAGTCTCAGTTGGAAAAAGGCTTAGTAATTCGCACATTCACGCAGGACTTGATTTCGGGATTCAAGCATGCACATCTTAGCCACCTCTTATCCTCATTAGACTTCCCTCCACTTGACAAAGTATATTTCAATTTGTTTACTTATTGATTATCTGTCTCTTCTCCTTTCCCCTTCCAGAGACCCAGGAATTCTGTTTTGATCCCTGCTCCACCGCCAGGGCCAGGGCGGTGGGTGACACACAGGAAGCAGTTAATAAATATTTGTGGAATAAATGAAGCTAAATATGAAATTAACTAACTGCGGTGAAATGCACCTAATTCGATCATCCTTACATAATTTAGCACTGCTTTTACTGATGATTCTGAAATGGGTTGACATCATCTAAGGTAGAAACTCAGTTTTAAACTCTGTTAACTAATTTAACAAACATGCACCACGTGCTTCCGAGGGTCCCTGGGAATGTTTCTGCCAGGAACAGTACGCATCATGATCAGCATGCTCTGTTCTAGGTAAGGGGCACCAGCTCTGTTAGGAAACAGTTTCTAAAGCACCACACAAAGCGTTTTGTTTAAAACGAAAAGTACTTAATCTTAAAAATTCAAAAAATTTTGTCACATAAAACTAGAAGAGGCCTCGGAGCTCATTTTGCAAGCCCACCATGCCACCCCGTCACCACAGGGCCCACTTCTCTTCGGGGATGTTCTAGCGACTATCCAAGCATTTTCACTCCCTGACTCATGAGTGAAATCAGATTTACTGAGCCACGACAAACGGCCCCTGTGACAACATGCAGGGTGAGGCTCCAGTCACCGGAGGATATGGAGATGACAAGACCCTGAAGCCACTCTTCTCACAGAGTTTACATTCTTGCAGGAGAAGATAAACAAGAAAACAAGACAGGATAATTTCAGACAATACAACATGGTGATGAGATAGAAAAGGGCAGGGCAAGCACTGGTGATTGCGTAGGAAACAGGCAAACAAGAAGGCGCAGTGTAAGCTGGGTCATGGTAAAGCTAAGAAGAAAAGGAAGTCTGGGGCAGGGGTGGGAGAGGGAGCAGAAGGGCTGTCTGGGGCGATGCGGACACGCAGGAGCTGAGCCGAGTCACATGGATGACTCACTCAGATCTGAGCAGAGCAGTGGGCTGCAGCCATGGAGAGGGAGACGGGAGGAAGGGGTGGGAGGCCAGATAAAGAAACATCAGCTACCAGACCAGCCATGGCCATGTCAGTCAGAAAAAAATATCCGGAATATATTCCATGTGCAGGGGGCAGCCATGAGAGTGCCGTGTGGCGGAAGTGGCAACCTGATTCATGTTTGTTTTTTTTAAAGATGAGTTGGGCGGACTTCAGGGAAGCAAGAATAAAAGGCAGCAGATGAACCAGGACCCATGAGGCAGAGCAGCAGTGGAAGCAGGTGGACGGAAACGAGAGGGAGGTCAGTGGGCAGCCTGGATTGTATGCTGGGAAGTCAAGTGGAGAGAACCAACCACACGAACTGAGTCTTTGAAGTGAGGTCAAGAGGAGATTTATGAGCAACTCTGTGTTTGTGGCTTGAGCTACTGGGAGGGTAAGATGGTGGAAAGGCTGGCAAGAACACAGGTTTTTCAGAATGAAATCTGGAGTTCTGCTTTGAATATACTGAGTGTGAGCTGGTCCACAGCCTTCCAGGCGGGTAGTCAGTTACATGTGTTCAGTGGAGGAGAGAGCAATCAACGCTGGGCGTATGAACTTGGGAGTCTTCGGTGTTCAGATGGATGGTCAAGCTCACTCAAGGAGGGCATACAGTGAGGAGAGAAGGCTCAGTTCTGGACAACATCAACGGTCTGAGGCCAGCAGTGGAGGAAGATGACTGAGAAGCAGCCAGAGAACAGTAGGAAAACCCAGAAAATCTGTCATCAGAGAAGCCAAGAGAAAAGAACGTTTCAAGCAAGATGAAGTGGTCAACGGGGCTCACCACTGCGAAAGAAGTAGATTATGAAGGGAACCAAGGAGCACCCCGGGAATGACAAGGTGGATGGTCTGGTCACCCGGACGAGAGCAGTGTTTGAGCAGTGCTGGGATGGAGGACAGACCGGGGTGGGTCAAGAGAAAGTGACAGGTGAGTAACTGGAGATGGGTATAGACTGCTGTTCGGGGAAAGTGTGCTAAGAAGGGAAGCTGGGAAAGGGATGATGGGAGCTGCAGAGGGCCACGGAGCCAGGGTGAGAGACATCAGAGCAGGGCTGTCTGCTGAGAGGAATGAGCCAACGACTGGGGGAAGTCTGATGGTACAGGAAGGAGACAGGATAAGTGTGGAAGCAGAACCCTTTGGAAACGAGAGGCGATGGGTCCAGAGGCGGAGGGGAGGACACTCTGCAAGGGCAGGGCCACCTCGTCCCTTGTACAAGCAGGAAGCAGGGCAGATACCGCAGCTCCAGGTGCAGGTGGGGGTGATTCCAGGGGTGGGAAGACTAGGAAGTGCCTTCACTCATGTCATCGGCAAAGCACAAGGACGGTCATCTCAGGTGAGAGAGAAAGTAAAAGATGCAAGAGGAAAAAGGTTGAAATAGTCATTTTGAAATATTATGCTGTATCACATTACTTTATCCTACTTTGTGGCAAAATTGTCCTTCCTGCCAACCTCTACCCATTGCTCCTAGTTCAATTCACTGGTTGTACGCAGAATAAGGTTCATATTTCTTACTCATCACCCCTGTTTGCACATGTGATCCACATTCCCCTAGAAGAGTGGATCTCAACCCTGGCTGCACATGAGAAACCCCCGGGGAACATTCCAGTGCTCAGGCTCCACCGCAGGCATGCCTAGCCTTCGGCCCCAGGAGCTGGTATTTTTAAAAAACACCCCTAAGAGTAAGAAGTGCAGCCAGGTTTGAGACCCCTGCCCTAAAGGCCCCCCCTCCCTCTCAATTCCTCTATCCCTCTCTATCTGATGTGGTTTCAGACCCTTCTCTACATCTCTACCCACTGCTTTGGACGCTTCCTAATCCGCCCACGAGCCCAGCAGGCCAGGTGAGATTTGGGCAGAAAACTGCACACGTGAGGCGGCCCGAGGCCTCTCATTCTCTCAGGGCAGAGTAAGTCTGGACAGTATTTCGGCAGACAAGGTACATGCCCAGGTCTGCTCCACCAAGGCTAGGTACCCCATTCTACATTTGCACAATTGGTATGCTGAACGTGAATTCAGGATATTTCTCTCTTAGTTTCACTTTGTTGGCTTAACCCATTTTGTGGCCTCTAAATCTGCAGGGTGCCAAGAGTCTCCATGTGTGTCATCCAGACGCCCTCACACGGGCAACAGACAGACTCACCCGAAGCCAAGGCCATCTGCCTGCTGTGGGGCTTCCCTCTCTCCTGCAGCATCTTCGGGACAGCCGAGTGCAGTGGTTAAGAGACGGAAGCCTGAGATGGAAGCCAGCCCTGGCCGCCGGCCGGCCCGGTAAGCGTAACTGCCCTCTCCTGGTCTCCTCATCTCAAATGGGGATCACACTAGTCCTCATCTTGCAGGGTCCTTGTGCCTGGCAAGCAGTGAGTGTTTGATGGACGTTACATAACACCATGATTGGAGGTAGTGGGATTGCCACCGAGCTGGCCACGTCCCGTGTCTTCTGCCGTGGGGGATGGTCTGTGAAGCTGAGGTGCAAGTCTCGCTGTGGACAAGGCACCGCCTTGATGGCCAGAGGAACCCTCTCAAGAAAAGAAACAGGCTTCCTTTTCTTTGGGAAGGATTCTTATTTAGTTGATAGTGGAATAGAGCAACAGTGGCTGGAAGGGACCACAAGTCTTCATTGTCTAGATCAGAGGTTCTCGACGTCGGCACCACTGACAGTTTGGGCAGGATCATTTTTTGTTGTGGGGGGCTGTCTTATGCACTGTAGAGTATTTAGCAGCATCTCTGGCTTCTACCCACTAGATTCCAGTAGCACACCACCCCTCTCAGTTGTGACAACCCAAAATGTCTCCAGATATTGCCAAATGTCCCCTGGGTGGACAAAAATCACCCCTGGTTGAGAACCACTGGTCTAGATGAAGATACCGAGGGTCAGAGAGGCTAAGAGACCTGATCCAGGTACGACAGCAAGAGACAACAGTATCCTTCTCTACCACCTGCTTAAAACGATTTTTAGACTTTTGCCAGGCAAAATGAGAATTACTGGCCTTCAGGCATGAAATCCACTGCTCCTCTTTCTGATATTGGGGGCAGCGTTTTCTCTGGTCAGCACCTGCTGCTAGAAATAGCTGACAGGAAGGAACTAAGGAGAAAAAGTACAAAGTAAGAACGTTCCGATCAGGGAGGAAAAAACATACACCTTCTACCCCCTGCGGCCAGTTACCCTGGGAAGTTTCTGCTTTCTCCCTGGCCACATGCAGAGAAAGGAAAGCAGGCTCTGAGCACAGAAGGGAACTGGGGTCAGCCCTTTAATTAGGCCGACTAGCCTGGTGATGGGAACAGACTGCGTGGCAGAGATGGAGAGTGCCCAGCTTTGAGAGATGAGAGCCCACCGCTCTTTCACATGGAGCTCAGCTGAAGGTTGCTGACAAACCCTGGGGAATAGGTTTGAATGCCTGCCAAGATTTGGGAGGAACTGATGATAAAGGAAAAGTTTAGGATAAGTGAGAGAATGGAAAAACTATACCTGTGTTATATTTCCTTAAACAAAAGCTTTTATATAAAAAGATCAAAAATTTTTATGATACCATGTTTTAAAAATAAGTATTCATTTCTCCTTTAAAAAAAAAAGCAGAGAGGAAAGACTAGAAGCTTTGGAATCAGAAAAACCAGGGTTTGAGTTCTGGCTAATTATTAAGAGTGTGGTCTGAAGCGTCTTAGCCTTTTTGAACCTCAGTTTTCAAGCAGGGATAACGATTCTCAGGAAATGAGCACTGGATGTCAAGCTCCTGACACAGAGAGGCAGCTGGCAACAAAGGCAGTCCTGGTTTCTCCTTTCCCTCCTTATTAAAATCCTCCTACGGACTATCCTCCTGGGGAGAGAGACAGGGTCAAACTACCACCACCTGCTGGTCACATACGGAAATTGCCAGCATAATACCCAGGGAGAGAAAAAAGTGCTCAAACTAAAAATTAACATTGACAGACTGACAGTAAATATCCTCAGAACCATGGTTAGGGCATGCCCTCTGTAATCTCAAATGCAGGGCTGCCTGACCCTCCTGGGACCGGCTTGATGGGAGGAGAAACAAAAGGAGGTGCAGGACAGACTACTGAAGCTGAAACTTTGTGTTTCTAACCTCTACCACTAAGATAGCCACGCAAAACAGGTTCATAAAGGGAAAAAATATTTAAAAGTTAGCAAAAACTCAAATGTTTCAGATTCTGGATTGGTTGTCTAATAAACCATAGATTCTGGTAGGAAGATGCATGATTAAATGGTTAGAAGGAAATGTGTGCGTGCATGCACACACATACACCTTCCATGCAGAAGAGCGAAAGATGGATATGGTTTTTATGCTTGATGCTGACAAGGCTGTACGGTGGCCTGCTGGAGGCACGTTGAAGTGAGGGTGAAGAGAAATGCTCAAGAGTCATTTGAAGCAATGCAATATTGACGGTGATGGCCAGCCAGGCGGCAGAAGATTAACTGTTGGAATGAAGCAATCGGGGACGGGGTGGAGCCATCAGAACAACCTGACAGTCAAGAGGCGGGGGGCACACGGCTGCTACGGCAACAGCAACAGTTGAGGCCTTTAGCCCAAGGCTGGCACTCGCAGGAGATGGTGTGGCGGGCTTGCTGAGACACCCAGGAAGGCACGCAGACAAATGCACGGGGTCCACAGCATCGGCTTGGGCCCTCGGTACAGGTGTCATGCATCTAAAAAGGCATTTTGCCTCGCAGCAAGATATGACAACCAAGCATGCTACAAATGACCCCCCGGGGTCCCCTGCTACCCACAGCAATGCTAACTCCTGGCTAACACTTTTAGAGAAAATTACCTATAGAGAAAATGATTAATCAATAAGAAAAAAAAAAAACTAGAGGCTCCCAATAAGATTCAAGAAAACTCTCAGCCAATAGTTGCTGCAGAGATAATTGCTCTGAATCTATCAATAAAGCTAAGCTGCCCCTTCATTGACTGCAAACACCAATTTCTTTCACCCGGGATTATAAGTTGGTGTTCACAGGCTCACTACTGCCATTACGGTGATAAACAGTTGAAACCACAACAGGGTCTGACATGTAGATCAATTCTGGGTCCATAAAGAATCTACACAAGAGGTTCCAGGACAGGAATTTACAGCCACCAGTTTTTATTCTCTCTTGCTGCAAAAATTACTTCTGTCAAACACTTAGGAGAGTGAGAAAAAAATGTAAAGAAATTAATTTTTCATGTACTCTGGGAACAGCCTTTTTCAATGCAGAAGCTCAAGATGAATATGTTTCTGCATTTAAAAAATTACACCGAGCAGCATGTGGTGCTTCGTCGAAGAGGGACCCAATCCTCCGTGCTGCTGGCAAGCCAGCAGACGGCAATTTGAAACCTTGAACGGAGCTGTCTGGATTTTCTCTAAGGGCAGATGCGGGTCTCATGTTAGCAACGCCAAATTACATTAGACATTTAATTTTAAACCTCAGGTACTTAAATGTAAAACCTTACAACAGTAATAGTCATAAAGCAGTGGGGCATTCCATTTCACAGAAGGGATTCTTCTTGTCTTCCCTCCTTAATTTAACCAGAACCTCCTGTTTTGTGGTTTTGCACGCCACAAAGTAATCTATCTAATTAGGAGTTGCTCACAGCTGCTTAAAAGACAGAACGCCCCAGGGTACCTGCACGTCTAGAGGGGAAGACTTGGAAAAGTTCTCCGGAGCCAAAGTCTTAATTTAGTGTGGACAAGGGGGCAGAGAGAGATTTGAATCCCAATGTTGTTATTATTATAATGTTTTACAATAAGAGTGCGTGAGAATAGGAAGGCATATTCTCCAACACACCAGCATTTGGATTCAAAGGCTGCTTAGCTTCCTGTCCCTGCTGCTCGCACAGTGTAAGCTTTTTATGACTCTGACATCCAAAGCAGAGACTCTCGGGGGGAAAAAGATAAAATGATCATTAAAAAAAAAAAGAGGGTGGGGTTTGAACCAACTGCAGTTTAAAGAGGAAAAGCATGACAGACAACTCTTAATCGTGTTTGTTTCTTTTTTGTTTTCCAAGCACAGCAGGGAATGCTCATGCCCAAGTTGACGTCTTGAAATCCATTCATAACGCGTTTTCTTGAAGTCGCCCATCAGATCCTGTGCTCTGACGTTCATTAAAAATTGCTTTGGGGGGCCGGCCCGGTGGCGCAAGCGGTTGGGTGCGCGCGCTCCGCTGCGGCGGCCCGGGGTTCGCTGGTTCGGATCCCGGGCGCGCACCGACGCACTGCTTGGTAAGCCATGCTGTGGCGGCGTCCCATATAAAGTGGAGGAAGATAGGCACAGATGTTAGCCCAGGGCCGTCTTCCTCAGCAAAAAAAAAAAAGAGGAGGATTGGCGGATGTTAGCTCAGGGCTGATCTCCTCACCAAAAAAAAAAAAAAAAAAAAAAATTGCTTTGGGTCTGGCCACTTGATAAATCATGAAAGGCAGTGATGGTGCTACGCAGAAGGAAGCCAGGATGTTGCCCTCACTGTAGGCAGGGCTTCTCAACTCCCAGGTGCACGCCAATCACCCAGGGATCTTGGTAACATGCTGCTCCCATCCAGCGAGTCTTGGTGGAGCCTGGGACTCTGCATTTCTAGCTGACTCCCCAGAGCTGTCAGATGCCACTTGGTCCGTGGACCACACTTTGAGAAGCAAGGATTTAGAGCAGTGGTTCTCAAATTTCAGCATGCAGCATACCTGCATGGAGAGCTTGTTAACACACAGATTGCTGGGCCCCACCCCTGAGTTTTAGATTCACTAGGTCTGGGATGGGACCTAAGAATCTGCACTTCTAACCAGTTCTCAGGAAATGCTGCTGCTGCTGATCTGGGAATCACATCTTGAGAAGCACCAATGTGAAGCCAAGGCCTGGAATCAGGCCACCTGAGTTTGCATCCCAGCTTTTACCAGGATGTGACTTTGTTTTCTTGTTTTTTTTTCTTCTGCTGGGAAGGAGTTGCCCTGAGCTAACATCTGTTGCCAATCTTCCTCTTTTTTTTTTTTCCCTCCCCAAAGCCCCAGCACACAGTTGTATATTCTAGTTATAAGTGCTCCTAGTTCTTCTATGTGAGCCACCGCCACAGCACGGCTACTGACAGACAAGTGGTGTGGTTCCGTGCCCAGGAACCAAACGCGGGCCACTGAAGTGGAGTGTGCTGAACTTTAACCACTAGACCATCAGGGCTGGCTCACCAGGATGTGACTTTGGACAAGGGATCTTTAACCCTTCTGTACCCGAGTCCCTCCACCAGGGAGCTAACAACAGCGTCTACTCCCTGAGGATCCAATGAGATAATCCACAGGAAGCTTTCAATAAATATTAGCTCTTATTATTATTATGACTCGTTTCCCTTTTCAGCGGTATCCTGGGTGTGACATATCATCAATCCTTACAAAATACAGGCATGAAGGATGATCCCTGTGAAACCATAGGAATCATACTTCTGTACAACATTCTATTGTCTTTCTAGATCTTTGCTATTTAAAAAGGCACCTGTAAGTCTTAGAACAAGATGCTAATTAACTTTGCAATTTTGACCTCTTCATACTCGTCTCTCTTCTCTTGTCTCTCCTCATTTTGCTGCACTCCGACTCACACCTTCCGTTTCGCTGTAGCTCCTTAGCTGTTCCATTTTCCCTTTTCCTTCTCTGCGAGTCTCTGTCCAAATTGCCTGAATGCTTATAAAAACTTCCTCCTGCGGTTTTGCACACAAAAAACCCCATCTGGTTCTTTAAGCACAGCTCAAGTTTGATTCTCTTTGGGAAGTTTTCCTTGATGAACTCTACCAATCCTTAAACTACCTGCACAATTTCAGCCGGGCTTCCTCTAAAGTTCTCCATCCACATCCCCCAGCAGGCTGATACCGGGGCACAGACTGGTGTTTCTGATCTCCTGTGTTCAGAGTTCAAGCACTGTGATGCTAGGGAACCTAACTCATCTTTAACAAACAGACTATGTGAATGAAGAATGGACAGCCAAGGGTGTTAGTGTATGAGAAATCTCTTTGCGAATTTAAAAACAGCATTTATACATAGGAGACCTCAGTCTCTTATGGGTACCTCATAAATCTGCACGTAGAGACCAATGCAAACCAGGGTCTGGGAATAACAGTCTCAGGATTTGGTGGCATAGAAACACCTGTCCCTTACATGCAAAATCAGATGCAAAGAGCTGTTAGGTAGAGGGAAAGTTAGCTAGTGAGTTTTTATGAAAGAGATCACTGTGCAGAAAGAATATTTGTATAAAATGGATTTTAGATTAATATGCGGCTTCCAATGCCTTTTCTGTAAAAATATTCTGAGCATAGGAGAGGTAAAGAGTGAGGTGATGGTCTCGTTCAGGAACTTCCTTCTCCCTAAATATAACTCCCAGGGTACATAAAGAACAGAACCTAAAAACTGTTGCTCTCATCGGGCTGTGCTGGTGACTCAACCATGCTCACTCTAAGGAGGACGGCTTTCGAAGGTGGCTGCACCGACAAGGTGGGGCTGAGGTGGTGTGTGCACCAGGCTTTGGGAAGGCCCAGCCTGGAGCTCCTCCAACCCTCACCCATGGGAGCACACTTTCACAGACAGGCGGCAATCCAGTAAACCCAACTGGATAGCAATACTAACGCTAATTGAAAAATCAATGTATTTCAAAGTATCTGATGATGCAATAATTAAATATATGAACGGCTTGTTCCTCCTACAGAAAGTAACTCTGATAACTATAGCAGATACTCTGTCACGGAAGCCATGGACCAAATGTTGCAATACACACTTAGCGACTACGCAAGGCAGGGAAGAACATCCATTTATCAGATGAGAACACAGAGGCTCACGGAGGTCAGGTTGCCTGCCACAGGCTGCCTGGTCGGCAGATAAGGGGCTCTGATGGAAGCACAGATGGGTCTGCCCAGAAGGCCCACCACCAGGCCTTCTGAGGCATGTGATGGCTAGGAATGCACGGATGTCGCATCGCAACGGAATAAGCTATAAGTGGTTAATTTCTTTCACTGGGGTTCTCAAGGTATTGGCATGATTTCAGATGAAAGGCAGAAAGCCTTGAAGAGTCCCTGAAGAGGCTGAAGGCAGATGTTTGCTATCTACCGAAGCGTCTTCTTTTGAATAAGGAAGGAGCCCTGGAGCTGGGGGCGTGCTGGGCACCTGGGCGATGCTCTATTTGAGCGCTCTGAGCCACAAGCTTTCCCAGAACTCTGGAACTGCCTTTCCGGACTCAACTTCCTTCCTCACTTGGTTTAGAGATGTCTTTCTTTAAGGCCTCTGCTGGGCAGTGTCCGCGGAGAAGCGTGGAGTAACTAGAAATAAGGATGATGTTTACCCCAAGCAAACCGCCTGCCGCAGCAGCTGGTGGGTCTACAGGGAAGACCTGATGCTGAATCTCTTAATTAGAACAAATTATGCTAAAATTACTCCAAAACCCTGTCTGATAGATGACATACAACAGTGGGAATTCCTTTAAATACCGGTGAACAGGCCATAGACAAAATGCCACAGGCAAAGCACGTTGCAGCAAGCCAGTGTAGCCTCAATGTTGCATAATTCATACTTTCACACATACGTCAAGAGAGTTTCCAATGGGCACATTTGTTTCCCAAGAAGCTGCAGACACTTAAAAAAAACTGGGGTGGAGATTCTACAAAATTTAGAGGATGTACGAGGAATCTTGGAAAACTAATAAGGAGAATGAATTATACGTTTTCCTTCGTTAAAAAAAATCCCAAACCCTGACAATATAAAATGAGCACGAATGGTGGAAGCGTAGGCCACATCGTGTAAGGAAGCGTGATCCTGGGCACGAATCTGCCGTTATTTCTCAGCTCCGCTGCCTCCCTGTCCTGTGACCCTGTGTAAGCCAGCTGCCCTGTCTGTTGCCTGTTTCTAAATCTGGCAAGCAGGGATGAACATCTACTCCCTGCACCAAGAGGAACAAATGAGATGACGTGGGTGAGATAGCCTATCAAGGACAGAATGCTCCACAGATGCAAGGCGAGACGCGCACTGTTGACATGGCTGCCCCAAGGGCAGAGCGGAGCGCAGAGAGCTCGGGGATGTCATATCCAGTCCTTGGCTGACAACCGAGGACCGTGAGGTGGCTGCGGGTCCATGGGGCCGCGCCCTCTCTTACCACTGCTGATGGCCGAGTTTGCAATGACCGTAGCCTCACTCCACTGGTCGGCACTGGAGACAGAGTAGGAGCGTTGCTGCATGCCGTCCGGCCGGCTGCTGAAGGACACCAGGCTGATGCCGCTTGCCATCTGAGACCCAGACGCACTAGAGACATTCCCTAGGAATAAACAAGTCAGGTGAACACCACCGCGCACTGCAGACCCCGAAGCCAACACGAGTTAACCTAAGGGGCCTACACGCCTGCGCAGGAGGTCCTTAGCACCGAGAGCAGCTGTCGTCCCGCCTATGTGGAAAATGGAAGCATCGTACAAAACAATATTCTAGAGGAAAAAAAGGCTGGCACGAATCTTAGGGTCTTGATAAAACACCGTGAAGGAAACTAATGCTTCAGATGAGTCACATAAAGCAATTCTAAACAGGGACCGGCGACACAACCACGATCTCCAGCTCGAGCAGAAGTGAAGACAAAGATTCACTTTTGGGAAAAGCAACATTCCTGGCCGGCCAGCAAGATGGGCCCTACGGGAGCCCCGCTGGGTCAGCCCATCAACAGGCGTGAAAATGATCACCAGTTGGGAGTCCACTGTCTGGTGCCAGAGGATGATTTTCACGGTGAAGCTATACTTTATGATCAACACAAATCAAAGTTCCCAGACGCAACATTGGTGGAAACACAGACTCTTAAACCAGGTAACTTTACTCTTAACCTTGAAAAGACTACGCAGGGGAAAAATAACCTTAGCAACTTCATGGTGCACGCGGACTGCGATGAAAAATGATTCCACTGTATACTTAATGATTTGAATCAGCTGCTCAACATCAAAATGAATCATTGTCTGGTCACACCAATTTTAGACTCAAAAACATAATTAAGTGCCTTTCTCTAAAGCTCAGCCAATCATCCTTTGCAGCTAGTGGGTGAGTTGGTTAGCGCTACGTGCAGATCTCCAAAGGTATTAGGTTTCTTGTTTATAACTTTCCTCTGATTGTTTTAGTTTAGAACCAATTAAGTTCTAAATTGTTTTAATAGAAGGTTTTCGTAGGACAAGATTTTAAAGACAGACTGTATTAGCAGTTCCCAAATCTGGTCAATTACCAGAATTACCTGTGGAGCTTTTTAAAAACAGAGGCTTCAAAAAATTCCAGTTTTGATTCAGAAGGTCTAGGGTGGGGCTCGAGAGAATATGTATTTCCCAAAGCACTCCGGCAAGTCTGGGGAGAAGCCGGAGGTGGGAACCAGGGCTCCCCTGCGAACCACGGAGCCCCCTGTAATCGCATGGAGCCCCAGAAAGTTACAAAATCTACTGAAACGCGTGTGAGCAAGACAGCAAACAAACGATGAATGAAGATGAAGGATTTTGTTTTTAAAAATACATTTCTACCTTAAAAAATGATGCCAATTTATGCTGGTGTGGGAACCACACACATTTTGAACGTCTAAGGGAAGCTACTCTTGGGCAGGTCTACCCAATTCCAGAAAAAAGTCAAAAGTAACACCTAAGAAGGGAAGAATGAGAAGAACACAGATCTTCCTAACTGTGCTTCTCACACCCACAGCAGCAGCATCACCCGGGAGCACGTGAGAAATGCAGACTCCCAGGCCCACTCTGGCACCTGCTTTTTAATAAGATCCCCAGGTGATCCGTGCACACGTGAAAGTCTGAGTGGACCTGCTGGAGAGCTCAGACTGATGACAACACAAACACTTGAGCCTGAAAATAACTACTAGCATGACCCAAAAACTATAACCAAAGTTCTCTGCCACCACAGACCACTAATATCAAAGGTGCTTGAGGGATGCACAAGGACTGTTGGCTCCTCTGTCTACTGCAGAGTCTCGAGCCAGTTATCCTGTCTCCCTCCCAGCTCTGATGCTCTGAGTTTAAGACTTAGACATGCTCTAAAACCCTCGAAACGCACACATCATGAGTGACGGCCTCAGCTAGTGCTCCCAAGCCCCCTCCAGTGCAGACTCTCACGGCAGCCCAGGGAGGAGGCGTGTGGCATCTCAGATACAGAGGGGCAGCCTAGGGTCAGTGAGGTGGCACTTAGGG
The DNA here is from genome assembly GCF_020826845.1 of Diceros bicornis minor. NCBI lineage: Eukaryota > Metazoa > Chordata > Mammalia > Perissodactyla > Rhinocerotidae > Diceros > Diceros bicornis. The sequence continues at coordinate 23,625,618 of NC_080776.1, read as the reverse complement.
ACACACCACACGCTCCTCCTGGTATTCTCCACGTGCCATCATTTACGGCACTCTGTAGCCATCCTCTGGGTGTGCTTCTCCTCGGCCAAATCTCTATCACAATAGGGCAATCAGAGCCCATAGTGTGGCCACATCTCTGAGGAGCTGGTGCTCCCATCAGGCAGCAAAGCACGGGGCTCCTCCTACAGCCTGTGCCCAGACCTGCGTCTGCCCGCCACCTTCCTGCCACACTCTTTCTCTGCCCTGCTCCCCTCTTAGGAGGGCACCCATTTGGGTTGCACCCATCAGCTCCAGCATCTTGGGCTCCTGCTGGGTTCAACCAGAGGGGAGCACAACAGGAGTACGAGGAGGGAGGAGCATGAAACGGAGGCGTTTATTCCCGGGCTCCCTCACCGAGCAGTAGCCTTGGGCTGGCTATCCCTCTGGCAGAGGCTTGCTGGGGTAACCCCCCCTTCTCCTTGCCCCTTTGGGCCCATGGTGGTCCCAGTGCCACATATGCCAGCCCTGGCACCTGCACTATCCCCCAGCTTCTCTCTGTCCACGCCTCTATCCCTATGCAAAAAAACTCTCTTGAACTAAAGGGTGTGGGCCTGGGCCTTCTCTTCCCTGTGGGGACGCTGATCCTGCACACCCACCATTCAGAGCTGCATTCGGGATGAGGTTCCTCCTCGTAACTCCTCCTGGGGCTCCAAGGCCCTTTCCTGCTTTCATGGCGCGAATTCCTAGCAGACACGACACTGCTAACATTTTTACGGTGAGTGAGAGGAAAAGACAGAAAGAGAATGGGGGAAAAGAACAGTGAGAAGGTACGTGCAAGCGGTGACTCCACCGCTAAGCCAGGCCCCCCGAGCCCGTACTGCCCACAGAACACCTGCCGTTTGGTGAAAATGTCAAGGGGATGATTCTTTCCTCCCTCCGGCGCCCATTCGTACCCCTGACGAGTCATTATCAAGTGTGGAATATGTTCACAAAACCTCACTGTATACCAGCTTTTGGCACACAAGGCCAAAACACCTGAAAAACCAAACATAAATTCAGTCTGTCCATCTATCTTTGGGCTGAAGATGCCGGCATGACACTCAAGTCCCCTCTGCCGCCTTCCTCGTCTGTTCCCTCTGGAGCGTGGCTCCCCAAGGACAACGAGTCTAAAAGCCTCCCAATGTACTTCCTTTAAAGGCACAGAGAATTATCTTAGTGTGTCTGTCAGTGACTACTCGAAGAAAAACTCCAGCCACCAATATCCATGCGCACACAGGACAGCCAGGTCCATCTGAACTTTGGATGAGGAACACAGGAAATGTTCACATGGAGACAGATCTGATAAAGAACTCATCTTAGGTTCACAGTTTCTTCATCTCAAGGCCAAACATCCACTACAGATACGGGAACAAGAAAACTCCTAAAAATGGACACACACCTGTAAAACTACGCAACAGTGCTGATCACGTGTCTGAGGCTGGTCCACTGGTTTTCAAACTTCTGGCTGGTCGGCAAATGAAATTTTAAGCCCAAGTCCAATACATTAAGTTGGTGGCAGAGCAGCTCTGGGGTTTGGCTCCTGAGGAGGTCCCCAAGCAACCAAACTGGGACCTCTGGGGTGAAGAACCTTCTGGCAAGAGGGTGTGCTCCTGCTGTCTGATCGCAGAATCTGCACACGACCCAAAACAGCTGTATAGAATCCTTTAGAAAGCTGAAACTCAGAGCCCTCCAGCTCGTGAGGGTCTCCTTATCCCAACCACACCCAATTCCTAATTGTTGGGCTAACCAGAAACAACACGACTGAATTCTGGCCCAATGAATGTGTATATATGGACACACAGCTATCAAAGCAAAATTTTAAAACAGATCCACAGGTTTGTGGCCTGGAGTCTGGGCTGAGCTCATGGACGCGTTTTTGCTTAGTGGACAATGATTTCTTTTTTAAAGTAGAATTAACTTGGGAGATTTCATCTAAAAATCCACAGTTTCTGGCATCACTTGAAAAATGAGAATATGCGGCAGCCACAGGCCTGTGTTTGTGCCGGGAAACAAGCAGCTGACTACATCTCTGATCTGTGTTATCTGAATCCACGTGGCAGAAGCCGGAACACACACCTGCCCTCCCGCCCCCCCCACCTCACTCAATTACCTGTCTGCCTGGTTCCTGATCTTTGGTGACTGTGAGTCACCAAATCTTCCAAAAATATGCATAGGAAGATTTTCATTTCAGAAGTGAAACATTTCTCATTTTTTCTCAAGAGAGTAAATCTCTTTTCTATATATACTCATTTACTTTATTTGAATTTCAGTTAAAATTTTTCTGAAAATCAAATAATAAAAGACCAACTACTGTGACATAAGGAAACAGAAACATTTTTTGTGATGATACAGAAATGTATTTGTTGAACAAAAAAATTATGAAGAGTAAGAAATATTATTTCTGTCCTAAATATACAGTTTGGAGATCCACAAACAGGTACTTGCCTTTAAATGTAAATGTATAAAGACGCATGTTTTAATCTTGAGGCAAACCAGTGGTCCACTGACTTGGTCATGACACCATGAAAGCAGGCTTGCTGGCTTAGCGTGGCCCGTGAAGCCTCTCGCCATGAGTGTGAGCAGTCCTGGGCCAGTGGTCACACTTGGAGCCATTTCTACTCACTTTGAGTAAATCTTTCAATCAAAGCAACCAACTACTCCCAAATGTTCCATGGACATTTTTAATAACTATACAAATTTACAATCTAATTACAGTATTTTATGTCATCATTTCTGATGTTTATTTTTACACACACTGACAAAGGCTAATAATAATTTCATCTCTGTTCCTGAATGAATATCACTGATTAACTGGTCAAGTAACACTGCCCCTGCCTCCAGTTTTTCATATGTGCACACCTAGCAACATCTGCCCTGTATGTGACCCCACAGGGAGTTTTCCCCACTTTTGAAAGTCCCTCTAAGCATATAAGGGAGATGCGAAGTTTAAAATCACTTTATTTTCTCTCAAAGTACTCCAGGGCTCCATCTTTCTTTCGATGATAATTCGTTTCACATTAACAAGTTATTAATTGAGGCTGAGGATCTGGAGTCCTCATTTGTGAAAGAAGCCCAGGACCGATCTGATTTCCTGAGAGCTAAGGATCTTAAGATCAAGACCACCTGAGAATCAAGCCGTGCCTCCTGAACATCGTTGAAGCCCTGAAAGGGTCAGCGTGAAGTGTGGCCCAACAACGAGGCTGGGCCTCCCTCGGCTCCAAGCAGCCGTGCCAGGCAGAGGCCTCCTCTTCCTCGGTTGGGTGGAATGGTGGGGATCTAAAACCAAAGGACTGTCAATAATCAATAAAGACACCTAGCTCTGGGGCTGCTATATTGACTAATTAAATCAAATTCTTACGCCTCTACCTGATTAGCTAAGAGAGTGCGTTTAAGAAAAGACCTAAGCTCTTGCTGCCCAGACCTAAGAATCACAAGCACAAGACAGTCAAGACTGGAGTTACAAACCAAAAACACCAGCAGGATTGACAGGCACGAGTGCGCCCTGAGCCGATGGAGCCACCCTGCAGGTGCACGTGGTCCGAGAGAAGCCCTGCTCCGACTCACTGCCCTAGTGATGCCCAAGAGAGAAAGACTCCTATTTCCTTCTCCAGCAGCTGACCACCTAACCACACATACATCTGTTTTGCTACAGAATTTCATTAGTGTACCCGGGAAATGAGACGGGAAGCTGAGGTCTATTAGATGGGGAGGAACTCTTAGCACATGGCTGGAAATCACTTTCTTTGCAGGCACATCTGTCTTTCCCTAGAGAGAAGAGATTCTAAAGCCAGACTGGAAGGTTCTCTTTCCTGGAGCACAGGAGGTATGTCTAACAACGGTTCTAACTCACCAAGCTCTAAGCCAGTGTCAACAGACTAGAGGCCTTAAAAGGAAGCCAAGGGGACACTGGGTTCCCCCAGGGGTGAGCACCAGGGCTGGGACCTCCTTGAGGGTAGGAGGTGGGTATTTTCCATTCTTTCCCTCCCTTCCTCCTCCTTACCCCATCTTCCATGCTCCCTGTGTGCTACCCAAATATCCCCCACCCTCCTGCTGGTAGACTGCCCCATGGGTCTGTTTCTTCACATTTTGTGGCACAGGTGCTGGCAACATTCTGATTCTCATTTCAGGGATGTCTGTATAGTGAAGAGACTTGGATGACAGAAATAACGTCTTCCTCCAGAGGACAGCAGATCTGTTTGCTGTCTGGGATAATAACGTCGCCTCCATGGCAAAGGCTGGGCAGGTTTGCTTGCGTCCCAGTAGAAAAGACTGGGTTTCCTTCACCCCAGGTTGCTCTCCTGTGATGCAACCCACTGTGTGTGCTGGTGTCACCTGCCCTTGGGGGAACTGGCACACGACAACGCTGATACTCTGGCCACTGCTCCAGCTGGGAGTAATAAACTGTCATTTGTCCTGAACCAGGAGTCTCATCATCCAGGAAACTGGCAGGTTAGCTTGTTAACTTGCAAGGAGGGTAAAATCGGACCCTGCCAGCATTTGCCACCTATTCTAACTCCAACCTCCTGGATTTCCTTGTCTCATTGCATCGAACCCACACTGTGCCAGGCACAATAAAGGAAACAGAGTCCATGTCCTTAGGGAAGCTGTAGCCTAGCCCAGTAGAAGGTATCAGACAAGTCCACGTGTGGCCAAAACGCAAGGTTAGGAACACAAGAGCCATAAGATGGTAGGAGGGGCCAGGAGCTGCCAGCTGCTGCAAGGTTCAGCAAAGACTTCATGGAATACTGTAGATTTATTTCAGACTTTAGAAATGGACCCATCTCTATAAAGAGTAGTATAGAAAGAGGGGATGTTACCCCACCCCAGGACAACCCACACTGCTCTGCTAACTGGCTCACCTGACATGAAGCGTTCATAGAATGGCCCGCTACATTGTTCTCTCATTCAAGATTCCTCTTTCTCGTCCCTCCAGATTAAAATCATACAGATGTGCATAAACTCGTCCACCAGAAAACATGTATAAGAATGTTCACAGCAGCAGCACGCTTCAAAACAGCCCCAAACTGAAAATGGCCGAAATGTCCACCCAACACGGGTATCCCATGGCATATCCACATGATGGAATATTACACACCAATCAGAAGGATCAACTACTGACAGGGGCCACACAGCATGGACATCCAGATAGGATGTGGAGCAAAACAAGGCAAAACGAGAGTGCCAACTGTTAGGGTCCCCCCCACGGTTCAAAGTCAACAGGCAATACTGATGGAGGGACTGAGACGTCGGATGGTGAATACCCTCACGTGTGTGTGGAGGGGAGACGTGGGAAGCGACAGGAAGGGTCCCATGGGGGCTTCCTGAGGCGTCGGCCACCTGCTGCTTCTTGATCTGCCTGCTGGTCACCTGTACACTCAGCTATAACTTAGGATTTTGCACAATCTATGTACATGTTACATCAATAAAATTTATCCTACCCCCAAAAGAAGCTTAAAAAGGTCATTTGAATGGTTTGTGAATGCAGGGCAGGTCAGGAAATATGAGAGAGAGAGTCAGGTTGGGCAGAAGACAGTTTCACCAGCATTAAGTCCCAAAGAGTGGTCCAGCCCTACAAAGATGGGGCGCTGGCATCCATAGGAAGGGGCTCACAAAAAGACCTATTTGGTATTGTCTCAGTATTTTTTTCCCCAAATATTATCTGCATTACCATGAAATACATGGCCGACTTCCCGGCACATTCTGAACTCAGAGAGAGTGTTTCCTCCGACAGCCCATCTACTGGTCAGCTGGCTGCTGGCCTGACTAGCAGGGGCGGCCACATTACCATGCTAATCCATGGAGCCCCAGCGCCATCTCCTTGATATGGATATGTGTGTGCTTACTGCGCCGCCCTGATTAGCGCACGCTTCCATGTGTCAAAGGCGCCAGATTCTTCCCAAAGAATAATTTTAGCTTTACTTATATCCCTAAAGTGTAAGAGTTGATTTGAAAAGGTACTTACCTCCACCATATGCTATTTTTCTTTAAACAATTTGCATTTCAAAGTGAACATGGCATTTATATCTGAATGAATATCAGTATGTTGCCTGAACTGATCTCAAACGAGCATGAAAACGACGCTGGTTTTCTATTGAACAAGAATGTTTTCATCCACCAAATGACATCAAAGACACAACTCCTCTTTTAAGCTATAGGCTTATTACATTAAAAATAGCACGTTTGGATTTTTGAAGGTATACTCTGAAACAAGCTTTTCACAGCATTCAAATAGATTCATCAACAATTTCTTTTAAAATACAATTTTGCTCACTGCACTTTCCGATTTTGGTCCATGTTCACAAACAAGACTTGATATTACCAAAGGCTTTAACTAGGAAAAAAAAACCTGGCATTGGACTTACTGGTTAAACAGCCTGAAGAGCAGCATCTCTTGGCAATAGGTGATGCTGAAGTTTCATGCACTGAGACACCCAAAGAGGATTCTATGAGCACATGAGTGTAAAACAGACATTCATTTCCACTGCGGAATTTTATAATTAAAAAAAAAAAATTATAATTACAGGATATGATAGATAAAAACTTACTCTTCCCCTCAGATGCCTCACTCTTAGAAACATACCATTCTCGTTCCCAGGTAGCTTCAAACGTCAGAAAAGCTCAGAGTGTGAGGTTCCCTCACAAACCTAGAGTTGCACCACGCCCCGCTCCGTGTGCCGGCGGGGACACCAGTTTGCTGGAATCACGACTGGACGATGGAGGCTATTCTAATGGCCACATCACCTCCAACGAGGCCTTCGCCATCTGTTCCGTCCTCTAATTATAAACCCAAAAAGAATATAATTCACAACACTACCATAAAAAGTGAGATACAAATGATTTAAGGGCCTGTGAGCAGGGCCCATCGCCTCAGTATTTGCATTGGAAATCTGCCCTCCTTTTGGCAACCAGGATTTCAGGCTAAGAGGATTGTTTTCCAAGGACACATTCAGTATCTTTTCTTAAAGATGCAGGCATCCAGGACTCTGCCTTATGGGATACTTGTTTTGCAAAAGAGTGCGTATCAACACATCTAGTACTGAGATGGGAATCTTTTGTTTCTCAGACTACTATGTATTTCTTTTGTTATATATATTTTCTGCAGTATGCTTAGAGAAAAAAGAATGTAGGAGTCTAGACTCAGTTGTGATGGCAAATGTAATTACTACTAAATGTAACCTTGTGGCCACGCTCAGAATAAAAAAAATCCTAGAACTGGATAGTTCATGGTTATTTTCTAAAATGTGGAAAGGGCTCATTTTATTCTTTCTCCCTATTCTAATTATGACGCCAAGGAAAAAAAATGGGAGTCTATTTTGCTGTACAAATTTCCTAAAACTTACATTGCAAAATTATACAGATATATAAATAATGTAAATGACAAGTCTTCCAAAATGCTATCTAATAGATCAACTCTTTATTGAACATAAGCACACACTCTTCTTAGTTATGACCATAAAAAAGATGTCACTTTACATTCTACTTCTTCAATATGACTTCCTTCCGTCTTCCCACATTGTTCCATAATCTTCACAATAATTTTAGATATACAACATCTTACTGATTTAATGTAGATACTTTATACTAGTGTTCTTCTACTTCTGGATAGTTTTGGCTGTTTCTAATTTTTCATTATTATAAACAATACTGCAAAGGACATCTTCTACCTTTAGATTTTTCCTTAGGATAAAATCCCTAAAGAGTTCTTATTGGGTCAAGCAGCATTAATATCTTTCTGATTTGTGATATATTGCTAATTAATTTTCATAATGACCAGTGGGCTAAAAGAAGATGCAACCTGGGCATCTTGAAAACAATACAGTCTCTTTGAATTGTTGATTTCAAGTTCTTTGGATAAATACCCAGTAGTGGGATAGCTACATCGTATGGTATTTCTATTTTTAATTTTTTGAGAAATTTCCATACTGTTTTCCGTAGTGGCTGCACCAGTTTACATTCCCACCAGCAGTGTATGAGAGTTCTCTTTTCTCCACATCCTCTCCAATATTTGTTATTTTTTGTCTTGGTAATTATAGCCATTCTAACAGGAGTAAGGTGATATCTCATTATAGTTTTGAAGAGACTTAGGCACCCCTATGTTCACTGCAGAATTATTCACAATAGCCAAGACACGGAATCAACCCAAGTGCCCATCAACTGATGAATGGATAAAGAAGATGTGGTATATATATACAATGGAATACTACTCAGCCATAAAAAAGGACAAAATCGTCCCATTTGCAACACCATGGATGGACCTTGAGGGTATTATGTTAAGCGAAACAAGTCAGACAGAGAAAGACAAACACCATATGATTTCACTCATGTGAAAGATAAACACATGGACAAAGAGAATAGATTAGTGGTTACCAGAGGGGAAGGGGGTGGGGGGGGTGGGTGAAATGGGTAAAGGGGCACATATGGTGACAGATAAAAATTGGACTATTGGTGGTGAACACAATGCAGTCTATATAGAAACTGATAAATAATAATGTACACCTGAAATTTATACAATGTTATAAGCCAATATGAAATCAATAAAATAATTCGAAAAAAAAAATTCAGTCTATAATTTGTAAAATGGATAAAATAATAATAATAAAATGGTGATAATGATGATGATAATAATATGTCCCTATAGTTGATATAAGGATCAAATTACATAAAGCACTTTATCAATTGTAAAGCCTCTGTAGACATTAGTTGTTATTAATCTCACCAACAGTGGGTTTTCCTTTTCTCTATAGTTTATTATTTAGAAAAAGCTTAAAATGCTGCTAATTTTGTTTGTCTTTAAAATCTAAAAGGTCTGAATATTTTCCTTGTGTTTCTAGTGATGGTGTCTCTTCGTGTGTAAACTGCTCGTTATTTGCCTCATATCTGTGTTTTTGAGTTATAGTCATCACTTGGCATGAGCCCACTGATTCACTGGATGGTATTTCTTGAACACCATGGACCTTAACAGTGCTTACTACTGGGACAATTCAATGACACTCTTACCACTCTCCAAAACTCCAAAGGTATGATGATCAGTTATGCCAAAGTTGTCAGAGGTACCGTTTACAAAAGGAAAGAGAGGAAGAAAAGAAATCATGTGCTGAGGACGTGATGCAGCAGTGGATGAATAACATAACCTGACATGGGGAAAGGGGACTTAGAGAACCAGAGACCCTGCTTACATCCCATAGCTAGGTTACTGCTCCACTGTGGGGATGGATGTAGTCTGGTGTTTGGTACCATTCAAGACGAAAATATTAAGCACATCAGATGTTAAGTTCTCATTTAAGTGATTATATTTAGAAATAAGTTTAAACATTTATTCCAAAGATGAAGTCTGCTATTTCCAGCTATACAGCACAACACTCATCACTGCAAAATGATGCCTGCACTTCTCCTCTTGCCCATTTTTATCTGCTTAAGGAACACTTGCTATGACAGATTCTGAGGTGTTTATGGACAGTGCCATCATAATGCTTACTTATGCTTATTTGCACAATGCTTACATAATGCTTACTGAGCTACAATCCATTTCTTGGTATGGGTTACATGAATAAGTTTATGTGCAATATGGTGATAATGAGGTATGACAATATTACCCAAAAGGAGAATCAAACTAAGGATTTTGCTTTGAGCAACAAAATACGATTATAGCACTCAAGTAATAACGTTTTATAAAACATAAATTCTAAGATGTCCATATCTTATCCTCTAGTTTATCATTTGGTATTATATCCCCAACAACTTAATTCAATTGTTCACTTTCTTCTTTTGCCATAATAATTCCATCTTTAAAATATTCCTTCTCTTTTATATGATAAATGCAATAGGTGTGTTCTGCACAAAATTCACTTCGATTCGACAAGCACTGTTTCGAGGGGAGGTTTCTTCAGCTATCACTGAATTTTATAATCCCTTTCAGGGAGAACGGCAAGTGATCACACAACTCCATGCCCAGAAGTCCCACTGTGACTTCTCTCTCTCCCTTCCAGGCCTTATAAAACCACCTCTTAGAACTGAAGAGAGAAATCACGTAGGAGTAAGAGCATATCCATGTTCAGAACTCTGATGACTACTTGTTGGTGGGTCAGGATATTTTGGGGTTTTACCACTCACTAGAAATATCCTAGAAAGATGAATGTTCCCTGTGTGAGTGGTAACCGCAAAACATTGGGTCACAAGGTTTGGAGAGGGCAAAATGTCATGACTACTTTGAAAACTTCTCCTGTGCCAACATGGGAACAAGCACGCAGCACGCAGGCTAATCAAGGACTTGACTCTAGCACAGAAAGTCTCCTTCCCAAGGCCCAGGTTCCAGCGGAGGCCCAGGCCTCCGTCAGCTGCCTCCCTGAAGGCTGCTGGGACAACCTGCAGAGATGGTCTCAGCGTCCTCCCCTTTCCTATTGCCCGTCCCATGCTGACCATTTTGCTGGTCTTGAAAGCATCAAGTCAACAGCTGAAACACTATTCTTCACCAAACACACACATTTTTCAGAAAGGAAAAAAAGTTTCTACACCAATTTTTTATTTACTTCTAGAGATATCTGTTCCCATGGGCATGCACAGCTCCGTATCTCTAACATCCTTCTTATGTTTTTAACTGAAATCATCAAGGATCAAGCTGCCTTCGTCGGTTCTTACAGAAAAGAACACTCCATTTGGAGTTGAAATAATTGAAGGTTTCTTTAAACTGGAAGGAATGATTCTGATTTATATTTGAACTGGACCCCCAATGATCTTGACCACGGAATGCTACAATGGAGGAACTGTTATCTGAAAGAAACTAAACAATACTTATCGCCCATATTGATCACTTACATTTCATATGATGGGCGATACTCAGTAATATTCACTTAATGAAAAAATAATTGCTACGTTAGGAAACTAGGAGAGGATAACAACGAAGGAAAAATAATGGTCTATGCCTCAAAGAGTTTACAATTTAATGATGGAAACAGTGTAACACAAATTTGCCTGAATCTCAGTGGGAGAAATGCATAAAGACAGAAACAGTGAAAAATAAGCAAGCATTTCTCATAAAAGCTGAAGACACCGCAACTCTTGTAAAGAATAAACTAATAACTTTAGTATCTTTTAATCTCCGATGTAGCTGATTTCCTGAAATTTTAGTTTCAGGAAGAAACCCCACAAGATGTTTATTTTTTTCCCCTCAAAATAATGAATTATTAAATAGTCATCAAAACCTACTCCAATAAAACCTGGTTTATGGAAGCAGATATCCCATGATACTGATTTTTGGACTATTTTTTAGCAAAATAATTCTCAACCAATAAGGCTTTCATTTGCAAGTGTTCTACCAAGTTGCTAAAAAGGTGTTTAGCAAAAGCACCCAATTTATGAATCAGAGGATTAATGTTGTAAATAAAGTCCAAAGGGTGGGATATGAACGGGTGACCAAGGCAGAATGAGCGGCGAGTGAACCGACAAACCGGGAGGGGACACAGGCGGACCGGCACAGCTCATTCAGTACACAGAACAGATTCCGGAGTTATTAAAATGTTTTCTAGACCATTTGAAACTAAACAAAGAAAAACTTTGTTTCCATGAGACAACAACGGATCTAGTTTTGATGTTGCGTTATTTTTTTTTTAATAGCTATTACCACTGTAACAGCAGCTTAGCGACTCGGCGTCTGCAGTGTGAGCAGTTTTGATAAACAGCCTCTGCGGGCCACACAACGGGGATAATGTATCCTTAAGTACCGCCAATGAGCTGCCATTCTGCACAGCCAATTACTTCTGTGCGTCTGTCACTCAAAGGAAAAATGACTGAGCCCATTAGATCAAACCTTTGTCACTGTTCCTAATGCACTCTTAGGCCTCATTAATCTCCGGGAGCAGCAACAGAGCCGCCGGTGTCTCATTGCCTCCCCCGAACAGGCCCACGTGAAGCCTCTCATCTCTCCCCCAAGTGCACCGCGTTAATCAAGCTCTCCTTATTACCCCAGTCCCTGTCACGGCGGAGAGCGCGCTCCTCTTAAATGCTCTCATTATGACCCATCTTTAGAGCCGGCTAAGTGGAAAAAAAGAGAGAGGGAGAGAGGGAGAAAGGACGGGAGAGAAAGAGGAGAGGAAAAAGCAAGTCCGATCGCATTAATATTCATGACAATAATTAGTATTCTAGGTCACTGAATATTCATGCTATTAGTTTGGTTTTTTATGGGTTTGCTGGATGTCCTGATTACTGAAGTGTGGAGGAAAACAGCATGGTTGAGACTTCAGATGTCGACGGCAGTTCAATACTCCAAACACATCGAGATCCCTGCCCCCACCCCCGGAAAGTCAGCCTCCACCCTCCCGATGGCTTTAATATATTGAACCCACCGGGGGCCAGGAGTGGGGGCAGGTGGGGGAGAGGGAGGAAAGGTTTCCCAGGACAAAGGTCTAAGAATCAATCTGTTAGGATAAAAACAGTCACAGTTGCAAATACCCAACAAAGACACACTTTAGGGACAGGAAGATATCTGTCATCTCAGAACAAAATGTTGCAATTAGGAGTTATGAGAACACTGGGATAAAGAGACGATGGGACACGAAGAACTGGAGCAGAGCGCCCCAGAGAGATCCGGAAAAGTCCAGAAGGGCACGTCTCCCTCCTGCTTGGGTGGCTGCCATCATGGGGGATGCTGGTTGTTGAGGGGCATGGGTCTGTCCAAGTCTAACCCATCATGTCTACTCAAAGGCTACATAAACAAACACGTCATGGCATTTAGAAATTAATTCGAAAACAATTTCTCTCCTCTCTCCCTCCTTTTCTTCACCAGTGACAAGCACAACTATTATGATGGATTTCTGATACAATTCTGAAAAGTTGCCCGGGGTCAAGCTTTGGAAAGGCACCTACTGTGTTATCCTCACAAGGACGGAGGTGGGTACCATTTTCCCATTTTAAAGATGAGGAAGCTGAGGTTCACAGAGACACCTGCACAATGTCCTAAGATGGGGGAGGTGGGATTCAATTTAGTGTTTCTGACTTCAAAGCCCCTACTGGTGGCCATATGTTCTCCTGCTCTCTACTTAAATGGCAAAATAACTGTCAGAGCTGATACAACTCTGCATTCTGTCATATGCGCCTACAATTCTACCAAACCAGCCTGGCCGGAAACTTGATTGTCAGAAAATACTTTTGGACATTTGACTGTCTTCTCTGGAAGTATATCTGAAAGTATAGTTGGTAGCTTCTCTAGAAATGTGGCTTCTGATGGGTTTTCATTAGAATGGCAATGGGGGTTCCATGACAAAGGAATGGAAATGGAAGATACTTGCCATGGGCATCCTGAGTGAGTGACCTTGGAGGAAGGGGGAGATGTGACAGGGAAGGGAGAATCTAACCAGGCCTGAATAAACAAGTAACTTTTGGATTTGTCTTTTCTTTTTTTTTTTTTTTTTGCTGGAGTACATGCTTAAGTAATTTTTTCAAAAAACCATCGAGAGGGAAATGTTCTATATCCCTGTATGTCATCTAAAAATGTCTTTTTTCTACTCTCACACTTGATTGATAATAGTTTGGCTCTGCCTAGGCTTCTAGGTTAAATATTATTCGTCCTTAGAAGAGAATTCTTCCATTATCTTTTAGTATGTGGTTTTGCTCTTGAGAAGTCCACAGTCCGTCAGAGTTCCCTTCCTTGGTAGGTAACCTCACTATTCTCCTGTCTTGGATACTTTTTGGGATTTTGTCTATGTTTACAGAGCTTCCTCTCCCATCCAACTTGGTACTTGACTCTTCAGATGGGAAGACACCAGCATGTCCATCATCCCCTCTGGCATATTTTTCTTCTGTTATATCTTTGATTACCAACAGTGTCTTTTGCCATGTTCTTTATAGTATTTAACCTATCCACTGAATTTGTTATTTTTGCAACCTTTTTTCTTTAATTTTCAAGAACTCTTTCTCCCCAGATTTTTCATACAATCTTTCGTTTGTTTCATTTTATGGATGCAATAACTAACCTCTTAAATCTTTCTGATGCTAGTTGCTATAATTTCCTTTTAAATTCCCTTTCCCAAATTATCGCTCTGTTTCTTCTAGGATCAGTTGTCCTTTTGTGCATCTCAGTCCTTCACATCTTTACTGTTGGCTTCCACAAACGTCTTGGTTGTTCATTCATATTTATGAATAAGAGCATGCGGATTGATCAGGCAGATGAAAGGTTTTCTCTGCAGCCTTCGAGCAGGTGTGCAGGACATTTTGCTTGGCGGGCTCGGTTTGGATCGGCAGTGCAGGGGTTCGTGGGCAGGCTGGCGCACTTTAGTTATGTCCCTCACAGTCAGAGCTGCCTTTCCTTGCCATTTATTTGTGTTTCCCTGTGACTCTGCAGGGGTCTGAGTTTCCCAATCTGCTTCCTTCCCTTTCAAGCATCAGCACCCATACCAGGAGCTCTGCCCTTCCCAGGCGTGTTGCTTACTTTCTCTTCCTGTGGTGGTAGTGTCGTCGGCGAGAACGCCATTGGCCAGCTCTTCCTGAATGTGTCCCTCAGCCTCCTGTGCCTGCACTCCACAGCTGCCCAATGGAGCCTGCAGCCACCCCGCCTTCACTGCAGTTCCTCTGCTCTGGTTAACCTGCGAGCCCCAAAGTGAGACCTGGGCTTGGTTGTCAGCACACAAGGCAGCTACTCTGACAGTGTGTTTTTCCTCCTCATCTCCAAACCCATAGCAAAACTTGACATTAAGATCATCACATTTCCAGCATTTTCATGTGTGAAACGTAATCAGCATTCCAATACTGGAGAACCACTCCCCAATACTAGGAATAACATAAGCCCCCTCCCACCAGTAATTTTCTATCCACTTGACCCCTTTGTCTTTTTAGTATTGATCACCAGCTTCAATGGTCTTAATTGTGTTTGTTTTTCTTCTGACTCCTCCACCCCCACTGGAGCATAAGGCTCCTGGAAGGAGAGTCCTGTACGGCCCCCAAAGCTCCAGAGCGCTCATCAGGACTGGGCATACAGCAGACTCAATAATGACAGTAAGTGAATGGTACAGGAGGCAAAGCAATGAGGTATCTGAACCATTACATTGGTTGGTAAAAACTAAAAGTCAACATTGACATACAGTTAGGCATTAAAATATTTGAAATATGGAATGCCTTATGACCGTATTAGAAAATCAAGAGAAACATCCATATAGGTATTCCAACTCATAAGAATTCAGTAAGATGGCTAGATATAAAAAAAGCAAAAATTAGGAGCTGTGTTATTTCTTACCAATAGATGACGTAGTAGACAACACTCCCCCTCAAAGACAAAAACCAACAAACAGAAAAGATTAGCCTCACATTTCACCAAAAAATATAAACTAACAGAATGGATTAAGAAGACACATACAGGATCTAAATGAAGAAAAGTGTTAAACTTTACTGAGGGATATATAATAAGTCTGAATAAATTGGGAAAGAATTGTGTTCTGTGATAAGAAACTCAATATAGTAAAGATGTCAGTTCCTCCACAATTAATTGATAGGTTAAAAGCAATGCCAATTAGAGTCACAATGGGATTACTTTTAGGGGAAAAGAGAAGGTTTCAAGTTACTTTGAAGTTTATTGGAAAAAAATAAATGGGTGGCAATAGCCAAAAAACACTATAAAATAAAAGAGTATTAAACTGTGTTATACTACCAAACATAAATTTTTTTTAATCATTTTTTTCTTTTCTGGGTTTTTTTTTTTTTTTTTGTGAGGAAGATCAGCCCTGAGCTAACATCCATGCTAATCCTCCTCTTTTTGCTGAGGAAGACCGGCTCTGAGCTAACATCCATTGCCAATCCTCCTCCTTTTTTTCCCCCAAAGCCCCAGTAGATAGTTATATGTCATAGTTGCACATCCTTCTAGTTGCTGTATGTGGGACGCGGCCTCAGCATGGCCGGAGAAGCGGTGTGTCGGTGTGCGCCCGGGATCCGAACCCGGGCCGCCAGTAGTGGAGCACGCACACTTAACCGCTAAGCCACGGGGCCGGCCCCCAAATATAAATTGAGTCATAAATCTAAGACAACGTAGTAAATCCACATAAAACAAGACAAAAGTGAAGATAGGTCAATGGAATAGATTCTCGGGCCCAGAAACAAAGCTTATTTGATTAAATGAGTTAGTTGTACAATAAATGTGACAAACAGAATCAACAGGGAAAGGAAACAATTCAACAAAGAGAGAAAGAACAATTAGTTATCTATTTGAATAAAAAGTTTAATTAGATTTCCTATTGCATATAATAAACCCAAACAAATTAAAAGTGGATTAGGCGTTATATATTAAAAAAAGAAACAATAATAAAACTGTAAAACTCAGAAATACATATACATGAATTGTGATCTGATTTCAGGATTATTAAACGCTTTCTAAATATCTGAAGTAGAAACCACAAAAGTATAATACTTATGATTTGACTATATAAAAGAGGGGAAACCTCTATATGTAAATAAGATCATAGAATTTAAAAAGCAAATAATAAACTGGGGAGATATCCGCAAAATATATCATAAAGTCTTAATATCCTTAATATATAAAGAGTTCTTACATATCAATAAGAAAAAGACAAGCACCTAGTGCAAAAAATGGGAAAGGATACATCTAAACAATTACAACATAAGAAATATGTATGATTAGTAAACATGAGATGTTCAACCTCACTATTAATTGAAGAAATCCTAATAAAGCACGAGATATTTTTATTGCTGATCAGATTAGCCTAGATTCTAAAAATGATAATTAATAGCAATGCTAGCAAGTGTGAGAGGGTGAAATGGGCACTCACTTTATGAATGGATGGGTATTTTATACAAAACTTTTCTAGAAATTAATCTGGAAATTTGTATCAAGAATCTTATAAACACTTATACCCACTGACTGAGCCACTTCACTTACGGACATTTATTTTAAGACAATAATATGTGTCACGCACAAAGATTTCGGTATATGCATGTATCGGGTCTATGTGAATGGAAAAGTTACTAGAAGGGAAGGCACAAAACATTGATCTAATCCAATAACATTGAGATAAGAAGAAAAATCAAAAAGAAAAGGAAGCATAAAAACATGTCCAGTTAATCCAGAGCTCTAAAACAAAACAGCAGAATTCAAACGCGTCGAGAATGAAGGATAAGGTTAACTAGCATGTTAAGTTCTTTGGCAAAAAGCTCTAAAATAACTAATACCTATTTTTAGCTAAAAGCCCATCAATTAAAAGTAGCATCAATTTGCTTCAAATTAAATTTGTTGTGTTGGAATTCTTCACGTGCGCACTCTATGAATGACCGAATGGAGGGTCACTCTTCCTGGATACTGGCCGATGATGTCACTTGCCTGCTGAGATGAGGGTACCACATCCCTGAGCACTGCCATGACCAGGAAGCACTTGCTTCCCCTGAATTGGTACTGTGCTCCCAAGGATGTCATATCCCTACTTCCATGTCCCCACTTGCAATCCAAAGAAGAGGGAAAATTGGCCAGGCTCCCTGGATGGGGATTAACCTGGTCTAGGGTTGAAAGGATGTGCTGTAATAAACTCAGGGTGTGACTACAGAAAACGGATTTCAATCATGCCCACAACCCTCCCCTTCACCCAATAGCAAGAGTCTTAAGGAGAATGAGGCTGAGCACTGAAAACTCACTCTCTTAGCCGAGGACCATGACATAACCCACTCCATGGGATGTGATAATGTTTATACGGCATTTTGTCTGTTCTGTTATCAAACATCACATTTCCCTTAGGACAACAAGTGGCAGTTGAGCACCAAAGAACACAAGTCTTAAGGTTAAGAAGTTCAAACTCCAAATCTTGCATACCCAGCACTTCATCAAATCATCAGGCTCTTCCCTCACCCTATGTGCTTGGTGAGTTCCCATCCTTTCCTCACACCCAGCACAGGCAACCCCCAAGTCCTGAAGCCTTGCCCCACCTCCTGGGGTAGAGCCGACCACATCACCACCAGGCCTTCACGCCCTCTTACGTACCCCCACTATGGCCTGCCGCACAGCACTGCATTTACTTGTCTACTTGTGTCCTTCCCACCTCCCAAAGGGTGAGATCCTTGAGGGTGGGGATTATGTCTTATTCTTCAGTGTCCCCAAAGCTCAGGACTGTGTTTGGCACACATTAGAAACTCCATAAGTGTGTGCTGACTTGAATAAATAAATGGATAGATGTGACACGATAGGTTAGACAGGAAAGTGGAAAATTAGCCAGTTATTAGGCGACCGCCTTATGTTCTGAAGGTCAGAGACTCTGTATTCATGCACGCACGATTCCTGGCAAAGAACAGGTACTTAATAAATATTCTTTGAGTAAATAAAGTATTGAAGACATTAGCTTTTTATTTACTATAGAAATTTTTTTTTCTTGGGCACTTCTCTCTCTTCCCATCCCATAGCATTAGCACACCATCCTGAAAAGGAAAATACCATGTATGCCTTGGAAGGAAGGTCAGCAGGTCATAAGAGGCCACGCAACATGAACTTATCACCTTTCTGGAATGAACTGATGTCTGTTAGCAGAAAGCCCAGTTTTATTTTGATTAGTAACAACAGCTGACGTTTGTATTGTACTTTATGAGTTTCCCAGCACTTCCATACGTGTTATGTCACCTGCCATCACATCTCTGTGACACACGTAGTCCAGGCAAGATCAGCCTAATGTGGTGGCATAGCACCGTTAAATTACCTGCCCAATGCCATGCAGCAACAATAGCAGAACCCAGGCTGGTGGACCCCAAATTCTGTTTCCTTTTTATTATCTTGCTTTCGCCAACCAATGTCATTTATGCCACAGGACTGCAGGGTCAGCATGATCCCTTTTTAAAAGCACTTAACATTTCAGAGAAAAATGCAGCACCTTTAAGAAGCAGACACACACACTAGAAATGACTGCAGAACAGAAATCTCTTTTGAGAAGATTAGATGTAGGTTGGAGAGAAGAAAGGAACTTTTTGTCGGAAAAAACAATTAAAATTTGTGAAGGGATTGCATACGTTGAAAGAGTTTGAGTTTGTTAGTGGGAAGATTCAAGTAGTTCTTAACACTTTTTCTCTGATAAGCAATCATGGGAAGGTTAAAGCCAGCACAGCATCATTTGCCAAGACTCTAAATAAAAATGAACCATGACACTTTCAATGGCTCACAATTGCACACCAAGGCCAGGAATTTCCACACCTCTAATTTTGAGAAAACACTAACGTCCTCTGATCCTGAACGAAAACCAAATTCTCCTTTAAAAGTGAATAAAGAAAACTAAAGTTGTGTCAAAGAATAACATAATAGTTACAACATAAAACCGACAGAATTTAAATTTTATCTAAAGCCACTTGTTTCCTTTAAATCTTGCTCCAAATGTCTTTTCTACTTTTATACACAGAGTCACTACAAATTAGTTAATACTAATCCTTGCTACTTTAACAATTAATTCACGTTTTTTAGAAGGCCTTTAAATCCTCAACCACGTGTAAAACTCTATTTTCAACGATCAGCCCTGGGAAAACCTAGTGGTACTGTGACTCAAAGTACCACCATTTGCTGTCGGCAGTCATGGAACCCACTGGTGTAGAGGAAACGATCATCCACAGAAGAGATGAGTCTTCTAAACCTTAAGCTACAATGTAACAGTTAAGGTCTCCACTTAACTGAAAGAGCTCAACACCATCCTCCAGCCAACACCATCTACTGCTGCCGCCATACCTGATTTCTTTAGCATGTCAGCGCTAAGCTTACCTGAATTTGGTGAGATGTGTAAACTGCTCATGTCCTTGGACAGGCCATTGGCTTTAGGGCTGGAGATAGGCGCACAGGCTGACGTGGCTCGGGGTGGCCTCTTCCCTGGTACTTTCACAGTGGTTCTCAGAAGATCAATCTCTTTACCATGAACATTCTGCATGTAATCCTGTTCAAAACGTTAAACATCCAAGAGAGATTAAAAAGAAGGCCTTTTACAATCTAGGACAAGGGGTTCTGTTAGACATCAGGAGTTGTAATCCTATGACCCTTCCACTGTGGCAAGCGCTTTAAAAATAATGAGGTTCTGATCTGTCTGGTACTGGTGACATCATCATTATACCGAAATCAGAGCTCTGCCTCTATGTCCTAAACTAACCCAGGCCCTGGAAATACAAGGAGACACAGTAGATGCTTCCATCAAGGGGGGTTATAAACCAGCTGAAGAACTAAGTATGCACAGGAAATCATATTTTTTGAACTGCTGCTTATGAGATGGCACCTTAGGAACTTGGGCTGTCCCTGTAAGTTTCAGGTAAAATTCCATGGAGTAGAAACTATTTTGTAAAACCTTTCTGTCTCAGACGGCAATACCATTAAACATCTAGACAACACTGAAGCTGTTCGGTGGGAACTCAGGAAAAAACTAAGTAAAAGATCAAGCATCTTATTCAGGACCAGGAAGATGTCTGAGGGGTCGGTGGTATGGTGCTGAAAAAGCATGGAGATCATGGATGGAGGCATAATAGCTGGATGTTAAAAAAAGAAGTACATTATTTGGTACTCAAGTGTTATGTTTCTCCAAGTGGTGCACTTTACTCAGAAAAAGTATCTTGCTGTTCTGTATGCTTCGGAGGCGAATGGCTAGCAGTTATCAGGCAACCATAGGGAAGCCTAGGTAGACAGTGAAATTCTTGGTGCAGTCACTCAGCAACTCAGTGTGGAGTAAAACAATACCTAAGAATTGTCTGGTGGGTAGGGAAAGGGGAGAAGACAACAGAGAGCCAGGGTGAGGGGCCTACTGGCAAATTAGGAGTTACGACCCTTTTGTGCATTTTTTGGGCAATGAGTCTCCTTGTCTCTGTAGACATATTATTAAATCGACATCGCACATTAAGAAAGGATATATTCTAAATTGCTCTTGGGTAAAAAAACTTTTCAAGTGTTTTAAGACTAGGCAGGAAATGAAATAAACAGATTCCTTCTTGGCACAATCTTGGTGGACTCTTTAGAATATAAAGGGAAAAACCAATAAATTTGTATTTGGTATAAGCAATTAAGTTCAAGTCAATGTAATTTTAGAACTGCCAAACAAACCAGGGTGTGGGCTGCAAGGGATGCAGGGAGGTTGGAAGAGTGAGCTGTTTGCTTGTAACTGCCAACCAACAGAGTCAATGGATGCCGAAAGAACTAGAGAAAGTTCCAGAAGCAAGGTGCAAGGGATGGAGGCCCCCACCTGTGGAACGAGGAAAGTTGGCCAAGTGTATTGAGGAAGCTTCAGGTGGCCTAGAGAGTAGCATGGAAGCCAAGAGAAGGATCCCAGTGGCTTCCAGGAAATAGGCTGTGGATCTTTCAATTGCAGGACAATGTCCACATCCCAGCAGGTGAAGGGGTTGAGAAGCAGTCATTGGTTTATTTATGAGCAGGAAGTTTGCTGATAGAAGGAATGATACAAAAAGGAACCCAAAGTACAAGATTCCAATATAGGGCAAGGAACCCAAACGTGGGTCCTCGGGACAGATAGCACGAGGGAGCTGCCTTCTCTCCACCATCTGTGGGAGGGATGGCCAGCCTTGAGGGTCAAGAGCAGAGACCTCACCCCACAACCCAAGCAATTAGAGGTGGGGCTGCATGGGAGCCAATCCTGACTCAGGAAAGAGGGTGGATGAATTCTCAACAGAGGAGGAAGGGCAGGAAGACAAACTCCATAACGTGAGGGCTTGGCCACGTTGGGGGAGACGTTCTGATGGAGATGACAGAACTCTAGAAGGTTCACCAAGCACCCAGGAGGAAACAATGCTTCAGGATCCCTGGCGACTTCCTAAGGACAGAGCTCAATGGCCATTCCTGGTGCAGAACAAAAGCTCAAAAAGCCAAGGCTAGAACAAGGAGGAACATGGGACTGAAGACAAATGGAGACAGGATCAGAAGCTGCACCACAGTGGGGGCAAATTCAGACCAGCTCTTCAGAAGGAGGGGAGAGGCTGGGCCTTCCTCAGCAGATGATAAACCATCCAGAGAGAAATACCTGCACCCACACATCTGCTATCAGTCAGGGAAGCCAGAAGCAGAGGCACAGATCCACTCTGGGCTGGGGGAGCTGTGCATCTAATATCCCAGGGCAGCTCAGGGAGGGAGGCCCTGGCGTTCACAGGGCAGGCTGGCTGGAGTCGGCCATCTTGGAGGAGACCTGTGGGATTGGGGAAGGGGAGGGCTGTATCAGACCAGGAACAGACTGAAGTTTCCACATGGAAGTCAAGATGCTTGGAAAACTCCCCAAAATATAACTAACTATGAGAAAAGCTGTGGCTTTGAAAGGATGTAGACCAAAGATGGAAAGAAAGTTCTCATCACTAAATTAAATTGAAGGATAAGGCCGACTGGAAGAAATATAGGAAGTCTCATGACCAAGCTCATCATGAGGATGGTGAACATCAAAGGAGAAGTGTTCTCTGGTTAGTGTAGGGCTAACGGTCAAGGTCATTTAAAAAAAAAAATAAAAGCTGTTCTTAAGCATCTTTAATTCACTTCCATTAATATTCAACCAAAGGATGCAACCCCAAGTTTCAAAACCAAAGTTAAGGCTTGTAAATAATGAATTCCTTCTTGCATAGTTACTCCTTTAAAAATATCAACTTGCTATAACTTTCTTCTTTAATGCCAATTCTTAACAAATTAAAATACAATAACAGGAGTGTAATTGAGCATTTATTGCTTATGGGCTCTAAAATGAGGCTAATCAGATAGTGACTGAGCCTCAGCATGGGCTCTTTTAATAGGCATGTTTCAACATACAATAACCAGGATATTTTATTTAAAATTATTATAGAAATGTACCAACTGTCTGCTTTGGATTTGAACGCGCCCAGGGAACACATTTATCTTTGGCTCAGCATGGGCCAGGGGATCTGTTTTCCTGCCTGAGTTGGGTGCTGAAACTTCAGAAGAGCTAGTTCTAAAAAGTAAGGCCATGAATATTTGGCAATTCTTCTATTTCAAGCCACCACAATTTTGACAAACTTTACGAAACGCGTTTCCTATTCCATAAAAGCCCTTCGACGCGGTAGCTCAGAAACAGGTAGAATGTAGACACACGAGTCTGGGGCTTCTGGTTTTTCCCAAGGGAAACAATACTGAGTTTTCTGTTGTTGAAAGAACTCATCCTTTTCATCTCTCGCCAGCTTGGTACTTGAGGAATTAAAGCTATAGCCGCTAAACAACGTCACCTCCTCAGAAGTGGGATGTACAGCCTGGTGGGTCTGAGGTAGGGACCTCGCTGGGTGAGATAAGGACAGCAAGCTTGATTTTGATATGCAAATATTACAGATACTACCCTTCTCTGCGTTCTTTGCAGAAAATGCTGATCGAAGATAAAAGGGGAAAAAACCCTTTAACAAGACCTGAGGGTAATTCAAAGCCACGTACTTTTAAACAGCACTTAACAAGTCCCTGGGGCCCACTCAAGAGCCAGTCCCCCCAGAGGTGCCATCTCTTGCCCCTCAACAGCTTGAAAAAGTAGTAATTGCAAACCTATTTGCATTTTTCTTCTCAAGTTGTCCATGCACATCATGCAGATTATTTTTTCCAAGCAGGCACCGGAGCAAAGGGACCCGTTCCCGAATGTGTCGCTACCTCTGTAACTGCATCACGTCCCCCTGCAACCCTGCTCCGGCACCTTTACCATCCCTTGTTTTTTACATTTCGCTCCTAATTATGTTGCATCTATTGCTGTACACTTAATTAGCTGCATTAATGTGATTTCTTTTCACATAGTCAAGCAATTAAGAGCTATGATTGAGTTTCATTCAATTAGCCTCAACAAACATGCTAATTGATGTCCCAGATGCAAATGAGGTGCAATGAGAGAAACCTGCTAGCAATTGAGAGCCATGTCAGAGACCCACAGCTTTCAGCTTGCTGACAGCAGCACAGCTTAACGTGGATCCCACCTTCTGTGGGGCTGCCTTCGGAGAGGGCCGCCGAGTCATTAGTGCCTCTGTGTACCAGATCCCTCCTGATTCAGAGAATTAATTGATTCGCTGCTGTACAACGTTGTCCTAAAATCTCAGTTACGCATTACCAGGACCGGGAGGTCATCAACTGGGTAACCCTGTGCTCTGGCAAGGAGAGGGGTATAAGATCCTCATCAAAATATTGCATGAGGCTACTAAAAAAACTCACAGGAGTTCTCCCCAAAATTGCAAAGGGAAAGGAGTGTCTGTCTTGTCCTGGCGATCCTTGAGCCCTCGATGTGCGTGATGGCCTGTACAGTTCTTAGTAAATGGTGAGTTCATCTTAGTCAGCTCTGGGGCATTTGGCACTTCAAGTTAAGCTCAAAATACAGCAATCCATCAATAGTCCCTAAAAATACTCTTAGTATATTGATTCTCACTGCCTCTCATCTGGCTGTTACCTTTGGCTGTCTGGTGAGAGATGGTTTGCTTGATGTGTTCGTAGGGGCACCAAAAGCAGTTAACAAGATCTTAAGGCTAAACTGAAATGCATAAATGATATGACTGGCATCTCAAAATTAGATCAACAGAATAAAACACACACTTCGAAACTCAAATCTCTTCCTGTGTAGACAATGCACCCAACATCACTCCTATTTTACACATATTTTAAAGAAGTACTAAGACTCCTCATTTCCATAATTCAGTGACGGAAAAAATAACAGAAATCTTTGTTCCAATTAGGTTTTCCCAATAAGTTCTAGTTTCTAACTGTATATAAATGTTGAGAAATTTAACATTTTATATTAATATGTAATATTCTAAGTCAGACAACTGTTAGGACATACTGATATCTGCTTTGGCCTTTCTGCCATGGGCAATCTAATTGGGTTTTTCCTCTTTGCATAATCTAGTTTAGCAGTCCTCAAAGTGTGGCCTTAACACCCTATCCGGGAGTTCACAGGTTCAATACCATTTGCAAAACAATTCCAAGACACCATTTGCCTTTTTCACTGTGTTGAAATTTGCTTTGATGGTATAAAAGTGATAGCGGGCAAAACTGCTGGCTCCACGGCATGACTCAAGGCAATGCCAGTACAGTCATGCGTTGTTTAACAACAGGGATACATTCTGAGAAATGTGTCATTAGGCAATTTCGTCATTCTGCGAACATCATAGAGTGTACTTACACACACCTAGGTGGTATAGCCTACTACACACCTAGGCTACATGGTAGTAATCTTATGGGACCTCAGTCGTAAATGTGGTCCATGGTTGACAGAAACATTGTTATATGGCACATGACTGTAGTCACTGTATTACTCACTGCCATGCTCTCTAAATAAAAACAAACAAAAACAGTTTCACTTAAGAATGTTCCTAATAAACCAGAAAAAAGCTACTGATTTTTAAAAATTTCAACCCTTGAGTATGTGGTCTTTTAATTTTCTGGATGATGACATGGAAAGTATACATAAAACATTTCTGCTGCATCCTGAAGGCTGATGCTTATCTTGCAAAAAGCACTTCTGCAATTGTTTAAGTTGCAAGCTGAACTAGCCACTCTTTTGCTGGGACAACATTTTTACCTGAAAGAATGACTATGTCAGACATTAACTATGGTTATTCAGTCTTGGGTACTGGGCAGATATTTCCTTGAAAATGAACAAATGAACAATGCCAGGAAAACAGCTGACAGTATTTGTGGCCAGTGATAAAATCTGAGCTTCCCAGCGACTATGTGAATTTTGAAAACTTGTATCTCTCACCATGAGCTTGACATCTTCCAAATACTTAAAAGACTTTTCTGGCAAGATTGGTAGTGATATAAATCAATGTGATTTTGGATATTACATGAAGAAAAGTGTTAGCATTTGGAAATCTGCATACCTCAGTTAAACAGCATTTTTGAAATGACCAACGCATGGTGTCACATGCGTGGATGAAAGGCTACTCAAAATGCAGGACAATTCACTGGACTGTAACGTAGCAGAGGAGGAAAAATTTAGTGACGTCACTTCTGATTCCACACTGCATTCCTCAGCTTTAAGAAACTGTCACATGTCGAGTTTTGGTGTAGTATCTAAGAAGAACAGCCACAATGATCTGAAATGGCTACTGAAATACTGCTCCCTCTTCTAATCCTCTATCTCTACAGGGTGAGAGTTTCTTCACATACTTTAACAGAACAACATATCGCAACAGACGGAAGGCAGAAGCACATATGACAATCTAGTTTTCTTTATTAAGCCAGCCGTCAAAGAGCTTTGAAAAAATGCATTATTTTACATTTTTTTCTCTTCCCATGATTTTCTTTTGGAAAATGTATTTTTCATAAAAATGTTATTCATGTAATAATATTACATAATGGGTGGTTTATTATTATTTTAAATGAATTATATGAGTATTTCAAGATTTTCTCAGTTTTCATTTCTACCATGATAAATATCAATAGACAGAATCCACAGAAACAAAAACTCTTTTGGGTTCCTCAGTAATTTTTAAGAAGGTTAAGGGGTCCTGAGGCCAAAAGGTTTGAGAACCACTAGTCTAGGTTAACGTCCACAAAACAGCCCCGGGCTCTGTGAGTCTGACTTATGCAGACACCTGGAGGAAGAAGACAAGAGCTGGACTGATGCAAAGACATGAGGAATGCTCTTCAGATTTCTCTGTCTTCTCCAGGAGGAAGGGAATGACTCATTATTCCCTGTTTTCGGAACACTTCATGAAGGTCTGGGTTCAAAGAGGAAGCAGTAGTTTGCAGAAGCTCTATTTTTAAAAACCATTACTTCTAGGCTCAAAAAAAAAGTATGTAAGAGAAGCCATTGTTAGATGTACTGCTTTTCCCAAACTCCATTTAATACTGTTTTCAAAGGAAACAAGTCTATAAAGACATACATCATATCACCCATTCAAAGAGACGAAGCAAATGCTCAAGTCCAACATTTATGAATCATAAACAATAGTCTCAATCATAGTCACAGGCACAGAGGAAAGCGACACCCTAAAAAGACTATGAAAATATCATAAAACTATGAAAAAATCTTCTAGCCATGTTCTTTCAGACCATATTACTCAAAGAAAACAATTTCTCCTTCTCTCCAAAGGATCGTAGTCACAATAGCAGGGTAGGAGGCAACTTTAAAGTGAAAAACCCTATGAGAAATAATTTTGTTTCCCAGGACAGCCAGTGTTTCATTTTCAGAGCTGCCGAAGTGTTCAAAGACCACCTGACCAATGTTTGTATGGGTACGTCAGTGTGACGTGTGCCTACCACAGGAAGACGGTACCTGGCAAATTGGATGTCAAATGGTGACTGAGGCAAAGGCTACGGTTATGAGCTGATTACTTAATAAATGCTTTATTGGGCCTGGGTAATTACATAAGACATGGTAAAAGGGAGAGTTGGTGAAGCATCATGAGGGGTCAGAGGTGGCATGCTTCACAGACAACGGAGAGCTCCGACACCCCAGCCAGGGCCAATCTCTCCAGTCCACGTGCTGCAGGGCCTAGCACCCAACATGTGTGGGCAAAAGTCCAACATTAGCCCAGGGGGCCAGGTTATTCTAATATAAATCAAAATAGCAGAAAATTCCAAATTGAATTATGAATATACCTTTTGCTTCTCGATTGTATCTGTCTTGATTGACCTAGTAGATTGAGCCTTACACTGCAAGAAAGATTTTTCTCATTTTAGGTTAAATTGAATATTACCCAGTTGTAACCCATGCGTGCTCCAACCTAGCCCGTACAAAATGAATGTGTCGGGCCTGAAAACGGCTTACTGTCTTCTCAGTCACTGTAGGCCTCTTCCAAAGGCAAGCATGAGTGAAATTTTATGACAATGAACTTCAAGGAGCCAGCACCATTCCTCGGCTGTACGGGTATTTTAATAATTAAATATGGCTTGAAACAACTGGACCAGTAGTAGACCTGGGAAATTTTGAGTTATATAGGAATGTTCACCATAATGATATTAGATCTACGGGAAGCTCTTTAAAGCTTCCGATTCCTTGGGATGAATGTGCTAGAATATGCAGCACTTAAAGAGAAAGATTTTTTAAGACAGAAGAGCATACACATCTGTCCTCTGAGGGCACTAATGATTCTACGCCTTTTCTTCTGTCATTTGACCCAACGTAGGACAGAAAAACTCCCACTTCGGTTTTTGCCCATCACAAAATTTAAGCACTTCTTCCAATTTTAATCTTTCACTA